>NC_044039.1:161650407-162270761 GCF_901765095.1 Microcaecilia unicolor
TGTAGTTGAATGTACACAACTTCAATAGCCTTCAGGCTTGCAGGTGGTATCTAATAAACCTACAAGCCAGCAAGCCAGTATTTTTCTGTGATTGGAAGGCTCAATATTTAAACAATATTTTTAAAAAATCATACTCCAGTGGGCTTTGATGCAGGGTCCCCTGGTTCTCAGTCCACTGCTTCAACATTAGGTTGGAACTGACATGCTTGAGGAGGAGATCACCTAGTTTGATGATTATGAGCAGAGCGTTGATATTGCTGCTTTCAACAAGATTTAAAAGGAAATGTAAAGTTTGAGAAAAGTAAAATTCATTTGTGCATTAAAAAAAGGATACTCCTTTACTCCACATGAAAGTCTATTAAGAAGTTAATTTAATGAAAAAAAGTTAGTACCATGAACATCCATAGTATCTGAAGCTGTCAGAGCCTGATATCCCTTGCCAGTTTCACATGGGAGAGGGGCAGCAAGCACTGGGGGATTAGGGTAGTAACTTTCCTTATAGAGCTGCTTAGTCAGAACACCTTTCTGTACTCTGTACAGGCTGGGTACCAGGTCTAAATACCAACATCCAATTTTTTTGGGCATAGACTCCCTTCTCCTTCTGAAATCACAGTTGTATGTCCGTATTTGGCCCAATGTACATGTTTAAACAACATCATTCCCTATAAGCTGTGCAGGTGTCCTCTGTCCATATTCCTGCCAGTAAAGGGCAATTCAATCATGAGGACTACCTGTTCCTCATGATTGAAAACATGATATTAAAGTACAATCTCATACTTCCAGGAAGGTCGATTGATGGTGACTAGGGGAGGGAAGCAGGTTATAGATGAATGGATGGACTTGGAGTATCCAGGTTTGTTTTGGAAAGTTGGGGTCCATTTGTTGGATGTGGGACAGCAGTTGTTTATTAATGATATCCAAGAAGCCTTTGAATGGGTGGTCTGGACATCCTGCTTGTTGGGTGTCACAGCTTCAACGCGACCTGTACGGTTCACCTTCAATGACGCAGGGATCAGCAAGCAGCCTCCCACATGGTGATGGTGATTGATTTGCTGCAGCTGAGAGTTTCCTTATGGGCCAATGTCAGTGCGCACACTTAGATCCAGCCTTAAAAGGACGGTACCTGAAACTTACGGAGGATCAGCCAAACTCCCCCATCCTCACTGGGGGTATTTAGTTGGGCCCTGCCTTTAGCAGATGCCTCAGCAATAGGTCCCAGTCTTCGCTTTGTCCGTGGTTTGCCTGGAAACTGGATCTTGTCTGTCTTTCGCCTGACCTGACATTGCCTGGAAACCAGATCTTGCCTGTCTGCCTCCTGACCTGACCTAGCCTGGTTCCTGTCTTTCATAGACCATCACTTCCCCTGACCTCTCCGCACCTCCCTGTGCATGGCTACCTTGTGACCCAGTCGGCCACTCCCCCCTGAGAACCCTGAAAGTCCTGCTAACCGCCTGAACCCAAGGGCTGAACCCGAAGGGAACAGCAGTTGTTTCAGGTGGAGACTCCAGGGGATTTATCAGCCAACAGTCACTGGTTCCCAGTTTCGGCATAAGGGCTCACCCTCCATTATGCTATGGAAGTGCAACATTGGGGAAGAGGCTATACTGCTGTTTGAGTCTAGAGGTTCCCTGGTGCAAGTATGGACTGAATAGATCTTTCTGTGGGCTCAGCAGGGTGTCAAGCCCGGCATTGGTAGTCCATAGCTAGCAAAATGACAGGGACTATGGTGAGGGGATTAATAATCCACCTCCATAGCTATGGAAGCAGATTTGGTGTATATTGGCCGCCCAGCTAATAATATGGCAGGTAGCTAGCCTGCTGTTTGTAAGGCTGAACTAGTTTGCTGTACATTGGCTTGGACTTGATTCTATTCTGTTCTGTTCTAATCATAATAAATGCTTAGACCAACTTCTGACCATATGCAGAGTGTGTCCTTGGCTTGGATGAGATATGGGATGTGTGAGAGTTTGGGGTGGGGAGGAGCTAGTGGTGCAGAAAGGTGGGTGCCTGTTACCCTGGTTATATGTATACATACAAATATAATTTCAAGTTCTACCTTCTTTCTTGCTTGGAAAATGTCTTTTTATGCATATGCAGTTTGTGTTTTCTTTTTGACAGCTTGCCTCTTTCACTTGAAGGCTTTGTAATCAATTTACATTCTTGTCTTTGCCAATAGATCTAAACATTTTTCATTCAGAAAATAACATACCTGTAGTATACTGTTCCTCTGCCCCCCCCCCCCCCCGCAAGATAAAAAGTCTATAAAAAAAAAAGGCACAATCAAAATATGTCAAGAGAAACTATTACAAACATGTCAATAGTCATTCACTCAGCAATCAATCATATGATGAAAAAATAATTATTTCGTTTCTGTTAAATGACCCTGCTAGGTTCTATTCTAGCTCCAGCACAACTCTTACAGTATAGCCTGACTTTAAATCTCCCACTAGACAACTTCAAATACATTCCAGTTTAAATTCATACACATTTCAAGCAGGTGTATTTAACAAGAGGTGGAATCCATCTGCAACTCATTAATGGAAAAGCCAAATGAGGATTGTACCCATAAATTATTGTTTTATCATTTAAAAAAAACAAACAAGCTTTGTCTAGCTATCTGATTTTAAAGCCTCACGTTTCATATTCTGACAGAGCACAGACACTAATCTTGCAGAAAGAAGTCATGAGGAACAAATGGATTTTGTTTAAAAATGTATCCCCCCTCCCCCGCCAAGTCATGCCTGGGTGAATGCTGAGGTTAATGACCATTACCAAACAAATTCAAATGACATTCTAGAGATGTAGAACTAATGCCAATCTATCAATTACAGCCGCATCAAGAAAGAGATAACAATTCCAAAATATAGCACCAAAAATCATGTATTTTTCCATGGGGTGGAATACATGAATCCCTGAAGGCACGGTGCCATTTTAAGGGTTTTGTTACATCTATATCTCTTGAACAGGTAGTTCAAGGGGTTTCTCTGAGCCGGCAGAACACATCTGTATTTAATGCAATTATACCACTCACACTCTTACTTCTGCAGCATGCTGTGCTGACAGACTTTGAGGGGCATTTTTGATGTGACATCTAAATCTGATTTTGGACGTTTTGCAAAAAAACATGCAAAAATCCAGTAGTGAACATAGACATTTTCAAACCCCCCAAAAATCCCACTTTTTATTTCAGAAATGGTCATTTACTACATGTTCTTTTTGTTCGCACTGCGTCTATTTTTAGGACCATTTTCAAAAAAAAAAAGTCCAAGGGAAGAATGCACAAAAACAAGCCATTGGGATGTATGGGGGCGGGGCAGCATTTTTAGTAGACTAGCCACAAAAGCATTCCGGCAAACAAAGTGGGGCACCCTAGGGAGCACTGCAGTGGACTTCACATAAAAGTTCCCAGGTAAACATCTCACTGTTGCTCCTTTATGTTGTATAGTGAGCCCTCCAAAACCCACCAAAAACCTACTGTACCCAACTGTACACCACTACAATAGCCCTTATGCCTGCAGGTGTCACCCATATGTAAGTACAGTAGGTTTTTGGTGGGTTTTGAGGGCTCATACTTTCCACCACAGCTGTACCAGTTAGAGTGAGATATGGGCCTAGGTCCCTTCACTACAATCCACTGCACTGATCACTAGACTACATCAGGACTTGTTTGCTGCTCTAATAGGACTGGCAATAACATCTGAAGCTGTCATAGAGGCTGGTATGTACTGTTTCTTTCATATCTTTGGGGGGTGGGAGGAGATTAGTGACCATTGGGGGAGTAAGTGAGGGTCATGCCTTAATCCCTCCATTGGTCACCTTGTCATTTTGGGCACATTTTTGTGACTTAATCATGATTGAAATGGGTCTAGACCAAAACATCTAACTTTTAGCCCTGGATGCTTTTGCTTTCTTCCATTATGGCAGAAAAATGTCCAAGTTTGAAAAAAAAATCATACTCCAGTGGGCTTTGATGCAGGGTCCCCTGGTTCTCTGTCCACTGCTTCAACATTAGGTTGGAACTGACATGTTTGAGGAGGAGATCACCTAGTTTGATGATTATGTGCAAATTCCACCCCTAACATGCCCCCTTGTGATTTGGATGCACTGCATAGAAAAACGTCTCAAATCCGAGTTTGAAAAATTGCACTTTGGACGTTTTTCAGAGAAAAACATCCAAATGCCACCTTATGCCATTTTAGATGTTTTTCTCTTTTGACAATGAGCCCCTTTATTACCTTGTAGGAGATAGCTGTTTTGAATGATTATTCAGTTGTTTTCCTTTGTAATGTTGGAGCTTTAACAAATGGAACGTGATAGAGTTTACAATGATTTTTATTTTACCACAGGAAAAAAAAATAATTTTTCTGATTTAAAGGAAAATAGCCCCACACTACCATATAATATTAGAAAGATTAGTAAGAAAACCTTTCATGGAAAGTCAAATTATTAATGCAAGGCTAGCAAAGCATTAGTATGCACAAACTATATGGTAAATTAACCTGCTAAAAGTGACAAGCATCAGATGCTCCATTAGTCATAACCCTAGCTTGTCATTTTGAGCTATTTTTATATCCTAATTTGCATAAATTGGTTTTAAAAAATCAGGACCTTTCTAGCTTTTCTTAATATTAGCAGAAAGCTGCAAGACATCTTTGGAAGTGGCAATTTGTGATACATGAAGAAAATGAAGGCCCTTGGCATGGGATATCACTTTACCTATATTTTGTTTTTAGAGATAGCAGAGGTTTAAATAACTGTCAACTGCATTATTAATGTGAGCAATTTATTTAGTGCACACTGAAAAGCCTTGGGATGTTTAAGATGTGTAGTAGTTAAGTACACAGTGGTAAAGATAAAGTGCTATTTTCTCCCACATATAAAAGCCTGGGAAATTTTCCTGAACACAACGAACAGTTTCAAATGTATTAGGCCATGAAAGAGATATTATGAAAAGCTTCACTTAATTTTATTTTCTCAGAAAGCAGTAGCATGGAAATTCTTGAGTTATTAGGTTCAGGCTTGTACCTTTTTAGATTTGTTTCCAATGCACTTTAATCTCTAACCCCTTTCCTTACTTTCCATTATTGATTATTATTTATATATGTTCAGCCTTTCACAAGGCTTAGCATCCATAATATACTTATAAACACAATCAATGCATAATAGCAGTTAAAATGGGGAAAAAAACACAAAAGCATTCTAGAAAATAGCAAAGTATAATAAAATAACATCAACATAAAATAAATGAATAAACCATAAAGGATTGCAAATAACTTTTACAGAATAACATTTTACTCCAGCCTATCCATGGCACTCTTCAACTGAGTAGAAATATTCAATCTCATGTACTGTGTTGTCACTTGCTATGGTTCCCCAAATCTTTTCATAAATAGAAATGTTTTCAATTGTTTCTTAAAAGTTACTGTATCTGTCATCATTCTGAGTTGTAATGGAATCTGATTCCATTCTCTGGGGCCAGCAATTGAAATTGTACTGTATATCATCTGGTATCCTCATAATGTATTACCATAAGAGATGGAATTGCTAATCTCTTCTTCCACAAGCATTGATAGTAGGCCTCTAGGAACCTGCCATAGACTTATACTCTACAAACTATAGTGTTCAGCGAAAACTGACCACTCTCCTGATTTATAACATTCAAAAAGTGTGATAGAGCCCAGTTTTCCTTGCATACCTTTGCAATCAGCAGCTGTTATAGGGCTGATCCCTTCTTAATCTACTGCAATTCCATCAAGATTTGTCACCAACTCCCCAAGTCATTCCCCATGTAGTGCTCCTTGAGTTTCTCCCCCTTATTCTTCATTGTGTGTTAGAGCTTTTCCTCTCAGCTGGGCTGAGTTCTGGCCATCTCCTTGCCTCTGGGGTGGCTAGATATAGACCCTATGTGCAGAAGGCAACAGAACTATAAATTGGATTTTCTTTGTTTATTATGAGTACTACAATAAAGATTTGATTAAGAATTTAGTGTCTACTGGTAAAGCTTCTACTTGGGGATGGTTTAGCTGGCAGTTTAGCTACAATATACTTTGCCTAGAAAAGTACAGTGAAAAATCTTGGATACTACAGTAAAAATCTCAGGGGGCATGAAAAATCTTGGAATTATTCCGGTGGATTTTACTGGCAAAGTTACAATAAGTGTATGTGTGCATATAGAGTAATTACAAGCATTACAGTGCATCAGGTTCTGCCAACCAGAAACACTACAAAATCTGCATGATCATACCTAAACCTCCACTACTCAAGCAGCAAAGGACTCAAATACAAATCCACCTATGCAACCAGCTTTTCCTACCTAAGCGCACAACTATGGAACGCATTTCCAAAAGCAGTAAAAACTACGCTCAACCACCTAAATTTTCAGAAAGCACTAAAGACAGACCTGTTCAGAAGAGCATACCCCACCGACCCAACATAAAAATGCCTGTTCACTTGCGACACAATGCAACCAAAGACCGTAACGAACATTACCTGACTCTTCTTCCCCCCCTTTTCCTCTCTAAGTTCCCTCAACTGTACCTACCATACATGTACCTCATTCTATCACAATATCACTTTGTATTCATTCATACCATGTATTTGTTCAGACCGTAATCAGCTAACGCCGTTAACGGTTATATGTAAGCCACATTGAGCCTGCAAAAGGTGGGAAAATGTGGGATACATATGTAACAAATAACAAAGAGGTTTATTTTACCAGTACAAACATGACAGATTTGAGTCAGACAAAGCACTAACTGAGCAAATTGAACAGAACAGTATGGGCCGTGAGAAGGGGTCTGAAAGATCCAGAAGGACACATGTGCTTATATGTAAAGCTAAAGAGCAGTATGAAACAGAGGTAGACAGATACCTCTTTCTTCTAGACAAATTCTGGCTCAAAGTAGAGCAAGAGATACTTGAGGTTTCAAAGGAGAGCAAAGCTGGAGGCCTCAATACTGAGCAGCTGCAAATAGCCTATAACCAGTACCAGCAAAAAACAGAAGAGTACTATCAATTTCTGAGCAGAAAAAATACATCAGACAGTTTGGCCCAAGGAGAGAGACAACAGACCACAGATTTGACACACCAGGCCAAAGTGGCAGAAGCAATTAAAGGCACAGCAACTCACTCAGACCCAGCAGGAAAAACTGAATCCCAACCAATTCTAGGTATAGCACTAGAACTTCTAAGGGTTCCAGGTCTCAAAATTCACACAGGACAAGCCATTCCAGTTGGTCTGCAGCCAGTGCAGTAGCTCTCTGTGTCTGAGCTAAGTCCAAGGCTGCCAAATGAAAAGTTCTTTACAGTAAACAAGAGGCCACCATAGAACTTCAGAAACTTAAAATAGAAGAAGAGGCAAGAATAGCTGCTGCCACTGCTGAATGCAAGAATGCAGAGTTAGACATCGCCTTGAAGCTGCTCCAGCAAGAAAAAGAAGCAGCCACCACACAGGCTGAAGCAGTGGCCCTGGAAGGGGAAATAAGGCAGAATGGCACAGCATATGTGAAGGCTTATACCCTGGCTTACAACAGCACACAGTCACAGTGTGACTCAGAACAGTCATCAGATTCTAAGAAAGCACAGCTATATGTCCGCCCAACAGAATGACTGGTTGTAACTACTGTCCTAGTCCGAGTTCAGTTATAATAATCATGTAGGCGAAGCCTCCGGATCCTCTCCTTTTCAGACAGTCTTTGGGCAGCACCCTCGGGTACCCTTGCCAGTACCACCTACAACCCCTGTATCGGCCATCAGTGCTACAGCTCAGACTCTTATCCAGCACTAAGAAGCAACACAAAAACTCCTTCTTTGGGCAGCTGCAAGGTACAAGCAACAGGCAGATAGGAAGAGATGTCCTACGTGCACACGTTCTAGGACTCACCCTTTGACCCCTGCTGGCAGCGTGCCCCCGAAGGTTCCATGATGATGTCAGATTCCCCGAGTTCTACTTTAGGGCTGCAGTCATTCCTCTTCCTTGCCTTGCAACAGGTGTAGCATCTAGTTCCTGCTTCTCCTGCAGTTCCTGCTTCAGCGCCCTGTTCTGGTTCCAGCATCCAGCTCTGGCTTCTGCTTAGCTTCAGCCTCAACATCCAGTTCCAGCTCTACTCCTGTTACAGCTTCAGCATCCAGCTCCATCACCATCTGGATCCAGCTTCAGTCTCAGTGTCTAGATCCAGCTTCAACATCCAGCTCTATCTTCTGTGTCAGCCTCCCAATCCAGCTCAAGCCTTTTGTTCCTGCTTTCTATCTTCAGCTCCATCCACTAGTGTTGATCCTCTTCTAGTTGACTCTTTTGCCACCAGTTGGGGCCTATCCAATCCCCCCGGGTCAGGTAGGCAGTGCCAATCCAACTGTGGCCAAGGGCTCACCATCTCTGGAGCATTACACATTCAAGCTTTCCCCATTCTAGCAATTCCTATCCCCTCTTCCTGTATCCCCTCTAATTTATTCACTCAAGGTCTATAGCAACTCTTCTTTCTTCACTCTCTTGCCCTCCCCTACCACCACCACCACTACCACCATAATTTCCTGACTCATTCTGTTACCACCTTTCCACATTCCCTCACTCCCTCTCTTGCCCCTTCCCCTCCCTCTGATCCTGTTTGCTAGGAGGAAAGAACAGCAACAGCAGTTTGAATTTTGAGCCACATATATCTCCTCTGATGCTCAGAATCAGTGTATTGCTTTGAATTTTGCAGGATATAGTTATGCTGTGCAGTTCCTCTAGGCTTGTCGGCAGATGAATACAGTCTGACAACCTGATGTGCCACCTTGCCACTGTCATCCATCCCTTAATGAGTTGAGATTGGCATTGGGTAGGGAAGAGAGAGAAAGAGAGAGAACAGGGAGCATGACTGCCACTGTCAATGCCTCAAGTGTGGCAACAGAGAAGGTGAAGGATGTGGATTGAGGTGCTGAATTACTTCTATCTTTGTTTTCCTTTTGAACTCCTAACACATGGGATTGATGCCGGATAGGGTAAAGGGAGAGATACAAGGATTGCCAATGTCTGGCACCCTAGCTTTGAAGCACTACCTGAGCAAAGAAGTCACAATCATAAGAGACAAAGAACTCTGTCAAGGGACAGAGGTAGTGAGCCAGGTGAGAGGACTCAGAAAACTGGAAATGCTTTGCAGCCTGTATGTTTGGTGTCCTTGGTCTAGAAAGAGAAGTAGTTTAAAAAGAACCATTGACACCAATAGATTATTAAACTTAAAACACAATTAATAAGATCTATACCTGCATGTAGGCATTAAGGCACAGGATAAGATCATTACTGTAGTTTATTAATAACTTATGTTAGAATTAAGTGCTCTTTACTCATCATTTATTCAGTTATAAAGCACTTGAAAGAAATATATCACAACAGCTGTTTAACTCATATCTTCTTGAGTATTACCCTGGCAGACATCAATAGAAACCTGAAATTAAGTTTCATCTAAATCCTAACAGCGCTACGCTTATACTAATTTTACACAAATAATACCATAGGATGCTAGGTTTGAAATGCTGTTTGAAATAATTTTATAAAGGGCTGTAAGCATTTACAAAATAAATTCACTCAGATGTTCCAAATAACCTTGCAGTAAAGCATGTTATTCTGTTTATGGTAGATTTTGGTGATTTGATAGAATTATGACTGTGAATTCATTGCAGACGCCAACATTTGATACATTCTTAAAAGGATTATTTTTCCCTAATCTCTTTTTAAATCCAAAAGGCAAATTGAATCCTCTTCATGCAATTATAACACATACTGTGTTTTGTGCTTTAGTTTTTAAGTATACAGTTCTAGGCCATTACTTACAAGTACAGAAGAATCAGCATGTTCCATAAATACAGAAGAAGAGGCTGGGAGATTCATTAGTTTGTCCTTCAGCAATCAATTGATGAATAAGAATCTTTTAAGAAAAAGCCTTGCATTTATTAAACACACAATGAAAATCAAACAAAGATGTGAAGACTGATATTCATAAGTGCTTTAAAAAAAAAACAAGAGTACTTATAACTCTAGCCATTTCACTTCCAAACTGGGCAAAGTTATTAGAGGGCCCTTTTAATAAGGTGCGGCAAAAAGTGGCCTTTGGGCCTCTGTTACTAAGGCGCACTAGCGTTTTAGCGTGCACTAATATTTAGGGCGTGCTAAATGTTAGCGACATCCATATATGAATGTTGCTAATGTTTAGCGTGCCCTAAATATTAGTGTGTGCTAAAAATACTAGCACACCTTAATAAAAGATCCCCTTAGTGTGTTCTTGCAAGGGATTTTCCTGCACACTAAGGCCATTTTTGTCACAGCCATAAAATGGCCAATTTCCCTTATTTTGTATTAATGGCCATGCATTAATGTTCTCCCAACTCTAAAACATACTTGGCAATCAGACTTACTAATAAGTGTGCCCTAAAAAGGTTGATGTACGTCTTACTTAACCTAAAGATTTCACAATAGGACTGAATAGGAATCAACTTTTGTTGTGCGCTAATGTTGCCGTTAGCATGTAGCTATTTTGGAGGGCTCACACAGTAATCTTGTGCTAACCAGTTAGCGTGCAGTAATGTAGCTGCATTAACTGATTGGTACAGGAACACCCCCCCCCCCCCCCCCCCGACACATCCCCTCCCCAAGAAATTGAAAAAAAGTTAGCACATGGATTAGCGCATGCTAAAATTGCACTTACTGCAGGATGCCTGAGCATATCCGCAGTATGCCAATGTAAGCTCCATTAGGCCCCTATGTTTTAGAAATGGGCATGGTTAGCATGGAGCAGTCAAAAAGCATATATGTTCAGTGGTAAATTTCAACCACTCAACATGTAAGTTATACCTTCAAGTGACAATGGGTAAACAGCAGCTATAACTTTAAATGAATAAGAAATCTGTGTAAGGTTATACAGGAATTTTCACAATTTTAAGAGGATTTCTTGATACACACTTCATCCCATCACATGTGGAGCAATGGATTTTGAGAATCACTTGGAAGTCTATCTCTGTGGACCCCAGACTGTGTTTATTAGCTTGGAATCCAAGCTTGGGAACAACAACGGAAAGCTATGTTACTATGTTATGTTAAGCCTGTGTGGACCCTAATCAACCATTTTTTTCTGGCTGCTAAGAAGATAATAGCTAGCCTTTGGAAAGCAGAAAGAATGGCACAGTGTGGAGTGAGAAAAGATTTGAGGTAATTTTATGAAATATGATAGGATGTCATGGACCCTCAGGGCAAGAAGTATATTTTCCTTAAGATACGGGCTCCAGTATGGACTGTAAATGGCAATTAAATAAAAGCAAATATTGTTGGCCCAGGCATCATTAGGGAGTGACACATCCAAAGGATGGGAAGGGAGAATCCAAAGGGATGGAGGAATTTCAAGTTACAACCTTGCTGTTTCAGACTTTTTATGTTTAAATCTGTTTATTGACAGACATTCAAAAGATACATAATAATGCAACAAGAAAACAGTAACCATGCAACTAACAACTGCCAATCTTTCGGCATTCATCAATTAATTTGTCTTTTTATCCCAAGTCAACCCTCCCCCTCCCCACCATCACAAAGTACCGTCGGGCAAAGCCAAGTCTAATGTACAAGAAACTATGTCGGTGTAAAATTATGGGAAAATTATGGGAAACCTTTTATTAAGGATTTTCCCAACTAAATACAATAGAACTAATAACAACAAGAAACAAGTAACAATGACACACGAAACACTGATATAGAAAAGCAGTTTATCAATTGGACGTATTATTCAACGTGGAGTTGGCTTTCAAGAAAACATTGACATAGATTACATTTATTGGGAAGCTTAATAATTTTTAAACAATGACCTTTCTATTCTATTCCATTCCCAGCATTTATATCCTGCTTATATCAACATGGAATCAAAGCGGGTTACAAAACAAGTTAGAACGATAGATTTACTAAGCATACTCAAGAAATATAAGCATTAAGAGCCTTGCAAAAGAACTGTCATGAAAGTGTTTATAATGAACATGTCTAAAAGTAGGAAAACCCAGTTGCAATACAGATTGAATGACATGTCATTGAGGCCTAATTTCTCAGTTGTTATCTCTTTGTACTTGTATAAAAGACAGACTGAATCCCACCAGAAATGTTCATTCAGCTAAATTGAGTCTTTCCAGTTTTATAAAATGCATTGCATGGCTATAGTGATTAAGATATTTAATAAATGTTATTCTCCTTTATGGAGCTTATCTGAAGTGATCTAATTATTATCTGGAGGTAAGCAGGGGAGTATGATACAGAAAGGATTGCCTGTATTTTGAACCAGATTTTAGACCAAAATATGTGTATGTTTCTACAATAAAACAGTGTGCCCAGCAGATTGTGGAATGAGTCGCAGTGACACACTGTGTGCGTTGGCAGGCATCCAGAATGCACAAAGAAGCAGACAGTAAAGGGATTATGTCAGGCTAGTCAATCTGGAGCTTTGGGTTATAGTTGTCCAAAGATCACATCATTGCAGCGGGGCTAGATGTGACTTTTATCCCTTTCCCCAAATTTTATAAAGGCCATTTATCTGGCATGTTAATACTTTATAAATGGCCAAAGCAGTATGACCTTCGGTTACTGCGGATTGGCAAAAGACAATAATATCTGGTTTATCCTTCAGGACAGTAAAGTCTCTGTGCCAGGACTAATACAATGTATCAACTGGAGCCGCTTATAATACTATGATTACAAAATGATATTCGCCTCGTACATGGGCTAATGACATCAGTTGCCTATACTGAGAAATCTCTGTCTACACACCCCTTTGAATCTAAATTTTCCAATTAAATTTTATTGCTTCACTGCAGCGGCAGGTCTACACTTCCGCTACTAATTTATTGCCTGGCCTCCCCATCTCTTGCATCTCCTTCTGGTTTCTCCACCATCACAAGTGGTAACTCAGTAGGTGCTAAGCACCCTCAATATTGAGCGAGTTCCATTATTGTGTCCAGGGAGGTATAATTTGTGCTGTGTTTAGCACCGCTTATCAAAGTTGGTGCTTATGCCCACCACCACTGGCTCTTTGTGTTCGCTTCTTCTCCATCTTATCTCTTGTTTGGGAGGCAGGGCTTGCCCTTCTGACCATCCATCACTCATTGGTTCTTTCTGGCAGTATTTACTATCTCCATACATATCTGTTTGCTTGCGCATGCTCAAACAAACATATGTGAATGACTAGACAGACAGACAAAGAGACATATAGATGGATGGACCTTCCTCAACAGATACTATTGCTTAAGAAAAAACACCTAAGAATTGGAGTGATTAGATCTTTGTAGGCATTTCTAATTGTTTATTTTATTTATTTAAAAAAAAACTTATATTCTGCTCAATCTACAGGTCTTGGTGGATAATGCAGAGTGAAGAGCATTAGTGAAGGAACCATGATGGCTCCTTCCAGGCCCATTGCTGGGTCAACCAGCAAACCAGGCAGTCTACGTAGGGTCATTCTCTGAAGTTGTGATTGGTCATGGATTCTCACTTGGATGAATGGTAGCATCCCCCTCTAATGATGAGGCTTTTTCCCAGCACTGGTAGTGGGCAGGCAAGACTGCCTGCCCCAAAGAATTAGAAGAGTCAGGTCGGTGACAGTGAGGGACTGGATCGGGCGGGCGATCGATCGGGCGGGCGGGCGAGAGGGAGGAGAGCCGGCTCGCACTAGGAAACAACCGGCTTGCAGGTCGGTACAAAATTCTTACGAGCTGGTGCGAGCCGGTTTCAGCACACCACTGCTTTTTCCCAACACCCAAGCCTACACCTCAGGTGGTTACCTATCTCAGCCTACCCCAGTAAGAGCTCCTGAATATGTCTTGATGAATATTTAAAAGGTTTGGGGGTTTTTTTTAATCTCTTGAATGTTTGTCTTTTTGATAACACTTATCTTGCTTTTTGATTTTTTTCTCCAGTTGGAGGAAGCCAATGGTGACTTCACATGGAACCTTATAATAAGGAAAGACATCCACAAATTTCAAATTAACAAAGGGTTCCTTTAGTAAGCCACATTAGGCGCTCACACACCCCTAACGCAGCTTCAAATGGCGTATTGTTAGATGCACTAAGGTTTCCTGCAGTAAGTGCCAATTTAGCACACACTAATTCATGTGCTAAAAAGATTTTCTATATTTTTGAGGGGGTGTGTCAGAGGGCAGAGAGTGAGCATTCCTGCACTAACCAATTAATGCAGTGGTCTGTTCTGACAGGATAACCAGTTTGCCTCTTTTGATTATTTGTATATTAGGCTTTTGAATTAATTTTTTAATGGTTTGTTTTTGTGGTTGAGTGTGGGGTTTTGAGGGTTTTTTTATTGTTGTTTTTTTTTTGTCTGTCTGTCTCTTTCCTTTCAATGATGACGTTTTTTCCTTATTTGTTTTATTAGTCTGTACGCCGCTTTGACCTATCCAGGAAAGGTGGTATAGAAAGTCTTTTAATAAACTATAAACTATACATTACTGTATGCTAACTAGCTAGCACAGGATTACCACGTGAGAGACATTCATTCAAATGTATTTGAAATATCAACTAAATATGTGTAAATTATTGGTGGGATCTGTTAAGTAAGGCATGTGTCAAAAGCACTCACTTTAACCAAAGTTTTGTGCAGGTAAAAGAATAAACACAGTGAGAAAATGTGAACTTGCAATACCTCATTAAACTCTGAGTAATATTCCTTCCTACAGCTATTTTTTAAATGTGATATGCCACTGTGATGACAAATATGTGAGAAATATGGTAGAATATTAAGAATACAAAAAAAAGCATTCTTGTGAGGTTTCTGTTTTACTTTCAAAGCACATATTATCACGCTCCCTTTAGTGCCTTCAGGTGGAAAGGTATTAAACCTATTAGGAAGTCTTTCTCTAACTGCATAGAAATTCAAGGGGTCGCACAGAATCTGCAATACATATATTTTGAGACTGTCAAAAAAAAAAGGCCTCCTGGATTTAGCTTCCCTCATAGCTCTGTAATTCCAGCATAGGCCAATGCAAGCCCTTATAATCACCCACCCTTTCCTGCCTAAATCTACTTCACTTACTGACACATATAATTACCTAAAGTAACTCTGAATCATTCAAGTCTAAAAGGGATCACAGCACTGATAAAAATCAATCATTTACTCTTAAAAGCCCTTGACTCGCTTTTTTAAAGTCAACCAGTCTGGATCAAAAATAAGGATGTTAAAGATTTCATTCTTCCTTCTTATTAAGGGTTTGTTTGCAAGTAAAAGACGTGTGACGGCCAAATGAGAAAATTGAATTCATCCATTAGTTTGTGGCTCGTTTTAGGGGTCCAAAGAGTGGATTGATTTGATATTAGGGGTTAAAGGAGTGGGGAGCTTGTATAGTCAAATCTGATAGTTGTAAATATTTTGATGTGTTATATTTGGATCCCTTTTTAATTCAGTTGTTCTATAGTTGTATGTTAAAACCTGCTACTGAGTGAGAAAGTATGTAAGTATTGCCATACTGGGACAGACCAAAGGTCTATCAAGCCCAGTATCCTGTTTCCAACAGTGGACAATCCAGGTCACAAATGCTTGGCAAGATCCCAAAAAAGTTCAACACATTTTATGCTGCTTATCCCAGAAATAGCAGTGAATTTTCCCCAAGTCAATGTAATAATAGTCTATGGCCTTTTCTTTTAGGAAGCCGTCCAGACCTTTTTTAAACCCCGCTAAGCTAACCACCTTTACCACATTCTTTGGGTAAGAAAGCTTTACAAGAAGCTTCAAGATTTATATGCTGACACTGTTGCTCCATTGAGGCTGTCTTGGGAAAACGATTTTCATTTGGATGCGTCTGACTTCGATTGGTATACCTTTTGGGTGAACTCCATGCGTCCCACTAAGTCATAAGTACATAAGTACATAAGTAGTGCCATACTGGGAAAGACCAAAGGTCCATCTAGCCCAGCATCCTGTCACCGACAGTGGCCAATCCAGGTCAAGGGCACCTGGCACGCTCCCCAAACGTAAAAACATTCCAGACAAGTTATACCTAAAAATGCGGAATTTTTCCAAGTCCATTTAATAGCGGTCTATGGACTTGTCCTTTAGGAATCTATCTAACCCCTTTTTAAACTCCGTCAAGCTAACCGCCCGTACCACGTTCTCCGGCAACGAATTCCAGAGTCTAATTACACGTTGGGTGAAGAAAAATTTTCTCCGATTCGTTTTAAATTTACCACACTGTAGCTTCAACTCATGCCCTCTAGTCCTAGTATTTTTGGATAGCGTGAACAGTCGCTTCACATCCACCCGATCCATTCCACTCATTATTTTATACACTTCTATCATATCTCCCCTCAGCCGTCTCTTCTCCAAGCTAAAAAGCCCTAGCCTTCTCAGCCTCTCTTCATAGGAAAGTCGTCCCATCCCCACTATCATTTTCGTCGCCCTTCGCTGTACCTTTTCCAATTCTACTATATCTTTTTTGAGATACGGAGACCAGTACTGAACACAATACTCCAGGTGCGGTCGCACCATGGAGCGTTACAACGGCATTATAACATCCGCACACCTGGACTCCATACCCTTCCTAATAACACCCAACATTCTATTCGCTTTCCTAGCCGCAGCAGCACACTGAGCAGAAGGTTTCAGCGTATCATCGACGACGACACCCAGATCCCTTTCTTGATCCGTAACTCCTAACGCGGAACCTTGCAAGACGTAGCTATAATTCGGGTTCCTCTTACCCACATGCATCACTTTGCACTTGTCAACATTGAACTTCATCTGCCACTTGCACGCCCAATCTCCCAGTCTCGCAAGGTCCTCCTGTAATCGTTCACATTCCTCCTGCGACTTGACGACCCTGAATAATTTTGTGTCATCGGCGAATTTAATTACCTCACTAGTTATTCCCATCTCTAGGTCATTTATAAATACATTAAAAAGCAACGGACCCAGCACAGACCCCTGCGGGACCCCACTAACTACCCTCCTCCACTGAGAATACTGTCCACGCAATCCTACTCTCTGCTTCCTATCTTTCAACCAGTTCTTAATCCATAATAATACCCTACCTCCGATTCCATGACTCTGCAATTTCTTCAGGAGTCTTTCGTGCGGCACTTTGTCAAACGCCTTCTGAAAATCCAGATATACAATATCAACCGGCTCCCCATTGTCCACATGTTTGCTTACCCCCCTCAAAAAAATGCATTAGATTGGTGAGGCAAGACTTCCCTTCACTAAATCCGTGCTGACTTTGTCTCATCAGTCCATGTTTTGTATATGCTCTGCAATTTTATTCTTAATAATAGCCTCCACCATCTTGCCCGGCACCGACGTCAGACTCACCGGTCTATAATTTCCCGGATCTCCTCTGGAACCCTTCTTAAAAATCGGAGTAACATTGGCTACCCTCCAGTCTTCCGGTACTACACTCGATTTTAGGGACAGATTGCATATTTCTAACAGTAGCTCCGCAAGTTCATTTTTTAGTTCTATTAATACTCTGGGATGAATACCATCAGGTCCCGGTGATTTACTACTCTTCAGCTTGCTGAACTGACCCATTACATCCTCCAAGGTTACAGAGAATTCGTTTAGTTTCTCCGACTCCCCCGCTTCAAATATTCTTTCCGGCACCGGTGTCCCCCCCAAATCCTCCTCGGTGAAGACCGAAGCAAAGAATTCATTTAATTTCTCCGCTACGGCTTTGTCCTCCCTGATCGCCCCTTTAACACCATTTTCGTCCAGTGGCCCAACCGACTCTTTGGCCGGTTTCCTGCTTTTAATGTATCTAAAAAAATTTTTACTATGTATTTTTGCTTCCAACGCTAATTTCTTCTCAAAGTCCTTTTTTGCCCTCCTTATCTCCGCTTTGCATTTGGCTTGGCATTCCTTATGATCTATCCTGTTACTTTCAGTTGGTTCTCTTCTCCACTTTCTGAAGGATTGTTTTTTGGCTCTAATGACTTCCTTTATCTTACTGTTTAGCCACGCCGGCTGACGTTTAGTCTTTTTTCCCTTTTTTCTAATACGTGGAATATATTTGTCCTGAACCTCCAGGATGGTGTTTTTAAACAGCATCCACGCCTGACGCAAGTTTTTTACTCTGCGAGCTGCTCCTTTCAGTCTTTTTTTCACCATTTTTCTCATTTTGTCGTAATCACCTTTTCTATAGTTAAACGCTAGCGTACTTGATTTCCTAGTTTCACTTCCTTCAATGCCAATATCAAAACCGATCATATTATGATCACTGTTGTCAAGCGGCCCTCGTACCGTTACCCCCTGCACTAGATCATGAGCACCACTAAGGACTAAGTCTAGTATTTTTCCTTCTCTTGTCGGCTCCTGAACTAGCTGTTCCATGAAGCTGTCCTTGATTTCATCAAGAAATCTTATGTCCCTTGCGTGTACAGATGTTACATTAACCCAGTCTATATGCGGGTAATTGAAATCCCCCATTATTATTGTGTTGCCTAGTTTGTTTGCGTCCCTGATTTCCTTTAACATTTCCGCATCCGTCTGTTCGTCCTGGCCAGGCGGACGGTAGTACACTCCTATCACTATCCTTTTCCCCTTTGCACATGGAATTTCAATCCACAGTGATTCCAAGGAGTGTTTTGTTTCCTGCAGAATTTTCAATCTATTTGATTCAAGGCTCTCGTTAATATACAATGCTACCCCTCCACCAATCCGATTCACCCTATCACTACGATATAATTTGTACCCCGGTATGACAGTGTCCCACTGGTTATCCTCCTTCCACCAGGTCTCAGAGATGCCTATTATATCTAATTTTTCATTTAGTGCAATATATTCTAACTCCCCCATCTTATTTCTTAGGCTCCTGGCATTCGCATATAGACATTTCAAACTATGTTTGTTGTTCCTAAGTACATCATGCTTAGTACTTGACAGTATTAATTGGCAATCTTTTGTCTGATTTTTATTGTTATTTAAGGATACCCGATCTACTACAATCTCTTTTGCAACCTCACTATCAGGATACTCTATCTTCCCTGTTATGGTGATATCTTTGAAAGATACCTTATCCCGAACCATGCTCTTTTGAGCGACTGTCGGCCTTCCCCCCATTTCTAGTTTAAAAGCTGCTCTATCTCCTTCTTAAACGCCGATGCCAGCAGCCTGGTCCCACTCTGGTTAAGATGGAGCCCATCCTTTCGGAATAGGCTCCCCCTTCCCCAGAATGTTGCCCAGTTCCTAACAAATCTAAAGCCCTCCTCCCTGCACCATCATCTCATCCACGCATTGAGACTCTGGAGCTCTGCCTGTCTCTTGGGCCCTGCGCGTGGCACAGGTAGCATTTCAGAAAATGCTACCCTGGAGGATCTGGATTTCAGCTTTCTACCTAAGAGCCTAAATTTTGCTTCCAGAACCTCTCTCCCACATTTTCCTATATCATTAGTACCCACATGTACCAAGACAGCCGTCTCCTCCCCAGCACTATATAAAATCCTATCTGCAGCGATTTCCCAATCCTCCTACTTCATATTCCACAGAGCTTACTGGACCCCTGCTCAAGTGGCGAGAATCACTAAGACTCTTCACTTCAAATGCTGGTCTTGCCAGGAGTGTGATGGATCATTAGCGCATATGGTTTTCTTCTGCAAAAACGTCAGAGCGTACTGGAGACTCATTTGGGCAAGAATGTGTCTTGTTTTTCATTTGCCTATGTCTACAGCAATCTCGTATGAGGTTGTGATTCTGCGAGCCTCTTCTCCTACTATCTCTCTTCTGGAATCAGATAAGAAGTTGTTCAATATCCTGCTCGCAGTTGCTTTGCACTTAATTGTTTCCAACTGGAAAAACAATGCCCATCTAAATTATAATGAATGGTGGAGCTACGTGTGTGTGATCCGAAAATATGAACTAATATGGCCCATAGGCATCGTATTGTTAAGTCGGTTTTGAGGACTTGGGCCCGGTTGGACCTTTATTGTCAGGAACCCAATAGCACTACTTGACTTCCCGCATCTAGGTTATTTGTCCAGAGGTATGGTCATGGAACGGGGATAATGTTGTTCTGATTTTTACTTTTGTTTGTTTGCCATGGATTGTTGTTTTTGTTTGCTTTTCTGTATTGTTTGGAAAACCTTAATAAAAATATGGGGAAAAAAAGGAATTGGGTGCTATATCTGTAATGAAAAATCATATCTAAGCACAAGCTAATAATTGGATGATTCAAGTTTTAGATACTTATGCGAGGGGAAGTCTCACTAAAAAGAGGTTCTTGTCCTCTTGAGCTTATAAAGAATTGAATATTAAACTTCTTGGATTTCTTGGATTTTTTCCTCCCACAGTTAGAGTAAAACTTGAATCAGAAACAGTGCCACTTGCCCTGGGACTCAAGTACAGCCAGTAGACAGCTAGGGACAAAACCTGGAGTGGATTCCTTTGAACTAGATCAGTGAAACCCACAGGAAATGGTAGGATTGATTCATCCCCTCCCAGTAGTAACAGAGTTCACTTCCATTGGATGTTTTTGAACTCTGGGGATTTCTGAAATAATCTAAAAGATTCATTTGGGAGCTGAGAAAGAGGAAGTGAGTGATATAGCAGCAGATGTCCCTAAGAACGCTCCCTCACTGAGGTTACAGCTTAGCTACCTTATAGCAGGTGGCACTAAACCTTCCATGCCGAAGGCTGAAGCATAGGGATGTTAGGCTGTCTGGCTAGGAGGGCAGAGCTCAACAGTAAGCAGGAAGTAAAAGCCCTCTGACAGAACAGAACAGGGAGGCCCTGCCCCTGGGAGGAGAAATGCTATCCTGCAGTGTAGGTCTCCCCTGATTATTTGTAAGCTACCAGAACCTGGCAAAGGTAGAAAAGTTGTCTAAGGAGAAGGCAGAAGTGAATCACATACTTCAAGAACTGCAGGGATTTCTGAAGCACAGCACCCCAGGTGTGCAGGCTGAACAGATGAGAAGCACATGGATCTGGGAAGCAGGACCAGGCTAAGGAGCTCTAATCCCAGATTTGCCAGCACTAGGTCTATCAGACCCAAGTGGAAGTATCCAGGGATAAGGCTTAAAAGGTAACCAGTGGTTACCTGGCCTGAGAAGGCCTCTCAAAGGAAAGTCATCCAAGAGAAACAGACTTTTATGTTGGAGGACCAACTGAAGAAAGGCTTGATGACACTTGAAGAGAAGCAACTGTCAAGGAAGGCACTCAAAGCATGTGAGGCCCAGGTCCAGACAACCATGAGGGAACTATCCTTCCAAATGAACGGTTTAAGGAGGTTTCTTGAAGAGGGGCTGGATGTCCAAAAGGACCTTGGAGAGGCCATACAGGTTGCTAGCCAGAAACTTGAGCTGCTTCAAAAGCACTATGACTTAGAAACCAGAACTGACCTCCCGAAGACTCAGATCCAGGCAAGTAGAGGGACAGAGCCAAGAATACATAAGTGTGAGCCTAAAGCAAAACTGGGGCCTGAATTGGAAGGTCAGGAAAGGAGCAGCCGAACCAAGGCTGAGAAAGAAGATCAACCCGGCACCTCCAAGTTGGAGAAGACAAATGTTAAGACTGCCAATGTGTGGACTGGGATACTTCAAGAAAATTATGGCAGCATCAGGGAAAGAGTGACTGTCATATGGGCCTGATGCTGAAGACCTACCCTGAACCTAGGGACCAGAATATGGTCCCAGTGAGTGAAAATGATCACAGCCTTATGACGGAAAGCTGAAATAGTGATGCCTTATACAAGGAACAGAGGGGCTCTCGATTAGAATTAAGCAGCCCATAAGATAGTTCTAGAGGAAACAAAGAAAGTGGGGAGGATAAAGTGGGGAGTAGCATGTTGACCATCCCAGGTAATGTTCCAACCTGATGTAGAAAATGGCCTGGGCCCAGAGAGTCCTTGGATCAATGAGGGCTCTTCTGTTCTGAAGCTGGACAATAAGTTGAGCAGGAAAGGTCCATTATATAAAAAAGTCACTTTAAGGAAGTGAGCAAATCAGAAGAATTTCAGGCAGGGTCACATCAAGAAAGGATGGAGCAACCAGCAACCTACAAGGGTCCTTTGAAAGAGTATTTTTCTTTGTGGCCCCGGTTGTGGATATTTCAATGGAACAGAGAGCCCCTAAACAGAGTCTGGAAGCCTTTGTAAGCTGACCTATCCATACTCATGGATGAGAAGGGAAAGTGGGCCAACAGACGGACAGATTTTTGGACAGAAGAGAGGACTCTCACCATATTCTGATTTTGGATACTCAGCAAGGAACTGGGTGAAGAGTTGCCTACTTCCACTCCCACAAGGAGAAGTTGTGACCTTTCTTGAACCTGATGATGGATTCAGAGGGATGGAGCAGCAACACTCAGCTGATGAAGTGGTACTGGAAGGGAGTAGAGATGCTCAAGTATGGGGGATGATGGCAAGAAATGATGTCTGTGACCAAGTGATCCAGATGGTTCGAGGCCCTTGGGGTGACGAAGCCCAGTGGTTGCTTGGGGTACTGTCCCTTGTCTCTTTGTAGGAAGGGGAGTCTGGCTTATCTGTGATTAGGATTAGTGGCAGCCACTGGATGAGAAGCTTGTGGCGCAACCTATAGATGAAATTCCATTCCAGCTGTTTTGTACTGGACTGAATGTCTTTATGATGGGGATTTGGACAGTTAGTGACCATTGGTGTGATGAGGCCCAATGATTGCTGTCTTTACCTTGTCCTGTTCACGTGCAGGTGCAGAAGATATGGTTATGTGATTATGGCCCTGGGACACCACTCGGGGATTCCTGGTGGTTGTGGGAGCCCCAGATGCCCTAGTGAGTGATAGTTTTAGACCCCTGGGCAAGGTGGTCTAGTATGGTTGAACTGAGGGGGAGGGTATGTGAGGGAGTGAGTGGTATAGCAGCAGGTGTCCCTAAGGACACTCCCTCACTGATATTACAGGTTAGCCACCTTATAGCAGGTGGAGCTAAATGTGCCATGTCAGAGGCTGAAGCAGAGCCAACATAAGCTTAGGAATGTTAGGTTGTCTGGCTAGGAGGGTGGGGCTCAACATTGAGCAGGATGTAAAAGCCTCTTTAGCAGAACAGAATAGGGAGGCCCAGGGAGGACAGAAGCCGCCCTTCAGTGTTGGTCTCCCCCGCTTACATGTAAGCTACCAGAACCTGGCTAATGTAGGCCAAGCTTTAATTTTAGCTTTACAAGAATTCTGGTCTTGAGGTCTGGCTGGAACCAGACCTGTGTTTGTGCAACCCTGCAAGTAGCTGTATGTACTGTGGATTTGAGGCCTGTCAGCTATAGGCCTGTGTGAAGTTGGCCTCTGAAGCTAAAGAGACCTTATTTTTTTGTTTACTGTACCTGTGAGGTAACAGGGTTCAGAATATGTTTAATAAAGAGGTTTTGTTTCACTTTTTATCCTTGTCTAGCTATATTGTATGAAGGCCTCCCGTTCCAACCCCGCTCACACTATCACACCAAGGAAGACATTAAAAGTGCAGTTGGGCTTCAGAAATACATAAAACCTTTAGCCCCTGCGCCACAGGGGTTCCAGCAAAAAAAGTTGAACTGCTACAGAGTTGCAAGTGAAGAGAAGAGTATTGCCTGTTTCGTACCCAGAAGACTCCTCTGAAACCAGAGTTGAGCCCAGCGCCTAGCATGAACCCAGAGTAATCACAGAGGGACTTCCTCAGAGATTCTTCATCAATAACAGATGAGAAATGGTACAGTTGGGAGGGGAAAGGAACTGCGTTCGGTACCATTTAGCCCAGGAAGGGACTATTGTCCAATGCAGGCTCTGCAAAGGTTGTCTCAGCAAATATTACACTGTAATTACATACTTAAGAAACTCTCGCCTTAAGTAAAGTATTAATTAATATTAGGGCTCTCAAGAAACTGACTAGGAAAAAAAACAAGCATCTCCACTATATTACTTTGGGTCTCATATGAACAGTGTGCACATCCCAGCTAAGTGTTTTACTCATTTTTCTATTTTTTTTTTTTCTTTCAACCCCTTTGTGACTGCCAGCTCTTGCAGCTGGGTATTTTGTCTTTGTCAGTGCTGCAAGGCTAGTGTACCTCTATATTGAATCTAATATTAATGCTTTATGTTAATGTCTTTAATTATCTAACTGACTGCTTATATTTTTCAAATACTTTATTTGATTACATGCCTCACCAATAAGCCTGAGGTGAGTTATACAGAAAATACAAAATTAAAATACAGACAAGATTAAACAAACAAAAATTAGTCACAATTTACATTAATCATATCCTCAAAAAAAACAGTACAATCATATAATAATATAAATCTTTAAAATTAAAATAAAGCAATAAAATATAAATAAACCAAAGAGATTATTTAAAATACAAAGCTTTCAAATATCTCTTAAAAGAGGAATCACATGGAATGCAGCACAGTGAATCCAAAAACTTGGGATGAAATTGATACTAATCTAATCTCATTTGGGATTTGAAGCAAATTCTGCTGAAAGGATCTCAATATGCTAGATGGCTCATATGGTAATAGCTAGTTTTTAAAATACATCAGCCCCTCAGAACAAAACATACAAGACACCAAGCATAAACTAACAGGTAACCAACGCAGATCTTTCAGGATAAGCATAACATGATTAGAAACTGGTTGAGTGGAAGGCAACAGAGGGTAGTGGTATTTGGAATTCACTCCAAGAAAAAGGATGTTACCAGGGGAATGCCATGGGAATCAGTCCATGGTATGCTTCTTTTTGACATTTTTGTGAGTGATATTGCGGAAGGGCTGTCTGGTAAGGTCTGTTTATATGTGGATGATACCAAACTCTGTAATATGATAGATACCATTAAAAGGAAGCTCTGGAATGAGAGGGGCATAGGATGAAGGTAAAAGGGGGATCGACTCAGGAGTAATCTAAGGAAATACTTCTTTACAGAAAGGGTGGTAGATGTGTGGAACAGCCACCCAGTGGAGGCAGTGGAGATAGACTGTAGCTGAATTCAAGAAAGCATGAGACAAGCACATAGGATCTCAAAGAGAGAGAAAGAGATAATATAATTGGGCAGATAATATAATTAGGCAGACTGGATAGGCCATGTGGTCTTTATCTGCTGTCATTTTCTATATTTCTATAAGTTTCTACAGGTACAAGTCTACACAACTTCCAAATATACTGTGTGCACACTGATGGAGGAAGCAAACAGTAGAAAGGCAAAGGGTAACTAAATAATAGTCCAAGAAAGAAGGATAAATGAAAAACCAGTGGCGATCCTAGGTCGGCTGCCACCCGGGGCGGATCGCCGCTGTGCACCCCCCCTCCCCGGGTGCAGCGGTGTCTGTCCCACCAGGGTGCAGCACAACAACCCCCCCCCCCCCCCCCAGCACAATGACTCCCCCCTCCCCGGCGCATCAAGCCCCCCTCCCCCCGGGTGCATTCTTGGCTGCTGGAGGGTGCAGAGAGCAGCCACGCACCTGTCGGCACCACTGGCTCCCTGCTCCCTCTGCCTGGAACAGGAAGTAACCTGTTCTGGGGCAGAGGGAGCAGGGAACCAGTGGAGCCGACAGGCGCGCGCCTGCTCTCTGCACCCTCCAGCAGTGTGCACCCGGGGTGGACCGCCCCCACCGCCCTGCCCTTGGTACGCCACTGTGAAAAACTATACTCTCTGAATGAAGATAGGGAGGCGGGACAAATGAAACTAGGTATAAGGAATGACTAGCACAGTAGACAGAAGCCTTAATATGTTGGAAATGGCCCAACTTATCCAACTGTGATAAAAAGTCACTAGAGCGCCAATTAGCAGGACTGTCAGCATAAATATTAAAATCCCCCATAATCAGGTTAGCATGAGTAGAAGCTATCTCTATAACTATTGCAGATAATTCATCCTTGAAGCTGCAGAGAAAGTGGGAAATAGAGTAAAAGAATGGAAACTGTTGGCTTAGGTAGGTCCCTTGGAAAGGCCTCTCGCTTATATGATCCAGGCTTGAGGGGATTTCCCATCTTTCTATTTGTAGGGTGAGTTTCCTCATCTCATCCATCTTTGAGTTTGTTTTGGGCTTATGTTTTTAAACTGAATTCCCTAAGATCATTTTAGGAATCTGCAACAACCTGCCACAGTAGCTGTTGTCTTTTGGAAAAGGAGTTTGTGTCAACTAGTTGGCATACAGGAGCCCTCCAGGAACTGTCATAAAAACTGGTAACAAGTAAGTACCCCCTGGAAAAACAATGAGGAGGAGAAAAGCTATCATAGGATTCAAACAAGGCTTCACATCAGAGAATCAGGAATTGGGGATGACCTTCAGAGAAAGGAATCCCTAGAGCCCATTCTTCGGGGAATGCCTGCTGAAGAGATCAAGAAATTTAAGGAAAGTGACTTGGAGGGGCATAATCAAACGTCGCCGGCGATCTATTTTGGCGGCAGCGCAACAGCTGGCCAGAACCGTATTTTCGAAAAAGATGGCTGGCCATCTTTTTTTTCGATAATACGGTTTAGCCCGGCCAAATGCCAGAGTTCGCCAGGGTTGAGATCGCCGGTTTTGTTTTTCAACGATAATGGAAAAAACTGACGGCCATCTCAAACCCGGCGAAATGCAAGGCATTTGGTCATGGGAGGAGCCAGCATTCGTAGTGCACTGGCACCCCTGACATGCCAGGACACCAACTGGGCACCCTAGGGGTCAGTGCGGTGGACTTCAGAAAAAGCTCCCACATGCATAGCTCCCTTACTTTGGGTGCTGAGCCCCCCAACCCCGCCCCCAAAACCCACTACCCACAAATGTACTTAGGGGTGAAGAGGGCAACTACATGTGGGTACAGTGGGTTTTGGAGGGCTCCCATTTACCAGCACAAGTGTTACAGGTAGGGGGGATGGGCCTGGGTCCGCCTGCCTTAAGTGCACTGCGGTACCCACTAAAAGTGCTCCAGGGACCTGCAGTCACACTGGCCTCTAGGACTTGTTGCTGCTGTATGACCTTGGCACACCAGTTGACACCTGAAGACTAATCTCTTTGAAAAAGTCTTTTATTTGAATAAGCACGTTTACTCACAGTTAACTGCAGATCAGAGGTTGTGCCCCACTGACAAAGAGTCTCCCTGGTACTCTTGCCTAGATTATTGCAACCTACTTCTCACCGGCCTCCCACTTAGCCATCTCTCTCCTCTTCAATCAGTCCAAAACTCTGCTGCGCGACTCATTTTCCGCCAAAGTCGCTATGCTCACATTAGCCCTCTCCTCAGGTCACTTCACTGGCTCCCTATCCGTTTCCGCATTCAATTCAAACTTCTCTTACTGACCTATAAGTGCATTCACTCTGCCACTCCCCAGTACCTCTCCACTCTTGTCTCTCCCTACGCCCCCCCCCCCTCGGGCACTCCGCTCTGCTGATAGATCTCTCTTGTCTGTCCCCTTCTCCTCTACTGCTAATTTCAGACTCTGTTCCTTTTACCTCGCTGCACCTCACGCCTGGAATAGACTTCCCGAGCCTGTACATCTAGCCCTGTCTTTGGCCGCCTTCAAGTCCAGGCTAAAAGCCCACCTCTTTGACACTGCTTTTGACTCCTAGCCACTACTCCCTTGCCCTGTACCCTACCTTTTTAATTGACTCCTAGCCACTATTTGCTTGCCCTGTACCCTACCTTTTTAGTTCCCTTACCTCTTAGTTGTTCCGTCTGTTTACCTGTCTTATTTAAATTGTGAGCTCTTTGAGCAGGGACTGTCTTTTTCGTGTACGGTATACAGCGCTGCGTATGCCTTGTAGCGCTATAGAAGTGATTAGTAGTAGTAGTAGTAATACTGAGATTAGCAGTAGGTCAGAGCTGGCAGAATGGGATCTAAAACTGGCTTACAAAAATGGCCACTACCTCATGGACTACCGGAAACAAAACTGGACACACTCTGACCCAGTTAGCAGGGGGAAGAGCACCATGGGAGTAGAGCCCACTACCCTACACCCACCACAATGCATTGCTGATGTGACTCTGCAGTGCACCTAACAGAAAAGGTGTCACACTCACCCGAAAGCCACATCACAACCAGGGAAAGGCTGTCAGAGGATAGAACACATTCTGCTGTCATGGAGGTGGGTACGGCATTTGAGTATGGCATACAGGCTGGCAAAAAATGTTTTTAGTTTTATTGTTTTAGTGTGGGAGGGGGTTGGTGACCACTGGGGGAGTACGGGGAGGTCATCCCCCATTCCTTCCGGTGGTCATCTGGTCAGTTGGGGCACCTTTTTGAGGCTTGGTCGTGAAAATAAAAGGACCAAGTAAACCCGGCGAAATACTGCTGAACGCCGCTTTTTTTTTCCATTATCGGTGAAAGCCAGCCATCTGATAGCCATGCCCATGCCTGCCCATGTCCCGCCTTCGCTAAGCTACCGACACGCCCCCTTGAACTTTCACCGGCGAAGCGACGGGAAAGCGGCAATGCTGCCAAACATGCCGCTTTCGATTATACCGATTTCGCCGCTTTTAAGAAATCGCCGGCCATCTCCCGATTTATGTCGGGAAATGGCCGGCGATCACTTTCGAAAATGAGCTGGTTGGAGACTTCTAACTGTTGGAAACATGGACTCCTCACCCAGAAAATGTGCTTTCTATCAAATTATCACCACTGAACAAGTTTTAAGCCAGTAACATATTTTTTTTGTTGGAACCTCAGCCCTGGTGTATGTACCTAGTAGTCTTTGAGTGACTACAGTTCTATTCTCTATGAGCCCTGAAGATAAAATTTCCCCCCTTGTTCAGGACAGAGCTGGAACTGAGGCTGAGTGGACAGGTCTCAGTACCCCAGCATGGGCCATCCATCTGTAGTGAATTCATAGAAGGGTCAGCTAAGGTAAACCTGTTTCTCCTAAATACAGGAAATCCACAAATGCACTTTAAATTAATATAATTTCAGTGGAAGAACAGAAGAGCAAAAAGCAGGAATATCTACGGTGGCCACAGTAGGACAGTTTAGAAAGCAGCTGTAAGGAACTCTTTGGGATCCTCATTATCTCAGTATACTCCAGGATCATACTACCCTGGCATAGTGAAGAGGTGCAAAACATTCAAGGTTCAAGTCTATTCAGATTTTACTGTCAAAGAGGGGCCTTTCAGGGCAGTTTACAATAAAACCCCATGCTTTCCCACTCATGGCAGGCTCAATGTGGCTTACATATACAGGTACTTATTTGTACCTGGGGCAATGGAGGGTTAAGTGACTTGCCCAGAGTCACAAGGAGCTGTGCCTGAAGTGGGAATCAAACTCAGTTCCTCAGGACCAGAGTCCACCACTCTAACCACTAGGCCACTCCTCCCATAGCAAAGAAAAGAACTACAATGGTTCATAGGACGGGAAGGAATAATGGCGAGAACAAAGAAGGGAACTGAGGAGAAAGGATGTCTACAGAACTGATCCAGCTACTGTGTCGCCTGGTCATGTCCAGAGTGAGCAGCAGAGCATGGGTTGGTAGGTTAGCGATCAAAGGCATCTAAAAATAGAAAGGTCTTCAGACCAAATTTAAATTTATTGATTGACCGTTCTCTTTTGCCTTACAGCTTGTGAACTTGCAGTTATTTGTCCTGTGAAGAATCTCACTTGAGTACTGTGTCTTCGGTGAAGTGCATATGTGCAGACAGAAATTTTACCCATTTCTCTGTGCTGGCTACAGTGAAGAAATGAGCTGTGAAACTGTGGAGATCCTGGTTAGGCCTGCAAGCAAAGGGTTGAAGGAGTGTGAAAGCCCCCAGTTGGAACTAAAGGAAAGAACCACTGCATATGGAAAATTTACAGTGAAAGTTCTGTGTGCTGAAGGGAACTCCATTTCCAAGTATAGGGGGAGTCTCTTATCTATAACAGGAAAATTTGACACCTATTTGGACAGAATTGGTTTACCCAATAACCAAGAAAACCCTGAACCTGGAGGAATGTTTGTGGAAGAAAAGGATTGATGCTTTACTTAATCTTTGGTTTATTCAGTACCATTATCCAATAAGTTTGCATCTATGACATGGATAGATACAGGTGATAATTCCAGTTCAGCTTTTTAGGGTCTTTACATGTCATTTTTTTTTTTTTTTGTTACATTTGTACCCTGTGCTTTTCCCACTCATGGCAGGCTCAATGCAGCAGGCAATGGAGGGTTAAGTGACTTGCCCAGAGTCACAAGGAGCTGCCTGTGCTGGGAATTGAACTCAGTTCCTCAGGACCAAAGTCCACCACCCTAACCACTAGGCCACTTCTCCACTCCATTTCCTGTTTGTCCCATTTAAATCCCATTTAAGTCCCATTAAATCACCTTGAAAGCAGAATCTGTCTCATGTCTTCACCACATGCTGTTTCTATCAGAGATGAAGAACCTGGAGGGAGTCAAGACAATGCTTATAGCTGCTCAAGCGGGAGGCATTGACAAGTAGCACTTCCCCAGAATAACTGGGCTTCATTTTAATCAGGAAGGGGATTCAGATGTCTCTTATGTGTGTGTGTACAGTGCTGTTTATGTCTCATATCAGTATACATATGAAGAGCAGTAATACTAATAATAGTCATAGTGTGCTCCTTCTTTACTGATCAGTCTCGTACAGTAGACAGGTACCCTAGTGGTTAGGGCATCAGCCTGAGAACTAGGAAAGCTAGAGTTCAAATCATCTCTCACTGATGCTCCTTGTGACCTTGAGCAAATCCTTTCACCCTCCACTGCATCAGGTACAACTTGGATTATAAGTCCACTTGGATAGGGAAATCACTTGTGTGCATGGGATAAACACAAAGGAATCCTGTATAGAAGGCGTGGAACCAAACAAGCTTAACGGTGATTAGATGGAAACACCAGAAATTGGGAAGCAAAGCCAGTGCTGGGCAGACTTCTGCAGTCTGTGCCCTGAAAATGGCAAAGATGAATCAAGATCAAGTATATATATGTAGTATCACATCACACCTTTACACCATGAGTCTATCTTGTTGAGCAGATTGGATGGAGCATACAAATCTTTATCTGCCATCATCTACTATGCTACTATATTAGTATGCCTGTTTGAACTCAGGTCTGGAAAGAAAATTAATCCAAATCCTTGTATATTGCCTCTGTATGAATCTTTCAGCAGGTCTGATCCTATGTCTCAGATTGAGGTTACTCTTGTATCTTTCTGTATCTCTCACTTAATTCCACTGCATTTGTTATTAGAACTGTTCTGAAACTCTTCTGAGTCCAGTTTGTTAACTCTGATCTGAAACATGGTCCACCCAATATTTAAAAAGAAAAGATTATACGTACCATTTCCACAGCTTACAGCTATTTCGTAATCTACATAACTACTAAAAATAAACTGAAAATTGCAAAGCTTCTCTCCCAACATTCAATTTATCAGTTTAATTTCCTTTTGTTTTCCTTTTGATTTACAGTATTAATGTTCATTGTCAACAAGGTTATTTCAAAGATACCTTTCTGATGGCTGTGGGACTGAAATATATTTCTGTTTTTTTCTCATGCACCCAAAAAATAAATTATGTAGGAGATGTAGAACTGCTAAAAGCATCATCCGTTTGGTGCATGCAAGCATATAATTGTGCAGGGCGCTGCTCGTTAACATTAGTGGAGTCAAACACAAATGATGCCGGCTACAGATGAAACTTGTACAACAGATGGAAGGAAGAAACAGTATACGGGGTGTTTAATTCAGTAGGCAAATTGTACAGATCATTTTGTCTCTTTTGTTTAAACTGGAGATTTTTTTAACTCTTTATGTACAGTGTGCTGATTTGCGTATCATTCTATGTGCTGTATTCCAGAAATTGTATTTGTACTAACTTTTTTGAAAAATTATTTTATTTGCATTTCAACATAGCACCATTCTTCACATTCCCCGTTTCTGCCTCCAACGCATCTCCGCTGGCCCTATAGGATTTAGTTGCTTAAATGGTTTGTCCTACCTTTTGTAAAATACTGGTTTATATTTTGGCCACAAAAATGTATATCTCTAAGTCCCGGGATTAAGACATTGAATGCGTAAATAATGCTTGTAAAATACCCGTGTCTCTCTCTCTCTCTCTGTATATATATATATATATATATATATATATATATATATATATATATATATATATATATATATATATATATACTAGTAAAACAGGCCCGTTTCTGACACAAATGAAATGGGCGCTAGCAAGGTTTTCCTCAGAGTGTGTATGTTTGAGAGAGTATGTGTGAGATTGACTGTGTGTGAGAGAGAGAGAGTATGTGTGAGATTGTGTGTGTGTGACAGAGAGAGAGTGAATGTGCGAGTGTGTGTGTGACAGAGAGAGAGTGAGACTGCTGGGTGTGAGTGTGTCTCCTCTATCCCCCCTCCAGCCACCCAGCGATTCTCCTCTCTCCCCTGCTCCCCCTCCAGCCACCCAGCGATTCTACTTTTTCCCTTGCCCCCCTCCAGCCACCCACCGATGCTCTTCTCTCCCCTGCCCCCCCCCCGCAGCCACCCACCGAGTCTCCTCTGTCCCCTGCCCCCCTCCAGCCACCCAGCGATTCTCCTTTTTCCCTTGCCCCCCCCCAGCCATCCAACGAATCTTCTCTCTCCCCTGCCCCCCCTCCAGCCACCCAGCAATTCTCCTATCTCCATGGTCCCCCCTCCAGCCACCCAGCGATTCTCCTGTGTCCCCTGCCCTCCTTCCAGCCACTCAGCGATTCTCCTCTCCCCTGCACCCCCTCCAGCCACTCCTCCACTTTAATCAGCATATATTAAATTCCCCCCATGTGCTACAGAAAAGCACCGAGCACATGCTATATAATAAAACGCACCTCCAACGTTCTGAAGCCGAGAAAGTGAAGCCTTCAAGCCTTGAAGCATTTGTGCGCTCTGTAATGCTCCATCTCCTCAATTGACGACACGTAGTTCCGAAACATTGCAGGAATGCTTCAAGGCTTCACTTTCTCGGCTTCAGAACGTTGGAGGTGCATTTTATTATATAGGATGTGTGTGTGTGTGTGTGTGTGTATATATATATATATATATATATATATATATATATATATATATATATATATCATGTAAAATCTTAAATAACTGGGGTTAACAGTAAAATAACATAGCTGTTAAACCGATAAGTTCCATTTAGACCTGCTGAGTAGTAACTCTACACCCATATGGACAGAGCCAGTGCAATCTGCAGCCAATCTATATATTCAGCACAGCTACCTGTGTAGATAATGGCACTGAATAGACTTCCTTTCTCCTCAGTTCTTCTTTCTTCTTTCTTCTCTCTATTCTTTCCCTGTCCTATGAACCATTGTAGTTCTTCTCCTTGCTATGAAATTTTCATATATTTTATTGTAAACTGCCCTGAAAGGCCCGTCTTGGGCAATAAAGCCTGAATAGACTTGAAACTTGAATTGTTTGCACCTCCTCACTACTCCAGGGTGGTATAATCCTGTTCTCTGGAGCATACTGGGATAATGAGGATCCCAAAGAGCTCCTTACAGCTGCTTTCAAACCTGTCCTACTGTGGCCACCATAGATATTCCTACTTTCCATTGTTCGTCTGTCTTCCACTGAAATTATATTCAACTGTTTAAATTAACATATTTGAATTCAGCACATCAAAACCCTTAATAAATACCACATGTGGAGGGGCATTTTCAATATGACGTCTAAGTCCAACTTTGCACGTTTTGCACAAAACATTCAAAATCCGAATAGGAAAGAAGGTCATTTTAGATAAAAGGAAAATGTCTTTTTTTCCATTACAAACAAGATTTTGTGCTTTGTACATTTTTTTTTGGACCATTTTTGAAGAAAAAGTATCCTAATGAAAAATGTAGAAAATCAAGCCATTAGGATGTAGGAGAGGCCAGCATATTTACTAGACTGGTCCCCCAAACGTCCTAGGACAGCAGTGAGGAAACCTAGGGGGCACTGCAGTGGGCTTCAAATAAATGCTCCCAGGTACACATCTCACCATTGTTCCCTTATTTTGGGCCCTGTTTACTAAGCTGCGCTAAAGACACATTATTATTTTTAGCACACGCTAACTTTTAGCATGTGCTAACTGTGTAGGCGCCCGTAGGAATATTGTGGGTGCCTACACAGTACGCGCTAATGGTTAGCGCGTGCTAATTTTGTGCACACGCTAAAAACACTAGCACACCTTAGTAAACAGGACCCTTTCCAACTTATTTTCGAAAGAGAAAGACGCCCATATTTCAACCCAAATCAGGAGATGGGCGCCTTTCTCTCATGGGCACCCAAATCAGTATAATCGAAAGCCGATTTTGGGCGCCTCCAACTGCAATCTGTCGCGGGAACGGACAAAGTTGATGGGGGCGTGTCGGAGGCGTGGTGAAGGCTGGACTGGGGCATCTTTATTGCCCGAGGAGAGATGGGCGCGCTCGACCAATAATGGAAAAAAGAAGGGCACCAGAAGTGAGTTTCACGAACAAGTCCCCAAAAAGTGCCCCAACTGCCCAGATGTCCACCGGAGGGAATCGGGGATGACCTCCCCTGATTCCCCCCAGTGGTCACTAACCCCCTCCTACCAAAAAAAAGAACTTTAAAAACTTTTTTCCAGCCTGTATGCCAGCCTCAAATGTCATACCCAGCTCCATCACAGCAGTATGCAGGTCCCTGGAGTAGTTGTTAGTGGGTGCAGTGGACTTCAGGCAGGTGGACCCAGACCCATCCCCCCCTACCTGTTCCACTTGTGCTGGCAAATGGGAGCCCTCCAAACTGCCCCCAAAACCCACTGTACCCACATCTAGGTGCCCCCCCTTCAGCCATAAGTGCTATGGTAATGGTGTAGAGTTCTGGGGCGTGGGTTTTGGGGGGGATTTGGGGGGCTCAGCACCCAAGGTAAGGGAGCTATGGACTTGGGAGGTAATTTAATTTTTTTTTAATTGTTACAAGTGCCCCCTAGGGTGCCCGGTTGGTGTCCTGGCATGTGAGGGGGACCAGTGCACTACGAATCTTGGCCCCTCCCATGACCAAATGCCTTGGATTTGTTCATTTTTGAGTTGGGCGCCTTCAGTTTCCATTATCGCTGAAAACCGATACTGCCCAGCTCAAATCCACCCAAATCCGATGCATTTGCCTGGCACCAACCGTATTATCGAAACAAAAGATGAACGCCCATCTTTTTCGAAAATACGGTTTGGCCCGCCCCTTCGCGGACCCATCCTCGGAGATAGACGCCCATGGAGATGGGCACTCGTGTCCGATTATGCCCCTCTTTGTCTGCTAAGTCCCCCTCTTTGTCTGCTAAGTCCCCTAAAACCCACTACACCCAACTATATTTGGGTACAGTGGGTTTCTGGTTAGTTTTGGAAGGCTCATTGTTTCCACCATAAATGTAATAGGTAGGAGGAGGTATGGGCCTGGGTCCACCTGTCTGCACCCACCACTAGACTACTCCAGGGTCCTGAGTATAACACTGAGGCTGGCATAGAAGCTGATAAGTAATGTTTTTAATCACATTTTGAGGGGGTGGATGGAGTCAGTGACCATTGGGGAGTAGGGGGAGGTTATCTCTAATTCCCTCCAGTGATCATCTGGTCATTTAGGACACCTTTTTGTGCCTTCTTCATTATAAAAACAGGTTTAGCTGAAAACATCTTAGTTTTAGACCTGGACAGTTTTGTTTTGTTCCATTATGGATGAAAAACGTCCAAGTCTTAGGAATGCCCAAATCCCGCCCTTAACATGCCCCTTTGAGATTTGGATGCACTGCAGATGAACAGCATAGAGAAATATCTGAAAAATAGGTTTTGAAAATACTGATTTGCATGTTTCTGTGAAAAAAAACATCCAAATACTGCTCTGAATAATTGCATAAGTATATAAGTATTGCCATACTGGGATAGACTGGCGGTCCATCAAGCCCAACATCCTGTTTCCAAGTGGCCAATCCAGGTCACAAGTACCTGGCAAGATCCCAAAACAGTACAATACCTTTTATGCTGCTTATCCTAGAAATAACCAGTGGATTTTCCCCAAGTCCATTTTAACAATGGCTTATGGACTTTTCTTTTAGGAAGCTATCCAAACCTTTTTAAACCCTGCTAAGCTAACTACTTTTACTACATTCTCTGGCAACAAATTCCAGAGTTTAATTACACATTGAGTGAAGAAATATTTTCCCTGATTCATTTTAAATTTACTACTTTGTAGCTTCATTGCATGCCCCTTAGTCCTAGTATTTTTGGAAAAAGTAAACAGGCAATGCCCAGTCTCCCAGTCTCATAAGATCCTCTTGTAATTTTTCACAATCTTCTTGCAATTTAACAACTTTGAATAACTTTCCAGCTTATTTTCAAAGGAGATCGCTGGCCATCTTCCGACACAAATCGGAAGATGGCCGGCGATCTCCTGAACCCGGTCAAATCAGTATAATCGAAAGCCGATTTTGGCTGGCGCCAACTGCTTTCTGTCGCGGAGCTGGCCAAACTTTAAGGGGGCGTGTTGGTAAAGTAGCGAAGGCGGGACGGGGCCGGACAGGGGCATGCTCACGAGATGGCCGGCTTCACCCGATAATGGAAAAAAGAAAGGCAGCCTTGACGAGTATTTCACCGGCTTCACTTGGTCCCTTTTTTTTCAGGACCAAGCTTCAAAAAGGTGCCCCAACTGACCAAATGACCACCTGAGGGAATGGGGGATGACCTCCCCTTACTCCCCCAGTGGTCACCAACCCCCTCTCACCCAAAAAAATATATTTTTTCTTTTGCCAGCCTCAAATGTCATACCCAGCTCCCTGACAGCAGTATGCAGGTCCCTGGAGCAGTATTTAGTGGGTGCAGTGCATTTCAGGTAGGTGGACCCAGGCCCATCCCCCCTACCTGTTACACTTGTGGTGGTAAATGGGAGCCCTCCAAAAAAAACCAAAACCCACTGTACCCACATGTAGGTGCCCCTTTTCATCCCTAAGGGCTGTGGTAGTGGTGTACAGTTGTGGGGAGTGGGTTTTGGGGGGCTCAGCACCCAAGGTAAGGGAGCTATGCACCTGGGAGTTATTTTTGAAGTCCACTGTAGTGCCCCCTAGGGTGCCCGTTTGGTGTCCTGACATGTCAGGAGGACCAGTGCACTACAAATGCTGGCTCCTCCCACGACCAAATGCCTTGGATTTGGCCGGGTTTGAGATCGCCGGCATTAGTTTCCATTATCGGTGAAAACCGATGCCGGCCATCTGAAACCTTGCCATGTCTGACATTTGGCTGGCCCCAACCTTATTATCGAAACGAAAGATGGCCAGCCATCATTTTCGATAATACGATTCGGGACTGCTCTTTGCGGCACCAGCCAAATAGATGGCCGGCCATCTATTTGGCTGGCGCCGTTCGATTATGCCCCTCTTTGTGTCATCAGCAAGTTTAATTGCCTCACTAATTACTCCCATTTCTAGATCATTTACAAATATGTTAAAAAGCAGCGGTCCCAGCACAGACCCCCTGGGGAACCCCATTATCTACCTTTCTCCATCAAGAATATTGACCATTTAACCCTACTTTCTATTTTCTATCTTTTAACCAGTTTTTAATCCACAATTGAACACTACCTCCTATCCCATGACTCTCCAATTTCCTCTGGAGTCTTTCATGAGGTACTTTGTCAAACGCCTTTTGAAAATCTAGATACACAATATTGACCGGCTCACCTATCCACATGTTTGTTCACTCCTTCAAAAAAATGTAATAGATTGGTGAAGCAAGATTTCCCTTCACTAAATCCATGTTAGCTTTGTCTCATTAATCCATGTTTTTGAATATACTCTGTAATTTTGTTCTTTATAATAGTCTCTACCATTTTGCCCAGCACTGAGATCAGGTTCTCTGGTCTATAATTTCCCCGATCACCTTTGGAACATTTTTAAAAAATTGGCATTACATTGACCACCCTCCAATCTTCCAGTACCATGCTTGATTTTAAAGATAAATTGCATATTACTAACAATAGTTCTTCAGGTTCATTTTTCAATTCTATCAGTACTCTGGGATGAATACCATCCTGTCCAGGCGATTTGGTACTCTTCAAATTGCACCATTACATCTTACAGGTTTATAGAGATTTCATTTAGTTTCTCTGACTCGTCAGCTTTGAATACCATTTCTGGCATGGGTATTTCTCCCAAATCTTCCACAGTGATGATCGAAGCAAAGAATTCATTTAAACTATCCGCTATGGCTTTGTCTTCCCTGAGTGCACCTTTTACCCCTCGGTCATCAAGCAGTCCAACTGATTCTTTTGCCGGCTTCTTGCTTTTATTATACCTAAAAAAAAATTTTACTATCTGTTTTTGCCTCCAACTTAATCTTTTTTTCAAAGTCCCTCTTTGCCTTCCTTATCAGTGCTTTGCATTTGACTTGTCATTCCTTATGCTGTTTCTTATTATTTTCAGTGTGTTCCTTCTTCCATTTTCTGAAGGATTTTCTTTTAGCTCTAATAGCTTCCATTACCTCACTTTTTAACCATGCCAACTCTCATTTGGTCTTCTTTCCTCCTATTTTAATACACAGAATATATTTGGCCTAGGCTTCCAGGATGATATTTTTGAACAGCATTCACGCCTGGTGTAAAGTTTTGACCTTCGCAGCTGCTCCTAAATTTTTTTCACATTTTTCTTCTCATTTTATAATAGTCTCCTTTTTTAATATTAAGTGCTAAAGTATTGGATTTCTTGTGTGTACTTACTCCAAAGCCAATATGAAATCTGATCATATTATGATCACTTTTATCAAGCGGCCCCAGCATCATTACCTCCTGCACCAGATCATGCGCTCCACTAAGGACTAGGTCTAGAATTTTTCATCCTCTTGTTGGCTCCTGTACCAGCTGCTCCATAAATCAGTCCTTGATTTCATCAAGGAATTTTACCTCCCTAACATGCCCTGATGATACATTTACCCAGTCAATATCAAGGTAATTGAAATCATCAATTATTATTGTGTTCACCAGTTTGTTAGCCTACTTAATTTCTGATAACATTTCTACATCTGTCTGTTCATCCTGGTCAGGTGGATGGTATTACACTCCTATCACTATCCTTTCCCCCTTTACACATGGAATTTCAATCCATAGGGATTCCAAGATGTGTTTTGTTTCCTGCAAAAATTTCAATCTATTTGATTCAAGGCCCTCCTTAACATACAATGCTACCCCTCCACCAATTCAATCCACTGTATCATTACGATATAATTTGTACCCTGGTATGACAGTGTCCCACTTTTTATGCCACTTTTTGCCACTTTTTAAACGTTCTTCTCTTTCAAAAATGAGCCCCGTTATCTCTGAAGCAGAAAACTTGTAAAAAAAACTGTAGACTCTCCAGCAGTACATGTGGTTTGGATCCATGCTCCATCTGCGCCATCTTAACACTTAGGGGGCTATATCTAGGCACCATGATGTAAGCACCACAATGGGATGTACTGAGTGCCAGTTGTATAATGGCACTTATGCACACCTTAGCCATTATAGAATATTCACGCAAAGCCACATTGACACATTTGAAATGTAGACAAGCCAACTTATGATAGGTCAATGGCTTGGATAAGTTGGCATCTCTAAGTGTGCCATGTAATGTCCGCAACTGATACATGCCGCATCCACAGTTATGCGCTAAGCAACTTTGATGTGTATGTATAAGCCTATCACTTACAAACATATCCTCTAATTCTATAAAAGTTGCTACAAATTGTGCACACAATTTAATTGAATAACAAGCTAATTAGTGCCAATAATTGGCTTTTTAAAAAGCAATTATTGGTGCTAATTAGATTCATGCGCAAGCATAAATTTAGTTGCGGAATCCACGAGTCAAAAAAGGAGGTGTGGAAATTGGAGGGTCATGGGTGAATCAGAGGCATTCCTTTAAGTTACAGGCATAGTTAGAGAATAAGGACATCAGTGCCTAAATTTACATGTGGGTATTTACACCACTCTTTAATTGCTGCAAATGGCACAATTCCCGGGCATAAGCACTATTCAACAAACTGTGCCTAACTTTAAGTGTGTTTTGTAGAATAGCGTTTTTTTCTACACTGATTTTTTTGGTGCCTTTGACAAAACAGTAGGTTTTAAGCCTGTAAATGTATTGATTATTTCTTCAAGTGTATTTCTCTAGTTTGGCCAGCAGGTGTTGCATGTTTATGTTTAAAGCAGTTACAGAGAAATGACTGTTTTTTTTCTTTAGTCTAACACAGGAAATAAGATGCAGTATACTTTTGAAAACTTGTTGTTCTGGGCTCTGATTGGCCCAGGAGCTCAATTCATCTAGGATATGCTGGCTTTTTTTCTCCAGTCTTAGCCAGGCAGAAGAGAGAGAAAGATCTCTTTGCTGAGGCCCTGTGAACAGTTATATTTGATAACCTGTGAGCAGCTATATGTCCTGAACTCCCCAGGTATTATTTAGATAGTAAAGAAATGGGAGTGTGGCCCCAGTAACCTAGAAATCACTGGGGATAATTTGAGAGCAAGAGACTCGCCCACAGGCAGTTGGGACCCCGACAGTGGGAGGAGGGTGCTAGTGTAGAGCACGAGCGGCAGGTGCAGGCGGACCTGAGCTATGCTGGGGATAGACCCTCTAAGTGGCCGCAGGGTAACCCAGGCAGGTGGCTAGGTATTTCATGACAATGCCAAACATAGAATTTACTCCACAACTGCCAATTATTGGCACCTCTGGCACATGTAAGTACTTTTATCCTATAACACACTTAGCATCTAACATTATGCATCAAGTTATAGAATGAGGATGTTAGTCTTTAGATGACAGATAGACTCAGTTCAATAATCAATGCATCATTAGCAAAAGGATAGTTATATTCCAATCTTAAGCAAGCATCTTTCCACCCAGTTCTGAAAAACCAACCCCATGACCCACTGAATTCTAGTGACTGTCGCAAAGGAAGTCAAGCAGGCCGTATATATCAGCAACTTCAGGAACAGAGAGGAAAATGAGATATTAGATTAATACCAATTTGACTATAGAGCTAGCCTTAGTGTTGAGATATTATCAGGCTCCGTAGATGATGTTGCCTGATGCAATTAGAATCTGAGTGGCTATAGTAATGTTCTTATTAGATATCTTTGGATTCCTAGTTTAATGCTGCCGAGAATATCAAGTTATGGAATTGGTTCAACTGTTTCAGAATGGTTTTGATCCTGACATATGCCTTAAAATAAAAAACAGTTTGGAGAGATATGAAGACATATGGGAACATTGTTGGACTTGGCATCGTTCATGTAGTGCATAATGTACTATGTTTGCTACTGAAAGAGCTGTGTATGTTGAACTTTTGTATATAAAGGCTGAGGAGTGAGGAGATGTTATTTTCAAGATAAGCAGAACTCTTATTGATTGTAGAATATCATTGGATTTACAGATTGTATATGAGAGTGCAAGGAATTATGAATTGTGCATGGACATTTTTAGACCTGTAATATGAAGATTCTGGTCTTTCTGAAAACATTTTTGTATACATGTGGTGAGTGGAGTTTTTTTCTGACCAATGCCTAGACTGAGTCAGTAAAAGTCTGCTGTAACTGTGTGAAATTGCTCTGGTGGACTGAGGCCTTTTTCTGCACATTCTGTTTTTTTGATAGGTTACTATTATTATTACTATTAAAAGAGTCCCGTTTCAGAGCAAATGAAACGGGCGCTAGCAAGGTTTTCATCGCCAACACCCCCCCTTCCCTCCCTCCCTCCCGGCCAACCCCTTCGTTGTTCAGCCATAGCTCCGCCCCCAACGTCATGACGTTCGACGCGAGGGCGAGGCCCAGAGCGATTTCCCACCCCCCCCCCCCGCCTCCCTGCCTCCCTCCCTGCCAACCCCTTCGTTGTTTTGCCATAGCTCCGCCCTTGAGGGCGGGGCCCAGAGCGATTTTGGTGGCTTCACCACCACGCACCTTCGAACCTTTTTGAAGGAAGTCAGAGCTTGGCTTCACTGACGTCAGTGTCCTCAGAACGTTGAGGGTGAGTTTTATTATAGTAGATTATTATTATTATTTTTAATTTTAATTTTAAAAACTTCTACCCCACTTAAACGTAAGTGGCTAACAAAAAAGAACATACACAATAATAATAATCATCACAAACATACAAACAACAAATGCAGTATTATCTCCCCCAACAAGTCTCTCAAAAACAATAGCTGCTATTACCTGCCATCATCAAAGAGCAAAAAGGGCTTGGACAAAAAAGTTAGTTTTTAATAATTTCCGAAATTGTCCCACATTAGCACAAAGGCGCAAATGACAAGGCAGAGCATTCCACATTACTGGACCTGCAATTGAGAATGCTGTAGCCCTCGTCAGAGCATAACATGCGGTTGCTAACAAATCAGTTGCTAACCTCTTCACAGAATCAAACCCCTAGAAGATACAAACAACAACAGAATGCAAATACCCAGAACCTTCCCATAAATAGTCTGATGGAGAAGACACAAAACTAAACTGGATTCTAAAACTCACAGGCAACCAATGTAGCTGTTTCAAAGTGGAAGTAATAAGATCCCACTTTGAAACACCTACAACCACCCTTGTGGCAGCATTCTACACCACCTACAATGCTTTGACCCTAGCAGTAAATAAAAAGAATTACAATAGTCCATCTTTGATAGGACCATACTTTGTACAATAGAACAGAAGTCAGATAAAGTCAACATCGGCTTTAATCAATACAGCAAACGTAACTGATTAAATGACGCTCATATCACATTTCCAATCTGAGCTTGCATTGTAAGCTGAGCATCTAACACCACCCCCAACAACGTCATTTCACTTCTAACAGGCGCTGCTAATCCACACACTTGTACTGTCTGCGGCCATCTATCATCCAACACTTTTCCCACAACCATGATTTTAGTTTTCTCCAAATTCAAGGCAAGCTTGTTCACAGCCATCCACTCACCTACAGCCTTCATATAGATGATATCTGATTTGACAGATCAGACTCCCACGAAACTATCAGAAAAAAAAATTGAACATCATCAGCATACAAGCAATACTCAACCCCCAACCGCTCAAACACTAGACACAATGGGAATATGTAGATATTAAACAAAAGAGCAGAAAGAGCTGATCCTTTTAGGACACCTTTCTGAACCCCCAATAGGTTCAGAGATCTTTCTCCCACTACGAAGCAGTGGTGTAGCCATAGGTGGGCCTGGGCCCCCCCCCCCCCCACACTTTGGACTCGGGCCCACCCAAAATTGTGACACTCTTGTTATTGCTGGTAGGGATCCCCAAACCTTGCCAGCTGAAGATTTTCTCTCCTTGGGCGGCCCTCGCTCTTCCAAATGTCAGCCAGCAGCACTTGCCTTGAGCTCATGCTGAGACCAGCCCTTCTGCACATGCCCAGTTTTCGCACATGCAAAAGCACTTTCAAGCATGCACGGCCTGCCACCAGCAGCATCAGTTTGAGGCAAGTGCTGATGGTTGCCATTTGGAAGAGTGCTGTCTGCTTGAGGAGGAGGAGGAGGAAATCTTCAGCTGGCATGGTTTGGGGATCCCCGCCAGCTCAAGTATTTAATATTTGGGGTTTGTCAGCAGGGAGGGGTGGAGAGAGGAGCAAACCAGAGGGGAACAGGGGGTGAATTCCATGCCCACCCACCTTGGGCTCAGGCCCACCCAAAATTGGCCATATGGCTACGCCCCTGCTATGAACCTGCATGACACATCCAGACAAATAGGAGGCAAACCACTCATATACTTTACCACCTATTCCTGTTTCAATCTAAACAATAACATAGTAGCATCAACTGAATCAAAAGTGGAGGAAACATCCAGGGATTCAGACAGAAACACTGATTCCTGTCCAATCCCCATCTCAGCACATCCACTGTAGATAGCAACAACGTCTCCACTCCATGAGCTCTCCTAAAGCCAAACTGGAAATGACCTAAACAATCATGCTGCTCCACAAAATCTCCAACTGTTGTAACACTAATTTTTCCACAACCTTCCCCACAAAGAGAATCACTGAAAAAAGGTCTATAATTGGACAAAATTGTAGAATCCAAGTTTTCTTGCTTCAATAAAGGTCTAACAGCAGCCTGTTTACATATATCATGTAAACAACCTTCTTCCAAAGTCTTATTCACAATAGATGACAATGCTGGAGCAACCATACCCACCATCAAACACGTTACAGCAGATGAACAGGGATCCAATAAGGACCTTATTGGTGTAATTGAAGATTACTTCCCACAATAGTAGAACTTTACCACTTCTCTACTGAATGTACATCCTAATTCGGGGTAGTAAATTAAGTTTTTTTCAAGTTTTTCTTGAGATGGACTTCTCTAGAAAATGGAATTTCCTCTCAGGAAAATGCCTGAATATCAGCGATCTGTATATTTACTCTTCACAGATACGCTGAGTCACTGCTCTTCATTGGCAAAAAACCTGGTGTAGATTTATCATTCCCGTTCACTAATCATTTGAATTCTCAACAATTTAGTGAAGCAAACACTTTTCCACTTCTCTGTATATAAAACGCACCTCCAACGTTCTAATGAAGCCTCAAGTCTCCAAACATTCTAAATTTGTAGTTGTATAGATCGCTGTTCCTCCATGAGTGTCTGCCCCACCCTCGCATCACAACGTGATGATGTCGAGGGCGGAGCACTGACACTCAACGAATCGCATCGCCCACCTGTTGCTACGCGACGAAACGTGACATCAGACGCATCGCAAACCTATGCGAATGACCTGCAAGAAAGGAGGACTACCATCGCCCCGCCCTCGCGTCACAACGCGATGACGTCAATGGCGGAGCACTGACACTCAACGATTCGCATCGCTCATCCAAAACACGCTTCCTGGTTACTGTAAAAGCAAGAAGGACTCCTTCTCCCTCCCCGCCTGAGTCTTTATCTTCTCACCCTCATGGACAGACCAGCGTGAGCTTTTGCAAAAAGCAGCAGACCACAAACAAAGGCAGGCAGGCAGCCTGAACGTCGGAGGGTGGGAGGGAGGGAGCCAGCCAGCCAGCCAGCCTGAATGTGGGAGTGGGACTGAGGGACCCTGAACATGGGAAGGAGGGCCATGACCCTGAAAGGTGGAGGGAGGGGGGGCCACGACTCTGAAGCTGGGAGGGGGGAGGGGAGGAAAAAACTTGAAAAAAACTTAAGTTACCACCCCAAATTAAGGTGTAATCGAAGACACAATCTTTTCCACTACCTATTCACTAACCAACTCAAACTCTTTCTATTTCACATCCAAAATCTCCAACACCCTCCCTCACTTCCTTTACCACACTTCCCACTCTCCCATCCAACTGAACCATCTTATTTTCCAAAAACACTGCATATTCTCTTGCATCAGGGCCCAAATTCTCCTCCCCAACTCTAGAACCATCAATCAAAAATTTCACTGTTTGATATAATTTGTGAGGCCTGTTCAATGTGTCATACACCCTCTGCCTGGAATATTCATTCTGTAATCTCTCACAAAAACCAAGATACTCAGTAAGTCGTGACTTAAAACTGTCTAAATTATCCACATCACAAGACTTTTGTCATTTTCTTTCAGTTTGTCTCAACTCCTTATGCACCTGCTTCACAGCTTCAGTTCTCCAAGGACGAGGCTTACTCCCTATATTCTTTACCACTGTTCTCATAGGTGCAACTTCATCCAAAGCAGAAGATAAATTTCTATTTCAAATCTCAAACGCTTCATCCACAGAATACTCTCATCAATATTCAGCATGGGTACCCAACAATCTCCTAACTTTTTAACATCCAATTGGGTCCAAACCTGTATCTCTCTCTTCCTTCTTCAACTGAGTAGCCACCTTATTAGATTGTAAGCTCTTTGAGCAGGGACTGTCTTTCTTCTATGTTTGTGCAGTGCTGCGTACGCCTTGTAGCGCTATAGAAATGCTAAATAGTAGTAGCAGTAACAAACCACAAGGCAAAGGAAATCAAATAGTGATCTAACCACAAAATCACATGTATAATCAGAGACTGACATAAAACTGCCATCAACCCCAATGATAAGAATGCCAAATCCAACATATGTCCTACACAATGGGTCACCTCCAAAAACAACTGATTCAAATGCAAGGCAGACAGAGAATTAAAAAATCACATGATCCCACTGCACAAGCACCTCCCCTTAGCAGCCGATCCTTTTAGTTTCTTTTTAACCATTTTCCTCATTTTATTATAGTTGCCCTTTCAAAAATGAAATACAGCTACAGTAGGGTCTTCTTTTACAAAGCTGCGCTACTGATTCTCGGTGCAACAAATGAGAGAAAGCCCATTCAATTCTTATGGGCTTCCTCTCATTTGCCACGCGGGAATTGCTAGCATGGCTTTGTAAACAAAGCCCTAGATTTCCTTTGTGGGTTCATCCCAGATAGTAGCTCAAACTTGATCATGTTATGATCACTGTTTCCCAGGGGACCCAATATCGCCACCACTCACACTATGCCATGCACACCATCAAGGACCAGATCCAAAATGGCTCCTTGGTGGCAGACCAAGGAGGCTCTTGCTGCTCCCGCACTAACCTGGCCTTCTTCATCCTACTCCCTAGAATGATATCAATCAAGGTGCAGGGTTAGCACTAGTCCTGACCAGGTTTGGCTGCTGACTCACATGAAGGGAATCCCAAACTAGGTGTTCCGGGGACCTCAGCAGCTTCAGGCAGCACTTCGGGCTCCACAGATGACAAGCAGGCAAATAACAGCAGCAGACTTAATACTGTAGGCAGGTAGACTTTGTGGATGTTCTGTTTTTGGGTCTACTATTACTTTCTTTATTTTTGCAGATGTTGTAAACACACAACACCACCACCACCACCACCACCATCACATTCCTGCAAAGTATTTTTGTGCCTTGGAGTAAAATAGTTTTTTAAAAAATAGACAGCAGCAAGTAAGAATAGAATCAGAGATGTCAGCTTGGTTTAGTATGCACAAAAGAGTCTCTCCAGGCTCTGCACATTCAACAACATTGTTTGATTTATGCCTGCACCTTCATTGTGGTGTGCTGGTCACTGGATTCTCCCTTTCATAAGTATACATATGATATGAAGCAGACACATCATATCATATTTATCTGGTTCGTACTACAAATGTGAATATCACTCTTCTAGAAAGCATCTCTTCCTTTTTTTAGACACATGACCAAGAAGCAGGAAGACAAGCAAATGCAGATAGAATGTGCTGGCTCTCTTTCTCCTGCACTAGCCTTTTAGTTTCCTATGCTAAAACCAAGCTGCCCAGGGTTTCAACTTTTGCCCCCGTGGGGTAAAATGTGCCTGCCTGATGAATGCATTTTGAAGCACTGTCTCACTCTCCTCCCCAACCAATCTCTCTCTCTTTCTCTCCATCTCTCTCTCATCTTTAGAGTTGAATTGTGACCTGAACTTATCAGTAAATGTCAGGAATTTGCATTTCTTATCCATATGCAGATCTTAGTCTGAAACTTCCTAGGCATTCCTTCCCAGGATTCACAGCTGGTGTCTGATTCCCTGCACTATCAACCCCATTTTAGACAACCCATAAAAGTAGAAATTAAGATGTGTAAGTCAGTGTGTCTGAAGTTTCATCAGTATGTTAGAACACAATCTACCAACATAATACCTGTTCTGAAATACAGGAAAAAAATTGATATTTATGCACTGGGTGTATGCAACACAAATATCCATTTTAGAAAAATAGTTACGTGCCACCACATAACCGGTTGTCCTTGCGACCTTAGAAACATAACCAGGTATTATCCTGACGCTGTCACAATGATCAGTTTCCCTTGCCAGTTTGGCATTTAGGGGGGACAAAACCACAGAGGGATTAAGGGGGCAACCCCCCCCCCCCCATCCCTCCAGCAGAGTATAGCTCAATAGCAGCTATTTAGCAAATCCTAAACATGCTTGGTAGCAAGTGTTAACTCCCAACACTAATCTTATAGGACATAGACATTTAATCCCCTTCTGAAATGGGGAATAAACATCTATGAACTTGTCATATCTTTGTCCTACTGAAAACGCACCAAGACCATGCCTCCTTGCCATTTGCATGCACATAGGTTTCATAGGGCCCGATGCACAAAGGCAGCCATAAAAGATGGCTGCCTCAGTAAAATGTAGTGCGAACAGTGAAAGATGCACAAAGGGAATTGCATGCAAATGAGCTGCATGGATCCCCCTTTGTGCATCGCTCGCTGTTTGCAAGTCCAAGCTGTGAAATGCATTTGACAGCTCTGATGCACCGTACCACCCCGAACCCCACGCTTTTTTAAATTTTTCCCTGGTGGTCCAGTAGACCCTGACCCCTCCCCCAGATCTTTTTTAAAAATTTTCCATGATGGTCCAGTGAACCCTGATACCCCTCCCCGCAACCCTCCCCAAATCTCTTTTTTTTTTAATTTTCCTTGGTGGTCCAGTGAACCGGACCCCTTCCCCCATGCATGCACACACACCCCTCCTGGTCCCACCCCTGACCCCACCCGCACCCCTCCCTGTACCTTTACAAGGTGGAGGTAGGAAGGCAGGTGCAACATCTCCTCCCTCCTGCCTTGGGCCCGCCCAGAACAAAATGGCGGCACCCAGGCCCTGCCCAGTGCATTTTTGGACAACCAGAGGCACCTTCTTTCCAACTGGAAGGAATAGGCTCACTCTATTCCCTCTTCCAAAAGAGGTACAGCCTCCTTGGCTACACCTTTCTGCTCCTTTTGGTTGGCAACACACTGTGACTCATGGAATCCTCTCTGACCTCCACCCTTAGGAGAAAAGATAGCACCTCTCTCTCTCTCTCAACCTCTCAAGCATAGCAAATTCCTGCACACTATTGATAGGACAGCACAAATATCATCTTAGGGCTCTAAGGGTCCCCACACAATTTTTAGCAGGAACTTACAAAATTGATAATGTTCCCAATATTTCAGTATGGCCAAGGCGGTAACAATTACAAAATGCTTACACCACTGCCGTTGCATACACCACATTTCTGATTTGAGGCTATTACCCAGTTTTAAAAGCACAGTGAAATGCTTCTGCTCTGGCCAGCTGTACCTTTTTCAAATAATTAGATGGAATAGATTCATTACTGCAACACACTGGAAAACCTCACATATTGCTTTGCCCTTTTCTGAATGCTATTAAGATCCCATTATGCTCCCACAACATGAAGCTTGGGAACACTTACCTCTTCTGAACATTTCTACCCTGATGTGCATGACACTGAACTAAATAAGTACAGTGCTTCAGACTGCCAATGGCTTTGCTCGACCTGCTGAAGTTCAAGCTGCTTATCAAGAGATGGTAGATGAGGTTTTCCCTTCCTCCACCCCCCCCCCCCCAACCTTACTGAGAGGCCACACATGCATCTTATTTTTACTGGATCCAAAGAAAACAAGACAATGTTAGCTTGCACAGAGTTCCACAGATGCTACCTTCTTCAGAACAGGCTATGGATAAATTCCTATATCTACAGAGCAAAAATTTCAATGCGAACTGGCCAGCCTGAAAACTGCCCTTCTCTGTCTGGCTAAAAGTACTCACCAGCTTCTATGCAGTGTTGTTCAGAGTACTAGATAAAAGTGCTTAAGTAAAAGTAAAAATACAGTGAAGAACACATTAAAAATGTACTTACGTGAGTTAAAAAAAAGTTATTGCCTAATATACTTTTTGAGTAAAATGTAAAAGCATCACAACCACAATCAATGCAACTATTATTAATGTTTTTATCCTAACAACTTTATTGCCCTACAATTCAATCCTCTTTGCTTTTAGTAAAACTAAATTTTTGAAAATAACTGTCACTCATGCGAGTGTGCTTGTGAGTCATTAATCCAGCACAACTGAAAATGTTACTGCACTAGCAGAAAGTGGATTGTTCAATCTGATAAAAAGTGCCTTCAAATCAAGCCAGGTTGCAATATTGCTGATGTCTTCTTACTGGGTTGCAGGCGAGGGAATCTGTGAAACACTTGACTTCCGTATAGCAAAGAATACTTTATCATCATTATTGTCATTTATCACCTGCATTAGAAGTAGTGCTGTCTAATTCATCACTTACATCCTCACCTTCATCTTCGTTATCATTGCCATGCTGTCCAATTACAACAAAGGCTTTCACTAAGTTGGAATCATTGTCTGTTGTTCTAATCATTTTTCACCTGTTGGCAAACTCTGTTTGAATATCTTCGAGAACTGATGCAAGAATGTCAAATGTTTGGAAATCCTTTAGTCTTAAGGCCAGACAAACAGACTTCCTTTCTAATGACTCTATAAATCTAATGGACAGTCACTCCAATGTAAAATTTACCATGGAATGGCTAGCAATCTGTTGCTGTAGCGACATAGGTTTGTTTACCAAGAATTGCTAAAAGATTCAGCTTCATCTCCACTTTAAAGTGATCCAAGTCATCACTGTTCTGTTTGGCTAGAAACCAGTAACCAATTCAACAAACACAGGCAACTCCACTGTTCTTAAAGGCTATATTCACTGAACAGCAACATTTAAGATGAGATGATTCACTGTTTACATGACAAGATTTGCATTAGCAAAATCCTGTTCCCAGTTTTGCTGTTTCATTTGTTTTACTGTGAAATTGTCATTTACATAGTAATGTGGAGGAGCATAATCGAACGGGGGCGCCCATCTCTAAGGGCACCCATCTCTAAGGATGGCGCCACGAAGGGGCGGGGAAACCCGTATTATCGAAACAAGATGGGCGTCCATCTTTCATTTTGATAATACAGTCGGCGACGCCCAAATCTCAACATTTGGATCGACCTTAGAGATGGCCACCCTTAGAGATGGCCAGCCTTGGTTTTCGCCGATAATGGAATCCAAAGACACCCATCTCAAAAACAGCCAAATCCAAGCCATTTGGTCGTGGGAGCCAGCCAGCATTTGTAGTGCACTGGTCCCCCTCACATGCCAGGACACCAACTGGGCACCCTAGGGGGAAATTGCTCCTAGGTGCATAGCTCCCTTACCTTGGGTGCTGAGCCCCCCAAACCCCCCCTCCCAGGTCCACCTGCCTGAAGTACACTGCACCCACTACAACTGCTCCAGGGACCTGTATACTGCTGCAATGGACCTGAGTATGGCATAGAGGCTGGCAAAAAAGTATTTTAACCTGTTTTTTATGGTGGGAGGAGGTTAGTGACCACTGGGGGAGTAAGGGGAGGTCATCCCCAATTCCTTCCGGTGGTCATCTGCTCAGTTCGAGCATCTTTTCATGGCTTGGTCATGAAAAAAAATGGACCAAGTAAAGTCGGCCAAGTGCTCGTCAGGGCCGCCCTTCTTTTTTCCATTATCGGCTGAGGACGCCCATCTCCTAATCAAGCCCCAGTCCCGCCCTTGCTACCCTGCCGACACACCCCCATGAACTTTGGTCGTCCCCGCGACGGAAAGCCGTCGAGGGTGTCAAAAAATTGGCTTTCAATTATGCCGATTTGGGCGGCCTTGCGAGAAGGGCGCCCATCTCCTGATTTGTTCTACCACCTTCCCATCTCCGGAAAAGGTTCGTTTTGCGGATTAATACCTTTCAAATATTTGAACGTCTGTATCATATCACCCCTGTTTCTCCTTTCCTCCAGGGTATACATGTTCAGGTCAGCAAGTCTCTCCTCATACGTCTCGCTTCCGCTTTTAATTTTTACTTTTAACTGCAAAAAACAGATATAACTGAGTAAAAGTAGTAAACATTGGTGAAATTATTACTTCAGTAAAAGTGACAAATGTCATCCTGTACTTCCTTACAAGTAAAAAAGTAACAAAACTTTTACTTAAGTACAGTAACTATGCAACACTGCTTCTATGGCATACCTACTTTTAGTAGGGTTAAAAAGAATAGTATGTTTAGGTGTGTTTCAAGTAATGCTGTTTAGACATCTACAAAGTCTTTTTAACTTTACTCCAACCTTGTAAGCAGTCTTGGTAACTGATCTCTCTCTGCCACTATTGGAGACTCTATGATCCTCTCGTCTCTCTGGGTCTCCTCACTTGCCATTTCTTCTTTCAGTCCCTACTTCTATTGCAGGTACATATATATTGCTACAAGGTAGAAGGAAAAAAGCAGCTCATATATAGGTTTATTTTTTTAAACTATGTATGCTGATTTAACAATCAAACCCCACTCCCCCCTAGTATTCACCTAAATAGCAGGTACAAATACACAGACATTTTACATACTACCTGACTAGCTCTTCCTGGAAAATTTGAAGCATGTACACGTGTTAAAAGTGCCAGTGTTCCTGGACGCTACACAGGCTATTTGAAAATTGACTCTACTACATCTCTAACATCTTGCAATATGTTAATGAACAAATCATGATGTTTATTTTTCGAAATCAGCTGTCTTCTGACTGAAGTTGCATATAGCTTCATAGCAAGGTTGGGAGAAAGGTGTGAATATTCTGCAGGGAACTTAGTAATTATGGCTCTTGCAGTAATATTAGTGCAAAGCATTAGGGGTCCTTTTACCAAATGGTGGTAAAAGGTGGCTCAGGGTGGCACCGGCATGCGGGTTTGCCATGCACCAAGGCCAACTTTTACCGCCATCGGTAAAAGGGCATTTTTTTCATGATGACCGGTAAATGGCTGTGCGGTTAGCAAAATATTGCCATGTGAACATTTACAGCTGGACCCCTGGTAAGGGTTCCGGTGCTAACCTGGCAGTAGCCAGGCAGTGCACAGCGCTTCCTGATTACCGCTAGGCACACAACCCCCCCTCCCCCCCCCCCCCCCCCCCCCCCCAGTGCTAGAAAATAAAAACGTATTTTCTAGCATCTGAAGTGGCACACGGCAAAGATGGGACTACTGCCGGGCTCCTGGGCAAGCCCAGGTGTAGACCCGATTTGCCGCATGCCAAGCCCATGCTACCTCTTCCACCCTTTAGAAAAAGGGCCCCTAGATGTTAATGCCATTTGCTGAGATGTATTATGCTAGCTGTTGAAAAGCAGCTCACGTTTGTATAAATAACATCAGCTATTCATATTATACTATTTATAGAGCAAATCATTAGGGATTACTCTTATAGCAGGTATTATCTTGCAATAGAAAAAGCAGTTTAATGCCAAAAGACAGCACACCTAAGTACAATAAAACACTAGGAAGCATGGTCAAAATTAAAATGCTTTCATGCTGAGGATATAGAACGAGTCCATTGAAAAGAAGTGTTGCTGTTTCCACTCCAGCCAGGAGCTGCTGTAGAAGCTATAATGGACCTCATACAAGTCCTTAGAGTGGTCTCCTGGCAGGATATCCAGAATAATTGGGCTTTTTAGATATTTAGTAAGAGCTGAATAAAATGCAGTGCTGTGTTACCACAGAGAAGAGCAAGCTCTATCCATCAAAAGACAAATGAGTATTTTTTTTCATTATATCTAGTCTTCTATCACCAGGGAAATCTTCTTTGTCTGATGGCCATGGACACTTTCTTGCACAGGTTTATTGATCTTGTTGTCAATTCTGTACAGGCAGTTCTTTCTGGACAGATCTCCCGGGCTGAATCTATAGAAGACCTAGAAAATGAGACCTTTACTTTAAGGAGCCAAACACTGGCTCACTTTCCTAGGTCGGCAGACTTCAATGACATTCAATTCATCATCAAAAGGAGTATACTGTCATGTCATCATGTTGGTCTGGAAACATAAAACCCATCTTTGTGCTTTATTAGCTGCTGGCTATGGGTAGGTGTTCGATGAACAGGTCTACTGCAATCTGCTGATTACAGATAACAATCTTATTATGGGCTTAAGAGAATGACACAAAACTACAGGGAGGCATAAATGATGCGTAGCCTGGCTTTCTAAGAATACATAAATGTTGTTTCTCAGACATTACTGTTTTGATAGAGCTATATCAAAAATATAATGACTGGCTTTTGAAAGCAAAGGCTTTATCAAACATGAATAACTGACTCTGCTGTATGGCAAGAAGAGTGCCTGTAAGACAGGCAGAGGAAAAACTGTCTATTGTTTAGGGGTCACAGGATTGCTTCCATTTTGCACTTCTTTAAATTTTATTTCTTTAGGACCATCTCATCTTTTAGGGGAACAGCGGTAACTGAGCTGAGTTCCATGCTTTGGGCGGAGTAGGGAATGACACAATGACTTCCAGTAGGCAGTTCAGTGTCAGACTCAGGGGTCAACAACACTGTAAAGTACAAATGCTATGTCCATGGTGTAAGACACTAAAATGACAGTGGCTTATCCAACTGTGTGGTGCAGAGATTGATGTAAATGGTGCTAGTCATTAAAAGGCAATATTCTATCAGCATGCAGCTGAGACCAAACAAACACTGAGCCACAGGGCGCAGAAAGGAAAAAGTTGGATGAGCCGCTGTCATTTCAGTGTCGTAGCATTGACATAGCATTTGTACTTTACAGGTTTGTTGACTCCTGAGGCAGGTGGTCTTATCCGCTGAAACACGGTCCCATGTCAGGTCCTGAATTGCTGCTTGGCACTGAACCGCCCACTGGAAGTCATTGTGTCATTCCCTAGGCCTTCTTTTGTATCTTGGACACGGCGTAGGGATCCTTTTCCTGTTTTCAATGTTGTGTTTCCATGCTTTGGGGCACATATGTCAGCAAATTTGGGTGCTGAAATTTGCACACAGATCAAAGATGCACATGCAAATTTGTTAGCTAACAAGATGTTAACTAGCAATAAATTGATGTCAACGATCAATTATTGCAGTTAATTGGCATTAATTAGATTTTGTGCACTCATTTTCCTGTATTCTATTCTATAAACCCACACGCCTAAGTCCCTCACCCTGCAACTCAAAAGGGGGCATGGCCAGGGGCGTGGTAAATTTGCACACGGAGTTATAGAATACCACCATTCCTGTGCCAGCATTTACACCAGGTTTCAGCTGGCATAAATACCGATGCCCACATTTGGATGCTGGAATGTGCTCTATGTGTTCTATGTGCTAGAGAACGTTCAACTCGGAGTACTTATTATAGAATAGTGCTCTGCGCTGACTATTCCTGGCACCCAAATTTGGGCATCATTTGAGGGAATCCAGTCCATACTGTGCCTGTTGAGCAGCTTGGAAATATTTGCATCTGTAAATAAAAATCTGACCTGTTTTGGAACTAGAACTGTAGGTGGTATCTGCAGTCATTTCAGGTCCTAACAGAAATCAGAAGTGGCATGCAGCAAATTGGGTCTACCGCTGGGCTTGCCCAGGAACCCGGCAGTAGTCCCACCTTTGCCGCATGCCAACTCCAATGCTATAAAATACATTTTTATTTTCTAGCACTGGGGAGTGGGCGGTTATATACCCAGCGGTGCACTAGAGCTCTTACTGCATGGCCATTTACCGGTCCTCCTGAAAAAAATGCCCTTTTACTGATGGTGGTAAAAGGTGGCCTTGCTTCTGAATGGCGTCACACACACACCCATGATCTACTACACAAAAGAACTCTTAGGCCATTCTGCACATTCCCCTAGGTACCAGTTATATGTATGCAAAAATACCCAGGGGTAAGAAAACAAGAAGGCAATTGGTCCACGGTATTCACCGTGGAACAAAAGTCAAAGAGCAGACCTTGATGAAGAAAATTCAGTCCTTAATAAGTTATATTAAAGCTCCCAAGGTTTATACTCTCAAATGCCCGACATGGCCATGTTTCACCTAGAACACAGGCTGCGTCAGGGCCATAAAATACCAGTTGGTGCAAATCTAAACACTCCACTAACATAGATCAGCATGTATCCTCCTGGGTCCACTGAAAATTGCTGAATACTATAAGCCAAAGTTGCCCATGTGTGTAATAGCCTGTGATAGAGTAGATTTATGAGAGGAAGGATAGGAGCCATCACTGTTCCCTCTAAACTGAGCAGGAGTCCTCCACCTACAGTCCGGCCAGTGGAGGGTGCTATTTCACTATCCCATGTTCAATAGTGAGACATAGGCAAGTGCTGGGATGAAAGTGAGAAGGGAACGGCTTGAGAATAAGAAAGTATTTTATACAAACAGGAGAATGCATGGAACAGCCTTCTGATAAAGGTGGTGAAAACTGTATCTGAAATCAAGAGAATATGAGATATGCTAGAGCTGAGGTCCTAGGAGAATCCTCTCTGCTTTAGCCAAATGGCTCACACTGTTCCCTCTAAGCTGAGCAGGAGTCCTCCAACTGCACTGCTGCCAGTGGGGGGTGGTGTTTCAATATTGTGTTTGTTCAGAGAGGGGTGGTTGCAGGCTCCTGAATTGCTTTGCTTCCATGCACCTGTTTCTGCTCTCTCTCTCTCTCTCTCTCTCTCTCTCTCTCTCTCTCTCTCTCTCTGGCTTCCAAGCTCCTTGATTGCTTTGCTTCCACCCACCTGGGTCTGCTCTTCCTCTGCCTGGCTTCCCTTGCTTCTCTCCTATTGGTCTTCCGGTTCCTCCTTCTCCTGCTCTTGTCCTATGGCTGTGCCCCTTCTCCCTGCTGATGTCAGACACCAGGAGAGGAGGGGGGCAGGGGAGAGAGGAGAATTGCTGGACATGGATGGATGGAGGGGAGGGCAGGGGAGGGCAGGGGAGAATGGAGAGTTGCTGGACATGGATGGATGAAGGGGAGGGCAGGGGAGAGGAGAATTGCTGGACATGGATGGATGAATGGGGGCAGGGGAGAGAGGAAATTTGCTGGATATGGGTGGATGGAGGAGAGGGCAGGGGAGAATGGAGAGTTCCTGGACATGGATGGAGGGGAGGGCAGGGGAGAGAGGAGAATTGCTGAACATGGATGGATGAATGGAGGGGGCAGGGGAGAGAGGAAATTTACTGGATATGGGTGGATGGAGGAGAGGGCAGGGGAGAATGGAGAGTTGCTGGACATGGATGGAAGGAAGGGAGGGAAGTCAGGAAGGAGATGCACATGGATGGAGGGTAGGGAAGAGAGGAGAAATGCTGGACAAGGATGAAGGGAAGGAAAGACAAAGGAAGGAGATGCACACGGATGGAGGGGAAGGGAGAGAGGAGAAATGCTAGATATGGATGGAGGGGAAATTGCTGAAATTAAGGGCTAGATCGTAACACTTTGAGGGCAGATGCTGAAACTGGAAGAAGGATAGGGACAGGGCTGGTAGACAGGACACTTTAGGACACAGGAGGATGGTGGACTTGGTGAGAGAAAAAAATATCAGATGGAAAGAAACACTGCATAAAACAGAAGTCACTGGGACCAAAGTGAATAGAAAAACTAAATGCTCAGACAACAAAGGTAGAAAAAAAGTATTTTATTCAGAATTTATTAATTAGAATATGTCAGCTTTTGGAAATGTGCATCTGTGATATTTTTCATGTAAGTTTCAATTTTTCTAGTATTGCTGCATGCTGAGTCTGACTTCTTGAGGTCATTTTCCAATTCAGTATTTTGCCTTCATATTTTTTATATCTAGTTCCTTGTGTCATATCTGTTGTGTCATGTGTTTTTCATGTGTGATCAAGGTGCAGTATTCTGCTAGTATTAGCTAGTGTAGTATTTGCAGCCCTTTTTGTTTTGTTTTTGTCACTAGGTAGTGTACTGGTGTTTTAGAGCCCGGTGTAATTATAGTGCTGCCTTTCCACACATAAGGTTGTAGCTCGTCCTGTCCTTGGAATTAGTGCTGTTATAGTTTGGTAAGGTTATGAGTGGGGTTTTGCACAAGTTTGTGTATAGTGTTTTGCAGTGGAGAGATTGTGTGTTGGCCTTACTGAGGTAGCACCAAAACATCAGAAAGGGTGTAGAGCCTAAATCATGACACACTACCTCTTGAAGGATCTTCATATAACGCTTATGCATTTCTAAGGTCTACACTGGCATGGTATGGGAGAGGGGGTGGGGAAATACTACTGGAGAGGAAGAGGGAGTTCTGGATAAGGAGGAAAGAAGGAAGGAAGAGAGAAAGAGCTGGCTTTTTTGGGAATAACCATAATGAATATGTATGAAATATCTCATACATATTCATTATGGTTATTTGCAAAAAAGCCAGCTCTTTCTTTCTTTCTTTCTTTCTTTCTTTCTTTCTTTCTTTCTTTCTTTCTACCTTCCTTCCTTCCTTCCTCCATATTAGCATATTCATTTGTGTGTGTGTGTGTGTGTGTGTGTGTATATATACATATATATATACACACACACACACACAAATGAATATGCTAATATGCCCCGTCCCATCATTTCTCCCCCCCCCCCCCCAAAAAAAAGGAAACAGTCAAACTACGCCCATTCTTACTGCATGTAGTAAGGTGAAGCAATACAGGATGAGTCTTTGGTAACTGGATGCTGATCAATTGGCTGACAGACTGCCAGACTGAAGGGGTGGGTGCTGAGTGACTGGAGAGATAGATTCTGAATTATTGCTGAGGTAGATACTGAATTGATTGGAAAGATAGATGTTTGTATGACTGGATGAATGCTGAGCCTCACTGAAAGAGAGTTGCTGGGCTTCAGGTAAAAGAAGGGTGCCTTTTCAGACAGTAGAGAGGAATAGAGAGGATGTAGACTGCTTTCTCTTTGAGCCCAAGATGGAGATTTCTGCACTGCAGCCAGGTAGGGAGGGCAAATAATACCCATAAGGCTAGGGGGCTGAGGAAATGATCACTAGGGTCAGAAGTTGTACCCTGAACTGGGGCTTTAAGCCAGGCAGGCCTCAAAGAGACTGGAGGAATGGATCACATGCAAGATTTAACCTATAAGAACAGAGATTATAAACTCTAACAAGAAGTTGCTGCTATCTTGACTTATATACTGTAAATACAATACAAAATAAAATGTAAACATGAACATACAACTCTGGAGGCAGAGCAGGGGGCACCAACCACAAATGACAGCAGTGAAACGAATCACCACTATCCTGCTTATTTTCGAAGGAGAAGAGCGCCAATCTTCCGACACAAATCGGGAGATGGGCGTCCTTCTCCTAAGGTCGCCCAAATTGGCATAGTCGAAAGCTGATTTTGGGCATCCTCAACAGCTTTCCATCGCGGGGACGACCAAAGTTCAAGGGGGCGTGTTGGCAGTGTACTGAAGGTGGGATGGGGGCGTGGTTAATAGATGGGCGTCCTCGGCCGATAATGGAAAAAAGAAGGGCATCCCTCATGAGCATTTGGACAACTTTACTTGGTCCATTTTTTTTCATGACGAAGCATCAAAAAGGTGCCCAAACTGACCAGATGACCACCGGAGGGAATCGGGGATGACCTCCCCTGACTTCCCCAGTGCTCACTAACCACCTCCCACCCTGAAAAAAACAACTTCAAAAACTTTTGTCTTTATTTTAGAGTATGTGCTTTGCTATGCCTGTCCAAAATGTGGATGTTTCTGTGAGAAGGAGATCCATGCCTTTACTATGCCTCTGTCACCCTCTTTATGTAGATTTTGGATCACACGTAGCAGTAGTGGGATTTGAACCAGTCATCTCTGGATTGCAAGACCAGTACTCTAACCACTAGGCCACTCCACGCCCTTGAAATTTGGCCATCCCTGTTGGGGGGGGGGGCAGTATGCAGGTTCCTGGGGGGAGGTATGTGTGTGTGTCAGCGGAGGCATAATGGAGGCGTGAACATCCTTCTTTCAAACATTTTGGACGTCCTCAACTCCCCCCCCCCCCTCACAGGGACAGCCAAATTTCAAGGCAGTGGAACAGAGTGGTAGAGTGGCCTAGTGGTTAAAGCACTTGTCTTGCAATCTCAAGGTGGCTGGTTCAAATCCCACTACTGCTACTTGTGATCCAAAACGGAAAGGCTAAAGAGGTTAGGGCTCTTTAGCTTGGAAAAGAGATGGCTGAGGGAGGATATGATTGAGGTCTATAAAATCCCAAGTGGTGTAGAACAGGTAAAAGTGAAAAAAAATTTCATTCTTTCAAAAAGTACAAGGCTAGGGAATAAAATTGCATGGAAATACTTTTAAAACAAATAGAAGAAAATATTTTTTCACTCAAAAATTAGTTAAGCTCTGGAACTCGTTGTCGGAAGATGTGGTAACGACGGTTAATGTATCTGGGTTTTAAAAAGATATGGACAAGTTCCTGGAGGAAACATCCATAGTCTGCCATTGAGACACACATGGTAAAGCCACTGCTTGCCCTGGGATTGGTAGCATGGAATGTTGCTGCTATTTGGGTTTCTGTCAGGTACTTGTGACCTGGATTGGCCACTGTTGGAACCAGGATACTGGGCTAGCTGGACCATTGGTCTGACCCAGTATAGTTATTCTTATGTTCTTAAGCATGCATTTGTGTGCTTTGCATCTCATTCCTTAAGCTGCACTGCATTAAAATAAATTGTGTGCTAAGGGCAAATAATGCATGATTTTGCCATTTAACAGCAGTTATTTGACAAAGAATATGCTTTACTCCCTTAACATATGTTAGTAACAGCCTCTAAATTAAACATAATTAGAGCCTGAATCACAGTTCACATAGGGGTCATTTTACTAAGTTGCACTGGGGCAAAAGAAGCTTAACGCAGGACAAGATAATGCAATTCCTCGTTAGTTTTGGGATGTGCATGTGCAAAACCATCTGCTAAATTTTTTTTTGAGAGGACGGAGAGTGGGCATTCTTACGCTAACCAGTTAGCATATCTACATTACCACGTGCTTACTGGTTAGTGCATGAATAATACAGGTGGCAACATTAGCATACGATAATGAAATAATGAAGAGTCCGGTAATAGTACAAAGATATATGATATTATTTTTTTAAAAAACAAGGAAAAGACCTCAAAACACCCAAACGCCTACTACAATTTCAGCGTCTTTCACTGGGGTTGTAGTATTCATCACAGGTCTAAAAAAAAACCCGTAACACTCGATTTTTTTTGTTTTTTATTTCGATAATTACTTTGTTTAGTTTATTATTTATTTGTCCTTTGTTAAAATAACTTTTACTTCTTTCTTACTTTTTTTAATTTTAGCACAAGAATCACTCTCTTCTGACAATGCAATAGCAACTATGACCTTGTCTATCAAAATAACAAGAAGAGTCGAGCACTTAACTGACACCCAACAGCAGCCAGACCCATTTCACTCCAATGGCTTCAGGGGTTGTGCCTCAACATTTGAAATAACAAAGGATGGTATCATTCATTAAATGATCACATTTCGTTTTGCTGACTGCTTGTTATATGGGATGTCAGGAACTCTTCATTATTTTGTTCATTTGATTTTTAGAGCCTCAGTTGTTTCCGCTAATTTTTTACTGAATTATTAGCACACGGCCATTAATGAAATAACTACAAAATTCGGGGGTTTATGGCCATGGTAAAAATATTCTTTGGGCATAGAAAAGACCACATAAGGACATGCTAAGGCCAATTTTACCACACCTTGTAAAAGATCAATAAAAGGACCCCAAAATAAGGAATAGAGCGTTCTGGAAAATTAGAACGTCATAGGGCTGGGACTTTCATTGTCATCAAGCAGAACAAGAGTATGGTAAGTCCAGGCACTTTCCAGAGAAGTGACGTTTGGATTTGGATTTTAGATTTTTACGTTTTAACGTTTTTATTGATGACTCAACAGCAATACAATAAACAGCACTCAAGGCTATAACAATAATGCAACCATTAAATGAACAACATGCAAGATTACATGAACAATAATCATCACATTTTACTTATTCCTATCTCTCCCCTCCCAACCCACCTACTCTTCTCCCCCCCCCCCTTTTTTAGGAAACCCCCTTTCCCCACCCCCCATGTTCCAGGCAGCCGCCAGCCCTACAGTAGTGAAATTGGAATCATCTTTCATTAACCAAGTCCCTTAGCTAGCTTTACTAGGTCTAGGCTCAAGCGATTCAGGATGGAGCTGCGGGTTCTAGGAGCTAGGGTATTAATGTATGACTCCCATATTAGGTAAAATCTGCGTTGTAATTTAGGCTTATAGTAAGAAGCTCTCAGCTCCATTAATAATAGCGCATGCCAGCGAATGCGCCATTGCCAGTATGACGGTGCTTCCGATTGTTCCCAGTTTACTAGGATGCATTTCTTCCCCACTACACATGCTTTGTAAATTAATAAGTTATGACGGACAGTACCAACCCCCCTTAGCAAATCAACCCCTAAAATGGCTGTCTCCGGTGTGAATGTCACATTTCGACCCAAAAGGCCTCCTAAATAGGTCCCTATCTGTGACCAACAGTCACGGATCCCTTCACTTGGATTTTAGATTTAATGACTAACCTTTTCAAATCTGAGCTCATGGAGAGTTATAATTCAACTACTGTGGTTATTTTTCTGCCCTAGAGAGCTTGCAATCGAAGAGGCCCTTATACCAGACTGCAATAAAAAGCGGTCTTATTGCATCCTTACACAGGTCATTCCTGTGCACTAAGGGGGTCTTTTACTAAAGCTTAGCTCAAGTTATCTGCAGCAGAGCCCATTTTATTCCTGTGAGACGTGCTGCAGATAACTCGAGCTAAGCTTTAGTAAAAGGCCCCCTAAGACCATTTGTACCACAGGGGATAAAATGGCTGATTTTTCTATTTTCTGTATGATGGCCATGAGCTAATTTTCCCATTAGTGCATGAGTCCCTACCAGCACCTATTTTGTAGGTGGTAAAGGTTTAGATGCTAACCAAGCGCTAATTTGGTTATCGTGTAGCAATGTAGCTGCACTATGCACAGAGCACACACACTCTCTGCCCCAGACCCGCCCAAGTACTAAAAAAAAAATTGTAGCATGTGGATAGCGCACGCTGATACCAAAATTACTGCTGGATGCCTGGGCACAACCCACAGTAAGGCAATTTTAGCTGCAGTAAGTGCGAGTTAGTTTGTACCTTAGACAAAGGAGGGTGAAATGACTTGACTAAGGTGAAGGGATGTGTATGTATAATCATTTTTATTTGTGATGTATGGCATTTTTAATTATGTGTGTATATTTGTTCACCACATAGAATGGTCTTAACCAGTAATGTGGGTTATAAATATGTTAAATAAATAAGAAGTTGTATTTGAACTCTGACTTCCCTGATTCTCTATGCCTAAATCTATAAGAGTGTAAGCATTGCCACACTGGGACAGACCAAAAGTCTATCAAGTCTAGTATCCTGTTTCCAACAGTGGCCAATCCAGGTCACAAGTATCTGGCAAGATCCCAAGGAGTAAAATAGATCTTATGCTGCTTATCCTTGAAATAAGCAGTGGATTTTCACAAGTCCAATTTAATAATGGCTTATGGACTTTTCTTGTAGGAAATTAGCCAAACCTTTTTTAAACCCTGCTAATCTAACTGCTTTTACCACATTCTCAGGCATTGACATCTAGAGTTTAATTATACATTGAGTGAATAAATATTTTCTTGGTTTTAAATGTACTACTTAATAGCTTCATTGCATGTCCCCTAGTCCTTGTATGTTTGGAGAACATAAACAAGCGATTCATGTCTATCCATTCCACTCCACTCAGTATTTTATAGACCTCTATCATATTCCCCTTCAGCCATCTCTTCTCCAAGCTGAAGAGTCCTAGCCTCTTTAGCCTTTTCTCATAGGAAAGTTGTTCCATACATTTTATCATTTTCATAGACCTTCTCTATTCCTTTTCTAATTCTACTATATCTTTTTTGAGATGTGGAGACCAGAATTGCACACAATATTTGAGGTGTGGTTGAACCATGCAGCAATACAAAATAATTATAATATCCTCAGTTTTCTTCTCCCTTCCTTTCCTAATAATTCCTAATATTGTATTTGCTTTCTTAGCTAGGGCTTCGACAAATCATCAATGACGACACCTAATTCCTTTTCCTGGGTGGTAACTCCTAATGTGGATCCTTGCATCACATAGCTGTAGTTTGCGTTCCTCTTTCTTGCATGCATCACTTTCAACTTGTCCACATTGACCTTCTAATTCTATAAGTCATCAAAAATTGCATGCACAAATTTAGGATAGTGCCACTCCTAATGTGGATCCTTGCATCACATAGCTGTAGTTTGCGTTCCTCTTTCTTGCATGCATCACTTTCAACTTGTCCACATTGACCTTCTAAACTTGCATGCACAAATTTAGGATAGTGCCCAGTTTGCACTCAATTTAATGGAATAATGAGCTAATTAGCACCAATATTTGGCTTTTTAACAAGAAATTATTGGCACTAATTAGATTTGATTGGCATTTACGCATAATCTGAAAAAGGGGGCACAGAAATGGGAGAGTCATGGGCATAATGGGGAATTCCTAAAATTAATGCAAGTTGTATAGAATAATGGGGACAATCATTATAGAATAACGAGGATACTCATCTAATGCAGGTGTGCACATTTGCATCATTTTTCAGTTGGTGCAAATGGCCGCCCCTAAAGCCAGACACAGTTCACGGATGTAAGCAGTATTCTATAAACTGCGCCTAACTTTAAGCATGGTCAATAGAATGGTGCTTTTTTTGGCGCCATATATAGAATCTAACCCTAAATGTCATCTGCCATTTTGATGCCCAGTCTCTCAGTCTCATTTACAGGGGCGTAGCCAGACTTCGGTGGGAGGGGGGTCCAGAGCCCGAGGTGAGGGGGCACATTTTAGCGCCGCCGACCCCCCCTGCCATTTTTGACCCCCTCTACCGCCGCCACCACCCTCCCCCACCACCGCCGTCACCATCACTGGCGGGTACCTTTGCTGGCGGGGAACCCCAACCTCCGCCAGCCGAAGTCCTCTTCTCTGGTGCAGCCGCATTGCTGGCTGATCTGCAAGGCTTCGTTCTGTTTCTGTGAGTCTTGCAGATCAGCAACGCGGCCACGCCAGAGAAGAGGACCTCGGCTGGCGGGGTATGGGGTCCCCCGCCAGCAAAGGTACCTGACAGTGACAGCGGCAGGTTAGCGGTGGGAGGGGGTCGAGAGGGTCATCTGCGGGGGGGCAGGGCCAAATCTACAGGGGCCTATCCCCCGTGGCCCCACGTAGCTACGTCCCTGGTTTCATAAGGTCATCTTGCAATTTTCTACAACCCTCTTGTGATTTAACAATTTTGAATAACTTTGTGTAAATCCACTATTTATTACAGCGGTGGTTCTCAAACCTGGGGGTCCTTTTACTAAGCCGCATAGGCGCGTATGCGCATCCTACATACGTCGATTTAGAACTACCGCCCAGCTACATGCGCGGGAAGTTGTTTTTTATTTTCCGGCACACGGTGCTAACAGGGTGGTAATCAGCATTGTACATGCGCTGACGATTACCACCGGTTAAGACATGAGACTTTACCGCTAGGTCAATGGGTGACAGTAAGGTCTCAAGCCCAAAATGGACATGCACCCATTTTCATTTTGCCGCAAGTCCATTTTCAGCCAAAAAAAAGGCCTTTTTTGCAGGCACGCTGAAAAATGGACTTGTGTATGCCCAATACACGCATCTACACCAGCGCAGACCATTTTTTTGCGCACCATAGTAAAAGGACCCCCTGGTCCTGGAGGCACCCCAGCCAGTCAGGTTTTCAGGATACCGACAATGAATATTCATGAGAGAGATTTTCATGCACTGCCTTCACTTCATGCAAATCTCTCTCCTGAATATTCATTGTGGGTACCCTGAAAACCTGACTGGCTGGGATTCCTTCAGGACCAGGTTTGGGAAACAGTGTATTAGACCATGAAAAAATCTATTTTTTAACTAATACCTTCAACTTAGTAAAAGTAATTCCAAATACAAAGCAAGATAAAAACAAGTAGAAAATTGTGATTTTACAAAAAGAATACTAAGTATTCACAACCTTCTGATCTCCATAAATGTTGCCTTAGTAGTGGAAATCTTCTATCAAAATTAAATTACCAACACCTTACCATACCTCAACATATAAATTAAATTTGCCATTTCAAACTGCTTTAAAATTAAGTGATTATCAATTTAAATGTCAGACAAAGTAATTACAGAGGTATAACTAAATAGGTATATTTTAAGAAACCCACTATCATCTATTTAAAAAAAATTATAGCTGGAATGTAACGTTGCCGTCTTTAATTTATTATAACAAAGAAGCACAGTACAAAACATGCTTCCTTGTAATGCAATTAGATTATGGGTAAGATGCATTACCTTGACCTCATTTAACTATTTTACCCACTCCAACAATAAAGCACACATAAGTCTTTTAGTCACCTGAGCATTTCAAAATAAAAAACAGTGAAGTAACTATTCTTCTCATGGCAATTTTAGTATCCACTAAGCAGCTGGCTCTGACCCTCATCTTTTGTTCCAACATAGCATTCTTGCCTTCTTGACAGATGAACAGGGCTTGGCATCCTTTCAAACATTATGAAGAGCAGTTAAACAAGGCATAGCATCCATCCTGCCTCCTACAACATGCTCTGCTCTCCTGCTGCTTGGCTGTTTTAATAAGATGGCTAAATACACCTTAAACATTTCATCATTTCCACCAAAAAGTTTAATGCAGGTGAATTGACCCTTTTACCTAGCTGTGCTTAGGAGTTATAGCATTGATTGATCACATACAAAATGATATGGCCTGTATGTTCAGATGGAGATCACAGACCATACAAGATTCTCACCCACTCTTCCATTCAGGTTCATAAGTGTTTTCCAGGTCATAAGAACATAAACATCACTATACTGGAACGACCAAAGGTCCATCAAGCCTCGTATCCTGTTTCCAATAGTGGCCAACCCAGGTCACAAGTACCTGGCAAGATTCCAGAATAATAAAATATATTTTATGCTGCTTATCCCAGGAATAAGCAGTGAATTTATCCAAGTCCACCTTAATAATATTTTTTTTTCTTTATAACAAATACATTAACCTGGAAATGCACTTAGGAAAAAGGTAGACACAAGACAACCAAAAATAGTAATTTTTTGACCCTACTTTCCAAAGTGAAAAAAGTCTCAGGGATTACCACATATGTGCATAAGTGGTTTAGGGGTGACTCAGCTTGTTCATCTACTTCTATCCCCTTCCTGTCCCCCCTAGTAACTTTTCGGGTCAGTATTCAAAACCTTTATCCAGGTAACAGCATCCACTCTCTGGAAAAGGGCTACTAACTAGGATATTCAGAGGTACTCTCCAGATAGTGCCTCTGAATATTCTTACAGACCACCTCCTGCACTATGAGGCAATTGTACAGGTGGAGACTTCAATTTAGGCACTCCAAGGACATGCGGTAGGAGTCTATCCTATAACAACACCTGGGCACCGAGGTTCCATTATAGAATATTAGCATAGAGACCATAGAGTCCTGCTATATTGGGATCCCACAGTGACCTCTAGTGGCTCTGCTGAAGGTTTGATTTTACTTATACCTTGCAGTTTCCAAAAAGAAGGAATCAGGGGAGGGGTCTAGTTTTGGAGGGCACTTGGCAGGAGTATTAAACCCTGTGCTTAATTCAAATTCTTGTCTTTGGCTTCTGCCTCCCTATGTGAGGGAGAACCCTTCCAGCCCAAAGAACCTAGCTATCTACACCAAGCAGACATAGGAGACATGGGACAATCTATAATGGAAAAACCTAGGATCCTTCAGCAGCAACAGCAGCCACTTAATTCTTTACCATCCCTGGGATACTGTGAAAGGGAAACCATTGTACCCACTCCTGGAGTAAAGGAGAAGCTAGGCATAGTTGTGTATTTCTAGCAGGGCGCCCAGGACCACCTATCACCTAAAAGGATCCTGGGACAGCTACAGAGGTTGAGGAAATAAAAAATATTTACAATCTGTCTCCTGGAGACTATTTCACATCCTAACAGGACCAAATTACAGTGCTGCTTTGGAGCCTCAATATCCCTGATCATTCCAGCACATATAACAAAAAACTAAGTAATAATCTTCTTTAACACTACTTATACTACCTGCTGTACCCTTAGGGGGGAAAAGTTAAGGAGTAGAGAAAAGTTGAAAAGGAGATTGAGACTTTTGAAATAGCGGAATTAGAAAAGGAACAGAGAAGGGTGACAAAAATGATGGGATGACTTCCCTATGAGGAAAGGTTAAAGTGGCTAGGGTTCTAAAGCTTGGAGAAGAGACGACTGAGGAGAGATATGATAGAGGTCAATAAAATACTGAGTGGAGTGGAACGGATAGACGTGAATTCCTTGTTTACTCTTTCCAAAACTACAAGGACTATGGGGCATGCAATGAAGCTACTAAGTAATAAATTTAAAGCAAACCGGACAAAATATTTCTTCACTGAATGTGTAATTAAACTCTGGAATTCGTTACCAGAGAATGTGGTAAAAGTAGTTAGCTTAGCAGGGTTTAACAAAGGTTTGGATAATTTCCTAAAAGAAACATCCATAAACCACTATTAAGATGGACTTGGGAAACCCCACTGCTTATTTCTAGGAGAAGCAACATAAAGTCTGCTTTACTGTTTTGGGATCTTGCCAGGTACTTGTGACCTGGATTGGCCACTGCTGGAAACAGGATACTGAGCTTGATGGACCTTTCCTCAGTCCCAGTATGGCTATGCTTATGTTCTTAAATACTCTTTAAGTACTGCCTCTGCAATTGTATATGTCCCAGTTATTTGTCTAAAGTGACTTGTTAGTTCAGAACTCCAGACATGGAGTGGTCTGTCTCACTGATTGAAAGGAGTATGCAGCATGTGTAGTAAAACTGCCCAAATCCTCCCAATTTGTGCTCATTCTGACTCTGATCTCAAAGCAGTAAATGTTGTTAAGGGAGCAGTCCCTATTATTTTATGTAGGCTTACCTTACTCTATCATAACCCAGTATCTGTACACCTACCAATGGTGTAAGTGCAGGTGTCTAAATATGACAGGGACACTCTCTACGTTATGCAGGTACATAAGTACATAAGTAATGCCACACTGGGAAAAGACCAAGGGTCCATCGAGCCCAGCATCCTGTCCACGACAGCGGCCAATCCAGGCCAAGGGCACCTGGCAAGCTTCCCAAACGTACAAACATTCTATACATGTTATTCCTGGAATTTTGGAGTTTTCCAAGTCCGTTTAGTAGCGGTTTATGGACTTGTCCTTTAGGAAACCTTTTGGAGTTTTCCAAGTCCGTTTAGTAGCGGTTTATGGACTTGTCCTTTAGGAAACCGTCCAACCCCTTTTTAAACTCTGCTAAGCTAACCGCCTTCACCACTTTCTCCGGCAACGAATTCCAGAGTTTAATTACACGTTGGGTGAAGAAAAACTTTCTCCGATTTGTTTTAAATTTACTACACTGTAGTTTCATCGCATGCCCCCTAGTCCTAGTATTTTTGGAAAGCGTGAACAGACGCTTCACATCCACCTGTTCCACTCCACTCATTATTTTATATACCTCTATCATGTCTCCCCTCAGCCGTCTCTTCTCCAAGCTGTATAGCCCTAGCCTCCTTAGTCTTTCTTCATAGGGAAGTCGTCCCATCCCCGCTATCATTTTAGTTGCCCTTCGCTGCACCTTTTCCAATTCTACTATATCTTTCTTGAGATGCGGAGACCAGAATTGAACACAATACTCAAGGTGCGGTCGCACCATGGAGCGATACAACGGCATTATAACATCCTCACACCTGTTTTCCATACCTTTCCTGATAATACCCAACATTCTATTTGCTTTCTTAGCCGCAGCAGCACACTGAGCAGAAGGTTTCAGTGTGTTATCGACGACGACACCCAGATCCCTTTCTTGGTCCGTAACTCCTAACGTGGAACCTTGCATGACGTAGCTATAATTCGGGTTCTTTTTTCCCACATGCATCACCTTGCACTTGCTCACATTAAACATCATCTGCCATTTAGCCGCCCAGTCTCCCAGTCTCGTAAGGTCCTCTTGTAATTTTTCACAATCCTGTCGCGATTTAACGACTTTGAATAACTTTGTGTCATCAGCAAATTTAATTACCTCGCTAGTTACTCCCATCTCTAAATCATTTATAAATATATTAAAAAGCAGCGGTCCTAGCACGGACCCCTGAGGAACCCCACTAACTACCCTTCTCCATTGTGAATACTGCCCATTTAACCCCACTCTCTGTTTCCTATCCTTCAACCAGTTTTTAATCCACAATAGGACATTTCCTCCTATCCCATGACCCTCCAATTTCCTCTGTAGCCTTTCATGAGGTACCTTGTCAAACGCCTTTTGAAAATCCAGATACACAATATCAACCGACTCCCCTTTGTCCACATGTTTGTTCACTCCTTCAAAGAATTGAAGTAAATTGGTCAGGCAAGATCCACTCCCAGGCTCCACCCATGTGTATGCCCCTCCCCCTGATTTTATGCACTAAGTTAGGAACACAGTTAGAGTAGCATTTAGGCGCTCTGCCAGCATCTTCATATGTAAGCACACGCTTACATGCATAAGTGCTAGTATTCTATACATTTATAAGCACAATCCAGGCGCCTAGGTCATAGAGATGCCCTCCATGTGGGTAGTGCTGGGATGGAATGAAGGCAGTCTCTGAATTCATCTACATATTGGCAATATTCCATCCACTATCTGGATAACTTAGGACACATAGGAAGAGTAGTGGAGGGTTAGAGCCAGGGCGGACTGACCATTCGGGCAACTGGGCAGTGCCCAAGGGCCCAGAGGCTCTAGGGGTCCCAGATACCCGGCGCACCACTGGTGATCTAGTGGTCTCAGCAGGGGGAAACATGTTCCTTCCTGCCCAGCCCGCTAGGCTGCTACTATCCCCCCCTTCCCAGCACCAACGTATTTTAAAAATGGCGGCCGAAACTCTGTGGAAGTCTCACGAGACTGTCAAGACCCACGAGACTACCGCGGGAAGTGTCGGCTGCCATTTTGAAAACACAGCGGCATTGGCAGGCGGAGGAATAGTGACAGCAGAGCGGGCAGGAAAGAACATGTGCACACACACACACCCCCGCAGAGGCCACCAGACTACCAGGACCCCTCAGGTAGGACCAGGGCAGCGAGGGTGGTGACAAAGCCGGAAGGGGGTGTCTGGCAGCAGCCAGGCAGGGGGCCCAGACCACCCTCAGTCCGCCCCGGTTAGAGCAGTGGGCTGGGAGCCAGATTTGATTCTCCTTGCAGCTCCATGTGACCCTGGAAATCCTCCATTGCCCCAGGTACAAAAAAAAAAACCTAGATTTGAGCCCATGTAAAGCACTTTGGGTGTATCACATAGAGGTGGTATATCAAATGCCTTACCCTTACCCAGTGTGTTTTTACTAGCAAAAAAGGTGCCGGTACTCAAATGCTAGACCACCCTTCAGGGGTGAGGTGGTCACTGAGGGACCCACCCCACAATAGCCAGGCCCCCTGCAACCAGTCACAGAATCTATGACAAGGCAGAATTGGTGTGTAGAGCCTGAGATCTTTCATTAAAACTTGGGATCCATGGGTCAATTTTAGCAGACAATGGAAAAGGTGCCAGTACCCCCATGTACCCCCTCAAAAAAGGTCCTGCCCTTACCCTTACTACCTATCCCAGGGACCACATCCTGTACTGCATAAAGATGAAAAGCTTGGTGTGGTCAAGAGCCATTTTAAAGTTAAGAATAATCTTGCCAACAAGGCATTGCAAAATGCGAACACTTCAATCTCTTTCTTCAGCTCCTGGGGGCAGCTGATTAACACACTGGCAGCCCTGCATAATTACAGATCCCACTCCTCTCTTATGCCCCAATGCTCAAAAGTAAACGTGGGCACTAGAAGCCAGTAGTGCCAGACTAATGCCCACATTGACCTGCACAGGATGATCAGAGGCCCAGAGTGCAGGAACAAACGAGCACACAGACAAACAGCGCAAGTAGCATAATATCTGATTTCTGGAGCAGGGGCCACATTCTGTCTGCATTTGGCAGCCTGTTACATGTGTTTGCAGTAAAATATGTATGAAAAAACATGAACTTGAGAGGATGTGTAGGGTTTGAGATGGACCGTGATTGCCTGAGAACAGCAACAACTCATCGCATACCCTCAAAGTGTGAGGGGACAGAATAGCACTATGTTATAGTGCAGTAAGATACAAGACACCTGAGGTATGAGGAAAAGTCATCTTTTAAACAGGCAAAATGCAATGAAGAGCTTTGTTTGTGTGTTTGTTTTTGAGAAAAGATAACTGCGGTTTATTTTCAATCTCATTCTGTCTATATGATGACAAGTCCATTGACCATATGAAAAAGATCTTACACTGTAATTGTTTGCTGATTTCTGTTTGCACCTTATTTTTTAAATTCTATCTTTTTCATAAAAAGCGTCAGCATGCACAGGAAGAGCAAGAAGAAAGAAAAGCAGGGGACAGGCAGCGAACGCGGCTACACTGGAGACCAGCACTGAAGAAGGCTTCGGCTGGCGGGGGTTGGGGACCCCCGCCAACAAAGGTATTTGTTTGTGAGGGGAAGCGGCAAGGAGGCGAGGCGGTGGGGGGAGGTGAGGCGAAGCGTGGTGGTGGGGGTGGGCGGCAGGGCGGCACTCAAAATGTGCCCCCAATCTCAGGCTCTGGCCCCCTCCCGCTGTGAGGTCTGGCTACGCCCCTGTAATGAACACCTGTCTTATAACCCTAAATTTCTACAAAACAGAGACCAATGGACACCGAGGTTTACCTTCATCCTTCACCTTGACTTAATCTCTAGTTCATGGTGAATTGGACTATGTTGTTTTACTAGGCAATGCAAAACAAAACCACTGATACTCTGATCTGATGCTGTACCTCTTCTGGAAAACTGTGAATCAAATAGGCATTCTGGAGTCCTTTTACAAAGGTGTGCTGAAAAATGGCCTGCGGTAGTGTAGACATGGGTTTTAGCCGTGCGCAGTATCATTTTTCAGAGCACCTACAAAAAATGCCTTTTTTTATTTTTGCCGAAAATGAACATGCAGCAAAATGAAAATTGCCACTTGTCCATTTTGGGTCTGAGACCTTACCGCCAGCCATTGACCTAGCAGTAAAGTCTCACGCATTAACCAAGAGGTAATGATCTATGCACGCCAAATGCCACTTGGCGCAGATCCAATACGTGCGGCAGAAAATAAAAATTATTTTTGTCCGCGCATATCAGACGCGCACCAATAATGAAATTACCACAAGAGCCACATAGTAGCCGTGTGGTAACTGCATTCTGTTGTGCGTTGGGCGTGCATAGATGCTTACGCAGCTTAGTAAAAGGACCCCTTAAAATCTTTTTGGGGAAAAATGCTGTTCCAGCAAATAGAGGAGCCCTTTTACTAAGCTGCATAAGTGTCTACACGCACCCAACACACGGCAAAATAGAGTTACCGCATGGCTCTTGCAGTAATTTAATTTTTGGCACGTGTCCGATACGTGCGGATGAAAATACTTTTCGGACGCGCCTTATCGGACGCGAACCAAGTGGCATTTGGCACACGTAGGTCATTACTGCCCGGTTACCGCATGAGACTTTACCGCTAGGTCAGTGGCTGGCGGTAAGGTCTCAGACTCAAAATGGACATGCGGCAATTTTCATTTTGCAGCACGTCCATTTTCGGCAAAAACTTTTTTTAAAGGCATTTTTTGTAGGTGTGCTGAAAAATGATTCTGCACGAACCCAAAACCCATGTCTACACTACCGAAGGCCATTTTTCAGCACGCCTTTGTAAAAGGACCCCAGAATAATCTAATGTGTTGCTGTCTGTAGTACCTTGAGGCATTGTCACTGAATTTCCCCTTTAATCCTTTATGACTACAGATTTACAATTGGCTGCAGAAAGGTCTTCTAATATCCACAGAGAATAAAATGGATTGATTTATGATTTTAACAAGCATGGCTGAGTACAGTATCATGCCTAGATGGCTGGGAAGTCACGAAAAAATATTAATCTTAATTAAAGCTCCTACGAGAAGACATCTGAACCACTGGACTGATTCCGAGCTAATTGATTATATAACTAAAAGATAGTTGTTCCTACAGAGACAGTCAAAGGACAGTTTAGATGCTGTATCTAAATGTTTAATACCAGATGGGAACCAGAGAAATGGAAGAAAGGGCATAATAGGGAATAAGAAAAATCAGTTAGGAAAACTGTAGACTTGTCTGCATTGATTATGTAGCATGTAAAGAGAGTGAGTTATTAATAGAACAAATAAATGAGAAACAGTGGTGACATTTTTAGTGCTGTCAGCTTAAAGTCATTCACTCGCAAAGGTCATATCTTTCATCTGGAAATGAAATACAGGCCTAACAGGAAACTAATTTCGCCTTAAAAATGAAGACTGGGCAGTGATTCTTGTTCTTTTAAGGCTTTCTTAATTTCTTTGTCTTGATGCGTTAGACCTTTGTAACTTCAATCTTTTCATATGAAATGCTAACCTACAGGTCCATATTCAGAAGCCACCATGCAGGAAAGTCAACTGGAGAACTTCGTCTGGCCTACAAATTTGTCCAGTTAACCCAAGGACAAGTAATTTTTATTTTCTAGTGCGGGGGATGGGATGTAGGTATTCCCAGCAGTAATTGGACAGTGCACGGCCATTGCTGTACGCTGCCCGATTACCACAGGAATAGCACGTGAGCCCTTACCACCACCTATTTAGCAGTAAATTGCCACACAACAATTGGAAAATTAGTGCACGGCCATTAAGGACCTCGATTTTTAAAATAGAGTTTTTCCCACTGTAGTAAAGAGTGGCCTTGGCACACAGTAATCCCATGTGGCCACATGATTGCAGACCATTTTTACTGCAGCTTGGTAAAAGTGGCCTTTAATGCACTCTAATGTCTGTTAGCACGCGCTAAATTTTAGTAAAAGCTCCAAAATGTTTGTACAAGGTAATGAGCTTGTTAAGGTACCTAGTATTGTCTGTGTGAATACTGTAGGCCACAGACCTTACAAGTTGATTGTGTACCCACCTCCAGAGTGACCCTTAGCCCCGACTCCCAAGGAAGCTGCTTATTAAAAGACCCCTATATATATTAGTATTTTTCCAGACTTGGCTAAAGAGACCCAATTGAGAAGGAAGGAGCTCTTGACATTTCGGTCAAGGGTAATAGCCCTAGGGGCTACCTTCTTCATAAAGTTTCCTAGCAGATGTTGTATTTCCTTTGAATCTAATAATTACATTTTCTCTGACCCCAAGAAATTGCAAGAATTTGTGGAGCAGTTTTAGTGGGTGCAGTGGACTTCAGGCAGGCAGGCCCATTTCCCCCCCCCCCCCCCCCACCTGTTACACTTGTGGTGGAAAATGGGACCCCTTCAAAACCCACCCAAAACCCACTGTACCCACATGTAGGTGCCCTTCTTCACCCCTTAGGGCTATGGTAGTGGTGTATAGTTGTGGGGAATGGGTTTTGGGGGGGGGGGGGTTGGGGGACTCAGCACCCAAAATAAGGGAGCTATGCACCTGGGAGCTTTTTTTTTTTTTTAATTTTTAGAAGTGCCCCTTAGGGTGCCCAGTTGGTGTTCTGGCATGTGAGGGGGACCAGTGCACTATGAATCCTGGCCCCTCCCACGACCAAATGCCTTGGATTTGTCCAGGTTTGAGATCGCTGGCCTCGGTTTCCATTATGGGCGAAAACCGAGGCCGGCCATCTCAAACCCGGCCATCTCTGACATTTGGGCGGCTCCAACCGTATTATCAAAACAAAAGATGGCCAGCTATCTCGTTTAGAAAATACGGTCGGCCCCACCCCTTCGCGCCGCCGTCCTGGGAGATGGGCGCCCTTAGAGATGAGCGTCCCCGATCGAAAATGCCCCTCCACGTGTTTTAAAAGTCAATAACATTTCATGGAAAAATATAATAGATATATTATACACACATGGACTTGTGCATTTTAAAAGTACTTACAAGTACAGGTTATACAAAACCCACACTGTTTCAACCATTTCTCCTTAGTTAATACTTCCTCTCTGGAAAAGAATGTTCTGTACAGAGACGTACTATGAAACAATCTAATAAAAAACATGGTACCATTGATCAGCACTTTCTAAATAGGTTTGTGTATTTGGATGAGTGGCTGTAAGAAAAAGGGAGCTGCAGTTCAAATGAATTTCAAATCACTCAGCCTTTAATGTACAAATAATTCAGGAGCGCTGGGTTTTGCTGGTTAGAGGAGGCTGATTTCATACCTCACTTGTTTCTAAGAAATGTGACAAAACACCGTTAAGGGTTTTGTTTTCCTAATCAGTGAATATTTGATAGAAACGTTCCCTGCTTTGAATGTTTTACATGATCCATGTTAAAGCAGTTGTCAGCATGAAAGAGGAGGGAGCCTTTGTTTCTCGACTGAACATCTATACTCAACCAAGCGTGCCCCGATTTTTTTTATTTTCTACAGAATATCAGATTTTTATAGCAAAGCTGCCTCTGTGGGGGACAACGAGACCATTAACGGCAACATTGAAAGAGAAACAGCAGTTGTACAGCATTCCCTTCAATGAAAAGCAGTGCATTCTCAAATAGAGAGAAACCTGTCTTCCTGATTTCGAGGTGAATCGTGGTAAAGCAGTCAGCTAGTACGTTGGTTATTCTATATTATTTACTATATAATGAAGTACTAGCCCCAGATTGTCTAATAACAACCAGTTGTACCTCAAAACTTGAAATACTGACTCACAACAGAGTTCAATCATTTTGAGGGTAATTTTATAACCTCAGCTACACTGACGGAGAAAGAAGATGCCTAATTTGGGCCTATTTTACATGGCTCCTAATTGTGCCACCTATGTGGCTTTGTAAAATTAAATGACAAATCCTGTATAAATCACAGCTAAAGTGAAGCTGCAGACATTTATGCTTTTTAAGGAGCAGGTATAAACGTTTGCGCATCTCGGCCAGGATCAGCATAAGGTGTCCTCTGCTTCTCCAAAGCTCTCTTTCCTTCCCTGCAATCCAATTCCTCCTCCCTCCCACCAGGCGCCTAGCAAATACCACGAAGCTTCCACTAGAGGTTGCAGCAGCCATTTTATTTATTTATTTATTTGTAGCATTTGTATCCCACATTTTCCCACCGATTTGCAGGCTCAATGTGGCTTACATTTGCCGTAATGGTGGTTGCCATTTTCGGGTAACAGAATTACAAAAGGCATTGCATTAAGGTGCATACATACATGGAAAAGAAGAATACGTTATAGTATTGTATATTGGTTCATGAGTGATAGATTGGAATTGTAACATACATTAGGTCATCGACTATAGAGATACCATAATCGACATAAGGATTAAAGTGGTAGTGCTTGATCATGATTAACAAAGAGGTTATTCATTTAAGTGGTAAAGAGTTCGGTTTTTCTAGTTCATGTGCAGTCTTATTATTTAGCATTGAGGATGGATGTTATTGGTATGCCTTCTTGAACAGTTCAGTTTTCAGTAGCCTTCGGAAGATAGTTAGGTCTTGCATTGTTTTATACTGCGTTGTTTTATACTGACTACCATGAAGGGCAGGAGCGAGTGGTCATCACTCCTGCCTACACGACCTCACTGGACCACCAGATATATACAAGAAGGCCAAAGCGGCCTACAGGGGTGGGGGTGCCTCATTTGGCTCTTAAAGACGTGCCTGGTGGGAAGGAGGAGGGATTGGGCTGCAGGGGCAGAGGGGCAATTGTTCAATAGTTAGACCAATGCCTGGTTAGCTTTGCAGCTAAAGTTAGGACAGCCTTTTCGCTGTCCTAACTTTAGTCGCGTACCTAAGAAGTTAGCAGACTGAATATGGCCACTAACTGGTTAAGTCCTGGCTCCTCCCATGCTCCACCCAAGGACCCCCCAGTACTAATCAAACAGTGAAGGGGTGGTCTGTGGTGATATTCAGCAGCACTGTCTGATGAATTGCAGCTGAATATCACCACTTAGGCAATCAGAAGCGATTTAACCAGGCAGGAGAAAAATCGCTTTGAATATGAGCCCTGTGATATATATATATATATATATATATATATATATATATATATATATATATATATATATATATATATATATATATGGGGGTTGAGTAAGCATGTCATGAGCAGAGAGTGGGTTTTCTTAACACACACTAACTGAATAATGCAGAGTTAACATGGTTTTGTGCTAGTATTCTATATGGATTAGGCATACCTTAATAACATAAGATTAGCCATAATGGGTCAGACCAATAGTCCATCTAGCCCAGTATCCTGTTTCCAACAGTGGCCAATCCAAGTCACAAGTACCTGGCAGAAATCCAATTAGTAGCAACATTCCATGCTACCAATCTCAGGGCAAGCAGTGGCTTCCTCCATGTCCATCTCAATAACAGACTATGGACTTTTCCTCTAGGAACTTGTCCAAACCTTTTTTTAAACCCAGATACGCTAACTGCTGTTAACACATCCTCCGGCAATGAGTTCTACATCTTAACTATTCTTTGAATGAAAAAATATTTCCTCCCATTTGTTTTAAAAGAATTTCCACATAATTTCATTGAATGTCCCCTGGCCTTTGTACTATTTGGAAGAGTTAAAAATCGATTCACTGTTACCTGCTCTACACCACTCAAGATTTTGTAGATCTCAATCATATCCCCCCTCAGCATTCTCTTTTCCAAGCTGAAGATCCCTAACCTCTTTAGCCTTTCCTCATATGGGAGGAGTTCCATCCCCCATTATCATTTCGGTCACTCTTCTTTGAACCTTTTCTAGTTCTGCAATATCTTTTTTGAGATACGGCAACCAAAATTGAATGCAATACTCACGGTGAGTTTGCACCATGGAGTGTTACAGAGGCATTATCTGTAACTGAAACTGAACATGTCCAAGACTGAGCTTATCGTCTTTCCACCAAAACCCACTTCTCCTCTTCCTCCACTTTCTATCTCAGTTGATAACACCCTCATCCTCGGAGTCATCTTTGACTCCTCTCTCTCCTTCTCTGCGCATATCCAGCAGATAGCCAAGACCTGTCGCTTCTTCCTCTTTAACATCAGCAAAATTTGCCCTTTCCTCTCTGAACACACCACCCGAACTCTCCACGCTCTCATTACCTCTCGCCTGGACTACTGCAACTTACTCCTCACCGGCCTCCCACTTAGCCATCTATGCCCCCCTTCAGTCTGTTCAGAACTCTGCTGCACGTCTCATATTACGCCAGAACCGATATACTCATATCACCCCTCTCCTCAGGTCACTTCACTGGCTTCCGATCAGATACCGCATTCAATTCAAGCTTCTCCTTCTTACCTACAAATGCACTCAGTCTGCTGCCCCTCACTATCTTTCTACCCTCATCTCCCCTTACGTTCCCGCCCGTAACCTCCGTTCACAGGATAAATCCCTCCTCTCAGTACCCTTCTCCACCACCGCCAACTCCAGGCTCTGCTCATTCTGCCTCGCCTCACCCTATGCTTGGAACAACCTTCCTGAACCCTTACGCCAAGCCCCCTCCCTGCCCGTCTTCAAGTCTTTGCTTAAAGCCCACCTCTTCAATGCTGCGTTCGGCACCTAACCCTTACTGTTCAGTGAATCCAGACTGCCCCAATTTGACTGCCCCTATCGGACCGACTGTTCACTTGTCTATTAGATTGTAAGCTCTTTGAGCAGGGACTGTCTCTCTTTGTTAAATTGTACAGCGCTGCGTAACCCTAGTAGCGCTCTAGAAATGTTAAGTAGTAGTAGTATTATAACATATTGGTCTTATTTTGCATCTCCTAATAATTCCTAGGATTCTGTTTGCTTTTTTGGCTGCCACCATACACTGGGCAGAAGATTTCAGTGTATTGTCTACAATGACACCTAGATCTTTTTCTTGAGTGCTGATTCTTAAGGTGGACTCTAGCATCAGGTAACTATGATTCGCATTATTCTTCTCAATGTGCATCAACTTGCATTTGTCCACATTAAATTTTGTCTGCTATTTGGATGCCCAGTCTTACAGTTTCATAAGGTCTTCCTACAATTTTCATAATCAGCGTTTGTTTTGACAACTTTGAATAGTTTTGTGTCATCTGGAAATGTAACTACCTCACTTGTAGCTCCAATTTCCAGATCATTTATAAGAATGGTAAATAGCACCAGTCCCAGTACAGATCCCTGTGGCACTCTACTATTCACCCTCCTCCATTGAGAAAAATGGCCATTTAACCCTACACCTTGCAGTTCAAAGCTGGTAACAGCAACATCAAGAGCCAGAATAATCCTCTGGAAAGACAGCTAAAAAAAAGAGCAACAATTAAAATTAAAATTATGGTTAAAAATGTTTTTGTAGTACAAATTTCTGAAAACAGCAGAGTCTTAATATTCTTCCTAATGTCAGATAAGAATGAATTAACCAAAATGTCCCGGCATACTGTTTTCAAAGACTGGTGGCTTGAAATGCCAGTGTCATTTCAAACATTTTTAGTCTTTTCCTTCCTCTTGGCGAAGAAAAGGAAAACACAGATGGACAATTTAGCCTTCTGTTTCTTAAGGAGACAGCAATTTGGAAATGTGAGTATAAATACTTTGGTGCCAGTCCATGTAATATCTTATATAAAAATTAAAATAAAAAAAACAGGCTAGTTTAAAAAGAACTCTAGCCACAATGGAGCCTCAATGAAGTTTAACATAAAATAAAGAAATTCTGTCATATTTAGTTAAACCCAAAATCGGATATACTGCTATGTTCTGTATAGTCTGTAGTCATTTCAGTAGACCCTTAGTACAGTCCAAGTAACCAAGATTATAGTAATCTAATTGCAAGAGTAAGAATGCCTGTATCAGGAGTTTGAATTGCTCTTTCTCAAAGTAGTAATAATTTCCTCATCAGAAAAAAATGATTTCTTTACTATTGTATAATTGGCACTGAGGACTAGATTCAGTAAATGATGCTCAAAATTCAGCGCTGAAAGAAAAACGTGCGGAGCACTATTCTGTAAATGGCACTCTTAGGGGCCCTTTTACTAAGGCGCGTAGGCGCCTACGCACGTCAAATGCATGTCAATTTGGAACTGCTGTCCGGCTACCACATGCCCCAGGCAGTAATTCCATTTTTTACGCGCATCCAATATGCACGTCAGAAAATATTTTTTAATTTTCTACCACGTGGATCTAACTGGGCGGTAATCGGCAGTGTAGGCACACTGACAATTATCTCCTGGCTAATGCGTGAGACCTTACCGCTAAGTCAATGGGTGGCGGTCAGGTCTCAGGCCCAAAATGGATGCACTCCAATTTTTATTTTGCCGCACGTCCATTTTCGCCCCCCCCCCCCCCCCCCCAGAAAAGCCTGTTTTGCAGGCGCACTGAAAAATGGACCTGTGCATGTCCAATACATGCGCCTAAAACAGCGCAGGCCATTTTGGTGCACCTTAGTAAAAGGACCACTAAGTTGGGCACCGCTTATAGAACAGTGCTTAGAGCCAAGTTCCATGACAAACTTTGGGTGCGAGGATTTACACCAACTGAAACCTGGAATAAATCCTGGGGTGTAACTTAGGCACATATCCATGGTATTCAGCAATACTGCATGCATCTTTACTGCAGGCCCTTAACCTCCCCCTTTTGAGTTGTTCACTTTCAGGGGCATTTTCAAAAGAAAAGGGCGCCCATCTTCCGACATAAATCGGGAGATGGGCGTCCTTCTCTCAGGGTCACCCAAATCGGCATAATCGAAAGCCAATTTTGGGCATCCTCAACTGCAGTCCATCGCGGGGATGACCAAAGTTCACGGGGGCGTGCGGGAGGCATAGCGAAGGCGGGACTGGGGCATGCATAAGTGATGGGCATCCTCCTCGGCTGATAATTGGAAAAAGAAGGGCGTCCCTGACAAGAATTTGGTCGACTTTACTTGGTCCATTTTTTTTCACAACCAAGCCTCAAAAAGGTGCCCAAACTGACCAGATGACCACCGGAGGGAATCGGGGATGACCTCCCCTTACTCCCCCAGTGGTCATCAACCCCCTCCCACCCTAAAAAACAAAATATGCAGGTCCCTGGAGCAGTTTAAGTGGGTGCAGTACACTTCAGACAGGCGGACCCAGGCCCATCCCCCACCCACCTGTTACACTTGTGGTGGTAAATGGGAGCCCTCCAAAACCCACCTAAAACCCACTGTACCCACATGTAGGTGCCCCCCCTTCATCCCTAAGGGCTATGGCAGTGGTGTACAGTTGTGGGGAGTGGGTTTTGGGGGGCTCAGCACACAAGGTAAGGGAGCTATGCAGCTGGGAGCAATTTGTGATGTCCACTGCAGTGCCCCCTAGGGTGCCTGGTTGGTGTCCTGGCATGTGAGGGGGGCCAGTGCACTACGAATGCTGGTTCCTCCCATGACCAAATGCCTTGGATTTGGTCGTTTTTGAGATGGGCATCCTTGGTTTCCATTATCGCCGAAAACCGGGGACGACCATCTCTAAGGACGACCTAAGGACGACCATCTCTAAGGACAACCTAAGGACGACCATCTCTAAGGTCGACCTAAATGTTGAGATTTGGGCTTCCCTGACCGTATTATCGAAATGAAATATGGACGCCCATCTTGTTTTGACATTAGCAGTTTCCCCGCCCCTTCGCCGGGACGTCCTTAGAGATGGGCACCCTTAGACATGGTCGTCCCTGTTCAATTATGCCCCTCTTTATAGAATATTGCATAGCAAGATGCACACACAAACCCAAATTGTTTCCAATTAATACCAATAATTGATTGTTAGCACCCAATTATTGGCACTGATTGGTTCATTAGCCAATTTAGTTAGCGCACATCTCAGAACAGCAATTTCGTACATAGATATTTGCACGCCATTTATAGAATCTGAGGGTAAGCCTGCTTCTTTGACATACCTACATTTAGACGCCACTTTATGGAATTGTCCCAAGTCATTTTAAAAACCTTTTCTCACGTACACAAAAGAATTCTTTAAAAATATATTTAAAATTTATCATACAATAATTAGGCTTAAAATGTAAGCTAACATTAATTGCATAACATGCTTAAAATGTAATTTATATAAAGGTCACAATAGATATCATTAAACCAAAATGAAGACTATCCCCCCCCGGTTACTGAGCCACGCTAGCAGCTGCTGCGTGGCAATGCCAATACAGCCCATTCAAAGTGAATGGGCTGTGTCGGTATTGGGGAGGTTTGTTATAACCTAAAATCCAAAATATCTGGTAAAAAAAATCTATTTAAAATACATTTTATATACACATACATCTTCTCAGCCTAAGAAAATTCCAAGAAAAAAAAATAAGCAGCTAAAATGCCATTTGTGTGACAAATGAAAAATATATACATAGATCTTCTAAAAAGCTAATACATACATGACAGCTCTACAACCAATAAATAATACTCTCCTAATGAAATCTAGATATCTGTCTACTTAGTCTTGGTGTTCCAAGAAAATAGTTGCTTAATCCTTTGCTATAAATATTGTTAATCTAAATGTGAAGGGCAACTGTATAACCTAAGAACTAACATTTACATGCCCAATGCATTCATGAAGAAGTATTCCCTCAGGTTACTTCTAAGTCTATCCCCTTTCACTTTCATCTTATGCCCCCTCATTCCAAAGCTTCCTGTCAATTGAAAGAGACTCAGGTACTACTACTACTTCTACTATTTAACATTTCTAAAGCACTACCAGGGTTGCACAGTGCTGTACAATTAACAAAGAAGGACAGTCCCTGCTCAAAGGAGCTTACAATCTAAAGGACAAAAAGTGCAGTAATCAAGATTGAGGCAGTCTAGATTTCCTGGATAGAGGTACAATGATTAGGTGCCGAAAGCGACATTGAAGAGGTGGGCTTTGAGCAAGGATTTGAAGATGGGTAGGGAGGGGGCTTGGCGTATGGGCTCAGGGAGTTTATGCAAGGTAGTGATATGCTTGTCGTTGAACTTATTCTCGCAGTAGCGCAGCACCAGTGACGTTTTGCCCACGCAGCCTTCCCCCAGCAGCACCACCTTGAACGAATAGGTCGTGTTAGGCTCGGTTCCGCCGCCACCGGCCGCCATAGTAACCCACTTCCAGGCACCAGCAAACAAGGAACAGCCGAGACTCACATGAGACGCCTACCGGTGGGAAGTGGGGGGAGAGAAGAGACGGAGGCTCCGGGACAAGGCGTCAACCCTTCCCCGCCTACCAGACTCGGAGAACGAACTAGGAAGGCGGCAGCAGCACGTCCTGTGCATTTATGCAACGTAGGTGTTTAAGCATCTCTATCATATCCTCCCTCTCCTGCCTTTCTTCCAAAGTATACATATTGAGCTTTTTAAGTCTGCCCCATACTTTTTATGACAAAGACCACTGACCATTTTAGTAGCCATTCTCTGCACCAACACCATCCTGTTTATATTTTTTTGACGGTGCGGTCTCCAGAACTGCATACAGTATTCTAAATGAGGTCTCACCAGAGTCTTATGCAGGGGCATCATCACCTCCTGTTTCCTACTGGCCATTCCTCTCTTTATGCACCCAAGAATCCTTCTAGCTTTTGTCATTCCATATGTCTGTCTATCCATCCATTTGCACAGATTTGTTTGGGCATGTGCAAACTTAGGAGAGTAGAGAAAGAATGAGCCAACATCAGGGGCTGCACTGTTGCAGAGAAATCAAAAACTGAAGAAAGGAGCTGGGATATGAGTAACCTACCCCTGCTAGCAAAGAACATGAAGAGAACTATCAGCACAATAAGAGACCTGCTGATGAGGTTCCCAACCTAGCCAACAGGAGACTGAAGTGGGCCATAGCTACAACAGAAAGAAATGCAACCAACCATCTTCTTTCCCCTGTCTCCATCAACAATAATAAACTTGTCACTGTCAATTGCCCTTTAAAAAAAAAGGTAGTACTAATAAAATAAAACATTCCGATCCACCAGCCTGAATTCTTAGTCTTTGAGATATAATAGAACTTAAAGCCATTGAAGGGTTTCGTCAATGTTAGAAAAGCCTAGATCACTGGAATTTAAGATCAGCTGTCAAAGACCTAAGGCTTTTTGCAGTAAGCAGATCTGTCAGACCAGAAAACAAATTACCAGGGGTGTAGCCAGACCTCACGGTGGGAGGGGGCCAGAGCCCGAGGTTGGGGGCACATTTTGAGTGCCGCCCCCACCACCATTGCCACACCTCGCTTCCTCTCCCCCCCCCCCACCACCGCCTTACCTTGTTTTGCCCCCTCACAAACAAATAGCTTTGCTAGCGGGGGTCCCCAACCCCCGCCAGCTGAAGCCTTCTTCAGCGCAGTGTCCAGCACAGTCATGTTCACTGCCTGCTCCCTGCTCTTCTTTCTTCTTGCTCCTTCTGTGCACGCTGACGCTGAGCGTCAGCGTGCACAGGAGGAGCAAGAAGAGCAGGGGGCAGGCAGCAAACGCGGTTGCGCCAGAGACCGCTGAACATCAGCGTGCACAGGAGGAGCAAAAAGAAAGACGAGCAGGGGTAGGCAGCGAACGCGGCTGCGCCGGAGACCGCGCTGAAGAAGGCTTCGGCTGGCGGGGGTTGGGGACCCCCTCCAGCCAAACCAGGGGCCCCGATGAAATTTGCGGGGGCCCAGGCCCCCAAGGCCCCCCATAGCTATGCCCCTGCCATATACTGAGCACCAATTCTAAAAAAGCATCTTGTTACGGAGCACTAGTGTATGCTGGCACTGGTACACTCATGTTTAGACGCACCTTCTTATGCCATGCCACAAGTGATGTGTATAATTTATAGTATTCTATAAACTATCTGGCCTATATTCAGTGCTATTTAACCAGCCAGGAATAGCTCCTAGTAGGTTAAATAGCACTTAACCTGCTATCTGCGAATAATCAGCAGGGGATAGCTGGCTAGCGCATAGGAGGAGATTCTATATATGGCGCCTAAAAAAATCGGTGCTGAAATCAGTGCCAACTAAGAGTATTCTATAATTGGCACCTTAGTTGATATTTCAGCGCCGATATCTGTGCGCATCCATTTACGCCAATGAAAACAGTGTAAATCTCAGCGCATAGATTTAGGTGCACCGGGCCATATTCTATAACAAAGTGTCTAAATTTTGGAATGCCCATGAAGCGTCCATTTCCCCACCCATAACCATGCCCCATTTTGCCTACGCATGTTAGAAGTTCGGCGCACATTGTTACAGAATATGCCTAGCGAGTTGTGCACCTAAATTTCAATCAGTGCCAATTAGTGCTCATAATTGCTTGTTAAGTGCTGTTATCAGCACTCATTATTTATTTATTTATTTATTTTAGTGCATTTCTACCCCACATTTACCCACATGAGCAGGCGCAGTGTGGCTTACAATAAATCAAGTGGATACAATACAAGACAGGAGGAGAAGGAACAGGGGATAACACAGGGTAAATGACCTGGGTGAAGCGACAGCAAGAGGGAGAGGTTAAACATTGGAGTTGTCAGTGGAGTAGGCCTTGTCGAATAAGAACGTCTTTAAGGACTTCTTGAACAGTTGGTGGTCGCAGGGGCGTAGCTACGGGTGGGCCTGGGTGGGCCCAGGCCCACCCAATTTCAGTCCAGGCCCGCCCAGCGCCAGCTCCCATTGCCGGCCACTGCTGCTTTTCCTGATGAGCAGCAGGGCCGGCGCTACAAAAAGAAGAAGCGCTCAGCTGACTGAGCTGAGCACCAACGCGTCGCTAAGGACGAGAAAAAATGTTTTTAAAAAAATGCGGCACCGCAGGCAGCCTCGAAGCATTGGCTGCTGGCTCTGCAGGCTCCTCCCGTCTCTTACATCACTGCCCCTGTAGCGAAGCAGAGAAAGAGGGAAAATGGAAGGATGGGGAGAGAAAGAGGGAATACAGATGGGAGGATGGCAGAGAAAGAGGGAAACGGAAGGATGGGGAGAGAAAGAGGGAAAACAGATGGCAGGATGGCAGAGAAAGAGGGAAAACGGATGATGGGGAGAGAAAGAGGGAAAACAGATGGGAGGATGGCAGAGAAAGAGGGAAAACGGATGATGGGGAGAGAAAGAGGGAAAACAGATGGGAGGATGGCAGAGAAAGAGGGGAGATGGATGAAAGGATGCAGAGAAAAAGGGGAGAGATTGGAAGGATGTGGAGAGAGAAGGGACACTAAACAGAAAAGGGTAGAAAGATAGACACTGGTTAGAAGGAGGGAGAGAGACATTAGATGGAAGGATCAGGAGAGAGGGTAGATGGGTGGAAGGATGGGGAGAGAAAGAGGGAAGACGCTGGATGGAAGGGTAGGGAGAAAGAGGTGACACTGGATGGAAGGATGCAGAAAGAAAGAGGGGAGACTACTGGAAGGATGGGGAGAGAGAGGGGAGACACTGGAAGGATGGGGAGAGAAAGAAGAGAGCTGCTGGATGGAAAAGGAGAGTAGTGAAAGACTGAGAATAAGAGGAAGGGGCATGGAGAGAACAAAGGTGAGAAAAAGATGAAAAGCCATAAGTAGATGAAGGAAATTAAAGAATGGATAGTAAGAATGAATTAAATCTAGACACAGAGAGAGGCAGAAAAATATTGAAGAAAGCAAAGAAAAAGGAGAGAAAAATGACAAATGGCCAGGAAACCCTGGCAGAAGAGTTAAGCGAAAACGAAGGAAAGCAGAATCTAGAGACTGGGAGCAACACAATGAGAAAAAGTAAATGGCCATACAACAAAGGTAAAGAAAATAATTTTATTTTTAATTTAGGATAAAGTAATATGGTGTTAATAAAGTTTCAGAGACCAATACTTCCTTCCTTAGGTCAGGAGAGGATACCGTAACAGCATTATACTGACCTGAGGCAGGAGGTTTTGGCCTCTGAAAGCTCACTGAAAAGGATTAGGCTATTAAATAAATTGTCTGAAATCTGATGCACTGAAAAGCAGCACTTTACCCTGTGTGACAAATGCATCTGAGTGTGACTACATTTTGCTGGGGGGGGGGGGGGGGGTGGGTAGAGAGAAAATTTTGTGCCCACCCACTTTGGGTTCAGGCCCACCCAAAATTGGCAGTCTGGCTACGCTGCTGGGTGGTCGGCGAGCTCCTTAAGTTGTTTTGGTAGGACATTCCAATATTTCAGACTGATGTAAGGGAAGGATGATGCAAAAAGAGTCTTGTATTTAACATTCCTACAGGTTGGAAAATGGAGAATGAGGTAGGTCCTTGCAGTTATTAAGGCATTTCTAGATGGTAGATCAATGAGATTGAGCATGTATTCTGGAGCTTCACCATATATGATCTTGTGTGCAAGTGAGCAGATTTTGAATGTGCTACAGTCTGCTACGGGGAGCCAGTGTAGTTGAAACCGAAGAGGCTGAGCAGGTTCAAAGCGCGATTTCCCCAGTATGAGCCTTGCAGCTGTGTATTGGACTGTCTGAAGCCTTTTCAGTATGTAATCCTGGCATCCAGCAGAGATCCCACTGCAGTAATCTTAAGCCAATTAAGTTATGCACAGTGTTATAGAATCGGTGCCAATTTTGGTGCACTATATAGAATCCAGGGGATAGCGGCTAACCGGCTACTTTGCATGATATAGCCTGCTATCCACGAATATTCAGCACATCGCTGGCTAAGTTTGGCGGGCAAATCAGGCCACCCAAGTAGCAGGCCTATCTTTGGTCACTATAAACTTAACTAGCCAGCGCTAAATATTACATAGCTGGTTAAGTTTAAGCCAGTCAATAAAAACCCCAGATATTCAATGGCAGTCACTCTGCATTGAATGTCTGGGTTTAGTGCTGGCAGTCGGCGGCTCTTTCTATGGGCCACCACTGCACTGCCCCACCCCCACTTCATGCATGCTCAGTGTTAAAACTGGTTTAGTGATATATAAAATTTAGCACTGGGGAATACTTATCTGACCAGGTCCAATGAAGTAACCAGGGTATTCTTGGAGAAGCTAAACAGTTTTTTAAAAACATACTAATGTGCAAAATTTAAATTGTTACATATTGAAGCCCTTTTTCTAAAGTGTGTTAAACACTTAATGCACGGCTTACCACACGGTAACTGCTAGTGCACAACTGCATTGATGCTTTGCGGTATTTTAGCAGTTAATGTGCAGTAACCTGTAAGGGGGTGTGGCATGGGTGGAAAATGGGCATGGAAGCGTTAACCAGGTAGTGCGCTGTAATTACGACACACTAACTGGTTAACATGCAGTTAATTCGGGACCACTTACTTTCTCCTAAATAGGAGGTGCTAAGTGCTCTCATGTTAACTGTGGCCAGGTACCATGTACTAATTGGCACTTTAACATGGAACCTACGTAAGAATATGCAGGCTCTGCCCCCACTGGTTGCTGTGTAAAATTTACAGCTTCCACGCAGTAAGGTCCCATGATAAGCTGCAGTAATTGCAAATTTTATCATACTTTAGTAAAAGGGCCTCGTTGTGCTATGTAAGAGTTCTACTGTGTTGAGTAACAAGTTTTATTGAGCAGTGGCGTAGCTATGGGTGGGCCTGTGTGGGCAGAGGCCCACCCATTCTTGCCTCAGGCCCACCCAGTCTAGTGGCTAATGAGGCCCCTAAAACACCTCAGTGGTGGCACCTCACTCCCCTCTCTCCCTCTTCTCTGCTTACGGTTCAGCATCTGTCCCACCCTTGATGATATCACTTCCTGTTTCATCACTGACAGGGAAATGGTAGAGGGAAGCCTGCAGGGCCAGCACAGGTTGCCTATAGGAATCACCTCCGGCAATGGCTCTGAGGTAGACCAGGGGGATAAGGGGGAAGGGTTGAGAGACAGACAGGGAATTGCTGGGCTGTGGGTGGGGGGAAGAAGAAACGTGAAGACATGTGACTAGGGGGCAGTGGGGATGGAAGGGAAGAGAGAGGAAGAGAGATGCTGGGGTGGAGAGGAAGCATAAAAAACTGTATTGTATATATGTATGAGGGTGGGGGTGGGGTGGGGTGGGATGGGAAGGGCAGGATAATATTACATCAATTGCCTCATAAAACCTTCATTAATAAAACGTTTTTTGTAAATACAATTCTTTATTTCTCAGTATTCTACCACTCTTTAAAAACCTGGTAGTAGAGAAATTTGTTTTTCTTTTTTGTTAAGATCACTTCTCTGAGTACAACATCTGGGGAATGACTTTCATAATCCATCTTGCCCTTGACCACAACTTATTCTATAGCAGGGAAAGTCCCAGCACAGGGTGATCTACAGATGTTTTTTATCTTAAGAAATTAAGCATCACTTGGATGAGGTTTTTTTCATAATTTCTGATTCAAGTGCTGTCTCTGTAATGAGGATCATTTTTATTTTAGTAGAAAACTTCCCGTTCTCATTGAAACCCTTACCGTGCAACACAATTTAAAGTGTGTGATTACCCTGCCACCTAGCTTCCAAATAGTGCATGGCATTGATAAAGCTATCAGCAGACCTAATATTGTTGTGATGGTATTAACACAATGCTATAAAACTGAGAAAGTGTATTGGTTCAAATACATTGTTTAACAAACATAAATACAACATGACCAATATAAAACACCACAATATCTGAAAAATTAGGAGGAAAAGACCTCAGAGGTCAACAGACATAATGGGCTAAATTGGAAAAATCAGCATGGAAAAAAATGTACTTAGCACGGTTCTATAAATCATACCTAACATTAGGTATGGTTTATAGAATACACGTAGCACCCGGACCCAAGACTAAATTTAGGTGTGACAAACTAAAACCTAGTGTAAATGCCCATGCCTAACTTAGGTGCAGATCAGGAATATTCTATAATGGTGCACATGCCCCTCCCATGAAAACAACCCTTTTGAGATCCACACATTAGAATTTACGCGCACCACATTACAGAATATACTTGGAGAGTTGCGCATGAAATTCTAATTAGTGCCAATTAGTGCTAATAGCTCATTATTGGCCAATTATCAGCACTGATTAGCTTGTTAAACAATTAAATTACATGCACAATTTTGCCGCACTGCCAAATTTGCACATGCAACTTTTTGTCGCCATATATAGAATCTGGGGGTATATTTTCTTATGTCTGATTCTAGGCTCCCAATTTCCACTCATTGGTGATAAATCTACACAACCACTTTATTAAACTGTATATATGTATATAATGCTACACTATGGCTTCAAAATCACATTAATTAAAAAATAGCCAGAAAGACTTATCTGGGCTTGTTATGCTGTGGGTGCCTAGAATCAGACATAAGAAAATATAATGTCTGTTGGCCTCTGAAGTCTTTTCCTCCTAATTTTTGAAATATTATTGTGATCTTTCCAGTGCATTTTTTTTTTAGCAAAAAGGTGCTGGTACTTAAATGCTAGGCCACCCTTCAGGGGTGGGGAGATCACTGAGGGACCCACCCCACAATAGCCAGGCCCCCTGCAACCAGTCACAGAATCAATGACAAGGCAGAATTGGTGTGTAGAGCCTGAGCTCTTTCATTAAAACTTGGGGACCATGGGCCAATTTTAGCAGACAATGGAAAAGGTGCTGGTATTCAGTACCCCCAAGTACCCCCTCAAAAAAAGCCCTGGGTCTTTCATACTTTGGCCATTAACACAATGCTGACATTCTTTGGAACTCTGAAATATAAAGTTCTATTTTAGGTTCAACTAGAAAGTAACCTAATGAACAGTACAAGATATGTTTTTTGCTAAATTGTCTGGAAATAAAAACCTGGGGCCCTGTTTACTAAGGTGCGGTAGCGTTTTTAGTGAGCACGAAAAATTAGCACACGCTAACGCTAGGAATATATGGGTGCCTCTAGCATTAGTGCATGCTAATTTTTAGCACACGCTAAAAATGTTAGCGCATCTACAGCGCAGCTTAATAAACAGGGCCCCTAATTTATTTATCTATAAAATATATAACCCGCACCATCAGTTTATAAAATGACATTCATAATAATACCAGACACTTCAATAGTAACATTTACAAATAAAAACATCATAAAAACTGAATAATTCATACAAATCAGCAAAACAGAATTATATAGCATCAAAAAGCCTGTTGAAAAAAAAAACCCTTCAACTGTTTCCCAAAAGGAAGAACTAACTGAGCGTCACACAATTGCTACAGCAGGTTATTTGATTATTTAGGTGCTGTAATCATAAATATCTTCTCCCTAAATATGGACACCAAATGGAATTCTTCCGAACTTAGATGGAGATGATAGTAGAGGTGCGGAAGACACCATTTCATGAGTTGTCACAGGAGGTTAAAAATTGGTTCGGATAACTCTCTAGGACATCAAGATTGGTTACATATAACAGTTACATCATGAAGCCCCCTGTGTATATGCACTGAAATTTTGAGCCTGAGTAAAACATCTCTCTTCTATCTAGCCCCGATTCACATAAGCCATCAAAATAGATAACGAATTAAAATAAATGGCTCTCCCTAGGAGTCAGCACCCAAGAAAATATCTAGGTGTCATCGTAGACACTATGTTGAAATTTTCTGCCCCGTGTGTTACGGTGGCCAAAAGTGCAAACAGAATGCTAGAAATAATTAGGAAAGGGATAAAAAATAAGATAAAAAATATTATAATGCCTCTATATCGCCCCATGGTACCACCACACCTTGAGTATTGTCTGCAATTCTGATTGCCATATCTTAAAAAAAGATGTAGCAGAATTACAGAATTTCGAAGAAGGGTGACCAAAATGATTAAGGAGATGGAACTCCTCTCATATGAGGAAAGGATAAAGAGGTTAGATCTATTCAGCTTGGAAAAGAGACAGCTGAGGGAGATATGATAGATGTCTACAAAATACTGACTGATATTGAACAGGTAAATGTAAATCGATTTTAAACTCTCTCAAAATGTACAAAGACTAGGGGGACACTCAAGGAAGTTACATGGTACTACTTTTCAAACGAACAGGAGGAAATAGTTTTTTCACTCAACAAACAGTTAAGCTCTGGAACTCGTTGCCAGAGGATGTGGTATCAGTGGTTAGTGTATCTAGGTTTAAAAAAGGTTTTGACAAGTTCCTGGAGATAAAGTCCATAGACTGCTGTTGTGATATGGGGAAGCCACTGCTTGTCCCTGGGATCAGTAGCATGAATCTTGCTACTATTCGGGATTCTGTCAGATACTTGTGACCTGAATTGGTTACTGTTGAAAGCAGGATACTGGACTAGATGGACCATTGGTCAAACCCAGTATGGCTATTCTTATGTTCCCACTGCTATCTCCCATATATGAAAGTCGTTGATAAATGGTAAGTTTTTACTTTCTTTTGATATGTCAGTTATTTGGAAGAGCACTTCACAGCTGAACACTAACCACTGAAAAAATCTTGGACCTTTTTCAATGTAGGACATACCAACAGGTCCTTTTGGCTTGAGCATAACTAATAGCATAACAATAACAATAACAATGCTGCGTTCGGCACCTAACCCTTACCGTTCAGTGAATCCAGACTGCCCCAATTTGACTGCCCCTATCGGACCGACCGTTCACTTGTCTATTAGATTGTAAGCTCTTTGAGCAGGGACTGTCTCTCTTTGTTAAATTGTACAGCGCTGCGTAACCCTAGTAGCGCTCTAGAAATGTTAAGTAGTAGTAGTAGTAGTAGTAATGCTTTATTAACTGCAGGAACTCTAAAGGTCTACCCTCACAAATTGCCCTAAAAACCATAACTAGCATTTTAAAGTGAATGCAATACTTTGGGGCTCTTTTACTAAACTGCTGTAAAATTTGTGTGACCCTCCCCCCCTCCCCTCCCCCCCCCCCCCCCCCCCCCCCCCCACCACCAGAAGAAATTCTCTGGCATGGGGCTGGAGGCGGGAGGATCTTCTGGAGGTCAGTAAAACAACAAGGGCTGGGATTGCCAGCCTGGTGGGCAGACATGGGAGGGGCCAACCCTAGTGGGCAGGGCCAGGAGTTGATAAGAGTTTGGTTTTGTGAAAGCGTGGTCTTTGGTTGTCCACTTCCGCCGAGACCCAAGTGCCAAAAGGGAAATCCCGGGATAAAGAAGGAGGAATTTGTAGCGCTTGGAGGATGAGACCCCTACCACAGGGCAGTGGGTGCCTGCAGTTGTTTCCCCAGAGGGGGGGATCTTAAAGGCAAGGAATGCCTGTGAGAAAAGACACCCCAGGTAGGAGAGAAGTGTGAGCAGAGGAGCCTCACTTCTGGCAGGACATTTGTTGGTGCTCAGACAAATCCTGACCCCAGAGGAGACAGAGAGGATAGGAGATAAAGATTGAAACTGATTCTTGTATCCAAGGAATTGATGTTTCAAGATGACCTGTGATTGTGATAAGCCTTCCTCCAGCATAGTTCTCCGCCACATAGCCTGGCCTGTGGCTGCTTTTCACAAGTCGTGCATGCTGAATTTCATCAAAACTGAACACGCGCAATGTGAGGGGAAAAGCAGCCACAGGACAGGCAACGTGGTGGAGAACTATGCTGGAGGAAGGCTTCTGCTGGTGGAGTTGGGGGACCCCCACCAGCCAAGGTATGTGGAGTTGTGGCAGGGGGCAGGGAGGTGGAGCAAAATGTGCTCCAAGCCTCTGAGCATTGTGCGCTAGTAAATGCGGATGATCAAGCTTCCCCCTCTGCAGAGCCCACTCCCAGACCCCCCTCCCCCAGCTTCAGGCTCCCTCATCCCCAAAAGGCCCCAGATCCCTGAAAGGGCCTGCCATGTTATTATTAGTGGTCCAGGGGTTCTTCAGGCAGGAGTGATGATGCCCAGTAACTTCTGCCCAATCTTGCGCCATCATCACAATGGCACCCCTAACAGTAGGGTTGTGCAACTACCACTAGGAGTCATGTTTCTGTGTAACAGGTATAAGGAGCTTACCAAGGTGTGTGTCTTTCTGCCACATTTTCTTGGTCTCCCACTGCATTGCTTGCTACTTAAAGATCTCTTCATTCTCCACTTGTTGCATAGAATAATTACTTGCCACTACCACCTCAGTTATCAATACTGTTCTCATGTTTTTCTCATTTACCACAATGTCTGGCTTTCTTATGGTTTATTTGATAGAACTTTCTTGTATCAAGCTTTTTATTAATTGGAATTTAAATGTCCCAGGTGATCATAACCTCTTCCCAATGCTTTTCTGGTACAGCAGTGTTTTAATATTAGTGGTTTACTGTTGTAGGAAGGTCAAGCAACCACCAGAAAATACATTGAGGACACTGAAGATGTTTTTGTATCCTTATCCAGATTAGAATCCAAGCCTGTTGTCTAATAACTCTCTTCTTTTAATTTTCTTTCTTGTATCAACTTAACCAAATGTATTTCAGCATCTGCACTTCTGTACAAATGTTTTTATAATGTATTCACTCACACTACATGCGTCAGATCATTTATATTTATAGTACAGAGGCTAATCCTAAAGGATATGTAAATATATCACCTACAACTTTGAAAATTCCTTTTGAAACATCTGGCTGTCAAATTCTTATCTGATTTATAATGCCATATTATCTGTGGGCTTTTCACACATTCAAAATTACGCATATGAAAAGCACTTAAACAATCATAGGTTTATATAAAGAAAAAAATATGAATGCATCAATGTCTTTTATTTATCCTCTGATACAAAAATGTATTTCCCTTCAGGCTGACCTACAAGAATTTGGAGCTGATTGGTATTAATGTATGAGTTGTTGAAGAATACTTATGCTGTACCTGTGCTGGAGGAAAAAATAGTGACTCAGTTATAACTCCTTTTGCCTCTAAATAAGTTCTGATGCCTTTCTATTAGGAAGAAGAGTGATTTGTTTCAATCCATTTTTAGAAGAAACAATGGAATTTGTATAGTGAGTTGAGGAAACTTGTAGTTTTGGCACCTGTCTAAAAAATAATCAAGACACTAATAAAATAAGTACAAAAGTATTGCCACACTGGGACAGACCAAAGATCCATCAAGCCCAGCATCCTGCTTCCAACAGTGGCCAATCCAGGTCACAAATACCTGGCAAGATCCCAAAAAAGATCAATACATTTTATGCTGCTTATCCCAGAAATAAGCAGTGGATTTTCCCCAAGTCTATTTTAATAATGGTCTATGGATTTATCCTTTAGGAAGCCGCCCAAACCTTTTTTTAAACCCCACTAATCTAACCACCTTTACCACATTCTCTGGCAATGAATTCCAGAGTTCAATTACACGTTGAGTGAAGAAATGTTTTCTCTCATTCGTTTTAAATTTACTACTTTGTAGCTTCATTGCATGCCCCCTAGTCCTAGTATTTTTGGAAAGAGTAAACAAACGATTCACGTCTACCTGTTCCACTCCACTCATTATTTTATAGACCTCTATCATATCTCCCCTCAGTCGTCTTTTCTCCAAGCTGAAAAGCCCTAGCCACTTCAGCCTTTCCTCATAGGCAAGTTGTCCCATCCCCTTTATTATTTTTGTTGCCCTTCTCTGTACCTTTTCTAATTCCACTATATCTTTTTTGAGATGCAGCGACCAGAATTGAACACAATATTCAAGGTGTGGTCGCACCATGGAGCATTATAACATCCTCATTTTTGTTTTCCATTCCTTTCCTAATAATGCCTAACATTCTATTTGCTTTCTTAGCCACCGGAGAAGACTGAGGAGAGGGTTTCAACGTATCATCAAGAACGATGCCTAGATCCCTTTCTTGGTCGGTGACTCCTAACGTGGAACCTTGCATTACATAGCTATACTTTGGGTTCCTCTTTCCCACATGCATCACTTTGCACTTGCTCACATTAAACATCATCTGCCATTTAGACGCCCAGTCTCCCAGTCTCGTAAAGTCCTCTTGTAATTTCTCACAATCTGCTTGCAATTTAACAACTGGGAAAAAAAGAAAAGAAATGCAGCCAGGAGTTTCTCTAGTGGCTAGTGGGCAGTCAGGAGCAATCACAGTTGCTTCTGTTCCATTGAGCAGCTGAGTTCCAAATGATGCTGGTTGACCCCTAGCAGTAAGCTTGCAATACTATTGTCAGGGGTCAAGTTGCCAATAAGGTTATATTTAAAAGGTGTCCTAAATTAATCGGCTTAGCTACATGCATTGCAGCTGAATATCAGCACAATATATATATAGCCAGTGGTGGTGACTACCTTACAAGTATATTCTGTACTACTGCCTATCCACATAGTGGTGCTCAATATAAATAAAATACATGGTCATTTTATAACATATTAGGCATAAATACTAATTTAAAACCCTCCTTATATAATCATCCAAACTAAATATTATATTAAATACCTGTTTAAGTTCAACACTAGCTTAACTGGTCAGCCGATCTATGGATTGAGATGCCGTTTTCCAGTAGCGGATAATTTGGGAGTTTTCTCAAGTGATACATGTGCAGTTTGTTTGGTAGAGTGCATGTTTTTGTGTACTTCATGATAGGACCCCTGAAGAAGGCTATAACTTTTACTAAAACACTGCAGTGTTGAGTCATTTTTATCATTCGAAGTACCTTCTGTACACTACCTTCATTGTGATGAAGATTGACAATTTGTGAATAAAGTAAGCCTGTTTTTTTCATGTCTTGTGGATATTGGCTCCTTCCGTCCCCTTTTTTCTTGATTGACTTTACCAAGGGAAGAGTTTTCCTTTTGGTTGTTTGATTAGATCTGACCTGGAAATTGTTGCTTGCCAAATGTCTGATTTTCTTTCTTTACATGTTTTCTGCTCTAGTGCCCTCCTGGAAGTTGATCCTTAGCAATGGAAGAATTTTATGGCTTTATTGCTCAGAATTCTTTACAATTAACATGTAACTTGATTTTAGGAGATATAAATATTAATCTGAAGAATTACACTGATTCTAAAGTTAAAGATCTTGTTTTACCTTTGGATGCATTTAATTATTATTCACCTCCATCACAAACTACTCATGAGGAGGATCACTATTTAGACCTATTTACTTATACACACTCATCTGGCCTTAAACTAGGCAACACTATCTTCTCATAGACAGTTTGGTCAAAGGTGATTTGATCTAACCATTTTATGCTTCAGTTTAAAACCTGTTGGGCTTGCCCTAAGGGGGAAATAGTTAAGCCTAAAGTACAATTCTCCTTTAGAGGGAAAATAAACAAGACTGTTTTGGAATAAGTTCAATCTTGGGTTGTTGTGGATCCTCTCAGTTTTGAAGATAACTGGAGACAATGTAATCAGATGATAGTATATACATTGCTCCAATTCATAATAAAACTAAAAATAGTAGACAGAGTAATGATTGGTTTGACAAAGAACTCTCTAGTTTTAAAAGAAGATGTAGACAGAGTGTAAATGGATTAAAAGTAGGATTTAAGAAGATGAATCCAATTGGAGATCAGCTGTTTGCACCTATAAAACTATGCTTATATTCAAAAGAAATGCCTCTTTATTCAAAGAAAATTGGACTGGATGTAATTGATACTAAATATCTTTTTCAATTAGTGTGAAGAGGAGGACGAAGGGGTGGATAAAATGGAAGTGGAAGGGGATGAAGTGAGGAGGGTCAAGAGAAAAGGGAGACGGAACACAGCCTTGCCTTTACTACTTCCCAGAGAGAGAAAAGAAAAGGGTTTCTCCCCACAGGAAAATGGAGGATGGAGAAAAGCCACAATACCCAGCAGCCCCGGGGAAAACCCTGGTACAGGAACTATCCTCCCCAGCAACCTCCAGGGGAGAACCTTGACAAGGCCAAGGAGTTGTCCCCAGGGGGCAATCAGGAGAAGGAGGAACAGCTGAAAAGTGGGTGGGACGAGGAACCCATGGAGTGGCAAGAGGCCGAGGAGAGAGGGAGAGAGGAGAGCCTGGAGGAACCAATGGACATAGCAGCATGGGCTCAATCATTGGGGAAAAAGCTGAGAAAGCAGGTGGCCTCTTGGTATGGCAGCTGGGCTGAAAGGGGAAAGAAGAAGGGTCATGCGGGAGAAGAGTCAGTGATATTGAAGGTGTGACCTAGAAAGGGTGGACCCTTGCATCTCCCCAGAGAGAGTTCAGGCTGTTTTTTGAACTGTGGAATACGTCTGATCCACACATAATTTAGACACAGGGATTTACACCTGGTTTGTTGGTATAAACTCTTTTGCTGTTCCTGGCCCTGGATGCTATTCTATAAATGGGAAATAGGACTTGATATACTGCCTTTCTGAGGTTTTTTGCAACTACATTCAAAGCGGTTTACGTATATTCAGGTACTTATTTTGTACCAGGGGCAACGGAGGGTTAAGTGACTTGCCCACAGTCACAAGGAGCTGCAGTGGGAATTGAACTCAGTTCCCCAGGATCAAAGTCCACTGCACTAACCACTAGGCTACTCCTCCACTAGCAACATTCCATCTATGTCACGTTCACTAAACAGGAACTGGGTTTGTGAGCCCTTGGGCCACTGCCGAGGAGCAGCAGTGGCAGGCAAAACCACCCCACACCAGAAGCAAGGCAGAACAGACGTACCGGCAAATCTAGGCAAGGTCTCTGGCGGTCAGCCAGCAAGCAGAAGACATGTCCAGGCAAAGGTTCAAAAGGCAGGTGGCAAGCAAAACAAAGTCCAGGTCCAGGCAAAGGTTCAAAAGGCAGGCTACAAGCAAAAACAAAGTCCAGGTCCAGGCAAAGGTTCAAAAGGCAGGAAACCAGCAAACACAGAAACAGGTCCAGACAAAGTCTCTCAGGCAGAAGTGCACAAGCACCCACGACCAGGGCCTAAGACACAATGCAAAGGCAAAGCAGCCAGGTTTCAGAATGGCTAATAAGCCCAGCAGCACCTGGAGCTCAGCTGCAACCATCACCAGGAAACTACGGGTGCTGTGTAGGTTCAATCTGAGCAAGCAAGTCTGGCAGCCCGGAAGATCCGGACCAGACTGGGCTGAAATCTGGAACGGGTGACGGTCCACAGCAGCCACCGGTTCTAGCCACCAGAGGGTGAGGTGAGCACAGACGTAACAGTACCCCCTCCTCAAGGTCCCCCCTACCTCCACGGGGAATTCAGGTTTCCACAGGTAGCAATGATGGAATCTACGGAGGAGCCTCACAACATGACCAGGGGTAGCTTGGCTGGAGCTTGAACCAGAGTCAAGACTGGCATCCGGACAGGCATCAGCGCCGGCCCTCAGACCACTCTCAGGACTAGACCTCGAAGCAGACTCAGGCACAGCTTGGCTGGAACTCGAACTCAGAGCGGACTCAGCATCCTCTTGACTGGAACTCAAAGCAGACTCCGGCGCTTGGCTGGAACTCAGAGCAAGCTCAGGCACTTGGCTGGAACTCAGTGCAGACTCAGGAATATCTTGGCTGAAACTCAGGGCAGGCTCAGAAGCTTGGCTGGAACTCAGGACAGGCTCAGAAGCTCGACCGGAACTTGGAGCAGACTCCGGCGCTTGGCTGGAACTCAGAGCAGGCTCAGGCACTTGGCTGGAACTCAGTGCAGACTCAGTAATATCTTGGCTGGAACTCAGGGCAGGCTCAGAAGCTTGGCTGGAACTCAGGACAGGCTCAGAAGCTTGGCTGGAACTCAGGACAGACTCCGGCGCATGACTGAAACTCAGAGCAGGCTCAGGCACTTGGCTGGAACTCAGTGCAGACTCAGAAATATCTTGGCTGGAACTCAGGGCAGGCTCAGAAGCTTGGCTGGAACTCAGGACAGGCTCAGACTCCGCATCTCGGCTGGAGCTGGAACTCAGCGGGGACTCAGCAGCTTGGCTGGAACTGTGAAAAAGAGCTGAACCGAGACCCAGACTGGAATCAGGAACTGAACTGAGACTGGCCTTCAGAAGGCTCCACAGAAACTGCGTATAAGCCTTGTACTCGGGACTTCCACAGCGCCTTCTTTCGGTGTCAGCTTCTGGAGTATCCCGCAGGGCTGGATCTGAGAGAAGTTGGTAGCGGTAGTACGCCAACATGATAGAAGAATCAATCGCCGAAACTGGGTTTGCAGAAAACCCAAACCCCCAGGCCCGCTTTCTCTCAGCTGCAGCTTCAGGAGTATTCCTCAAGGCTGGATCAAGAAAAAGTTTATCAAGGTAATCTTGGAGCGTCATCAGTTCATCAAGAGCAGAAACTGGGTCCAGACCGAAATCTAACCTGGGACTAGAGACTGGACCTTGGCTTAAACCCGGATTACCAACAAAAGAAAAAGTCTTAGGCTGGAAACCCAGCTGGAAGGGTGATCTTGCCGAGCTCATGGCCTTTGCATTCTGTCACGTTCACTAAACAGGAACTGGGTTTGTGAGCCCTTGGGCCACTGCCGAGGACCAGCAGTGGCAGGCAAAACCACCCCACACCAGAAGCAAGGCAGAACAGACGTACTGGCAAATCCAGGCAAGGTCTCTGGCGGTCAACCAGCAAGCAGAAGACAGGTCCAGGCAAAGGTTCAAAAGGCAGGCGGCAAGCAAAACAAAGTCCAGGTCCAGGCAAAGGTTCAAAAGGCAGGCGGCAAGCAAAACAAAGTCCAGGTCCAGGCAAAGGTTCAAAAGGCAGGCTGCAAGCAAAAACAAAGTCCAGGTCCAGGCAAAAGTTCAAAAGGCAGGCGGCAAGCAAAGCAAAGTCCAGGATCAGGCAAGGTTCAAAAGGCAGGAAACCAACAAACACAGAAACAGGTCCAGACAAAGTCTCTCAGGCAGAAGTGCACAAGCACCCACGACCAGGGTCTAAGACGCAATGCAAAGGCAAAGCAGCCAGGTTTCAGAATGGCTAATAAGCCCAGCAGCACCTGGAGCTCAGCTGCAACTATCACCAGGAAACTACGGGTGCTGTGTAGGTTCAATCCGAGCAAGCAAGCATGTCTGGCAGCCCGGAAGATCCGGACCGGACTCGGCTGAAATCTGGAACGGGTGACGGTCCACAGCAGCCACCGGTTCTGGCCACCAGAGGGCGAGGTGAGCACAGACATAACAATGTAGAAGCCTGCCCTTGCAGATCAGCAATGCGGCCACGCAGGCTTCTGTTTCTGTGAGTCCGACGTCCTGCACGTATGTGCAGGATGTTAGACTCACAGAAACAGAAGCCTGTGCGGCCGCATTGCTGATCTGCAAGGGCAGGCTTCTACATGGAATGTTGCTAGTGGAATAGCAACATTCCATGTAGAATCTCAAATAGTAGCAACATTCCATCTAGAATCTCCAATAGTAGCAACAGAACTCTCAATATTCCATTTAGAATCTCAAATAGGGAAAGGGAAATGGGACTTGATATACTGTCTTTCTGAGGTTTTTGCAACTACATTCAAAGCAGTTTATATATATTCAGGTACATATTTTGTACCAGGGGCAATGGAGAATTAAGTGACTTGCCCAGAGTCACAAGGAGCTGCAGTGGGAATCAAATTCAGTTCCGCAGCATCAAAGTCCACTGCACTAACCACTAGGCTACTCCTCCACTCAACCAGTGCCCAACTCAAAGCGCCATTTATAAAATAGCCTTTAGCACTTATTTTTTTTCAGCACCACATACAGAATCTACTTCTAAGTTCTATGTGGCCCATAAGTATAAAATAGGACATGCAGCATTTAGCATGTGCTAAACTTTAGTAAAAGGGCCCTTTAATCCTGCATTGCCTCAGGTACAGCCCTAGGCTGTGAACCTTCCCAGTGACAGAATAAAACCTACTGTGCCCACATTTACATCACTTTCATACTTTCAGGCTTGCACACAGTAAGCACGCAGTATATAAGAAATTAAAATAAATACTAGAAATCCTATCTGAAAACTTGAGTCTTCCCTTTTGTGTGATCCTGAATTTAAAATAAAGACACAGAATGCAACTGACAAGTATTTCTTTTTTTCCTAATAAGGCTTGAGGGGTATCTACTCCTATTTTATGTACAGCTCTTAATGTTACTTTGCGAAGAGAAATCATTAGTTTTAATGCACATATAAATAAGTAAAGATCTAGGGAGTTGCTCAATTAAGAAAAAGAGATTGGCCATCTGGTGGAAACCCACATTAGGTTGTAAAATAATTGCTTATGATCACAACTATATACTCTAATGTATAAATACAACAAATTATCTGTTAACAAATGGGCAATAACAATAATTTTACAGAAACCCACTATTACTCAATGAGTAACAAGGGTAGCTATTTGTTAGTACAATATCTCAAGATTAGAAAGAACAGAAGTAGAATGCAGAGCCAGCAAATAAGCTGACGTAAACATGGAACACCATCATGTTGAATCATTCCAATACAGTCTCATTTCAAGCAAAATGTCTGCCTGAAACCTTTAAAAAAAAAGAGAGGGAGGGGAAGAATAATTGTCATGTTTTGTTTATATTGTGAATTAAAGGGCCCTTTTACAGTGGAGTGGAGGAGTGGAGCAGCCCAGCAGCCAGCACAGCAGACCCTGATCCTGGGGAACTGGGCTCAACCCCCACCACAGCCCCCCATGACCATGGGCAAGTCACCCAACCCTCCATTGCCCCAGGCACAAAATAAGCACCTTTATATATGTAAACCACCTTGAATGTAGTTGCAAAATACCACAGAAAGGCAGTATATCAAGTCCCATTTCCCCTTTACCAAATGGCATTAGAATCTGGGCTTAGCACCTCTTAACACAGGATTTTTCTAAGTGATAAACCCAGATTCAACGCAGCAGTGTTTGGAGGTGTTTTTTTGTTGTTTTTTTTTTACTTTATTTACCTGGCAGGTCCATGCTAAAAAATGCAGGGTCCTTGCATTTGGGCTGCAAAAACCCAAGGGAATGGTACAGTCTAAGGGTAAAGAACTTTTGTGCATGAAGGTGGCCAAACAGAAAAGGCGACAGCAAACGCTAGAAGGATGCTTGGAAAACACAAAGGAATCCTGTTTAGAAGGAATGGATCCAATGAATCTTAGCAGAGATTGGGTGGCGACACCAGTAATTGGGAAGCAAAACTGGTGTTGGACAGACCTCTAAGGTCTACACCCTGATAGTGACTGAATAGATATGTGTGGGCTTGAGTGCAAATTTCAAGGGGCTTTGACATTAGCTTCAGAACTTTTAGTACAAGAAGTCTGCTTGGCAGACTTCTACTGTCTGTGCCCTGAGAATGGCAAGGACAAATCAAACTTGGGAATAAAGTATCACATATCATGCAAAAGGAAAGGGGATGAGATTTAATATGCCATCTTTCTGTGGTTACAATCAAAGCCATTTACATATTATATACAGGTATTTATTTTGTACCTGGGGCAATGATGGAGGATTAAGGGACTTGCCCAGAGTCACAAGGCGCTACGGTGGGAATCAAACCCAGTTCCCCTGGTTGTTAGGCTACTGCATTAACCTGGGTGCATAGGGAGAGGAATTGGTGCATAGGGAGAGGAATTGGCAGTAGAAAAAAGGAGGAGATGCCACCTATGTATAAGACTCCGACTCTGGTGAGATCTCATATAGAATATTGTGTACAATTCTGGAGATTGCACCTCCAAAAACATATAAGCAGGATGGAGTCAGTCCAGAGGGCGGCTACTAAAATGGTCAGTGGTTTTTGTCATAAAGCATATGGGGACAGACTTAAAGATCTCAGTACGCATTTCATTGGAAGAAAGGCAGGAGAGTGGACATATGATAGAGACATTTAAATACTTGCTTGGCATAAATGCACAGGAGTTGAATCTCTTTCCATTGAAAGGAAGCTCTGGAAGCATGGGATGAAGATGAAAGAGGATAGACTCGGAAGTAACCTGAGACAATACTTCTTCACAGAAAGGGTGGTGAATTCCTGGAACAGCCTCCCAGTAGAAGTACTGGAGACAAAAATAGTATCTGAATTCAAGACAGCAACCACTGTGTGAAATTCTGCCTGGAGTTCAAAACTAACCTCTTTGCTCCTAGTGGGCGTTTCAACATGTTGTTATACAATACCTTTTAAAACAGTCACATGACAAAAAGACTTTTGCCAAAACATCTGTCCAACACAGGGCAGGATAAGATGCATGACACTAGACCAGTGGCTTCAATACCAGTTTGTTTGTTTTTTTTCTTTCAGCCTGGCTGCAGAAACGGGGAGTGATAACTTTCACACTTAAACACCCTCCTCCCCAGTCCCGTCCAATCTTAACCAATACATTTAAGAATCTTCAGGCTATTGACCCGTCTACTCTCTGTCCTCCAGTGTTTCAAATCTCTTCTCTACCACTATGTTATCCAAGTCTGTCAAGGAGGCTGTCTCTTCCTATAATACTATTCTCTCCTCTGCCCTGGATACTCTCACTCCTCCCATTCCCCGTTCTGTATAACGTACCAAACCCCAGCCTTGGCTGACCTCTAGAATCTGCTACCTACCGTATTTTTCGGACTATAAGACGCACTTTTTTCCCCAAAAATTTGGGAGGAAAATGGGGGGTGCGTCTTATAGTCCAAAGGTAGAGATTTGGCCGGCTGGCTGACTAGCCGGCTGGCAGGCCGCCCGCCCTCCCTCCCTCCGAGTTCGGGATCGCCCTCCCCCAGGCCCTGTCACCACTTCTCCCCTCACTCACGCGATCTTCCCTGGTGGTCTAGTGACGTCGGGGCAAGAAAGAGCCCCCTCTTTCCTGCCCAGCGCGCTGCTCTCCATCCTCCTGTATGCAGCCTGACGGTCTCGGCGAGATTCAAAATGGCCGCCGTGACTTCAATTCTCGGCGGCCATTTTGAATCTCGCCGAGACCGTCAGGCAGCAATGCATACAGGAGGACGGAGAGCAGCGCGCTGGGCAGGAAAGAGGGGGCTCTTTCCTGCCCCGACGTCACTAGACCACCAGGGAAGATCGCGTGAGTAAGGGGAGAGGTGGTGACAGGGCCGGGGAGGGGGGAGGAGGTAACCCTGAGGGCGATCCCGAACTTGGAGGGAGGGATTCGGACAAGACGCACTGGAGCACCTAGGTTTTAGAGGAGGGAAAAAGCAAATTTTTTTTTTCCTATTTCCCTCCTCTAAAACCTAGGTGCGTCTTATGGTCTGGTGCATCTTATAGTCCGAAAAATACGGTATGTTCCTGTGCCCGCTCTGCCGAACGCCTTTGGCTGAAATCCCGTGCCCATGCTGACTTCATACATTTCTTGCTGACCTCCTTCCAGTCTGCTCTTTCACTTGCCAAACAGGACTATTACATCCAGTTGACAAATTCTCTTGGCTCAAACTCTCGACGTCTCTTTGCCACACTGAACTCTCTCCTCAAAGTGCCTTCACCTCCAACCCCCCCCCCCCCCCCCCTTCACTTTCCTCCCAGACTTTGGTTAAGTTCTTTCATGATAAGGTTCACAAAATTAAACTTGAATTCTCAACCAGGTCACCTCCACCTCTCCTTCCCTTAATCCATTCTCTCAACCCTCCAACCCCTGCCTCCTTTTCTGAAATCACTGAAGAGGAACCTAAACATCTTATTTCCTCCTCAAAACTAACTACCTATTCCTCTGATCCTATTCCCACCCATCTACTTAACACTATCTCTCCTACTGTCATCCCTTTTATCTGTCATATCCTCAATCTTTCATTTTCCACTGTGACTGTTCCTGATGCCTTCAAACATGCCATAGTCACACCATAGAAAACCTTCATTGGACCCTACCTGTCCTTCCAACTATCGCCCCATCTCCCTCCTCCCTCTCCTATCCAAGATACTTGAACGTGCTGCTCACCGCCGTTGCCTTGACTTTCTTTTATCTCAAGCTATTCTTGATCCACTTCAATCTGGCTATCGCCCCCTTCATTCAACTGAAACAACGCTTGCTAAAGTCTCCACTGATCTGTTCCTGGCCAGATCCAAAGGTCTCTATTCGATCCGCATCCTTCTCGATCTATCTGCTGCTTTTGACACTGTTGATCACAGCCTACCCCTTGAGTGAGAGGAGCAGCCTAGTGGTTAATGCAGTGGACTTTGATCCTGGGGAACTGAGTTCAATTCCCACTGCAACTCCTTGTGACTCTGGGCAAGCCACTTAACCCTCCATTGCCCCTGGTACAAAATAAGTACCTGAATATATGTAAACCACTTTGAATGTAATCACAAAAAACCTCAGAAAGGCAGTATATCAAGTGCCATTCCCCTGTCTTACAATTCCCCAATGTGTCTGTCACACATGAACTTTACTTTACCACAACCTCACTTTGTATTTGTTATAACCGGTATTGGCGATCGCCTCTATGGTACTATGTAAGCCACATTGAGCCTGCAAATAGGTGGGAAAATGTGGGATACAAATGTAACAAATAAATAAATATGCTGTCTTCACTTGGAATTCAGGGCTCTGTTCTTTCCTGGTTTTCTTCTTATCTCTCCCAGCGTACCTTTAGTGTATACTCTAGTGGATCCTCCTCTATTTCTATCCCACTGTCAGTTGGTGTACCTCAGGGATCTGTCCTGGGACCTCTTCTTTTCTCCATCTATACTTCTTCCCTTGGTACTCTGATCTCGTCCCATGGTTTTCCGTATCATCTTTACGCTGATGACTCCCAGATCTACCTCTCCACACCAGAAATCTCAGCTGAAATCCAGGCCAAAGTATCAGCCTGCCTTTCTGACATTGCTGCCTGGATGTCTCAGTGCCATCTGAAACTAAACATGACCAAGACTGAGCTTCTTATCTTTCCTCCTAAACCAACCTCTCCTCCTCCCCCATTCTCTAGTTCTGTGGATAACACTCTCATCCTTCCTGTCTCATCAGCTCGTAACCTTGGGGTCATCTTCGACTCCTCCCTCTCCTTCTCTGCACATATTCAGCAGACTGCTAAAACCTGTTGTTTCTCACCAAAATTCACCCTTTCCTTTCTGAGCACACAACCAGAACCCTCATCCACACTCTTGGTGGTGGATGCTTGGAATGCCCTCCCGCGGGAGGTGGTGGAGATGAAAACGGTAACGGAATTCAAACATGCATGGGATAAACATAAAGGCATCCTGTGCAGAAGAAAGGGATCCTCAGGAGCTTAGCCTAGAATGGGTGGCAGAGCTGGTGGTTGGGAGGCGGGGCTAGTGTGGGCAGACTTATACGGTCTGTGCCAGAGCCGGTGTTGGGTGGCAGGGATAGTGCTGGGCAGACTTTTATACGGTCTGTTCCAGAGCTGGTGGTTGGGAGGCGGGGATAGGGCTGGCCAGACTTATACGGTCTGTGCACTGAAGAGGACAGTACAAATAAAAAAAGTAGCACATATGAATTTATCTTCTTGGGCAGACTGGATGGACCGTGCAGGTCTTTTTCTGCCGTCATCTACTATGTTACTATGTTACTATGACCTCTCGCTTAGACTATTGCAACTTGCTTCTCACAGGTCTCCCACTTAGCCATCTCTCTCTTCAATCTGTTCAAAATTCTGCTGCACAACTAATATTCCTCCAGTGTCGTTCTGCTCATATTAGCCCTCTCCTCAAGTCACTTCACTGGCTTCCTATCCATTTCCGCATACAATTCAAACTCTTCTTATTGACCTATAAGTGCATTCATTATGCAGCTCCTCAGTACCTCTCCACTCTCATCTCTCCCTACACCCCCCCCCCCCCCCCCGGGAACTCCGTTCACTGGGTAAATCTCTCTTATCTGCACCCTTCTCCTCCACTGCTAACTCCAAACTCCGTTCCTTTTTTTCTTGCTGCACCATATGCCTGGAATAGACTTCCTGAGCCAGTACATCAAGTTCCATTTCTGGCCATCTTCAAATCTAAGCTAAAAGCCCACCTTTTTGATGCTGCTTTTAACTCCTAACCCTTATTCACTTGTTCAAACCCTTATTTTATCCTCACTTTAATATTCCCTTATCTCTTATTTGTCCTGTTTGTCTGTCCTAATTAGATTATAAGCTCTGTCGAGCAGGGACTGTCTCTTCATGTTCAAGTGTACAGCGCTGCGTATGTCTAGTAGCGCTTTAGAAATTATAAGTAGTAGTAATAGGGAGGGGGCCACCTGTCAGTCTCCTTGATATCACAGACAAGAACAGACACAGAACCAACATGTTTGCTGGTCTCTGTGTGACAGCTGCATGGGGAAAGGAGAGGGGCAACAACTGTAAAGCTCAGGCAGCAGGCCCTGCGCTGGGAGGAGGGGGAGGGAGGTCTGGGGTTATCATCATGCACTTAAACATACTTTAGAACTTGGTGTCATAAGTCCAAACAGATTTTCAGGCACAGTTGTTCAATGTTTGTTAAAACAAGCCTACAACAAGCTTGATTCCCTCCTAATTAAGTTTTTATGGAGGCAGAAGCCTCCCCGCATTGCGCTCAAGAAGCTTAAATTACCGAAAGACTTGGGAGGTCTTAATGTTCCTGATTTTAAACACTATCACAAGACTTTTCGGCTTGCCCAGTCTTTACGGTGGTTCCAAAGGGAATTATCTCATCTCACGCCTCGATGGCAGATTTTTGAGGCAGCGTTGGTGCACCCTTGCCCTTTATCTCTTCTCCCATATTCAGATTTGTACCCCTATACCAGACGCATTCGGCTGTTAAAAGCCTCTGCCTCTAATATCCGTACGTTTAGGGCTGGCCTTGGAATCCGTGCTATCTCTTTGGAAGATATATCTCTCTGGTATAACTCTGGTTTTCCAGCTGGTCTCCTGCAGTCTCAAACAGCGGAATGGCAAGAGAGGGGTGTATGGCAGCTGTCGCAACTGTATATTGCTGGTACTCTGTTATCGCCTGCTGCTCTGTCTGCATTGTATAATGTTTCTTTGCTAGATTCTGGCACATGGAAGGACATCTCCACATATATTGCAACCTTTCAGGTCTCCAATTCACTTATCTCGAATCCTTCAGAGTTTATCTTTTGTCACACCATTACATCAGGTCGTAAGAAGGCTTCTCTGCTATATAAAAAACTTCAGGATCTATATGCCGATGCAGTTGTTCCATTGAGGATGACTTGGGAAGCGGAATTTGGTTTGGATGCGTCTGAATTTGATTGGTCTACTTTCTGGGTTAACTCCATACGTCCCACAAAGTCAGCAGCAATATCTCAATCCTCATATTTCATCTTCCACAAAGCCTATTGGACTCCTGCTCGAGTGGCCAGAATCACTAAGAGTGTCAACTTCAACTGCTGGTCTTGTCAGGAAAGAGATGGTTCACTGGCACATATGGTTTTCTACTGTAAAAACGTCAGAGCTTACTGGCAACTAATTTGGTCAAAAATGTTCTTCTTTCACTTGCCTGAGTCCACTGCGCTCTCTTATGAGGTTGTCCACTGCACTCTCTTACGAGCTTCTTGTCCTACTATCCCTCTTTTGGAGTCTGATAAGAAATTGTATAACATACTGTTAGCTGTTGCCTTGCATTTAATTGTCTACAATTGGAAAAATAATGTGTACCTGAATTATGAATGGTGGAGTTATGTATGCATGATCAGAAAATATGAAACAATTTTGGCCCATAGACGTCGAAACATTAGGTCTGTTTTGAGGACCTGGGCTCGTTTAGACCTTTTTTGTCAGGAGCCACATAGCACTCCTTGAACTTGTGTAACCCTGCAATTTGTCTCCGGGTATTGCCATGGAACTTTGACTTTGATTATGCTTATTTTTTTTTTTTTTGGGGGGGGGGGGGGGTTTGTTTGATTTTGTGTTTACTTTTGTATTCTCTGTATGACAAAACCTTTAATAAAAATATAATTTAATAGGAGAGAAAAAAAAAAAAACAAGCCTTTTTGCTGCTAACTGGACTATTCAAAAAAGGAGTTTAAAAAGCCAGCATGACAGTCTTTGCTTAAAGCCCACCTCTTCAATGCTGCTTTCAGCACCTAACTCTTACCTTCAGGATATCCAGACTGCCCCAATTTGACTGCCCCTATCGAACTGACTATTCACTTGTCCTTTAGATTGTAAGCTCTTTGAGCAGGGAATGTCCTTTTAAGTTAAATTGTACAGCGCTGCATAACCCTAGTAGCACTTTAGAAATGTTAAGTAGTAGTAGTATCAGCAAAAGCCTGACAAGCCAGACCCCAGGGCCAGTCTTAGCAATTGCAGAGCCCTGTGCAGACCAGTTCAGTGGGCCCCGTCCCCCCTAGCCCCAACCCTTGTTGACAAGATGTGTTTTAAACATTTTTTTTTTATTTCAAATAAAAACAAATCAAGCAAAACTTGTACAGAAAAACTAATTCAAATATGTACAATGCTATCATAGGAAACATTTGAGTTTAAAAAGCAAGACCATGTGAATGTAAGGACTGGGTAAGTGAATTAAAACAAATCCCCTTAATATGCAAAACTTGGTAGCAATAATTAAACAGTGATTGAATTTTCACATAGCAAGCAGCCTGAACCAACAGATTTATTTTCCACTGAACATAATTAACTTTGTATGAACTTGGCTGCTAATAGTGAGCTGAACTGGACAATGTTGGCACACTTAGACTGATTCTGGACAATCCTGCACGAAGGAAACCCTTCCCTCATTACTACTACTACTACTACTTAACATTTCTATAGCGCTGCTAGGGTTACGCAGCGCTGTACAATTTAACATAAAAGGACAGGCCCTGCTCAAAGAGCTTACAATCTAAAGGACAAGTGAGTAGACGATACGATGGGGGCAGTCAATTTGGGGCACTCCAGATATGCTGAAGGTAAGAGTTAGGTGCCGAAGGCAGCATTGAAGAGGTGGGTTTTAAGCAGAGACTTGAAGATGGGCAGGGAGGGGGCTTGACGTAGGGGCTCAGGAAGGTTGTTCCAGGCATAGGGTGAGGCAAGGCAGAATGGGCGGAGCCTGGAGTTGGCAGTGGTGGAGAAGGGTACTGAGAGGAGGGATTTGTCCTGTGAACGGAGGTTTCGGGTGGGAACATAAGGGGAGATGAGGGTAGAGAGGTAGTGAGGGGCAGCAGATTGAGTAATCAATACCTTCTCTGTGAAATAGTAATAATAAAAAAAAAGGCAAGTGAATTTTTATAATATACCACTGCATTCCACAGAGCAAAAGGAGCAAGTTCCCACATGCCATTTTTTTTTTTTTATGTAGGCACAGAAAATAAAAAAAAAAGATTTTAAATGCTACCAGGTTTCAATCTAATTCATGTTTAATGCGGAATAAAATGCCATAAATAAGGGGGTCTTTTACTTAGGCATGCTGGCGTTTTTAGCATGCATTAAAAATTGGCATGCGCTAAACACTAGACACCCATAGGTGACATTGGTGTCTTTAGTGTTTAGCGCACACTTATTTTTAACATGCACTAAAAACCCCAGCTCACTTAAGTAAAAGACCCCCCAAGTAAATAAATGTTGAGCACCTAATTCTCATAACATGATGTCTGTTCAGTGGCCCTTTAACAGGAGAAAAAAAAATCTCTGCATGAATATAATAGTACTAGGGTGTCCCCAAATGACAGATATTACCTTGATTTTTTTTTTTCAGTATCCTCCCCTCCAAATGAGATATTACCTTGATTTTTTTTTTTTTTTTTTTACAGTATCCTCCCCTCCCAGTCCCTCCAGATTTTACTTTTTTTTTTTTTTTTTACAGTATGCACCCCTCCCCATATGTCTGAAGCCACCCTGGCAATCTAGTGGATTCTTCAAGGCAGGAAAGATCCTCAGTCTTTCCTGCCTGCTGCTGACCCTCTAGCTGCTGGATCTTCTTTAAAATGGCTGCTAAGACTTCAGCAGGGTCAGCTAGAAATAAGCAGTGGATTTTCCCCAAGTCAATTTAATAATGGTCTATGGACTTTTCCTTTAGGAAGCCATCCAGGCCTTTTTTTAAACCCAGAGCCATCCAGGATCTGCATATCTATGCAGCAGCCACTAGTGAATAACCAGAACCCCAGACCAGCCCACCTCCACTTTACCTCCAGCCAGCCAGGTGGCCTGATTTTCAGGGAGCAGCTGAAGCAACAAGCACCTCAAGCCCCACAGGGGAGGACAGAGGCAGCAGCTGCTGGTGAGGGTTTTGGTAGATGAGCTGCCTCAGAGGATGGGGAAGGAGAATGTAGGCATAGTGCCCTTTGTGGTAGGCTGTGGTGGGGATGGGATGTAAGTGAAGAGGGGGAGGTGTGACAGAGTGGCGGGGGGAGTGTGGGGTTGGTGTGCTGTACAAAATAAACATTATATACCTTCTCTAAAAATTGGTCTGTACGAGTCTTTCCCCAACTCAAACCCCCAGCTGCTGTGCACTCTGCTCTGTGGGCATGAAGACCTTGGTGACCTTTTCAGGGCTATAAAGGATCTCCCACCTGCACTGATCAAGACATCGGAACCTGCTCTCAGCTGGCAAAATTCACACTCTATGATGCCATGTGTGTGGTCCAATGGCTGTTGTTATAGTCTTCCTCCACCATAGTTTGGGGGTGCATTAATGAGGTCATGAGCCTGGTCCACTGTATCCTCTGTCACTTGTGAGGGGGAAGCAGAATGAGACATGGATGGGTGTGTCTTGGCTGGTCTGGGTACCTTGTGGAGGTGGGGTAGGAATTATGAGTTGTGGAGACACCTGGAGGGAGGCAGTGCTGAAGGTTTGTGGGTAGAGGGGGTATGGGGCTACAGATCCCCGTTGTGCTTATCTAGGAGTCAGCCACCAGTGATCTCCCTTCAAACCTACTGACAACACGCAGCACTCACTCTCCCACCACCAGCAAACAATCCTCACACACAGACACAGCAGCAATCACTCCCCAATACCAGCACACAATCCTTCCAAATAGCTGCAACACAAATCACTCACTCTTCTCCCACCAACAAACAGTTCTTACAAACACAGCAACACAAGAGCAGTGACAAACTGGGACTGGACAAACAGAGGACAAGAAGGTAAGGGGTATAATGGAGAGTATGGAAGAAGGGGAGAGATGCAGAGGAAGGGATGGGAGTGGCGGAGAAGGAAAGGAAGGAAATGTAAAGGGTACAAGGTTGAGACTGGGGCAGACAAACAGTAAGACAGCACTCAGCAACTTTCTCAATAACCAAATGCCCTAGCTCTCCACTCCAACTTCACAAAAATCACAAATGAGTCAAAAGACAAGTTGGCTCTTACCCTCTAATTGTGAATGTTTTTCTTCCCACCAGAAGCAAAATCATTTGCTGTTATGGGCTGGAGACCTCCATTTTGTAAGACCATCCACGTCACGCCTACGAAACATCACCTCTAGGAATGTTCAGTTTTAGATGTACTGGCGTTTTGGAACATTTTGGTCTTTTTTCTTTTTTTATACACACTTTGGATGTTTTTCTGTGAGAAAAACATTTAACTGGCCACTACTACTTTCAGTTCGGTTTTATTCGCATTTATTAAACTCAATATGCTACTCAGGTATGTTGACAATCAACTTTATTTTATGTACAAAAACAGTGATGGTTCAACAAATTTTGGTTCAACCAAGTCCAACTGATTGGGGCATGATCATCATTCTTGGATACTGCCAGACATCTTTAATCCAACTGAAAAAAAAGATACAAAATGGGAGATTTTAGAGAATTGTTCAACATTCACAAAATATCCTACAGTATAACTAAATTTCATAAACATTCATATATAGTTATTTAAGAGAACAAGGCATTTACTGTAAACAGACCAGCCAGTATGCACCACCAACATATATCCACTTTTTAAACTACTCCAAGTGTTCCACTGTGGGACTATTAGAATTGGGTACTCTTAAATGTTTGTCTCACAGACAACCTCCCACCTTTCCATTCCCAGGTGAGTCGCCCCCTCCCCCCCCCAATAGGAAGTTGCAATAAACACATAATAGTAATGCTTTAGTATTAAAAAGGTAATAGAAAAAATTTTTGAACTGTCACAACTTTTGAGATACAGTACATACTAGACTAGTAAAACATACAACCCAAGAGTCCTATTCCTTTAAGCCAAACTGCTGAGCATTAAAATGAAGTGTTAACAGAATTGCCATCCTGCAGCTTATGTGGCATTCCAAACAAAGACCTTATGAGATACCTTATTTCTTTTATGCGAGACACAGAATATACCTACTACTACAGCTGTTGAGAAACACGACATTGTACTAAAGTCATTTTTAAGCAAAACAATCATCTCCTATAGGTAGTCATTCAGTGAGAAGGGACCCCTTGTGCCAGTATTCATGTGCTCTCTCAGCTTTTTGTCTGAATGACAAAAACAAGCCTTCTTGAAGAAGACAGTGTTAGAAGCAATAGAACTGAATTATAGAATAAAAAAATAGTCTCAAAATCAAGAAGTTATGTAGAAAAGAAATTTTATAATCACAGGCAGGTTTCAGAGAAGTCATAGTAGAAAAGCCATATTGACAGTTGAGTGGAGGAGTGGCCTTGTGGTTAGGGTGGTGGACTTTGGTCCTGGGGAACTGAGGAACAGAGTTCGATTCCCACTTCAGGCACAGGCAGCTCCTTGCGACTCTGGGCAAGTCACTTAACCCTCCATTGCCCCATGTAAGCCGCATTGAGCCTGCCATGAGTGGGAAAGCGCTGGGTACAAATGTAACAAAAATAACATAGATACTATTGGAGATTCTACATGGAATGTTGCTATTCCACTATCAACATTCCATGTAGAAGGCTGCGCAGGCTTCTGTGAGTCTGACGTCCTGCAGGACATCAGACTCACAGAAGCAGAAGCCTGCGCGGCCACAATGGTGATCTGCAAGGGCCGACTTCTACGTGGAATGTTGCTAGTGGTTAGGGTGGTGGACTTTGGTCCTGAGGAACTGAGTTCGATTCCCACTTCAGGCACAGGCAGCTCCTTGTGACTCTGGGCAAGTCACTTAACCCTCCATTGCCCCATGTAAGCCGCATTGAGCCTGCCATGAGTGGGAAAGCGCGAGGTACAAATGTAACAAAAAATTAAATTAAAAATTGAGAGAACATGTAGTTTGGTGGTTCAGAAGCAGCAGATTTTACTGATGTCAGCTCTGTGGTTGCTAATATCCATCATACCACACAGTTATTTACATTTAGGTTAAAAGACGATGGTATTAAGGTAAAATTATGTATCATACCTGATAATTTTCTTTCCATTAATCATAGCTGATCAATCCATAGACTGGTGGGTTGTGTCCATCTACCAGCAGGTGGAGATAGAGAGCAAAGCTTTTGCCTCCCTATATGTGGTCATGTGCTGCCGGAAACTCCTCAGTATGTCGATATCAAAGCTCCATCCGCAGGACTCAGCACTTAGAGAATTACACCCACAAAGGGACACTCTGCCCAGCTCACCACAGCCGAAACGGGGGAGGGGAATTAACCCAGCTCATCCCCACATAAGTGGGGGAGGGGAATCTGTCCAGCTCATCCCCGCGGAGCGGGGGAGGGACACCACCCCGCCGATGCGGGGGGATATGGCTTATCCTGCAACCGCAACCGCGGGAGGAGCTGACTGACCCTAACACCGCCGAAGCGGGAGGGGTACAAAGCTGCCCTACAGCCGCACGAAGCGGGAGGGAGCGCCGGCAGAATTTAGGTCTCAATCCAGCCCCGTAAAACGGAGGGGAGAGGAATGCAGCAGCTCACTGTAACACAAAATCGTCTCAACTCTTGAAGAATCCAATTGAAAAAACTTGAACACGAAGTCCTCCTGAACAGGAACTGAAGACTAAACTTGAACCTGAAATGCAACCAGAATATAACCAGTACAGATATCTGGGAGGGGCTATGGATTGATCAGCTATGATTAATGGAAAGAAAATTATCAGGTATGATTATACATAATTTTACCTTCCATATCATCATGCTGATCAATCCATAGACTGGTGGGATGTACCGAAGCAGTACTCACCCAGGGTGGGACATTGAAATCCCTGACCGCAACACTGAAGCTCCAAACCGGGCCTCCGCCCGAGCAGCCACAGTCAAGCGGTAATGCCTGGAGAAGGTATGGGCCGATGCCCAAGTTGCCGCCTTGCAAATCTCTTCCAAGGAGACGGACCCGGCCTCTGCCATCGAGGCCGCCTGAGCTCTAGTGGAGTGAGCCTTCAGCCGGATAGCCGGCACCTTCCCCGCGGCCACATAAGCCGCTGCAATGGCTTCCTTGACCCATCTTGCCACTGTAGGCTTAGCAGCCTGCAGACCCTTACGAGGACCTGCAAACAGGACAAACAGATGATCCGACTTCCGGAAATCATTGGTCACTTCCAAGTATCTGATGATGACTCGTCTCACATCTAGATATTTGAGAGCAGAGTATTCCTCTAGGTAGTCCTCCCTACGAAAGGATGGGAGACAGAGCTGCTGATTCACATGGAAGCGAGAAACAATCTTGGGCAGGAAGGAAGGCACTGTGCGAATAGACACTCCTGCCTCAGTGAACTGCAGAAAAGGCTCTCGACATGATAGGGCCTGGAGCTCGGAAACTCTTCTGGCTGAAGTGATAGCCACCAAAAAGACTGCTTTCAACGTCAGGTCTTTCAGAGATGCCCTCGACAAGGGTTCAAAAGGCGGCTTCTGCAAGGCTCTTAGCACCAGGTTGAGATTCCACGCAGGCACCACTGAGTGCAGAGGAGGGCGCAGGTGATTAACTCCCTTGAGAAAACGTACCACATCTGGCTGCGAAGCCAGGGAAGCACCCTTCAAGCGGCCCCTGAAGCAAGCCAGAGCCGCTACCTGGACTTTAAGGGAACTGAGCGACAGGCCTTTCTCCAGACCTTCTTGCAGGAACGCCAACAGTGACGAGATTGGAGCAGTGAAGGGAGAAAGTGAGCCTGCTTCACACCACGCTGCAAAGGTACGCCAAACCCTGGCGTAAGCAGTAGAAGTAGAGCGCTTCCTCGCTCTCAGCATAGTGGCGATGACCTTGTCTGAGAAGCCCTTCTTCCTCAGACGCTGCCGCTCAATAGCCAGGCCGTAAGACCAAAGGGGGAGGGATCCTCCATCACCACGGGACCCTGATGCAACAGGCCCTGCTCCATTGGCAGTCGCAGAGGGTCGTCCACAGAGAGCCTGATCAAGTCCGCATACCAGGGACGTCTGGGCCAGTCCGGACCCACCAGGATTATCCGGCCCGGATGCTTTGCCACCCGGTCTAGCACCCTGCCCAACATGGGCCAGGGCAGAAACACATAGAGAAGCTCCTGTGTCGGCCACTGTTGGAGAAGAGCATCTACTCCCAGAGATCGAGGGTCCCGTCCTCTGCTGAAAAAGCGCGGCACTTGGCAATTGGCCGATGACGCCATCAAATCTAGGCTCGGCTGGCCCCAGCGCTTCGTGATGTCCAAGAACGCCTGAGCCGATAACTGCCACTCTCCGGGATCCAAGGTATGGCGACTGAGAAAGTCCGCCTTGACATTCATGACTCCGGCAATGTGGGCCGCTGACAGCTGTTCCAGGTTCGCTTCCGCCCACTGGCATAGATTCATGGCCTCCTTGGCTAGAGGGGCGCTCTTGGTACCTCCCTGGCGGTTGACATAGGCCACTGTCGTGGCATTGACCGACAGGACCCGTACTGGCTTCAACGCCAGTACCGGGAGGAACTCCAAAAGCGCCAACCGAATGGCTCTGAGTTCCAGGAGGTTGATAGACCACTTTGCCTCTGCAGGAGACCAGAGCCCCTGCGCTGTCCTTCCCAAGCAGTGGGCTCCCCAGCCCGTCAAAGAGGCGTCCGTCGTGACGACAATCCACTCCGGGGTCACAAGAGGCATTCCTGCAGACAACTTGTCTGTCTTCAGCCACCAGCTCAGCGCCTTGCGCACCGCTGGGTCCAAGGGAAGGCGCACAGCATAATCCTCCGACACTGGAGTCCAGCGCTGCAGCAGAGAGTGTTGTAGTGGTCTCATATGAGCCCTGGCCCAGGGCACTACTTCCATCGTGGCCGTCATAGAGCCCAACAGCTGCACATAGTCCCAAGCCCGAAAAGGAGAGGCTACTAGGAACTGGTCCACCTGAGCCTGAAGCTTGACAATCCGATTGTCTGGCAGGAACACTCTGCCCACTTGGGTGTCGAATCGAACTCCCAGATACTCCAGGGACTGAGTCGGGCGCAGCTGGCTTTTCTCCCAGTTGATGATCCACCCCAGGGAGCTCAAAAGAGCAATCACCCGATCCACAGGTTTGCTGCACTCTGCATAAGAGGGGGCTCGGATCAACCAGTCGTCCAGATAAGGATGGACTTGTACTCCTTCCTTTCGCAGGAAGGTTGCGATGACCACCATTACTTTGGAGAAGGTCCGCGGAGCAGTAGCCAACCCGAACGGGAGGGCTCTGAACTGGAAGTGTCGGCCCAGGACTGCAAAACGCAGAAAGCGTTGATGAGGAGGCCAGATGGGAATATGCAAATACGCTTCCTTGATGTCCAAGGATGCCAGGAACTCCCCTGCCTTCACTGCCGCTATAACAGAGCGGAGTCTCTCCATGCGAAAGTGCCGAACTTTCAAGGCCCGATTGACCCCTTTGAGGTCGAGGATAGGCCGTACAGAACCTCCTTTCTTTGGTACCACAAAGTAAATGGAGTAACGTCCCTTGCCAAGCTGATTTTCTGGCACCAGAACGACCGCACCCAGGCGGATCAGATTGTCCAAAGTCTGCTGCACTGCCACAGCTTTGACCGGAGACTTGCAGGGAGAGAGTACAAACCCGTCTCTTAAGGATCGGCAGAACTCTAGCTTGTAGCCGTCTCTGATGACTTCCAGCACCCAAGCGTCTGAAGTTACTCTGGTCCACTCGCCCAGAAACGAGGACAGGCGTCCTGCAATCTGCACTGGGCCATGGACCAGGGCGCACCTCCGGGACGGCGGTCTCTGCGAAAGGAATGCTGCTTGGAGGAGAAGTTCCTTTTGAAGGAAGAGGGGGCAGAGGAGCCCGACTTGCCCGGGCGGTACCGACGGGCTTCCTGAAACCGTCCTCTGGAGTTACCGGGGCGAGCACTGGCCCGAGCCCTGACCTCTGGTAACCTCTTGCCCTCAGACGTGCCGAGATCGGTCACAATTTTGTCCAGCTCGACCCCAAAGAGCAGCTTGCCTTTAAAAGGCAACTTAGCCAGGCGGGACTTAGAGGCGTGGTCAATGCTTCAGCCAAAGCCACCGCCGCACAGAGACTGTCTGAGCCATAGCTTTAGCCGAGGCTCTCAAGACATCATACAGCAAGTCTGCCAAATAAGCCAAGCCCGATTCCAGGGCCGGCCAATCAGCCCTCAAGGAAGGATCCGAGGGGGAAGCCCGCTGCACAATCGTCAGGCACGCCCTGGCCACATAGGAGCCGCAAACTGAGGCCTGCAAACTTAAAGCAGCCGCCTCGGACGACCTTAAGGCTGCCTCCAATCTTCTGTCTTGGGCGTCCTTTAGGGCCGTGCCACCTTCCACCAGCAACGCCGTTTTCTTAGTCACCGCAGTGATTAAAGAATCCACGGTAGGCCAAAGAAAAGCCTCCCGTTCACTTTCAGGCAGAGGATAGAGGCGGGACATAGCCCTAGCCACTTTGAGGCTCGCTTCCGGGACATCCCATTGAGCCGAAATCAAGGTGTGCATGGCATCATGCACGTGGAAGGTTCTAGGCGGGCGCTACGTCCCCAGCATAATGGCGGAGCCAACAGGGGCTGAGGGAGAGACGTCCTCCGGAGAGGAAATCTTCAAAATGCTCATGGCCTGCACTAACAGGTTGGGCAAGTCCTCTGAGCGAAAAATCCGCGCTGCAGAGGGATCATCCGCTCCATCCAAGCGGGAATCCGTCTCCTCCAAGGAATCCCCAAAGGACCGTTGGGAGAACCCAGAACGCTGCCCTCATCTACATCAGAGGAGACAGAGTCCTCTAAGGCCTGGAAATCAACCCCAGGGCGTTTACTTCCGGGGGTCTCAACCCCTTTACCGGACAAGGGAGCCGGGGCAGCGTTTTGCATAAGGAAGGCCTGATGCAGCAGCAAAATGAACTCGGGGGAGAAATCCCCCAGACTGTGCACTTCAGCAGCCTGGGCCACAGCCCTAGACGCACCCTCAACCGGCGCTCGCAAGAGCGGGGGAGAAACATGGTGCGCATCCAAAATGGCGTCCGGCGCAACACTCCGCGAAGGAGCCGCGCGGGAAGAACAGCACTTAACTTTGGCCGCTTTTTTGCCGTCGCCCAAATCAAGGGCGGCCATAGAATTAACGTCTCCCACCTCAAGGGCGGCCCAAGAAGAAGCCGTCCGAGCAGAGTAGCCGGCCAAGATGGCGGAGGCGAGCAGCGGGGGATGGGCGTTTATGGCGGGAAAAACCGCCGCACCGGAGGAAGAACCGGGACACTGACCGGCCTCCAAACTGACACCCAACAAGGGCGAATCAGACTTTAAGACCCCCGCATCCCCGCTAGAAGCGCACACGCGGTCCGGGGAGCGATTCTTTGCGCCCTCGCCCTCCGACGCCATAGGCCACGGGGAGACCGATCGGGGAACCCCCTGCCCGCTACAAAAAGGTAAAAATTACCTGCTTCTCGCTCCGAGCTGTAATGAACTGGTGTCCCAGTGAGTAGCTGCAATAAACGTTGAAATAAACGTTGAAATAAACGCCCTTAAGGACGTCCAAAATTTTTTTTTTTTCCAACGGAGCCAGCGGGAGGGGGGAGAAAAGGAGGGGCCTGGCACCACCAGGTTTGCACTTGCTCAAGAAGAGCCCTCAACCCCAGGTACTCAACAAAACCTAAAAATTAGGCTTGGAGACCTAGCCAGAGCTGCTGCTGTGTGTGACCACCACCTGCTGAGATAGAGAACATACTGAGGAGTTTCCGGCAGCACATGACCACATATAGGGAGGCAAAAGCTTTGCTCTCTATCTCCACCTGCTGGTAGATGGACACAACCCACCAGTCTATGGATTGATCAGCATGATGATATGGAAGGGAGAGGTTGAGTTTTCTTCATTTCTGATGGACAGAATCACAAGTTGTGGCAATAACGTGGCCCATTCCCCAGGGTTACTTCCTCTACTTACTGCATACAAGACCTTTAGCAAAAGATTTTGAAAATTTAAGGTCAGCTTTTTTTGCAGATGGCATACAACTTTATATTTAATTGGGAGATAGACAGAAGCAGCTACAATGGATGTTTCTGGTTGAAAGGCTGATGTTAAGAAGATGGTATAGAATGAGAGCACTCAAATCTGACAAATTTGGAAGTCCAATGTGAAATTCACCAAATCTTTAACCAAGACTCAGGAGTAAAACAATGTGTCTTAAAACCACTTCCTATAACTTAAAAACTTCCCACAGGACAGGGAAGTTATAATTTAGTATTTTCTACTGATTCTTTACAGAACTTTTTACGTATTTGCAGTGAAGTCTACAAAGGCATTCTCAATTGCCAAAGTGCAAAACGACATCCATGCTGAAACTTCCTAAGATTCAGTATATGATTTTGCTAAATGCTTTCTAAATCCTACTAGAGATCCAGCCAACAGAAAAAGAGGTAAGTTTTATTCTAGCATCATAGAAGCAGAGGATTGTTTATGCATTGCCAGCAAAGACTTAGTGAAACTGTATATTGGCACACGCATCTTTACACGCTTGCAGTGAAAGCTACCTACTGGACTGATAGTTTTTGTTTTTAGGTGTATGGCATCACATATACCTTTTCTTCACCCCCAAAATGTATAAGAAAATCATGTAGTGAACTTCATATGGGACTTAGATTTCTCAGATGTTTTTCAGTTCTCTGTCAGGCTTATTTTCGAAAGAGAAGGACGCCCATATTTCAACAAATTAGAAGATGGGCGTCCTTCTCACAGGGTCGCCCAAATCGGCATAATCGAAAGCCGATTTTGGGCGTCCCCAACTGCTTTCCGTCGTGGGAACAACCAAAGTTCTCGGGGGCGTGTCAGAGGCGTAACGAAGGCAGGACTTGGGCGTGCCTAACACATGGGCGCTCTCGACCCATAATGGAAAAAAAAAGGGCGTCCCTGACGAGCACTTGGACGACTTTACCTGGTCTTCTTACGACCAAGACACAAAAAGGTGCACGAACTGACTACATGACCACCGGAGGGAATCTGGGATGACCTTCCCTTACTCCCCCAGTGGTCACTAACCCCCTCCCACCCTCAAAAAATATCTTTTAAAATATGTCGTGCCAGCCTCAAATGTCATACTCAGGTCCACTGCAGCAGTGTGCAGGTCCCTGGAGCAGTTTTAGTGGGTGCAGTGCACTTCAGGCAAGCAGACCAAGGCCCACCCCCCCCCTACCTGTTACGTTTGTGATGGTAAATGGGAGCCCTCCAAAACCCACTGCATCCATATCTAGGTGCCCCCCTTCACCCATAAGGGCTATGGTAGTGGTGTACAGTTGTGGGTAGTGGGTTTTGGAGGGCTCAGCACACAAGGTAAGGAAGCTATGTACCTGGGAGCAATTTATGAAGTCCACTGCAGTGCCCCCTAGGGTGCACGGTTGGTGTCCTGGCATGTCAGGGGGACCAGTGCACTACAAATGCTGGCTCCTCCCTTGACCAAATGGCTTGCATTTGGTCATGTCTGAGATGGACGTCCTTGGTTTCGAAAATCAGAAACAACCATGTCTAGGGACATCCATCTCTAAGGAGGACCAAATTTAAGTATTTGTACGTCCCTGACGGTATTTTCGAAACGAAAATACGGCTTTCCCCGTCCCTGGATTGGGACGTTTTGCAAGGACGTCCTCAGGAAAACTTGGGCGTCCCTTTCGATTATGCCCCTCTTTGTTTACTAAACTAGCCCATATGACACTAATACAACCGCTTTCTTTTTCTCTTCACGAAATGTAAGACCAGTGAAAATCATGTTAGGACAAAAATCAGGAAGTTAGGCTGGGAATAAAGACGGTGGATTGACAATGGCTCAACAGGCACCAAATGTACTGTGTAAAATAAGAGTTAGTTTGAGAACCTTTACTTGTATTACAGTGGTGTAGGTAGAAATGAATAGGACCCAGGCAGAAAAACTGAGGTGTGCCTACTATACCACCATCGCTCTCTGTGGGGACAGGGGCGGGAAAAGATGCAGAGTGGAGGAGTGGCCTAGTGGTTAGGGTGGTGGACTTTGGTCCTGGGGAACTGAGTTCGATTCCCACTTCAGGCACAGGCAGCTCCCTGTGACTCTGGGCAAGTCACTTAACCCTCCATTGCCCCATGTAAGCCGCATTGAGCCTGCCACGAGTGGGAAAGTGCGGGGTACAAATGTAACAAAAAAATAAATAAATAAAAAATAAATTAAGAAAATACTTTTGTTCTACTATTGTTGTCTTAGCAACGCTTTGGTCCTAGTGTCTCTTCTGCTCCAGGGCCTCTATATTCCTAACCATAAGAACATGAGTAGCCACACTGGGTCAGCCAATGGTACCATCTAGCCCAGTATTCCCGTTTACAAAAGTGGCCAAGCCACATTACAAGTACCTGGCAGAAACCCATCTTTCCAGCGTCCCTATCCAGCTGTCTCTCCTCTGTATCCCTGTTCCTATCCTCCCCTTCCCACATGTTCAGCATATCACATCTGAATCCTCTCTCCCCTAATGTCCAGTATTGACCCCTCTCTCTTGTCCCTATGCTTCCTCCACAGCCAGCATTTCTTCTGTGCCCCTGCTTCTCTCCTCTCTTCCCTTCTTCCTGCATCCTCCATGGTGTAGCATCTCTCTCTACCTCCCTCCATTGGTCCAGCATCAGTACCCATCTCTTATCCCCCCCGCCCCAGTCCAGCACTTTGCTCTCTCTTCTCCATCCCATTTGGTCCAAATCTCTATGATCTCTTCTCTACCCCCTGTCCAGCATCTGACCCCTTCTCCATTTCCTTTGGTCCAGGTCTCTCTTACTCTTCTATCTGCCCCTTCCCCCAATGTCCAGCCTTCCTCCCTCTCTCTTCCCATTACTCTACAATCACTCCCTCTCTCACTCCCCATGGTGTCCCTGGCTTCTCCCCGGTGCTGCAACGGGTCGCCTACACAGGCAATACTGAAAACCAGCTATAGCTGGCCGATAGGGCCCTTCCTCTGCCATGTCCCACCTCTCTGATGCTAGTTCCTGTGGGTGGGATGTGGCAGAGGAAAGGCCCCGCTGGCCAGAGAGCCAGTTTTCAGTGCTGCCTCTGCTGGCCAACCACCACAGCACTGGGGTGGAGCAATGCTGGGCAGATCATTTTGGGGGGGGGGGGGGGGGGGGGGGGGAGAGGAGGAAGAGAAGACGGTAGGGATGCCAGACCTGCAGGCAGGAGCAGCTTCAGGTAGCCCCTACCACAGGGCAGCCCTCAGCATTTTGCCAGGCCTGCTCAATGGTACCTATGCCCCTGATGTATTGCACATAGAACTATAAACTTCCAGCTTGTATTAGACTCCCCAATAAGGTGGCGAGGAAAGACTGGCGAGTTAATTTCTCTCCAGCCTTGGCTGACCGTAACTAACTTCAACTTGAAGTTCAAGGCATTAGAGCATTGACATTAACCTATACATTAACCAAGGAAAGGGAAGACCACATTTGGAAACTATATTGATATCTTAAATGCCCACTCAGCCACAGCATTCTCAGGTAAAGAATTTGTTTGGATAAATCTGTTCAGAAGAGAAAATAAAACAAAAAGAGAATTTAGCTATGCTGTTCTATTCCAGTGGAATAAGTTACCTATAGAGAAGTAAAACAAGCCCATAAAACATGGCTTTTGAATTACTGTACATGAGTTTTGAAGGAAATGTGTAAAAATATGTTTTATCATCTAAATTATTTTTATTTTGAAGGAAACAATGGCAACCGGGTAATTTTGTACTACTGATTCAACAGATTAAACACCCATGTGTAAAACTAGACCCCATTCCAGTTTCATGGGTTCAGATGACTAGATGTTGTTTAATCCCACTACTACTACTACTGATGATAAATAATAGTTTACAGGGAGGCTTAGAACCATCCATTTGTAAGTGTGCTAGTGTCTGCCCAGTATTAAAGGCTTCTTCCAGAGACCCACTATAATGGGAGATTTAAAGGATTGCTTTTCAACCCTGCTTTGATCGATAATGAACTCCAAAATCTTCTGTCTTTGACCGAAAGTAACTTTTCTTGTAAATACAAAAACAAGTTGGGATGCAGAAGATAAGACACAGCTCTAATGAATTTGTTATGTGAAGGGAAAGATGGAGCTTGTTTTCGGGTTCAGACTGGCTACCTGCTACGAAACATGTGACCATGTTCCCACAGTATGGCTTGTTTACCTAAACAGAGAAGCATTCTGTAATTTTCCGTAGCTCTGAACATGAGCTCTAAGCCTAATAAAAAGGGGGACTTGTTACAGCAGAGTGGGGGCTCATCTGTGAGTGGACGTACTGCGCAGAGGATCTGTTCCTCGTCTAAAAAGCTCCTGGCTTTCGCTGTAACAGGCCCCCCCAGCTGATGTTAAGAGCCTGGGTGATATAAAGACCAGTGATGATGTATGTATGTATTATTGCTTCTTTGTTCTGGTCTAAGAACTCTTAGCATTGCTTAGATGTAGAGACCAGTGATGTAATGATTGTTTAGCTAATCATTATATATGTCTTAACCATTGTATATATATCTTAATCAATGTAGAATTTAGCTCCTCTAATAAAGGTTTCATTTATCTAATACAAATCCAAAAGAATCCACAGTAATTATTGAGTAGTCTGTGTCAGTGAAGCAGGCTGTAAATTCATAGCAGTACACCCACATAATTTTCAGAACTACAGACTTATTTCAAATTTGTGCCAGCCAAGTTGATTGAGCACGTAATCCTGAAACAAGCGATTGATTTTGTGGAAAATATATTGCATCCAAGATACTCAGGTTTCAGAAAAGGACATAGTACACAGACTATTCTACCAGCAGTAGTTAGTGAAATGTGGGAGTCACTAGATAACAGTCATCCTGTCTTAGCAGTATCCCTAGACTTGTCAGCAGCCTTTGATCTACTGGACCGCTCTTTGCAACACATAGGTATCATGGGCACAGCTTTAACATGGTTTCAATCTTTCCCCTGGGAGAGATCTTATATAGTGAATGCAGGCGATAAGAATTCAGCCTTAATACCACTGGACTGTGGAGTACCACAGGGCTCGGCATGGTCACCATTATTGTTCAACTAGCAAAAAAAAAAAGGCCTGTTTCTCAAACAAATGAAATGGGCGCTAGCAAGGTTTTCCTCTGAGTGTGTATGTTTGAGATAGTGTGTGCGCGAATGACTCTGTGAGACAGAGTGAATGTGCAAGTGTGTGTGTGACAGAGAGAGAGGGTTCAAAGGTAGGGAAGGATGCTGGATGCTGTGGGAGTGGGATGACTATAGGATGGTATGTAAGGGGATCGGGGTGGAGCTTGGCCCTGTAGGGGTATTTTACTGCTCTCTCATCTTTGCTGGTCTGGGGCCTAATATGGATTCTACAGCCTGTGGTCTGAATACATCTGAAACCATCAGAAACCAGCTTTTCTACAAAGGAAAATCAGTGCTTGGCATACCCATGATGACTTCATCCAAGGACATGTTTATTGCAAACTAGCCTCCAGTTATCTCCTGGGAAGAGTGGAGGAGCTTACCCCAGAGACGAGTCTCCAGGAGTATGAGAATCGAGAGGGAGGTTTGCTATCGTCTGATAAGAGTTTCTTTGCTAATAACAAGGCCTGTCTTCATGATCAAGAATTCTGTCCATTGATAACTTTACTAGAGGAACATGGACTAATTGTTTATTGCTATGCAGATGGCATCCTTATTGCAAAGATTTCAAATACTATGAACTTATCCCATCTTCAAGCAACATCAGCTTTTTTTTTTTTTTTTTTTAATTAAAACAAGACTATAACCTGTTGGGTATCAGGAAATAATGCTTGCCCTAATAAGAGTTTTGTTCAATAAACCAATTTCACCAGTTACTAGTTTCAAATATTTGGTGGTGATTGACTCTATCCTATTTTTTGCGGGTCAAATATCCTCAGTCACCAAAAAGGCTTTATACTTCCTGAGACAGTTATGATCAATTAAGGGATACTTTAATGAACCAGGAATGCAGACATTATTGCATGCTTTACCTCTAGATTGGACTATGGTAACATAGTATGTTCAGGTTTATCAAGTTCTCAGATTAGATGACTGCAGACATACAAAACACAGCAAATAGGCTCCTTGGAAAGGATCAGGCATTTGATCATGTTTAATTAAATAAATATCACTGGCTACCCATAACTTTTAGAAACATATTTAAGATTCTCTGTATAGCACATGGGAACAGAAGCCACTGTACTTAAGTAGGTGGACAATTTTGTATACACCAGTGAGATGCATTAGATCCCTGCAGGACAGGCATCTCAGAGACCTAGTGGAAGGAGAACAAATCAATGGGATACTGTATTATCAGGGCAAATTATATCACAATGATAGAATGGATCAAACTGGGGGGGGTTACGCTACATGTTAAAGAGGGTATTGAGTCAAATACAGAAATTAGGAATGCTGGCAAATCGGGCAACTTCATAATAATAGGCAATTTCAATTACCCCAATACTGGCTAAATAAAAGCTGTATCACAGCACGCTAGGGAGGTAAAATTCTTAGATGTAATAAATGGCTGCTTCTTGGAGCAACTGGTCCAAGAACCGACAATAGAGGGCGCTACTTTAGATCTAGTCTTTAGTGAAATGCAGGGCATGGTACAAGAGGTAATGTGTTGGATCCACTGGGAAAGAGTGATCATAACATGATCAAACATGAGCTATCTGGAGTGAAGTCACTGAAGAAATCTACAGCTGCAGCATTTAATTTTCAAAAGAACAACTATGGCAAAATGAGAAAAATGTTTAAAAAGAAGTTGAACGGGTTGGAAGCAAAGGTTACAACTTTAAAAATCAGGCATGGACATTGTTTAAAAATACCATCGTGGAAGCCCAGATCAGATGTATTCCACGTATTAACAAAGATAAAAAGAACAGCAAACGACTGCCAGGGTAGTTAAAGGTGAAGCAGAAAAGGCTAGTAGAGCCAAAAGAGCATTCTTCAAAAATTGGAAAAAAGGATCCAAATGAAGAAAATAAGAAGCAATACAAGCAGTGTCAAGCTAGATGCAAAGCACTGATAAGGCTAAAAGAGAATATGAAGAAAAACTTGCGGTGGAGACAAAAAACATTCATTTTAACACCTTTCTCAAGTACATCAGAAGCAGAAAGCCTGCGAGGGAATCCGTAAGATAATGAAGGAGCAAAAGGGGCACTCAGGGAAGACAAGGTAAAAGTGGAGAGATTGAATGAATTCTTTTACATCTTTACTTCGGTCAGAGCTCATTTTCCTATCACGGTAGCAGCTAATGAAAACAGAATGTAAAGCTATGAGCTAATTACTATACAAATGTGCATGCAAGGTGATGCACAGCCATTTTCCGACCCCAGCTCCAGACCTCCCATTAAACTATCAGCGTGCATCAAATTGCCGCCTCTGCTGCCTTCAATTCGAATTCCAACATCGTAACTATTGGGAGCCATGTACAGTATCATTTCCGTATAAATAAGGAACAGATGCAGTGACACAAATATGGCAACGTCAAATTCCCTCCCTGATAAGTTCCATTCAGCTTCTTGTTTTATCTAGTGCTTTCTGCTTACGACCAAAGCAACATGCACAAATTGATCATATAGTCATCTGCAGGGGTTCAGTTTAGAGAAAGTTGCTCTCACTGGAGTTTGAATATTGTCACGATAATTAAGAATCCACAGAACAAGCCAATGACAAGCTCCTTTTCATTAAAGGCAAGGATCTGGGAAGTAGAATGTTAGGCAGGAACCAACTCCAGGCTCCTGGCATCAGCAGATTCCCCCCCCCCCCCCCCCCCCAGAAAAAGAATGCAGGCTCCTGGCTTATTTTGAAGGGGGGGAAGCTGTGCAGGCTCTCATACACACAACTTTGAAAATATGAATAGATTCTTAACAGGAATCTTTGGGTATCTGGGCCTAAGTTCTCTCCCTTAAAAGATCGCTGTTTTTCCTTACCTCAATGTTAAAAATAAGCTGACTTATTGGATTACCTTAAATATGTAAATGTTGACAAACATAAAAGCATTCCAATGAGTTTCACAGGAAGAGGGTGGAATGGGTGAGATGAGCAACAGGGAGAATTCAGTGGGTATTATAATGGGTTAGAAAACCTAAATCTTTGGATAATTTTAAAGTTTCCTTACCTTGATAAAGCCGATGTCTTTGGCATATTGCCTGAAGCACTGCCGACACATATTCAGTCCATATTTACGAATTAGCCCGTGTCTATTTGAGCACACACGGCTGTAAAATAATGAAAATAAAATATAACCAAGGTATTTCAACAAGTTGTATAATAAAGACAAACAGCATAGTCACCCCTCCTCACAAATTAAAAATCTGAATCGACTCTTTCAGCATATTAAAATGTTAAACTATTTATTATCTTTGCTATCCCCACGTTCGTCTTTCCTCCCAGATATTCTCTAGTATCCTTATTCGCCTTCCAAGCCTGTTTGTGGTTTACTATTTCTCCTAGCGAAGCTCCAAAACACATTTTTGATTTTAGAGTATGCATTAAAGTCCAGAAAGGGGGTCCAAATCCTGGGCGGAAATCACTACTACACCGACAACCTGGAGAGGCCCAGTCCGCCGCCATTACCAGCCACACGCGTGCGGCAAACACCGCGCTCCATCCCACCCTTCACTCTCATTCTCCTCGTCCCAGATCCCCTCCTCTCCCACCACGCCGCTCGGGAACGGGCTGGAGTCTACATAGCCCCCCACACATGTTCAGCACTAACCAAGAACGGGAACCCTGTCCGAATTTCCGGGGATGGCTCCAGTACAGCTGCTGATGGCCCATTTTGTCTTTCTCGGAGCTCACCAAAAGGAAGAAAGAGTGCTGCGCATGCGCTAATCAATCCACGACTCCAGGACCCTGTCCCAGACGCCACCGCGACTTCGTGTGTCGAGGCTGAACATTAGACCTCCTATTTCTTTTACTATGCTAAATCAATGAGGTTTAATGACAGGAGCCGGCATAATCCTATCTGACCCATTATCTGGGCTGAAGGCAGTGGGCGGAGCTTGCCGCCATATTGGCTAAAACAATTGTTATCGCGACGCTATTGAACACAAACAATACCTTCCATCTTGAGTAGAGTGATCAGTAATGTGGTAGCCGTGTTCGTCCACTTTTTGAGGTAATCATCAATAGAAATAAAACATGGAAAAGAAAATAAGATGATACTTTTTTAATTGGATATAACAATAATGTATTATGTCCAGTAAAAAGGTATCATCTTATTTTCTTTTCCATGTTTTATTTTGTTTTATTTCTATTGATTACCTCGAAAACAATACCGAAATGGATCCGCGGGGTCCACGGTTCCACGTTTTACCCAAACCCGTTTTTGCATTCTCTCTGTTTGGAGAGGATCGGGGCGGGGAATGTCAAGGGAGTTTCTTTGGTGGGGGGTTGGGAACTTTTCGAGGGGTTTGTGAAAGGGGGAGGGTTATATTAAAAAATCGTACAGCATTGCAAATAAGAAACGAAGCTCTGGAGCAGTGAACTGACCAAATATTTGAATAACCCTCCCCTCCTCGGAAACTCCTTCCCCCTTTATCCCCTCCCAAGGAGGTTTACTTCTTGTCCCTCTTCCTATCCTAACAGAGAGAATGCAAAACCCAATCGTTTTGTTCAAGCTACCAATATGGCGGCGACGTGGTGGGAATGGCTTCAATTTTTGACATCATGCGGACTCCTGTCATTTTAAATTACTTTGCAGTGGTTGATAATTACCAAGGAAGTTTAACCTCCACCTTGGTAATCATTTTGGTAACCACGTCTAAGGGGGGGAGGAGCTTAATATTTCCTAGTCGCCATATTTCTTTGGGGAAAAATATCGTCATAGTCTGTAAATGGGTATCATCGTTTGTTGTAGGGGTGCAAGTGATAAAATCAACCTTTAGCGGAAAATTGGTTTCGATTTTCATAAATGGAAAAGCTAACTGGCCTTCAAATACATAAGTATTGATGTTATAAAATTTAAAAAAAACTGTACTGGGAGGCAAGTAATGGAATGTGGAGGAGGTAGTCATTCAATGAGTCCCCCTTTAATGGTGCAGTCTGTAAGACTTCTTGGGGAAGGCGGGGCCGGGGATATGAATGGAAGATTGCGCGCTGAAAACTGTTCGAATAGTGGGGGGTGACTGGGGCTCTGCGGTACGATGGATTAGCGGCAAAGGAGTGGTTGCATATTGTACAGATATGATCTGGTAGTAAATGAACGTCAGTATATTGTCAATTTAAGTGGTTGTTTTTCATACTTTTGCAGAGCTGGATTTGAGCATCGATTGTGTTTGTTTATTAGGTTATGGAGTTTGTTGCCGGCGGATTTGGTCAGTGTATTTAACTAGGTTTAAAATGTGTTTGGACAAATTTATAAGGCAGTTTGTATCGAAAAGCTACTGCAGGTCCCTGAGAGAGGACCTCATGAAAGGTCTATGCTTTGAAATCTGCCGGGAGCTGCCTAGTGATCTAAATTAACTACTGCTTGAGATAAGACAATGGGCTTGATGGACCAGCAGTAGCTTTCCAATGTCTACTTGGCAGTGCAATTTTTTCCCTACTCTGCTTTTTCGCTGAAGGATGCATTCACACTCTACAAGCATCCCATATTGGTGGCTACAACAAAACAATTGGGTTTTGCATTCTCTCTGTTAGGAGGAGGCTGGACAAGAAGTAAACCTCCTTGGGAGGGGATAAAGGGGGAGGAGGGGGTAGTGGAACCATTCTCCCTGGAAATTCGGACAGGGTTCCATTTCTTGACCTTGTTGACTTTGTGTGTGGGGGGGGTCCATGTAGCCTCCAGCCCGTTCCCGAGCAGCGTGGTGGGAGAGGAGGGGATCTGGGACGAGGAGAATGAGAGTGAAGGGTGGGATGGAGCGCGGTGTTTGCCGCATAAGTGTGGCTGGTAATGGCGGCGGCGGCGGCCTGGGCCTCTCCTGGTTGTCAGGGTAATAGTGATTTTCGCCCAGGATTTGGACCCCCTTTCTGGACTTTAATGCATACTCTAAAATCAAAAATGTGTTTTGGATCTTCGCTAGGAGAAATAGTAAACCACAAACAGGCTTGGGAGGCGAATAAGGATACTAGAGAATATCTGGGAGGAAAGACGAACGTGGGGATACCAAAGATAATAGTTTAACATTTTAAAATGCTGAAAGAGTCGATTTGGAATTTTAATTTGGGAGGAGGGGTGACTATGCAGTTTGTCTTTATTATACAACTTGTTAAAATATCTTGGTTATATTTTATTTTCATTATTTTACAGCCGTGTGTGCTCAAATAGACATGGGCTAATTCGTAAATATGGACTGAATATGTGCCGGCAGTGCTTCAGGCAATATGCCAAAGACATCGGCTTTATCAAGGTAAAGAAACTTTAAGATAATCCAGGAACCTAAGATCTTTGAAGTCAAAAAGATGAGATAGCCACCAGATAGGATTTAACAAAGGTCTAGGGGCAAGATGCACAAAAGTCCTCGTTAGAGCCGTTCCGTACCGAATTCCATAACGAATCGGTACGGAACGGCTATGCACGAAGGAAAGGGAACGCAAATGAGTTGCTCGTTGCAGCTCACTTGCATTCTCTAACCCTTCATTAAAACCGTCGATAATCGGCCCATAAAGCATGCGCAGAGCAGCCAAGCGTTATGCTGGCTGCTCTGCGCATGCCAAAAACGTTTTTTTAAAAACCCCAAAACACGTCCTTTATGGACAGCCTTGCCCCGCCCAAGGTCGCCGTTGCTCCCGCTCCCCCCTGCATTAAAATCGTGACTTTTTTTAGGCAGCCCCGGCCCCCCTCCTGCCCTCCCTTCCTCTCTTCCTCTCTTTTTCCTTTTTTAGAAAAAACAGCTCCCGCCATCCTCCGCCCCCGCCGTGAAAACTGTAAGTATAATGTGAACCAGTTTGCAGAACTTGCCCGGCAGTCCTAAAGGCTTACTATTCAACAGTCCACATCCCATCACAGGTGGAAATAAGCTAATAATCTCCAAAACCAATCCAAACACCATAGTCCCCCGGGCAGGACCACCATATATGAATAAAAGTACCCCGTGACCTACATCCCTGCCAACAGGTCTGAAGAGGAAGGGTAGATGGTATGTAGACAATCTGGGGTATAAGAACATAAGCGTAGCCATACTGGGTCAGACCAATGGTCCATCTAGCCCAGTATCCTGTTTCCAAACAGTGGCCAAGCCAGGTCACAAGTACCTAGCAGAAACCCAGTTAGTAGCAACATTCCATGCTACCAATCCTGGGGCAAGCAGTTTCTTCCCTCTGTCTGTCTCAATAAACTATGGACTTTTCCTCCAGGAACTTGTCCAAACCTTTTTAAACCCAGATACGCTAACCGCTGTTACCACATCCTCTGGCAAAGAGTTCCGGAGCTTAACTATCCATTGAATGAAAAAATATTTCCTCCTATTTGTTTTTAAAGTATTTCCATGTAACTTGAACGTCCCCTAGTCTTTGTACTTTGGGAATGAGTAAAAAATCGATTCACTTGTACTCGTTCTACACCACTCAGGATTTTGTAGACATCAATCATAGCTCTCCTCATCCAAGCTGAAGAGCCCTAACCTCTTTATCCTTTCTTCATATGAGAGGAGTTCCACCCCCTTTATCATTTTGGTCGCTCTTCTTTGAAACTTTTCTAATTCCACTATATCTTTTTTGAGATATGGCGACCAGAACTGAACACAATACTCAAGGTGTGGTCGCACCATAGAGCAATACAGAGGCATTACAGTATTTGTGGTCTTATTCACCATCCATTTCCTAATAATTCCTAGCATCCTGTTTGCTTTTTTGGCTGCCGCCACACACTGAACAAAAGATTTCAGCATATTATCTACAATGACACTTAGATCTTTTTCTTGAGTGCTGACCCCCAAGGTGGACCCTATGCATTGGGTAACTATGATTCAGATTATTTCAAATGTGCATCACCTTGCATTTGTCCACATTAAATTTCATCTGCTATTTAGATGCCCAGTCTTCCAATTTCCTAAGGTCTTCCTGCAATATTTCACAGTCCACACGTGTTTTAACAACCTTGAATAGTTTTGTATTAGAGAGTTGCATGGGGACAGAAATCTAACCCATCCCCATGGGAAATCTAATCTGTCCCTGCCCATCCCCACCGCAAGTAATCTCCATCCCAGCTCACCTGCCAGCCTTTGCCGTGCCGCAGTCACTTTGACCCCCCCCCCCCCTTAAGAAAACCAGATTCTACAAGCAGTAAAAATTCTAGTAAAAGTAACATAAATCATTTTCTTCTGTACTCTACTAAGACAGCAGATGTACAGATTAGCAAGACCCAAAGCGGTCCAAAACAAGTAAAGTCAGAAACAACACAGTTTATACTTAATTGTTCAACCACCCTTAGGAATCACCTTTGGGTTTAAAAAGCAAAACCATGTGCATGTAAGGACTTGATAAACGAATTAAAGCAAAGTTTAAAGCAAATGCCCTTAATATATAATACTTGGCAGCAATGCTAGAATATTTACATAGTAGGCAGCCTGAGGCAACAAATTTATTTTCCACTAAACATAATTAACTTTGTATAAACTTGGCAGCTAATATTATACTGAACTGGACAATGTTGGCACATTTAGACTGACGTTGGACAGAACTTCTGCATGAAGGAAACCCTTCCCTCATTATTCAATACCTTTCTGTGAAATAGTAGTAATAAAAAAGGCAAGTGCATTTTTATAATATACCACTGCAATCTACAAAATGTAAAGAGCAAATTCCCATATGCTATCTTTTTCTTTTAATATAGGCACAGGGAAAAAAAAAGATTTTAAATGCTCCCGGGTTTCAACCCAATTCATGTTTAATGTGGGATATAAATGTAATAAATAAGTAAATACATAGTCTGAATGTTGAGCACCTGATTCTCATAACATGATATCTGTTTTAGTGGCCCATTACCAGGAGAAAAAAAATCTCTGCACAAATGTAACAGTGTTAGGGTGTCCCTTTAAACAACTCCTCCAAATAACACACTGATTACAATTAAAAAAATAAATAAATTACTACTCTACCTGTGAAAAATTATTCCATTATTATACTTCCTCTATGTACATCCGTATGTTGCACAAGTCGATATGTTTGAAAATATAAGTGAGATTAAGTTAAAAAAAAATGCTATGAACAATAAAGAACAACATGAACGCAACCGCTCATAGGTTTGTTTGCTTTATTTTGCAGTGCGGGGTATAAATGTTACAAATAAATAAATGTATGGCGATGACAGCTGTGCAAGGAAAGGGAAACGGAGACTACCCTGTCTTCAACTCCCTCCCGTTCACCTCTCCTCCATTCCTGGATGTCCTCCGCGCACATACCTCGCATCACACTGGCGGTCTAGTGGCTTGCTTCGGGGCAGGAAAGATCCCCACGCTTTCCTGCCCGCTGCCGCTGATCCCCTCGCTTCTTCCGCTTGTTTAAAACAGCTGCTGAGAGTTCAAGTGGCAGCCTCACGTGCAGCTCTCTATTAATATCTGCAAATTTAATCACCTCATTCGTTCCCATTTCCATATCATTTATAAATGTTAAATAGCACTGATCCCTGTGGCACTCTACTGTTCACCCTCCTCAATTTGAGAGAAATGACCATTTAACCATACTCTCTGTTTTCTGTCTAATAACCAAATTCCTAATCCACACCAGAACCTTGCCTCCTATCCCATGACTCTTTAATTTTCTCAAGAGTCTCTCATGAGGATCTTGATCAAAAGCTTTCTGAAAATCTAGATACACTATCAGGCATATTTTCAAAGCACTTAGCCTTCCAAAGTTCCATAGAAACCTATGGAACTTTGGAAGGCTAAGTGCTTTGAAAATATGCCTATATCAACCGGCTTACCTTTTATCCACGTTTATTCACGCCTTCAAAGAAATGAAGCAGATTGGTGAAGCAAGATTTTCCTTGGATGAATCCATGCCAACTCTGTCCTATTAAACCATGTTTGTCTATATGTTCTATAATTTTATTCTTTATAATGGTTTCCACTATTTTGCCCAGCACTGACATCAGGCTTACCAGTCTGTAATTTGCCGGATCACCCTAGAATCCCTTTTAAAAATTGGCATCATATTGGCCACCCTTCAATCTACAGGTACTATGGATGATTTTAGCAACAGGTTACATATTGCTAATAGAAATCAGCAATTTCATGCTTGAGTTCTTTGAGTACCCTTGGATCTATGCCATCCGGTCCAGGCGATTTACTACTCTTTAATTTGTCAGTTTGGCTCAGTACATTTTCCAGGTTCCCCATTTTCCACCCTATGACTGTCCACTGACACTTTAAGCAATTTCAAGAGTTCTCTCCCTTTCCTGTAAAATATATCCTTCCCCCACTACTTGTATCCCATTGGTGAATATATTTGATTGGGGATGCTTGCTGCTAAGTGAGTGCTCGGTAGAATACAGTCAGGAAAGATGTTTGGACAAATTCCTGGAGGAAAAGTCCATAATTTATCAGCCAAGTAGAATTTGAGAGAGCCTTGGAAATGACCTATAAAACTTCTGTTTTTTGGGGCTCTACTAGATACTTGTGACCTGGACTTTTGTTATATTGCTTAATTGTAAAGTTTTATTTTGAATGTGCAAAATTATACAAGTTGATGCATATATGCTTCATAATTGCAGCTAAATTTGCTTCTTGCAGCAGAATCCTGAACAAAACTGTTTTAGGAAGACATATGCTGTGCCTCTACTAAGTGTACATGGGAGCTGTTTGGCACATGCACAGAGAGGGTGGTTTCTGGAGCAGGGCCATGTAGGTTAATTAGTAAAGTGCATGCGCTACTCTGTTTTAATTTTTGTGGGCTGTGTGAAACAGAAAATGGGATTTCAGCAATTGTACAGGTGTCATCCTTGCAAATTGTGGACGGGGTTCCCAGTCATGGTTAGTGTTAACCCCATGTGGGGAATATTTGTGGCCCCCTCCCTGTGCCCGTGCAGTATGGCTGGAGTGGAGGCAATTTGGGTCGAGTAGAACAAGCGTGAAAGATGGAATGGAGTGTAGTGTCTGTTGCCCCTGTGTGGCCTTTAAAGGCGGTGGCCTGGGCCTCACCTGGCTTAGAGTTTCGGTAGTCAGGGATAATTGTGGCTCTCATGGAACTTGGATCTGGTCCCTGGACCTGAGCACCTGACCTAAAATGGAAACAGCAGGAGAAGTAATGAACTAGGAACTGCCTTCATGAGAGACGCGTAGCTACACTAGAACCAGCTATGGGAGAGGAGACTAACATGAGGGTATTAGAGGGCAAGTGCAGAGGGGTAATGTATTTTTGTCTTTAGCTGTAATAAATCATGTTGAATATTGTAGTTATTCTTGTATTTTTCCTGTTGTAGATGTGTGTGTGCTGAAGCAGGCTGTAAACACGGTCTGAACGTGTACCGTCAATTTATACTCGGCTCTGAAGTGGATTTCAGTTGCAAATAGAAATGAAGTTGCAGTGTGAAGTAGAAGTGATCAATCGGATGCTGCCAACCTATGGCATGAAGAATCGAGGCAGAGGCACTCAAGCAGTCCTGTCCATCGGGCGACAACAGGAGAAGGTTCCTGGCAGGGCCAGTACTGTCTGCCTGATGATCTGCACCCAGAAAGATAGGGTGGGCTCAAAATACAAGGTCAGATATTGCAATATACAACAGGCATTGCCCCAGGTTTATATTTATTTCATAAGTAGCCTTGGGATAACAGGGTTGTCTTCAGCAGTTAAATCAGGGGTCTCGATCTACAATCCTGGGGGCTGGCACAGAAGGGCTTGCAGTCGAGCCACATGAGAGTCTGAGGGCCTGGCTTCTACCGTGAGTGTAATACCATGTCATGCAGAAAGTTTTAAGTGTATTCTAATTTTATGCATGGGGGAACGTGCTGGACGCGTGTGAAGAACATTCTTGCGCGCATGCCTAAAACAGAAGTGCCAGTACACATCTGCTCCTGTTCTGCATCTAAATATGAACCTCGTAAAAATTTATGTGCAAGCAGTTTTTGTGTGCCTCATATTTTAAGCGCAGAACAGAGCTGGTTTTAGGAATTGTGGGACCCTGTGCAGACCAGTTCAGTGAGGACTCCCGGCCTTCGCCCGCCACCATAAGCCATAATTTATCAGAGTTTAAAAGGAGGTTTAGAGCTCTCGGAGCCCCACCTCACCCCGTACCTTGATGTGCATCCACCACATTTCAGTAGAGAGTGGCAGTGATTTTCATATCCTGTCAGTTGCCGAGCCCAGAGCCTCCTCACTGCTGCATCCTGCCCTCTTTTGATGTCTCTTCCTGTTTCCACAAGGGCAGGATGCAGCAGCGAGGAGGCTGTGGGCTCGGCAGCTGACAGGATATGAAAATTGCTGCCTGATGCTACTGAAATGTGGATGCACATTAAGGTGTGGAGCAGGGAGGTGTTCTGAGATAGGAGGATGGTCGTGCTAGAGATGTGGAGTCCCTAGGAGCGCGGGGCCCTGTGCGACCACCCCTGCAGAAGAACAGCTGCCGTTGTGTTCGTTCACTTTTTCAGTTTTGTTCGGATATGCACACATACCTTCTGTCTTCCTTTGAACCTTACAGGAACTTTTTTCAGGTTGCAAAATGAGACAAAAACTGTCATGAAATCCTCTTTGCAAACCCTTGTAGGCAGCCCTGGACCTGGCGAAAAAATTTTCACAGTAACCGTGCATCAATAGCCCCTGTTTACCTCTCTGCAATGCTGTGGAATACTTAATTGCCTCATTAGCATTCATTTTAATGCAATGTGCAACCATGTATTCCATGTGGATTAACACCTGTACTCAATCCCTCTCTGTGCTGCTTGGCATGGACAAGCCACGTTCAGCCCTCAGTAGCTCTCTTCGTCGGCCCCCCTGGAGAGCTACAACCTATCATTTTTTGAGACTACCCAAAGAATATTCACAAGATATTTGCCTCCATTTTATGCAAATACATATTAATACATTATTAAAACTTGATATACCATTTAGGTTTAATAGAACACAGTGGTTTACAGTAGGTATTTTTCTGTCCCTGGAGGGCTCACAATCTAAAGAAGACTGGTTTGTGGGATTCCCATGGAATCTGCAGGAATCCTGTAGGATTCACCTCCAGGTCTGAGGGGTTCCTGTGGGGATGGAAGCAGTTCCCTGTAGGGTTCCTATAGAAGTATAAGTGGCACTTGTGCCAGCCTCTCACCTACCAAGTTCTTTGAGTGCCACCTCCTCCTCCTTTTTGCTTTAACAGCGCAGATGTAGAAAGTCTTCCATTAACCTTCTCTGCTCTCAGGCTGATGCACGGACCTCAGCTCTGACACAGACATCAGCATCGGAAGTCACCTGACCTATTGATGCGTGCATGTGGCGCCCTCTTAGCACAAAGAGCCAGCGAATCACAGTTATGGAACAAGCAACCTCCACACTTATGGACTGAGCTGTCTTTTAAGCAATTTAAAATGTTATGGAAGATGCACCATTTTAATTTGGCATTTGGTATGGGAATTTTGGAGAATTGGGTGGCCCTCTGTCTACATGATATCTTTTTCCTTCCCCTACTTGAGTCCTGATTTGTTTCTTTGGAATGAATGTTGCTGTCATATCTGAAATTAGAATTCATTTTTGTGCTTTTTATGTATTTAGTGTGTAAACCTCCTAGACCTGTCCCCCAGATGAGGTGGGATGGTAAATATGGAATAAACATGAGGAAAATCCACTGCTTGTTGAACTTTTTTGGGATCTTCCAGGTATTTGTGACCTGGAATGGCCACTGTTGGAAACAGGATGCTGGGCTTGATGGACCTTTGGTCTGTCCCAGTGTGGCAATACTTATGTACTTAAGACTTAGTGAAGCTGGGCAAATGATCCAGAATTTGTCAGCTAAGATTTAATGATAAAAAATGCAGGGTCATGCTTTTGGACTGCAAAAACCTGAGGGAACGTTACAATTTAGGGGTAAAGAACCTCTGCGTGCAAAAGAGGAGCAGGACTTTGATGTGATCATATGTCATGATCTTAAGGTGGCCAAACGGGTAAAAAAAAAAAAAAAAGGCAATGGTGAAAGCTACAAGGATGCTTGGGTGCATAGTGAGAAACAGAAATTAAAGAAGAGGAAACTGTAGTCTGCAAATGATGCCAAGCAGTCCACAAAAAAGCAGAATAAACATCTTATAGTGTTGGAGAACTTTATTCCAGTCAATTTCAAAGACCAAAGAGCCCTTTATTGCAGTTAGTTTTAAAATACCACAGAGCCCTGTGATGTTTAAAAATTGACTGCAATAAAGGGCTCTAAATTGCCCGGAATAAAGCTCTCCAACACTGTAAGACATGTATTCTGCTTTTGGCCTGTAGGAAAAAGGAGGTGATGATGCCCCTGCAAAAGACTCTGGTGAGACCTCATTTAGAATATTGTGCACAATTCTGGAGACCGCACCTTCAAAAAGATACAAACAGGATGGAGTCAGTCCAGAGGGCAGCTACTAAAACGGTTAGTGGCCTTCGTCATAAAGCGTATGGGGACAGACTTAAAGATTTCAATATGTATACTTTGGACCCAACCTAACCCCTCTACTAATTAGTAACCCCAATCCCAATGGCTGTAAGCCACATTGAAACGATAACTGGTTCACTGTGGGATATAAGACTGTATAAATAAAAAATAAAATAAATAAATATGATTAGACATGTGTAAATACTTATGCAACATAAATGCACAGGAGGCGAGTCAATTGAAAGGAAGCTCTGGAACGAGGGGGTATAGGATGAAGGTGAAAGGGGACAGCCTCAGAAGTAATCCAAGGGAATACTTGTTCATGGAAAGGGTGGTGAATTTGTGGAACGGTCTCCTGGTGGAGGTGGTAGAAACAAACTGTGAGAAGAAAACTTCCTCAAAAGCAGCCACAGGTCCAAAAGAAACAGTGCTGTTCTTTTTGGACCTTGGAGATGAAAACTGTACCTGAATTTAAGAAAGCTTGGGACAAGTATATAGGATATCTAAGGGAGTGAAAGGGAGAATAGATGACATGGATGTGCAGACTGGATAGGCCATATGGTCTTTATCTGCCTTAATTTTTCTCTGTTTTTCTGTTTCTAGTGCCAATTTTACTCCAATTAATTGATAGCACCTATTTGACTAATTAGTTTGTGTGCACATCTGTGATCCACGTCCAACTCTGAGCGACCTATTTAGAACCCGGGGAACTGTGTCCACAGCATTCTCAGCTCTGATTGACTCAAAAAATGAAATATTTCAGCCAGGAACTGAACCCAGGTCACTTTGCATGATAGTTCAATGCGCTACCATCAGGCCTGCTTCTAATTATAAATGAATGTGCTTCCAAATGAATCTGGCTGTTCCTTACCTGCACTGCCACCAGGACTGTTAACTGTCAGTTTCCAAGACAGATATAGAGGTTTATTGGTTGTTTTGCCTTAATATTTGCTCTCAGTACTGGCCAAGTTGAATAGGCTACTTTTTCTCTTGTCTGTATCGTTGCATCTTCCCTTAGTGGCCATCCCAAGGTTGCATGGAGGGAAATTTTCGGTTTGATGTCTAAGTCCGACTTTGGACGTTTTGCTCAAAACATCCGGAATCCAAATAGCAAGCATAGCCATTTTCGAAACAGCAAAACATCCATCTTTTTATTTTGAAAATGGTCAATTGCTAGGTGTTTTTGTGCTCTGTGTGTTTGTTTTGATCCATTTTTGAATAAAAAAAAATGTCCAAGTGAAAAATGCACAAAATCAAGCTGTTGGGATGTAGGAGGAGCTGGCATTCTTAGTAGACTGGCCACCCAGACATCCCAGCAGAGCAGTGGGGCACTCTAGGGGGCGCTGCAGTGGACTTCACATAAATGCTCCCAGGTACACATCTCACTGTTGCTCACTTATAGTGTATAGTGAGCCCACCAAAAACCTATTGTACCCAACTGTACCAGTGGCGTAGCTACGTGGGGCCTGAGGGGCCCTGGCCCCCTCCCGACAATCCCCTTGAACCCCTCCTCCTGCCACCAACTCTCCCCCGCCGCCCGCCCCGCCACCGCATCAGATACCTTTTTTGCAGCAGAGAGTCGTCTTCAGCGCCCGAGTAGCGCCTTCATTCAACGAAGTTCCTGCGATCAGCTGTTTTGACGCCTTACGTCCTGCACCGTGCATGTAGCCCCGTGTAGGACGTAAGGCGTCGAAACAGCTGATGGCAGGAACTTCATTGAACGAAGGCGCTACTCGGGCGCTGAAGAAGACTCTCGGTTGCAAAAAAGGTATCTGATGCGGGGCGGGCGGCGACGGCGGGGGAGAGTTGGTGGCGGGAGGGGGGTTCAAGTCTTGCATGGCATGCTGTTAATAAGCAGGGGGGTCCAAAGCGGCAGTAGTGGCGGGCGCGCGCGGGGGGGGGCGGCCAAACAGTGCCCCCCCCCCCTCGGGCGAGGTCTGGCTATGCCCCTAACTGTACACCACTACAATGATTCTTATGGCTGCTGGTGTCACCTATATATGGGTACAGTAGGTTTGTGATGGGTTTTGGAGAGCAACAGGTAGAGCAGATTATGGGCCTGGATTCCCTTCTCCATGGTGCATTGCACTGACCACTAGGCTACTCCAGGGATCTGCTTGCTTCTTTAATAGGACTGGCTATAACACCTGAGGCTGGTATGTTCCCTTTTCTTTCAAATGTTTGGGCGGTGGGAGGGGTCAGTGACCACAGGGGTAAGGAGGGGGTCATTTAGGGCACTATTTTGTGGCTTAGTCATTATTAGAACCGGTCTGTCTCAAAACCTCTTAGTTTTAGTCCTGAACATTTTCGTTTTGTTCCATTATGACTGGAAAAACGTCCGGGTTTTAGGAACGCCCAAATCCTGCCCTTGACGTGCACCCTTGAGATTTGGATACTGGGTTTGAAAATACTGATTTGGACATTTTGCTGAGAAAAAGTCCTAATGCTGCTTTATGCCACTTTTTAGATGTTTTTTTCCTTTCAAAAATGAGCCCATAAATCTATTCTTCCCAGCTGCAGGGACCTGACTGACTAAACTCCACAATAAAGGAGTTAGTAGGGTGGAAGTTCAGCTTTTCACAAGAATTGATAAGTACATAAGTATTGCCACACTGAGACAGATCAAAGGTCCATCAAGCCCAGCATCCTGGTTCCAACAGTGGCCAATCCAGGTCACAAATACCTGGCAAGACCCCAAAAAAGATCAATACATTTTATGCTGCGTATCCCAGAAATAAGCAGTGGATTTTTCCCAAGTCATTTTAATAATGGTCTATGGACCTTTCCTTTAGCAATCCATCCAAACCTTTTTTAAACCCCGCTAAGCTGGCCACCTTTACCACATTCTCTGGCAATGAATTCCAGAGTTTAATTACACATTGAGTGAAGAAATATTTTCTCCGATTCATTTAAAATTTACTACTTTGTAGCTTCATCGCATGCCCCCTAGTCCTAGCATTTTTGGAAAGAGTAAACAAACGATTCACGTCTACCCATTCCACTCCACTCATAATTTTATAGACCTTTATCATATCTCTCCTCAGCAGTCCTTTCTCCAAGCTTAAGAGCCCTAGCTGCTTCAGCCTTTCTTCATAGGGAAGTGGTCCCATCCGCTTTATCATTTTCGTTGCCCTTCTCTGTACCTTTTTTAATTCCACTATATCTTTTTTGAGATGTGGCAACCAGAATTGAACACAATATTCGAGCTGCGGTCGCACCGTGGACCAATACAAAGGCATTATAACATCCTCATTTGTGTTTTCCATTCCTTTCCTAATAATACCTAACATTCTATTTGCTTCCTTAGCCGCCGCAGTAGCACACTGAGCAGAGGGTTTCAACATATCGACGATGATGCCTAGATCCTTTCCTTGGTCAATGACTAGTAACGTGGAACCTTGCATTACGTAGCTATAATTTGGGCTCCTCTTTCCCATATGTATCACTTTGCACTTGCTCACATTAAACGTCATCTGCCATTTAGACGCACAGTCTCGTAAGGTCCTCTTGTAATTTTTCACAGGGAGATTTAACAACTTTGAATAACTTTGCATTGTCAGCAAATTTTATTACCTCACTAGAGGAGGAGATGTAGCAAACTCGTTGCTTTTAAGCCCTGGCTAACCTGGCAATATTTTAGAACATAAGAATAGCCATATTGGGTCAGATCAAAGGTCTGTGTAGCTCAGCATCCTGCTTCCAACAGTGGCCAATCAAGGTCACAGGTACCTGGCAGAAACCCAATTAGTAGCAACATTCCATGCTACCAATCCCAGGGCAAGCAATGGCTTCCCTATGTCTGTCTCAATAGCAGACTATGGACTTTTCCTCCAGGAACTTGTCCAAACCTTTCTATAAATCCAGATACGCTAACCGCTGTTACCACATCCTCCGGCAGCGAGTTCCAGAGCTTAACTATTCATTGAGTGAAACAAATATTTCCTCTTCTTTGTTTTAAAAGTGTTTCCGTGTAACTTCATTGAGTGTCCCCTTGTCTTTGTACTTAAGTGTAAAAAATCTATCACTTCTACAGCGCTCAGGATTTTGTAGACCTCAATTATATCTTCCCTCAGTTGTCTCTTTTCCAGGCTAAAGAGCCCTAACCTCTTTAGCCTTTCCTCATATGAGAGGACTTCTATCATTTTGGTTGCTCTTCTTCTTTTTTTTTATTTTATTTTATTTTATTTATAACCATTTAACTTTTTACAAGTGATAAAACAACTTGCCATAAATACAGAGAAGGTAATATATAGGAATTATTTCAATCAGGTAATTCTATTCTCTTCCTTAGACCACTAAATAGGGAGAGTGAAACAAGATAAGGAGATCAATTAAACAGTAAACAGAAAAAAAACCCCGTGGTATTAACCTGATTATCCCCAGATATTACTCATCTAATTCATTATTCCACATTGATCATCTGGTTGGCTTCTTCAAGCCCAATACGGTGTATAGTCAATTCATTTCATTGAAAACATCCTTATTATCCAATATTAGTTAGAAATAATACATCTGATTACATTCTTTCTCTTTTAAAAACCAGAAGTTATTTAACAATACATATACTTAAGTCTCTAACTCAGATCCCACTGATTAAAGTAATCCCAGTTTTCACAGGCTTCACTCCTTTTAAAGTAATAATTGAGGAAATATTTCTGAGGAAAACTTTAGGAGTCATACCCGGAACTCTGGGAAAAACAATCTCGATATTAATCATCTATAATAATATTCATTTTATTATTCAAAGTTTCTGGTCTATTATCATTTTCAAGATCATAACCACTTCTTGCTCGTGTAGAACTTCATTTGTTATATCAATTTTTCACTCTCAAGGGTTCAGTTAAATTGTTGCTCTTCTTTTTAATTCCGCTATATGTTTTTTGAGATACGGCAATCAGAATTGAACACAATACTCAAGGTGAGGTCAGAGGCATTATAATTCGTATTTTCTATCCTTTTCCTAATAATTCCTAGCATCCTATTTGCTTGCTTTTTTTTTTTTTTTTAACACAGCTGCACACTGGGCAGAAGATTTCAGCATATTATCTATGCTGAAGCCTAGATCTTTTTCTTGGTTGCTGACTCCTAATGTGGACCCTAGCATCAGATAACTAGATTTGGATTATTCTTCCTAATGTGCATCACTTTGCATCATTTTGTCCAAGTTACATTTCATGGCCATGCCCCATCTGTTCACCCATTATTCCTCTTCTTCCATAGGGCTAAGCTGACCACATGGCCTGGTTACAGACAGAAGCAACTATTTTCCTATCATAGCAGGCCAGCAGCAATTTCCTTTGGCTAAACAAACCCCCATTATTCTCTCTCTTTCTTTCATCACCTTTTCTGTGCTTAATTCTAAAATAGTTCTTAAGGTTTGGGGGAAAAAAGTGCCACATGTTGAGAAAACTATAGCACCATTTCAAAGAGGACAGGCTGATCTGCTCAATTTTACCCCATCACATACATTTTTCATAATGAAACCCAAACGGTATCACCAAGAGCAAAGATCGTTTCAACACGTTCCATTGGACAAGAAGCCTTTGCAGTCAACCTGGCATTCTGCATGGATTCTGAAGATACTGCTTTGGGATGTGTTCTTAGTAAATGCATTTCCAAGTATTGCCAGGAGATGACATGATATAATTATTGCCACTGTGGAGACAATAAGACAAAGTGCTCTACCTTCCTGACATAGAAAATTAATTTATTGCTTATTTGTAGAATGAAAACCAGAGTACAAATGTGAAATTTCCCAGGCTGGTCAGTCAGGCATAAACAGGATGTGTGTCATGTTCTTCAGCTTAGGAAAATGTCATTTCCTATTGACCCTCTGCTTCCCTGTTTTGCTGCAAATGTAAGCTCAGTTCAAATGAATGATGTCTGTTGCCTACACCGTGCTCAAATTTTAATAATGCTAATGCTGAAAATCTGGCACTTCATTGAAAAAATCACCAAATTTGTTGAATAGCTGTAGAGAGTTACTTAAAGCTGATTTTTTTTCAGGCTTTTTAGATGGTCAGCTTAGGTTATTTGCCTTATTAGCATGTACTAACTGTGTAGACACCCATAGGAATATTATGGGGCATCTACACAGCACATGCTAATAACGCTAACGCGCCTCTAGCACAGCTTAGTAAACAGGGCCCGTAATAAACTATAACTGTCACATATTCCAACAAACCTATGATTTCAAGGACTAAAATGCACATACACCGCAGTGTCTCTGAATATTCACTATTTCTGGAAGCGTAGAATTAAACGAAATATTTGCATTGCATTGCAATATGGACTCAAGCTGTTGTATAACCTATAAGAAAATGTGATAACATGTTTAGCACCAAGTAATAGCATGTGTACACTGGTGAAATTTTGGATTCTCCGAGGACAAGCAAGGCTGCTTGTTCTCGCATGTGGGTCGACGTCCGCGTTGGCCCAGGAAACGCTATAGGCATGCTAACATTTTAGCGTGCGCCAATTCTAGACACACCCATATATTCCTATTTGGTATCTCTAGCATTGGCGTGCTCTAATTTTTAGCACACGCCAAAAGGTTAGCGCGCCTATAGCACGGCTTAGTAAACAGGGCCCTTAGCCTTGAATTCAGATTATCCTCATCAGGATATTCAGAAGGGTTTAACTGGGCAGGAAAGGCTCCTGTTGAGTGACTTGGCACACAATATTCAGCAGCACTTAACTGATTAGGGCCACTAAATATCGCCGCTGTCATCTTCTAACCGGTTAGGTTAGGGGCAGAGTGCAAACTTAGCTGGCTAGTGGTGATTTTCAGTCTGCTAACCGGCTAAGTAACTGCATAAAGTTAGAACAACCTTTTTGCTGTTTCAACTTATGCGGTGAAGATATCCAAGCGCCGGTCTGAATGGCGGCTGGTGCCCGGTTAACTTCCAGTTGACCGTTGAGACTAGATCTTCAATGCCGGGAGTCGCACATGTCCCAGCATTGAATAACCAGGGTCAGTTCAGCCTGCGACTCACTTACCATCGTGGGCTGTGTTATACAGAACAGACCAGTGGTACAGAATTAACCAGATCTGAGTTTGTGAAGAACTTGATTATAAGGAAGAAGATCCCATGGTTTTTGCTTTTGTCTTGTCTAGGTATCTTCTGGTTTTCTAAGGAAGATACAGTAATTAACATCAGCACATAATGAAAATATTAAACAAAAATCTTACAAGCATTACAATTTACAGTCATCCCAACCTTGGATCTGCTTGAGGTGGATGCTCAAAGGAGTAGTAGGAAAACTGTGGATCAATAAAATCAGCTTAAGAAAATTCACTTTTTTGTGTTCTGATAAGTTCCTGCTGCTTTGTGTGGTTTTTTTTTTTTTTTTTTTACTCGTGTTTCAAGGTGCTTTGAAGGGGGAGAATTGGATGTTTTGATATATTTATACATTATATGATCTAAACTCGTGTACTAAATGACCTTTGGGTCATTCTCTGATGTGTATGGAGTGGTGGGGGGGATAGGGTATATGCCTACGTATATTGTATAGTACTTAACTCATTTAGTATTACATTATTCAGCCCTCGAGAGTCAGCAATACATCTCACCTGTTGGGTTGTTTCCTTCCAGTTAAAGGAGAATATAGAACAATTTTTCACAAAATTTGTGGAAGAAGGAAAAGCCACAGTTCGACTGAAGGAGCCTACGGTGGACGTGTGCCTTAGCAAGGTATTGATCCTGGAATATGGGGTCTCAGCGTGCTCTTCATATCTTGCCTATTATTGCTTTTTCCCACCCGGAACAGGACTTGGTGGTGGGTAATAGTTTGATAGGTCCCCTCAGCAGGGAATTTGAGGTTGCTATTAATGCATCTGTGTACTGTTTCTTAAGTCTATTTCCTATTGAGCTTTGTGGAAAATGAATACTGAAGGTTGAGCCTCCAACTTTGTACATAAGGGCTTTCGTCCAAAGTATTCGAGCATCCTCCATGGGTAGGAATTCCTTTATTTTTCGGATCACTGGAAAAGTATCTGAAGTTTCCCACCCTTAGATGAAAAGGCAAGTGCTACCCTAGGATAAGTTGTGAGGGCTGGAAACACATGCCCCTGGATTCTCTATAGGTTGCCCAAATTTAAGCACAGATCCCAGATGCTTGCAGAAACTAATTGTTTGTTAGTGCCTAACTGGCTAATCAGTTAGTGGAGTTAATTGGCACTAATTAGGGGTTACGCATGCTTGGGCCCCTAAATTTCATAGCGTGCAACTCAACAGAGGAGCATGGCCATGGGAGGGGCATAGGTGGATCAGGGGCGTTCCTAGGAATGAGGTGTGGTGATTTAGACTACGTGGTATGTGCGCATCCAACTGCCGTTAGTTGTGCGTCAGGATTTACACTGGCTTTTGGCATGCATAAGTCCTCGCAGCACACTAATATTATGTAAAGGGTGCTCTGCGCAAAGCACTGTTTACAGAATACTAGCTTAATGCAGATCTTAACGGCGTCTTGACTTTGGGCCCCATTTACTGAATCCGGCCCTTGCTGTGCACTATTGAGTCACTTGCAGGGTCTGCACAAAGAGTATGAAAACAAATGATCCACTTTTGCTAATGTGTAATCAATGTCAAAGCCAACAATGAGGTGACAGCATATGAAGTGTGAAGCTAGAAATGTGTGTTTTTTTCAGTGATTGTCAGAGGACACAGACAGATACGTTGTATGAATTACTTCTTGGCTATTTTTCATTGTCGGCAAGCACAGGAGACAAACTGCTAGGAAAATATTTCTGAATGCTAATGTGAGAAATTATGTATATGCATATTGGACGCTTGATAACAAACAACCAATTTTTGAAACATGAGAAGTAGCACAAATAAGGCTTCAGCCCTGGGTGTTGTCCATTCGTGCATTTTTCTTATGCATTCATAATTTGGTCACCTGTAGACAATGTCTCCTAAATGATGAGTATTAGAGAATGACACGGAGACAGGGACAAACTTTGTCCCCATGTCACACACTAGTACAAAATACAACCTGCTTTGTATGCCCTAGCAGGGGAGAAATATGCCCTAGGAAGCACTGTTATGGTTTTTATTATCTGTAGATTAATAATAAGTCATCAACATTCTCAGGATTCAGTCTAGCTCTCCTGTCTTCCGTAGAAAATGTGCTGGTAGCAGGAATGCACAGGATTCCCCATGCAAATTTTGACAGTTGTGGCCAGCATTTTTGCTTGTTTTTCCAGAAAAAGAAAACATTGTGATCTGAATCACTCAAACATAAATAACTGTCCAATTCATTAGCAGCCTGTATATCAATAGAAATTTGAATATATAGAAAAGATGTGCAGCCTAGTAAAGGGTAGATAAACTATTGCTCCTAAGTTCCAAACTTGTGCAAATTCAGCCCCCTGTTCCCCCAAGTTCCATAAAAGGCCTAAAAAATTGGGTGCACAGGGGTCATTTACATATATAACTAAATTAGTAAATTAGTATTAAGTACCAATTTTTGTCGACAAGCACTAATCAGGCACCAATTTGTACTTAACGTGCATAATTGACTTAGGCCCCTATTCTATGGCGTGCTACTCCATGGGGGTGGGGCATGGATGTGGGAGGGGACATAGACGATCAGGTGCATGCCAAGCATTTAGGTGTTAAGTTACAGAATACTGTCAGTTGCTTGCTTAATTACCAGTATTTGGGCACATTTACACCAGCCTTTCACATTGCATAAGAGCTCGTGTTTAGAGTTGCCGAAATGCGCACTTGCGGCCTAATTCTATATATGGCGCATGGAAATTTCTGCACACTTTAATTGAATAAGAAACCAATTAGTGTCAATAATTGGGCACTAATAATTATCAGCATTAATTGAAATTTGTGCGCACATTTTTAGGCACCAGGATCTGTGTGTCCAAAAAAGGGGAGTGGCCATGGGAGGGGCATGGGTGGATCAGGAGCACTCCTGAAATTTATGTGCAGTCATATAAAACAAGGGAGATGTGCGTGTAATTTAGGGGTGAGAATTTGCACTAGGTTTTACTTGGTGTAAATCCTTGTGCCTAAAATTGGACGTGGATCCCTGCGCCAAATGCTATTCTATAAATTACACCAAACTCTGCATACTGTTCGTAGAATAGCGCTTAACGCAAAATTTTATCGGACCAAATTTTTCGGCCCCGTATATAGAATTTTGGCCTTAATGCTAATATTCTATAACAGAAGTGACACACAGGCATATTTTCAAAGCACTTAGCCTTCCAAAGTACCATAGGTTTCTATGGAACTTTGGAAGGCTAAGTGCTTTGAAAATATGAGTATCACCATTCTAGAACTTGCGCTTGACACATTTATTGGAGCCTAAGGGGTTTTTTGGGTTTTTTTAGTGCCCGTTACTGAATTCTGGCATAGAAATCAGAAAATGGTTTGTCTTATGCTTGGATTATTTTGTTTTTAGGCCAATGTTAGCACTTTGAAAACCTTCCTTTCTGCAGTGAAACTGGCTCACCAGGGTAATGTTGCTGAAAAGTTACCCCTCTCCATCTTGACCCCTGCAAAGACCTCAGAAGTTACAAAACCAAAGACCAAGCTGTCCATTGTGTCCAAACAAGACTATCCTCTGACCCAAAGCTTTCCCTATTCCCTAGAGCAGCTCCAGGTCTCCTACTGCAAACTCGCTAGAGTTGATATGAGAATGCTTTGTCTTAAAAAGCTCCGGAAACTGGACTTGAGTCACAACTCTATCAAAAAGCTACCTGTAACTGTTGGGGACCTGGTCCATCTTCAGGAGTTCATCCTGCATGATAACCGCTTGGAAGTATTTCCAGAAGTGCTGTGCAGCTCCACACTGCAGAGATCTCTTCAATCACTGGATCTCAGTCAGAATAGACTGAAAGCTCTTCCCCTTCACTTCTGCCGGTTTCAAGAACTTGTACAATTAAAGGTCGATGACAATGAGCTGATAAGACTGCCATTTAATATCGGGCAGCTGATAAAACTGCGTGTGTTTTCTGCAGCCCGCAACAAGCTTCTGTTTCTGCCCCATAGTTTTCAAGGTTTGGCACTGGAAAATTTAGACCTCTTTGGGAATCCGTTTGAAGAAGCAAATCCACTTGTTCCTAACATAGAACTGAAAATCCCACTATCTTTATTCGAATGTGCAGCAAGAGCGGTAGTAAATTACAGGTACGTGTCTTCTAGCTGGTGTTTCTTTGGTTTCAGAAGGGTTTAAGGTAAAGGTTCAGAGCTTAGCAAGGGCTGTTAAGTGGCCTGACATAAAAGACCTTTTTATATTTCAACTGTTTTTATTGATGATTCAACATTGTAAACATTTTAAACATTGCCAGTATATCTAACATTTGACATTGTAAATAATACAGCATATTAACTTGCATACATCGATAAATTCCATCATCAATGTTTTTGTCATTCCCCCCCCCCCCCCCTTCCCCTACCTACCCTCCCAAACATTCTCACTAACATCCAAACATTTATGGGGTGTTTGTTAAATAAACATCACAGTCATCTTATGCATTTTTTACCCACCTTTCCCCCCTTCAGTTCCTCCCCCCACCCTTCCCCTTCCTGATGTTACAAAAGACCTTTTTAAATAAGGCAACATTCTTCTTTCTCAATCAGCAGTAGCACTTGTGAGATTTAGTGAAAAACAGTCTTTTTCTCAGACAGGAAAATGAGCTTGAGTCATGAGAAGCCTGTGGCTGGAAGAGTCATGGTTGCATAGTTTCATATCCTGTAGTATGTTGTTTTTGCCATTGCCTGTTGGAGGACCAGCCCAAAATGCAAATATTCTGTAAGTCTGTCCTGGGAGAGTATTGCACAAAAACATTTTAAAATACAGTAAAGTTTTTGAAAATTATTTACACAGGGTTTTAATTCTGCAGAATTTTGCATTTTAGCCCTCTGTTTTTGTTTTAGGTATAGAATACCCCCATCATAAAGGCCTGGCTCCTCCCTCACCCGATAACCCCCAGCTTTCTTCTCACCTAACTTAGCTGGAACCCCACCCTAGGCTAGAATTCTCAGATTCCCCTCCTACCCCGTTCCCCAACAGGTTCAGGCAGTTTTCCCATGGCACTTTTCTGAAGCTTTCCCCACCCCACGCAGCCCTCACGCCATCATAGCGCTCTCTGAAACCTATATGCCATAGCTCTTTCTCCTGAATCCCCCCCCCCCCCCAATACCCATGAAAGTTCATACTACAAGACAATCAGGTTATAACTTCTCCTATTCCTTCCTGCCCCCCCCCCCCCCCCAGCCAAAGCAGACCAGCCGGTTAATACATTTGAACTGTGCGGGAAAATATATCGAGTTCTGCTGCTGAAATGCTGCAGTCAGTCCAAGGACTTGTGCTGATTGGGCTCCAGTGTGAGAGGGGGAGAGTAGGGGAAGATTACAAGTTGTCTGTCTTGCATGGAGGGTGAGGAGAATGCTAACAGTGTGATTGTCTGCTGCCTTCTGGTCCCTGTTCAGAGTTTTGCAATGCCCAGTGGCACAGAATTCCTCAGAAGTAATAAATGTCATGCACAGTATTGTACTGTCTCTGAAAGCAGTGATTTATAAAGTGGGACCCATTTTAAGGATTACCTATGCTCTTAAAATATTGTTCAAAGGGCAAATAGAGCAGTGTTGAACATTTTATTATGGGGTCCAGCCCATTTACCCAGACTGAGAGACAGTGTAACTGTGCAGATGTTTTTATCTGCTATCTAAAGAAGCCAGCAGTGCCTGGGTGAGTCCCTTGAGCCCTGGGTGGGGGAGAATCAACTGCTGCTACTTTGTCAGCCACAAAACAGCACTGAATGATAGGCTCACAAGAGACCAGGCTCTAACCTTTCTGAAATTTCAGCCTGTCGTCTGGAATGAAGGATGAAGAAATTAAAATGGGTCTCAATTCCTGAACCAGGTTTCCGCTGTGACGAGACTGCTTCCATGCTAGTTGTGCTGAATTAGGAGAAGGTGATAACTATTGTATTTGTGAAAATGTTGGTTCTGCTCTTGTGTGCTTTCAGCTCAGTCAGAAGGAAACTGCCAAGACAGGGGGTTCTCAACTCAGTCCTCAGAACACACCTAGCCAGTCAGGTTTTCATATAAACATACATGAAAGGTTTATTTAAAAGGTTTTTCATTTGTTGGTTACATTGACACCTGCATCTTTATTTTTTGTTTAATAAATATACGAGATAAATTTGCATGTATTACCACCATTTTATGCAAATTTATCTCATGTATATTTATTAAACAAAAAATAAAGATGTAGGTGTCAATGTAACCAACAAACGAAAAGCCTTTTAAATATATATTTGTGTGCTCAGAACACAGTCTTACCCAAACTGGGCAGCGCCCACCACTCCCATCATTGCACACTGAAAGGTAATAAAGTCTATATCGGTCTTCTCTATGGATACTGATGTCACCAGAGATATGAAAACAGTCTTTCCAATCAAAATCTTGAAATCAGGTTGATCACCAAATATTATAACCTCTGGGCCCAATCATAAACTTACTGTAATAAGCACTTATCTGTAAATCCAATTATTTTCAATGGGAGAAATCAGACCGGTGTGTTCCACTGTATTCTTAAATGCCATCTATGCGTGAACGAAAATCCCCAACACTAGTTGTGTTTCACTTTGTTTCTTCAGGGGCATGTAAAACCGTACAAAAATAATAACTAAATGTGAGAAGAAATACATGATGAACTGTGAAAAAATCTTAATAATGTAAAGAAAAATGTTTTTTACCATTTTATTTATCATGTCATAATCAGGTGCTCCTTGGACTGAGCACCCTCCAGGTCTGACAAGTCAACGGCCTGAAAACACCAACTATTTAAACAAAACCGCCCCCTAAAAAAGGGCTGTTCTAATTGGATGAAGAACCTGATTGCTGGAGTGTTTGGGCCAATCACCCCCTACAGAGTTAGCCATTCAACCTCTTTTTCCATATCATCAAGCTGATCAATCCATAGACTGGTGGGTTGTGTCCATCTACCAGCAGGTGGAGATAGAGAGCAAACTTTTGCCTCCCTATATGTGGTCATGTGCTGCCGGAAACTCCCCAGTATGTTCTCTATCTCAGCAGGTGGTGGTCACACACAGCAGCAGCTCTGGCTAGGCCTCCAAGCCTAATCCTTAGGTTTTGTTGAGGCCTGGGGTTGAGGGCTCTTTTGAGCAAGTGCAAACCTGGTGGTGCCAGGTCCCTCCTTTTCTCCCCCCTCCCGCTGGCTCCGTTTAAAAAAAAAAAAAAAAAAAAAAAAAAAAAAAAATTTTTAAACGTCTTTAAAGGCGTTTAATTCGACGTTTCTTTAAACGTTCATTGCAGCTACTCACTGGGACACCAGTTCGTTACAGCTCGGAGCGGCAAGCAGGTAATTTTACCTTTTATAGCGGGCAGGGGGTTCCCCGATTCTTCTCCTCGTGGCATATGGCGTCGGAGGGCGAGGGCGCAAAGGGTCGCTCCCCGGATCACTGGAGCGCTTCTAGAGGGGATGCGGGGGTTTTACAACCTGATTCGCCCTTGATGGGTGACAGTTTAGTGACCGATGAATGTCCCGGTCGTTCCTCCGGCGTGGCGGTTTTTTCCCGCCATAAACGCCCATCCCCCGCTCCTCGCCTCCGCCATCTTGGCCGGCCACGCGGCTCGGACGGCTTCTTCGTGGGCCGCCCTTGAGGTTGGAGACATTAATGCCATGAACGCCCTTAATTTGGGCGACGGCACAAGCGGCTAAAGTTAAGCGCCGTTCTTCCCGCGCGGCTCCTTCGCGGAGTTTCGCGCCGGACGCCATTTTGGATGCGCAGCATGTCTCTCCCCCGCTATTGCGAGCGCCGGTTGAGAGTGCGTCTAGGGCTGTTGCCCAGGCTGCGGAAGTGCACAGTCTGGGGGGTTTCTCCCCCGAGTTTGTTTTGCTGCTGCATCAGGCTTTCCTCATGCAAAACGCTGCCCCTGCTCCCTCTTCTGATAAAGAGGTTGAGGTTCCCAGAGGTAAACGCCCTCGGGTTGATTTCCAGGCCTTGGAGGACTTTGTCTCCTCCGATGTAGATGAGGGCAGCGTGTCTGAGGTCTCCCAACGGTCCTTTGCGGATTCCTTGGAGGAGATAGATCCCCGCTCGGATGGAGCGGATGACCCATCTGCAGCGCGGCTTTTTAGCCCAGAGGATTTGCCCAACCTGTTTTTACAGGCCATGGACACTTTGAAGATTTCCTCTCCGGAGGACGTCTCTCCCTCAGCCCCTGTTGGCTCTGCCATTATGCTGGGGACGAAGCGCCCGCCTAGATCCTTCCACGTGCATGATGCCATGCACACCTTAATTGCGGCTCAATGGGATGTCCCGGAAACGAGCCTTAAAGTGGCTAGGGCTATGTCCCGCCTCTATCCTTTGGCTGTGAGTGAACGTGAGGCCTATCTGTGGCCTACCGTGGATTCTTTAATCACTGCGGTGACTAAGAAAACGGCGTTGCCGGTGGAAGGTGGCACGGCCCTAAAGGACGCCCAAGACAGAAGATTGGAGGCGGCCTTAAGGTCGTCCTTTGAGGCAGCTGCTTTAAGTTTGCAGGCCTCAGTTTGCGGCTCCTATGTGGCCAGGGCGTGCCTGACTATGGTGCAGCGGGCTTCCCCCTCGGATCTTTCCTTGAGGGCTGATTGGCCGGCCCTGGAATCGGGCTTAGCCTATTTGGCAGACTTGCTGTATGATGTCTTGAGAGCCTCAGCTAAAGGCATGGCTCAGACAGTCTCTGCGCGGCGGTGGCTTTGGCTGAAACATTGGTCTGCTGACCACGCCTCTAAATCCCGCCTGGCTAGATTGCCTTTTAAAGGCAAGCTGCTCTTTGGGGTCGAGCTGGACAAAATCGTGACCGATCTCGGCACGTCTAAGGGCAAGAAATTACCAGAGGTCAGGGCTCGGGCTAGTACTCGTCCCGGTACTTCCAGAGGACGGTTGCTGGAAGCCCGTCGGTACCGCCCGGGCAAGTCGGGTTCCTCTGCCCCCTCTTCCTTCAAGAGGAATTTCTCCCCCAAGCAGCATTCCTTTCGCAGAGACCGCCGTCCCGGAGGTGCTCCCTCCGGTCCTCCCCCAGGGTCTCGTACCCAATGACGGGGCCTTGGTCCACGCCCCAGTGCAGATTGGAGGACGGCTGTCCTCGTTTCTGGGCGAGTGGACCACTATAACTTCAGACGCGTGGGTGCTGGAAGTCATCAGACGGCTACAAGCTAGAGTTCTGCCAACCCTTAAGAGACGGGTTTGTACTCTCTCCCTGCAAGTCTCCGGTCAAGCTGTGGCAGTGCAGCAGACCTTGGACAACCTGATCCGCCTGGGTGCGGTCGTTCCGGTGCCAAAAAAATCAGATTGGCAAGGGACGTTACTCCATTTACTTTGTGGTTCCAAAGAAAGGAGGTTCTGTCCGGCCTATCCTCGACCTCAAAGGGGTCAATCGGGCCTGGAAAGTGAGGCACTTTCGCATGGAGACTCTCCGCTCTGTTATAGCGGCAGTGAAGGCAGGAGAGTTCTTGGCTTCCTTGGACATCAAGGAAGCGTACCTGCATATTCCCATCTGGCCTCCTCTCCAACGCTTTCTGCGTTTTACAGTCCTGAGACGACACTTCCAGTTCAGAGCCCTCCCTTTCGGGTTGGCTACTGCTCCGCGGACCTTTTCCAAAGTAATGGGGGTCATAGCGGCCTTCCTGCTAAAGGAAGGAGTACAAGTCCATCCTTATCTGGACGACTGGTTGATCCGAGCCCCCTCTTATGCAGAGTGCGGCAAAGCTATGGACCGGGTAGTTGCTCTTGTGAGCTCCCTGGGATGGATCATCAACTGGAAGAAGAGCCAGCTGCGCCCGACTCAGTCCCTGGAGTATCTGGGAGTTCGATTCGACACCCAAGTGGGCAGAGTGTTCCTGCCAGACAATCGGATTGTCAAGCTTCAGGCTCAGGTGGACTAGTTCCTAGTAGCCTCTCCTATTCGGGCTTGGGACTACGTGCAGCTGTTGGGCTCTATGACGGCCACGATGGAAGTAGTGCCCTGGGCCAGGGCTCATATGAGACCACTACAGCTATCTCTGCTGCTGCGCTGGACTCCGATGTCGGAGGATTATGCTGTGCGCCTTCCCGTGGACCCAGCAGTGCGCAGGGCGCTGAGCTGGTGGACGCAGACAGACAAGTTGTCTGCAGGATTGCCTCTGGTGACCCCGGAGTGGATTGTCGTCACGACAGACGCCTCTTTGATGGGCTGGGGAGCCCACTGCTTGGGAAGGACAGCGCAGGGGCTCTAGTCTCCTGCAGAGGCAAGTGGTCTATCAACCTCCTGGAACTCAGAGCCATTCGGTTGGTGTTATTGGAGTTCATCCCGGTACTGGTGTTGTAGCCTGTACGGGTCCTGTCGGACAATGCCACGGCTGTGGCCTATATCAACCGCCAGGGAGGTACCAAGAGCGCCCCTCTAGCCAAGGAGGCTATGAGTCTTTGCCAGTGGGCGGAAGCGAACCTGGAGCAGCTTTCAGCGGCCCACATTGCCGGAGTCATGAATGTCAAGGCGGACTTTCTCAGTCGCCATACCTTGGAGCCCGGAGAGTGGCAACTATCTGCTCAGGCGTTCTTGGACATCACGAAGCGCTGGGGCCAGCCGAGCCTAGATCTGATGGCGTCATCGGCCAATTGCCAAGTGCCGCGCTTTTTCAGCAGAGGACGGGACCCTCGATCCCTGGGAGTAGATGCTCTTCTCCAACAGTGGCCGACACAAGAGCTCCTCTATGTGTTCCCGCCCTGGCCCATGTTGGGCAGGGTGCTAGACCGGGTGGCAAAGCATCCCGGCAGGGTAATCCTGGTGGGTCCGGATTGGCCCAGACGTCCCTGGTATGCGGACTTGATCAGGCTCTCAGTCGACGATCCTCTGCGGCTGTCAGTGGAGCAGGGCCGGTTACATCAGGGTCCCGTGGTGATGGAGGATCCCTCTCCCTTTGGTCTTACGGCCTGGCTATTGAGCGGCAGCGTCTGAGGAAGAAGGGCTTCTCAGACAAGGTCATCGCCACTATGCTGAGAGCGAGGAAACGCTCTACTTCTACTGCTTACGCCAGGGTTTGGCGTATCTTTGCAGCATGGTGTGAAGCAGGCTCACTTTCTCCCTTCACTGCTCCAATTTCTTCAGTGTTGGCGTTCCTGCAAGAAGGTCTGGAGAAAGGCCTGTCGCTCAGTTCCCTTAAAGTCCAGGTAGCGGCTCTGGCTTGCTTCAGGGGCCGCCTGAAGGGTGCTTCCCTGGCTTCGCAGCCAGATGTGGTGCGCTTTCTCAAGGGAGTTAATCACCTGCGCCCTCCTCTGCACTCAGTGGTGCCTGCGTGGAATCTCAACCTGGTGCTAAGAGCATTGCAGAAGCCGCCTTTTGAACCCTTGTCGAGGGCATCTCTGAAAGACCTGACGTTGAAAGCAGTCTTTTTGGTGGCTATCACTTCAGCCAGAAGAGTTTCCGAGCTCCAGGCGCTCTCATGTCGAGAGCCTTTTCTGCGGTTCACTGAGGCAGGAGTGACTATTCGCACAGTGCCTTCCTTCCTGCCCAAGATTGTTTCTCGCTTCCATGTGAATCAGCAGCTCTGTCTCCCTTCCTTTCGTAGGGAGGACTACCCAGAGGAGTACTCTGCTCTTAAATATCTGGATGTGAGACGAGTCATCTTCAGATACTTGGAAGTGACCAATGATTTCCGGAAATCGGATCATCTGTTTGTCCTGTTTGCAGGTCCTCGTAAGGGTCTGCAGGCTGCTAAGCCTACAGTGGCAAGATGGGTCAAGGAAGCCATTGCAGCGGCTTATGTGGCCGCGGGGAAGGTGCCGCCTATCCAGCTGAAGGCTCACTCCACGAGAGCTCGGGCGGCCTCGATGGCAGAGGCCGGATCCGTCTCCTTGGAAGAGATATGCAAGGCGGCAACTTGGGCTTCGGCTCATACATTCTCCAAGCATTACCGTTTGACTGTGGCTGCACGGGCGGAGGCCCGGTTTGGAGCTTCAGTGTTGAGGTCAGGGATTTCAATGTCCCGCCCTGGGTGAGTACTGCTTCGGTACATCCCACCAGTCTATGGATTGATCAGCTTGATGATATGGAAGGTAAAATTATGTATAATCATACCTGATAATTTTCTTTCCATTAATCATAGCTGATCAATCCATAGCCCCTCCCAGATATCTGTTCTGTTTTTATTCTGGTTGCATTTCAGGTTCAAGTTTAGTCTTCAGTTATTTCAGAAAGACTTCGTGTTCAAGTTCTTTCACTTGGATTCTTCAAGAGTTGAGACGAGTTTGTGTTACAGTGAGCTGCTGCATTCCTCTCCCCTCCGTTTTACGGGGCTGGATTGAGACATAAATTCTGCCGGCACTCCCTCCCGCTTCGTGCGGCTGTAGGGCAGCTTTGTACCCCTCCCGCTTCGGCGGTGTTAGGGTCAGTCAGCTCCTCCCGCGGTTGCGGTTGCAGGATAAGCCAGATCCCCCCGCATCGGCGGGTGTGGTGTCCCTCCCCCGCTCCGCGGGGATGAGCTGGACGGATTCCCCTCCCCCACTTGTGTGGGGATGAGCTGGGTTAATTCCCCTCCCCCGTTTCGGCGGTGGTGAGCTGGGCAGAGTGTCCCTTCGTGGGTGTAATTCTCTAAGTGCTGAGTCCTGCGGATGGAGCTTTGATATCGACATACTGAGGAGTTTCCGGCAGCACATGACCACATATAGGGAGGCAAAAGTTTGCTCTCTATCTCCACCTGCTGGTAGATGGACACAACCCACCAGTCTATGGATTGATCAGCTATGATTAATGGAAAGAAAATTATCAGGTATGATTATACATAATTTTACCATTCAACTCGTGCGGCTGCATAGTATCCTGCTCAAACATAAAGATTTTTCATTTGTTGGTTACATTACCACCTAGATCTTTTTTGTTTTGTTTACTTATAAAATATTTTTAAGCCCCGGTTATATATTTTTTCATTATATATATTTATTAGATACCCTGAAAAGGCTTGATGTGTCCTGAGGACTGGGTTGTGAACCCGTCCTAAGAAGAGGTATAAACATTTCATGGAATAGAGCAGTACTTCTCTACCCAGTCAGTGCACACCCAGACAGTCAGGTTTTCAGGATACCCTATAATGAATATACATATGAGATATTTGCATTCCAAGGAGGAAGTGCATGCAAATATCTCTCATGAGGAGGGGGATCCAAGATGGCGTGTCAGAGTAGGATGCATTTGGAAGAAGCTCCTGCCCTCTTCAGCTTTTATCTTGTCTTTGCTGTTTTCTTATCAGACTCGATGTTGAAGCGTTGAGGGAAACAGCGGGCTTTTCCTCCTGCAGCCCCATTGATTCTTCCCTGTGTCAGGCACTTATTACCTCCTTTGTGGTCCCCACATTGGGCAAATCTGCTGTTGGGTTCACAAAGGAGCCTGACTTAGATAGTGAAGTTTCGCTGAGCCCTACTTGAGCCTTCCATTCCCCCCCCCCCCCCCCCCCCCCCCCCCCCCGGGAGTATTGCAGGAGTTTTAGGAGCGGTGGCAAGAGGAGCTCGGGGGGGGGGCGGGGGGGTCCAGACTTGTCGCTTTAGTCTTCCAGTCGTCCCCAGAAGAAATGCAGCCAGTGGAGGTATTATCCCTCCGCTATTTCGGGTGGAGTGTCTTCCCCGGCGGTCAGTAATGGTGAGTTGCAAGTTTTGGATGGGTCAACTGCACCAGCTGGCAGTGTTGCTGCTCCCAGCATGGTTATTTCTATTTCTCTCAAGCTACTGGTTAAACCCGCCATGGTGGATATGAAAACCATATTGGGAGCCCTAGAAGGCCTTCATCAGGTGTTCACTGTAGAAATGAAAGTAGAGCACAAGTCTTCTTCTCGGCTGTAATCCTTGGAAGATAACCTAATAACATTCTGCTAGGCTGGGAACACTTGAGACATTGTAATCTGAAACTAAAACAGCAGTAGATCAGCATTCTGGAGATAAGACTGTATTTCTATAGAAAATGCAAGCAGGAATTATTGCATCTACTTAACTTTCCAATTTCAAGATTACTGTCACCAAAGGAACTGTTTAATAACTTTTTAATATCAGAGGGCATTTGCTCCTGCCTCCCAATGTTGGTGTTGAGGGGGGGGGGTCCCAGAGGCGGTTATCAGGTCCCCCATTATCTTCTGTTGGGAGTAGATGCAAGGGTCCACCAGGAAAATCTTGGGGATAGGAGGTGAGGGCAGCAGAAGCCAGCAGGGATAATGAGGGGGGGAGGGGGTGTTGGGGAGTACTGGGGAGTCAGGATTGGTACAATGGAGAGTCATCGAATCACACCATTTCAGCTACCCCTTTTGTTCCCAGGTGCATCTTTACACCAGCCCTAAGCTGCCATATATATTTAGTGATAAATGGAAAAGTAAAAATACTGTGCTGAGTTTCAGTCCACATCATTACATCAGGGTTAATTTTCCATTTGGTCTTTTGCATACACATTGCACTGTCCTTTGGTGCAGTGGTTTTCCTTGAAACCTTTCCTAGCTAGAAGTCTTTTGCATCAGGAGTAAGACTCATAGGAAAATATCTAGCGAACCACTACACTAAACCACAGCAGTTTATTGCATTGCCTCCTTAGACATTCAAGGTGCACTAGGTAACATGTTTTGAGCTACTGCTGAAACAGTGTGAACTAAAAATCCAAAAATAAAAAAAATATATATTTATTTATTTTGAGTGTAGTAGCTGTCATTTGGTCAAAGGATACTGCAAACTGTCTTCTGCAGTAAACAGAGTGGCCAGAGGTGTCACTATATAAGTCGGCAGTGAGCTCCAAGCCCCAGGAGGCAGTTGATATCTAAGCACTTTGGGGGTCATTTTCAAAAGAGAAAAACGTCCAAGAAGCCTCATAAAGCAACTTCTGGCCAGATTTCTGCTTTGCAGACGTTTATGCATATTTCTGCAATGCATCTAAATCACAAGTTCCAGTGGCATTTTGAAGGCAGAATTAGCGTGGGCTTAGGGTGTGCCTAACACTTGGATGTTTTACAGCCATAATGGACAAAACAAAAACGTCTAGGGTGAAAACTTCAACATTTTGGTCTAGACCTGTTTTCAGAACGAATAAGAAACAAAAAGGTGCCCTAAATAACCAGATGAGAGAATCAGGGATGACTCCCCCAGTGCTTACTGATCCCCCTCCCACACCCAAAAAATGTTAATAAAAATAGTACTCACCAGCCTCTATGACAGCCTCAGACGTACATTAGAGTAGCATTCAGGCCCCGTGGTAGTGTAGTGGTGGGTGCTGTGCATTGTAGATAGGTGGATCCAGGCCCATACCTTCCCCTACCTGTTACAGTTGTGATGAAAACTGTGAGCCCTCCAAAACCCACTAGAAACCCACTGTACTCGCATATAGGTCCTCCTTCACCCATAAAGGCTATTGTAGTGGTGTGCAGTTCGGGGTAGTAAGTTTTGGAGGGCTCAGATAAGGGAGCAATGGTGAGATGTGTACCTGGGAGCATTTATATGAAGTCCACAGCAGTGCCCCCTAGGGTGCCTCAGCATCCTAGGATGTCTGGGGAAACAGTCTACTAAAAATGCTGGCCTCCTCCTACACCTCAATTGCTTGATTTTCCATGTTTTCCACTTGTATTTTGAAAAAGGCCTGAAAAGATAAATGCACAGAGCACAAAGCCTTGTTACAAATCGTATTTTTTTTTAAAAAGGATAGACATTTTGCAGTTTTGAAAATGGTATCTTTTTTGTTAGATTTAGGACGTTTAGCACAAAACGTCCAACGTAGATGTCATATTAAAAATGCCCCTTTTTGTGCAGCAAGTATGGTTCTGTACTACTGCATTTCTGTGAATATTGCCAGTGTTCAGTGCACTATTCCAGCCATGTGTATTGTTAATTTATGCTGTAACTCTTCTTTGACAGGATCCCATATGCCTCTCATATTCTTCCTGCTCACCTGTGTCAAGAGTTGAATGTGTCAAAAACATGCAAATGTGGCCGATCCTGCCTCAGCTCTTTCATTTGTGTCACCGTTACCATGAATCTCCATAAAGTGTCGCATACTGTAGTCCTGGTGGATAACATGGGAGGTACCGAAGCTCCTGTAATCTGCTACTTTTGTTCTCTTGACTGTTACTCCCAGTTTCTGGACAGATATCTGCAAAGCAACAGATGATTCGCAGACAGTGGTAACATGAAAATAGCAGCTTAGTGGGATACTGAGAATAAAGGAAAAGGGGAGTTCTTCAGTTGCCCTCTCTGGCTTTTATCCAAAACACTGATGATGAGACATCTGACATAAAATAACAGCAAAGCCCTTCCTGCCAGTTTGGTGACTTTTATGTTGCTTTTCCTAATAATTATTCACTCAAATTATTTTTCTTTTCCTGTTTTATTTTGAGACTCTGCCACTAGAGACTGTGTGTTTCAGAATGAAGCAGGGCGTTCAAATTCCCCGGTGCCAGGCCTTTGGAAGGCACCAACAATCACCGCAGATATAGGAACAAAACATTTTACCGCCCTGCAGGAATGGTAAAAAGTTTTGTTCCCACAGGTCTCACCTACAGCATCCTGCAGCTGGCAGCAATTCAGTCAGAGGCTGTCTCCGTGTCACATGCGTGTGGGACACGGCAGAAGGAAGGTCACGGAGACGGCCTCTGATTATAAATCGTTTGTAGGTAAAACCTGCGGGGAGGAGGAAGGGAGGGGAGAAAAGCGGCAGAGGCTGGCGAAGAGCAGTGGGGGGGGGGGGGGGGGGTAACAGTGAGGAGTGGCCTGAAGATTTTTTGTCCCAGGTCCAGCTTTGCCTCTCAGCAGCCCTGGAATCAGGGATTAGATGAAGAAACTCTCATTTGTTCTGTTCTAACTTCCTCTTGAGTTTGGCTGTTCATTGTAACTTCGGCACCATTTGGCACAGTAATTCAGTTCCAGGTCCAAGTATGATAGACATTTCTGTCAGTATAATCTTTGTTTCATGTGAATGTGCAACTCCAAGAAGGGCTCAGTACTATTTGTAGAAACCCAACTTTCAAAGGCATTGGTTGCTTGGTGCAGTGTTACACGAGACATGGTTATATGCTTAAAGATCCTGCTCCATCGTAGCAGAGCTTAGGCCCTGCAAACTTTTCTGCTGTTGTTCCTTTACTACCTTCACCCTTTTCCCAGACCATTTGGCCACTGGTGGATTAAGGAGATGCATCGGTGCTCAGGTAGAGGAGTGAGGGACTGCTGGTTAGCAGTGCAGTGATGGTCTGATCAAACTATGTTTAGGTGTGAGAATATCAATTTCTTCTGCAGCGCATACCTCACCGAAGTCAACCACAGACTATAGACTGGTTGGTTTCTTTGTATTGAACATACTTCTCTCTTTTAGAATTTTCAGAGCTTATAACTGTCTGTATACATGTATAAAATATCTAGAAAAATAGGGAAATCTATTTGCAAAAGTATATTTCTGTCAAGCTGTAGCAATCTTAGCTTGAACGCTAGACATATTTAAGAGGAAAAGGCCTCGAGAAGCCCCCAGCTCTATTATAGCTTCAGGGGCTGGACTGCTTCATCATCGGCCAAAAATCCTCTACCTTAATAGCTTTGCATTAGTTGTTATTTTGAGCATGCAATCTTAATGAATCTTATAGATTACTTAGCTTGTATTGTTGCTTGCTTATTCTTTGCTCGTTTCACTTCTTATGCGAGTCTTGCGGCCTTTCCACCACCTGGAGTTCTGACTACTAAAGGCAGAGATATTAACGGAGACCACAGACCCTGGTCGTGGTCAGAACTCCAGGTGGTGGAAAGATGATGAAGCAGTCCAGCCCCTGAAGCTATAATAGAACTGGGGGCTTCTTGAGGCCTTTTCCTCTTAAATACGTCTAGCGTTCAAGCTAAGATTGCTGCAGCTTGACAGAAATATACTTTTGCAAATAGATTTCCCTATTTTTCTAGATATTGTTTACTTATAAGAAGGGATATCACCTCTAAGTGTGTTTATAGTTACATGTATCTTGTCATTTGTAAGTATTTTGCCAGGGAGTCAAGTAAAAGACTTTTGAAAATACAAAAGAGAATAAACTCTTCAAATCTATTTACATATTTGAGTTTCTGTTCTTACCAGGTGTGTCAGGGCTGTAGTGGGTTGTTTTAATAAGGTGATTAATTGCTGATTCCCAGCCTTGAGTGTCTACATTTCTTGTCCCGTTTGCCTAAGCCTGTTTATCTACTACTCTGCCACTGTAAATACTGGCTTCAGGAATATTAAGTCAAAAAATGTAGGAATGGCCTAGTGGTTAAGAGCAGAGTTTGAGAAGCAGGGAAGCTAGGATTCAAATTCCCCTCATGCTAGGTTTTCATCCTGTTGCATTTTTGGAGAGTTATTTTGTCCCCAAACAGACATTCTCACTTTCCTTTTGTACAATTCTTTCCGATGTCCATGGGGTTGGAAACAATTTTTTAAAACAATAAAAAGGTTGTCACGGTGCCAGCGAGGCCGAGGCCAATAGGTATCAAAGGCTTGGCTGAAAAAAAAAGTGTTTTAATCCTCCTCTTAAATTTCAAAAGAGACAGTTCAAAAGATGGAAGGGCAAGGTATATTACAGAATAACATTCAGAACCGTGAAGATACTATGATGAGTACCTTCAAAATGGATCCTGGCTGCAGGAGGGGCACAGAGCAAATTAGCCAAAGAATACGGCCAGGCTTGAGAGGGCCCATAAGGAAAAAAATTATCTGAAAGATAATGCAATTGATCAGGAGAAAAAAAAAAAAGCTCGAGGAGCCAAAACTAACAATGCAAATCAAATGATAAAGACAACAGAAAGCCAATGCAGGCTGACTCATATCTATGAGCCGTAAGAATTTTGGCTGTTAAATTTTGAATTTAGTTGTTTATAATGGATTACCTGGAATGTTATTTAAAGAGCATTACGAGAATCAATCCTACTAAGCCGAAGATCCCCAATCAATCATCTATACACACATGCATAGATATATATTTGTGGGTATATAAAGATATTTAGAGCTGTACCAAATAGTATATTTTACTATGTGGATGAATACAAATAATGGGCATTGAGCTTTAACAACAAATAATAAAAGAAGCAAAGTGCAATCCGAGATCAAGTGTTTATTTCAGTAGAATTTAGCACAGTACAGCCCTGCATTATTTGTATTTAAATCACTATTCAGCCAAATATGAATAATGTATTTGGACACTATTCTGGGCAAAATCAAAATCTTGGTATAGCCCTAGATAATAGATATATATAGGGAGAGAGATCCTTGATAATCCTGTTGCCATGAAGACTTGCCAGTGGGCCCAGGAGAGCTTTGGGGTGTTAATGCATACCCTGCTGCATACACAACCAGTCACATGGCCTGCTTGTGCACAGTATTACACACTCCAACAACGAAAAAGACTGCCAACTGCTGAACACAGCAAAAATGAGCCTGTACACCAATAGGCCGATGATCAATTTCCCCGCGCTGTTCTGAACAGCGCTTTAAAATTAGTGCTGGAAAAGCACGGGGAAATAAAGCCCCGATGATCTATGCGTGCTATTAGCTTCGATCATCGGAGCACTTCTGAAGAAGGACTGTGCCTGGACATGCACCCAAGGCACAATCCCTTCCGCACAAGTTGTTCAACAGGTCCAGGCTGTCAAAAAAAAAAAAAAAAGCCCAGACCTGTCAAACAGACCAATGCCGGATTGAACCTCCATCTCCCCCACCCCTCAATCTGAACACAAGGGGGTTGGATGTGTCTTAACACTGCCCTTAAGCTTCCCATTGTCTCCTCCCAAAGACTCAATGTTGATGTCCCATTGTGATATTCCTAATTATAATTTGATTATCTCGCATAACTTGTACAATGTAACCCATAACCAATTTGTAACAACTGTATTCTCATTATTCATATCTTATTGTAAGCCACACTGAGCCCACAAATAGGTGGGAAAATGTGGGATACAAATGCAAACAATAAAATAAATAAATGTCCATCTCTCCCCACAAAAAAGGTTTCCCTGGTGACCCAGTGGGCACCCCCTGCCATCCGGCCTAGTGCCCCCCAACTCCCCTCTCCCTGTACCTTAAAGCAGGAGGAGGGAGTTGCACTGCCTTCAAAATGGTGGGGTGATGCACTGGGCAGCGCTTCAGTACCATATAAGGGAGTTTCTTCCTCATGTGGTATTGAAGCACTGTCAGCGCATCTCAGGATACACAAGGCAGAACACCACCATTTTAAATGCAGCACTCACAGGAGAAGAGAGTGCAACTCCCTCCTCCTGCTTCAAGGTATGGGGGGGACACTAGGCCACCAGGGCGGGTGGCAGGGGATGTCCACTGGGCCACCAGGGAAACCTTTTTGAGTGGAGGTCCACTGGACCTTCAGCCCCTTGTGTCCAGGGGCGTGGGGGACCTGTAAGCACAGGGTTCCCCATTCTTCCCTGGTGCTCTGCAACCCCTAACTCCAGCTCTGAGCTGGAATAGGGTTTGCTGCAGGAGCAGCGTCAATATTTGGCACACTGCCTGCTGAGCATTGAGGAGGAATACCTAATGCCCTGTTTAGCAAGCTACTTGCGCTCAGAGCCGGCGGCTCATTGTTACACTCACCATCTCTGATCATAGGGTGCAGGCAAACACGGGTGCTAGTCCAGCGCTAGTGGCCTGTAGCACCCGCATGCCTTTGTTCACCTTGCCCATGAGATAAAAAGGGAGTGTGAGACAAAGGCAGGGTTGTGTGATGAGTAGGAGTGTGTATGGGAATGTTTGTATTTATATATATAATTGGCTCTGGACAAAAGAGAGTACCTAATACAGAAAAAAAAGAACAATGAAGGGTGTGCAGAGAAAGGGTGTAGAAAAGAAGACCTGTGTGGGCATTTGAAGGAAAATTTGGACAACAGATACGAGAAAGGGGAGGAGTTGGATTAATTTTTGTTTTTAAGGCAAGTTATATTCAGGAACATTCGATATTTTGATGCCCGAATGTGCTCACAATCTAATCGAATCTGGCAGCAGGGAGGCTCTCCTTCATGTCAGTCAGTACTAATGTGGTTAAACTTGTGTCATTCACAATAGTGGCATTGCCTGTCTCTCCTCCAGGAAGTTGTAATATAATACACTGTGAGCGTTTGAAGTTAAACAATGTTATTGGTTAGGAAACCTGTGTCTTAGGTCATAATTGCTTCTTCAATCCCAGCTCTAGAATGAACTAGCAAGAAATCTCAGCCTCATCTCTGAGATTCTGCCCCAGAGACTGTTACTGGAATTCCCCTAGACCCTGGCTAATTGAAGTAAATCTTAGTGTTTACTGTATAATTTCTGTTCTTTTTCCATGTTCTTTGGTGGTTATATTTAGAATTCACTGTATTTCCTTTTTTATTTTCTAGTAAAACATTTTAGTTTGTTAGCCCTGTATTTGATTGATCATGAATTCTACTGCTGCTCCTTGTCATCTTGAGCAAGTCACTTAACCCTCCAACCCTAAGGTACAGCATTAGATTGTGAGCCTTCCAGGGATGGGAAAAGTGTAGCTGAATGTAACTCACCTTGAGCTATTATTGAAAAACGTGTGAGCAAATAAAATCCCACATTTAAAAAAAAGCTTTCCTAGAAGGGACAGAAATCCCAGTTGGCAGGTGAGAAGTTTTACTATATAAGTTGTAGTACAGCACAGTTCACCTGCTTATAGGGAAGGGAATGGAACTTGATATACCGCCTTTCTCTGGTTTTTGCAACTACACTCACCTGGGGCAATGGAGGGTGACTTGCCCAGAGTCACAAGGAGCTGCAGTGGGAATTAAACCCACTTCCCCAGGATCAAAGGTTTTGTCCCTTTAATTTTCATTAAAACATGTCTAACTCCCCCCCCCCCCCCTCCTTTTATCAAGCTGCACGGTAATGCCAACACAGCCCAATTGGGTTTGTAAAAAGGGGGAAGGGGGTAAAGTTTTTGTTCCTCTGAACTGCTCATATTCAAATCCACCAGCTGGATACAGTTCCAAACGACTGCTTGATCTAGCCTTGACAAAATTACATTTTTGTAAAATGTAATTTCTTATATACTGTCTGCAAGTCAAAAACAATTAAAACAGTATAGGTTCAGCTACAATGGGCTCAGTCTGAATTTCTACCTGCGGCAGAGGTGTAGATAGGTGGGGCACCAGAAGAGTGACTGCTCCCCCAAACGGACTTCCGATGGTGCCAGCACCTAGTTTTCAGGTGCTCTGATGTGCCTATTTCATGCGTGTGTATGCCTACATAGTCTGCTCTCTGCTTCCCCTGGTGTCACAACGTGCCTACGCTTCTGATCCGAGGCAATGACGGGCTAAGTGACTTGCCTAAGATCACAAGGAGGCTCAGTGGGATACTGCAGGGTCATTTCATGGATGAAAAATAATAATAATTGCTAGGTTAGGTGTGTTTTAACAATGCTAACAAATTTTGGTTAATTGATTATTTGACCCTCCTCGTTACTAAAATTTATAGGCAAATCACTACCACATATGGAAAATCGAGTAAATTTGTAGTGGCCTATCTAGGGCCAAAACAAATGTTTAGGTACCCTGTGCAGGAGGCTGATTTGTCTTCTTTTCTATATGGAAGCTCTTATTAACTGTAATCTGCCCAGAAGCTTTATGTTAACGAGCATATAAATCTTTGTTAGACCCAGTCCATATTGTATTGTATTATCATCTACACACCTACTCCAGCACCAGTGGAGTAGCTATGGGGGGCCACGGGGGCCTGGGTGTGCACAGCGCTGAAAGCAGGACAGGGTACCAGCAATGTAAGACCAGTGCGGGACAAACGATTTAGCTGGTGGGGGTTGGGGACCCCTGCCAGCCAAGGTACTCTCCAGGGGGGGGGCATTGGTGGCAGCAGGGAGGCAGAAGTGGTGGCGGGGCGGGGGGGGGGGGCAGCAGCAGACAGGCTGATCAGAATGTGTCCCCCCCACCTTGGTATATGGCCCCCCTCCCCTCAAAGTCTGGTTACCCCCTGTCCAGCACTATGAAAGTTGAGGTAGTCAATAAGGTGGCCGTTCAGAGTATGAGTACTACAGAAAAAGAACAGGAGTTGTATTTTGTTTTCTCTCTACTAACATTTATAGAAAACTATGTTAATCAAAATACAGGAAGTTGCTGACTGGCACACTAACATATTTGTTTTCAAATAATACCATTTAACGGCCAGTCGGCACATTAACAAAATACTGTACCTTAAAAACAGCAGAGCAAAGGTACAGTGACAAAAACGAACGAGAAGGATTTGCATATCTTCGATAATATGCTGATCGTGTTGAATTCTCATTGGATCAGCTCTGCATTCTCGTTTTTAGATGGTCCTGGGTAAAAAAAAAAAAGGATTTGCCAGGTAAATCCGAGTAATCCGGTTTTTAGTTTGTTCCTTTGCTAAGGGTTTTCTGACTAAGACAAACAAAAGAAACTAGCGCTATAGAAATGCTAAGTAGTCGTAGTAGAAGTAACCAATTAGCGACGTTGCATTTTGAGGAGTTACAGACTGCAGCAGTAAGTTGTTTTTTTTTTAACTCTGTACCCATGGAATCAAGTCGCTTGTGACTTCAAATCATTTTGTTTAGGTTCTTGGATACGCTTATCTAAAATTAGTATTTATACAAAAATTGTGCTGAGCGCATTCGACATCCAACATTGTACAGCCACGAGAAGTTTTCTGCTTACTCCCTTTTTTGAGTATATAACAGTATTAAAATAGTTTGAAAAATCATGCTGGTGATGACGCCACTAGTTGACCTTTCATATTTGTCTTTTTTTCCCCCCCGACAGTCATCCCAAAACCCCTCTTGACTTTGAAGCATTTTTGCCTACATCAAAAATGGCTGTTCAAGCTTCACGCCCCGCCCATCTTCTCTGTAAAACATCATTGACCACGCCCTTTCCGTACCACAACCCAGCCAGATTGTGATGGTCAACCTATGGTCCAATCGCTACTTACTTGTGGGTCTAAATAGTTGGATTTCCATTTGGGAGGAGGGAATATTGGGCTGAGTTCGATAGGCGACGACGATGGGCAGGGCAGGAGCAGGACTTTGGAGTGAACGTGGTATAAAAAAAAATGTGTGTAGACTGTGTAGAGCGCGAGCAGGCAGATAGCAGACCAGTAGCCTAAGCCTGGCTTCAACTAAGTCACGGTGCGCGAGAGCCGCGCATGCGCAGAAGAAAGGAAGCGCGCTAGGTATCCGGTGGAAGGAGCACACCGTGTGCTTCCGCGGCTTCCGCCGTTAAGCCGCTCAAGGCAGGTGAGGAGAAGGGAGTTGCGGTTGGACGGCTCTTCCTGCAACACGAGCTTGCTCGGTGCTTTTCGGCTCCTGTTGGAATGGAGGTGGAAATTAGCCGGGCTTCTTATTAACCGGAGGAGGCAGAGGCCGCGCTTACACAATGCAAGGGTGGCAGCGCCGAGAGCCCGGGTGGCGGTTGATATGAGGTGGCCGTTTCTCTCCTTCCTCGACGGGCGTGTGTGAGCCGGAAGCGGCGGCCACACGTCCCTGTCCCTTGGGAGCCGCAGGTCTGCTCCGTTCTGTGATTTCTTGTCCCTCTGGAGGCTGCCTCTGCTGCTGATATACCATGAGGTTTCGCATCTATAAGAGGAAGGTGTTTATACTGACCCTGGTGGTGGCTGCTTGTGGTTTAGCCTTCTGGAACAGTGGCCGGCAGAAGAAAAATGAGCTGTTCGTGCAGGACTCGGACCCGAACAGGAACGGCAAAGGCTTCGTATCCGTCGGCAGTCGCAGGATATCCAACGAGACTGCGGGAGACAAAGTGCCAAAGCCTGACGTGGACAATGCAACTCTAGTTCATCGGTCGATTGTGTATCAATTAAACTTTGACCAAACTATTAAAAACTTGGACAAGATACAAAATCGCCCCCGGGATGATCTTGTGGTCGTTGTGCAAGTGCACGATAGGCCAGAATATCTGAAACTGCTTATTGAATCTCTCAGGAAAGCCAAGAACATTGAAAACGTTTTACTCATTTTTAGCCATGATTTCTGGTCTCTAGAGATTAACCAGCTCATTTCAAGCGTGAATTTCTGTCAAGTTCTTCAGATATTTTTCCCCTTTAATATTCAGCTGTATCCGAACGAATTTCCAGGGAATGACCCCAAAGATTGTCCGAGGGATATAGAGAAATCAGCTGCGGTGAAGTTGGGTTGCATTAATGCTGAGTACCCCGATTCTTTCGGACATTATCGAGAGGCCAAATTCTCACAAACGAAACATCATTGGTGGTGGAAGCTTCATTTTGTATGGGAAAGAGTGAAAGTCTTGAAAGACTATAGTGGTCTGGTTTTGTTTATAGAAGAGGATCACTACTTGTCTCCAGATTTCTATCATGTCCTTAAAAATATGTGGAGCGAAAGAAACAAAGAATGTACAGACTGTGATGTATTGACCCTAGGGAATTATGCTCGGGTCCATACCTTTTCTGGTAAAGCTGACAAACTGGAGGTGAAAACCTGGAAGTCCACAGAACATAACATGGGAATGGCACTAAACAGAGAGACATACCAAAAACTAATCCAGTGCACTGATGCATTCTGCACTTACGATGATTACAATTGGGATTGGACTCTTCAGTATTTGACTGTGACTTGTCTTCCTAAATTTTGGAAAGTCATGATTCCTGAAGTTCCCAGGATATATCATACTGGAGATTGTGGCATGCACCACAAGCAATCTTGTAGCCCATCCACAGAAAGTGCCAAAATAAAATCACTGTTAAACAACAATCAACAGTATATGTTTCCAGAAAGTATGAGTATTAGTAATCGCTACTCAATGACGGCACACTCCCCTCATGTGAAAAATGGAGGCTGGGGAGATATAAGAGACCATGAACTCTGTAAGAGCTACCGCAGACTACAGTGAAAAATCTAAATGTCATGAAAGTTCATTTTGAATGGCTGCATACTGGCTATTTTTTCCTGAATATACAACTGTATGATAAGGTGGATTGGTTTCTGCTTTAATATGAATAAACATTCTTGTAAAAATTGTTCAAAATAGTGCATTCTCATGTGTGGAAGTTTTTGAATTTTTAAAACAAAGTATTAAATTGTAATTATTTTTAATCAAGTATTTTGAGAAAGAAACCATCACCAAAATGCTCATAAATTGAAAACTTGCCATTTAATAACTCTTAAAATGCACACATTTTAAGTTTTATTGGGATATTTTTGCACATAACTGATAGATTTGGACTGGTAAACGGGGATTATTTTAACATGATTATCAGTTATCATTAGTTCCATTTTATGCAGTGGCAGATTTGAATCATTTGATTTACCTTGAAATTGAGACAGCCAGTTAACACCCACACACACACAGCAGAGGAGGAGGGCTCCCTCCAAAGTTATGAATTGTGGATGCCCATTGGGGTTCCCTTTTGTCATATTCTTTTTTTTTTTTTTTAATTTATTAGGATTTATTAACTGCCTTTATGAAGAGATTCACCCAAGATGATGAACAGTAGGTACAGTTTAATATTAAACTTACAATTCTGTTAACAGCATAACAATAGTAAATATGTACAAATATAAACATAAATACAATGAAAGAGGAAACTTGAAAACAGCAAATTGAAACCTAATAATAAGACTATCATGAAACAGGATCAAAAATATACACATTAACTGGCCTGCCTAAAATAATAACAGGCCATTCCAACGATAGGGCCAGACTTTTAGTAATAAGGCACCTGTTCTGGTTATTGAGAAGTTACCCCTGTTCCTATATTTATCTAATAATTTATCAAAACTGAATCACGTCAGCTTCCATACACCCTTTATTTTCCCAGATGCAGTACTGTAGAAAGATATTACCAAATAGAATAATTATAATAAAGGTAACAATTCATAATTGTAGTTTCAGGACAGTAGAAGTGATAGGTGATTCTTCATACTGCAGAACCTATATTCTGCTCTGCTGAACCTTCTTAATATTCTGTGCCTTCTGGTATCTAGCTAAAGGCATGGAAAATGTGCTAAAAAATCATACAATCATACATTATCTTTTATGTACATATGTTTTAATTTTTTTTATTTAGTTGCTCCAATATAAAGTTCTCACTTTAATTCCAAAGATGTTTTTAATATCACAATTTTTATGGTTTTATCACTATTGTACATTAAAATGTATCATTTATAGAATCAGGTATTTGTACATAGAAAAACATGTTTAGTGTAATTAAAAAATAATAATAATCACACACAGGGCTGTGTAACTTTGTAAGTACTGAAATACCACATCACCAGAATGAATTTAGACGTTGCCTCTGAAGTACATTGACAGAAAACTTTGCAACATTTTACATGACTAGCAGATAGCAAAATGTAAGGTATCCTGGTCTCTAATTTGGAGCTTAGCCGTGTGTAACTATAATGTAATGAGCACTCTACAAGTAGCTACCTGATTACTCAAAGGCCAGCAGGAGAGTGCACTACCTGATACTAACTCCTGTACAATGAAAGGAATAAACTATTTAACATAGTAATTCCCCCCCCCCCCCCCCCACCAACCATACTGAGTGCTGTATAACACAATTCATGCTGAAGTAGCTGACACTGAGGCATATTTTCAAAGCACTTTGGGAGGCTAAGTTCCATAGGTTTCTATGGAACTTTGGGAGGCTAAGTGCTTTGAAAATATGCCTCTTTGTCTCCTTCCGTGGGGATGTGGTTTTAATCTATTGTGCTGGATATATAGCACCATTAGATAGTGCCATGAGTCCCTTCAACAAGGAAATAACTTCTTATGAAGGTTGTGCCATTTTGTGTTTCTCTACCTCAAAGCTGCTCTTTGACTTAGATCCACTCAAAGATTAGGCAAATGAAAAGCCAAATTACTTGTAGTAATTGATCTATCTGGAATTTTTAATTTTGTAAAATCCATCATTAATTGCCCTGTCTGCAGTGTTTGAGTTTATAAATGCATACCTATTGTATTTACTTTAGTTACTGTGAAATTTAGTAGCAAAATCTTAGGTTGTGCTTGATGGTCAGAGAGTTCATGGAAAGGAGCAATTCTCTACACTGTTTTTAAGGTTAATGATGCAACAGATGGGCCTACACAGAATTGCTACTTTTGTTACTAGGTTGGAATCATGGACAGCTCTGTTAGTCTTTAGTACTGCAAAAAGAAAAGATATAGTGTTTTTATTTATAATGGTTTCGACTTTTTAAATGCTCTCTTTGTAGTAGTATGCAGCAGGACTCTGTCTACTTTTTACTCTTTTTTTTAAACATTGTATCAGTTCCTCTGCATTCTTGTCAAAGATAATGCAGTACTACAAGCCCGATTCTCCAGATTATCATTGCCTCCTTTTTTTCTTATTCCTAGTTCTTTTTCTTGTATGTACCATTCTGTTCCTTAAATAGTCATTGTTATAGACTCTAATAGTGCACATTATTAGTCTAATGTGAGACCTTCACCAGGTGTTGTATTAGGACTAAAATGTTGGACTGTGGATTAATTACAACTTTTTATTATTATTATTTGGTATACTGTTTTTATAGACTCTTTCCCCATCTCCATTTTAACAAAAAAAAAAAAAGAGAGATAAAACAAAAATAATTAAACTATCTTATCAGACAATTGGATTTTCTAAAGCTTGATTTCTTAGCTGCAGTTCAGCAAGCTGTCTTATTCTGGTTGTGTAAAACCTTTGCTGTATGGCCCTGAAACTACATAACAGGGAAGAATACAAGTAAACAACAATAAAAGATATTTTGCTTCATAGCACGCTTGCATTTCTCTTCTTTCTTGTGCTTTAATGACCTTTGTTTCCACACATGACTAAGGGCACAAAGCTTATGTGTTTGCAATGTTTCCTTTAGACTGGTTATTAGATTGTAAGCTCTTTGAGCAGGGACTGTCTTTCTTCTTGTAGAAATGCTAAATAGTAGTAGTGGTTGTAGCCAGTCTGAAGCAACCTTTATAATGCACAAGGGTTCTGCGTCCATTTTACCATTTGCCATAGAGCAGCTACCGCTAATCCTTTGCAAATGTATTACAAGTTCAGCAGTATTAAAATGAGCATTCTGAGCAATGCACAAACATTTCCATGCACCGAGCACCTACCTTTAATGTGCAAAACTTTACGGCAGGGCTGGAGCTGTTGTTATGGGGAAGCAGTCTGCTTGCACTGGATGGTGTTGAGGAAGGAACTTTAATTGACTTTACATTAGTCACTTGGCTTTGTTTTGCCCATTGTAAACCGTTCAGTTGCCTGCTTGGAATCAATTGTGCTGTATATCAAATGTCTGGAAATAATAATCATAATAATAAGGCTATCTGTACTTCAGGAAGCAGGTGAAAGCCTGGCTGATATGAAAAAAGCAACTAACTATAGATAAGGGCTCATTTTCAAAACACTTAGACTTATACACAGGGACTAATATCGGTTGCACTTACTGCTGTAGGACCTGCATAACCTTTTATGACTCCATGTGCAATTTTCCCTTACGTTAGTCATGTTTATCTTCTATCGAAACTCCTGCTACTCTATCTTATCTGTCTGTGTGTTTCATTTCTGCTTTCTCCAAGGGCAGTTTATTAAGATGTTGTAATGTGTGTTTTGTTGACATAAGTAGCTTTGTTTTTGGTTCTTAACATAGAAGGGTGGTATATCAAATACATTTGAGTGCTAATTGACTATACCCAGGTTATTCTTGCTGGACACCATACTACTAACAAATAATAATAGTAGTAATAAAATACTTCATGTAAAGTCATTTCTTTATCCAGAACCTTTGGGTTTGGGCTTGTGTGATGGAGGAGATATCTGTATCTTTCAATAACTATAACTGAGTGCTTTATTTTAAAATCTTGTGTATAAAGTTCTCTGAGACAGGATCCAAATCTCTGTGGTAGCTGGGGTATTTTGTTAAGCATAAACCATTCTTTTATCCTACATTTATTCCATTCTACTTGCATTTTCCTTAAACAGAATGCCAAGATTTTGTCTGCTTCATTACTGTCTCAGTAATATCACTTAAGTCTAAACAGGTTAAATGCCAAATTCTCTTTGGCAAGGAAATCCAAATTATGCCAGGCCTCTTCATCGTTCTCTGAGGGCCTTCTTGAATCCTGACTCTTTATGATGTTTATCATAGCTATAGACTTGCTCTCTCCAATATTTACTTTGCTCTAACTTAGTCCTCTTATAATGTGATGCTTTGCCAATAAAGAAGGCCTATATTAACACTTTTAAGGTGCCACAGAGATTATTGGGGAGAAGGGCACAAGAGAGAGACATAGGAGGTTAAGACAATGTACTGGGAATCAGGGAGGGGAAAGGGTTGGGAGAAGATAGAAGGAAAACATGAAGGTGAGGTAAAGGAGACATGGCCAAATGGGGAGAATTAATTTTTTGTGTGTGTGTGGGGGGGGGGGTGCCTAGGAATTAAAGATTAGACCTGGTATTGGGGGGGGGGGCTAAAATGGTAAGTGATAGGGAGAGAGAGGATCCAAGGTGCAGATATAGAGACTAGAATGGAAAGGATTAGGGATGAGTGGGTAGGGTGTGAAGGGAAGGAGAGATAGATGAAGAAGGAGCTGGAAGACACAGGAAAGGATGGAAGAGGAGAAGAAATAAGGGAGAAGGGGGTGAAGAAGAAATTTCACTTGAAGGGGAAGAAAAGGAAAGCATGAGGAAGGAGTTGGGAAGGTAGAGGGGAAAGATAGGAGTGATGAAGGGGAGGGACAGAGAAGAGATGAAGAAGGAAGGTAGAGATAATTGTAGGAAAAGAGATTAGATGTTTGATAGAAGCAGGAGGACAGCAGTATGTGTGAGGTGGGTATGAGAGACAGTGGAGAGAGAAGAATGGAGGAATATAGGTCAGATAAAAAAAATAAAGGGGCCTCACAATGACATAAGCAAAAGAAAGATGATAGCATGATGGAAATTCTAATGGAAAGGCTGAAAGAATTGAACAAGTTGCAAAAAAACCCACAACAAAGTGGAGAAGGAATAAGGAAAGGCTAGAAAATATTTAATTGAACTTCTCTGCTGCAGCTGAACAGGTGGGAGGTTTGAAACTAGTGAGAATGAAGAAAGAGTGAGTTGGAGGCTGGAGCATAGCCACACATGGGCCCAGGAGGGCCTCGGTCTGTCTACTTTCAGTTGAGGCCCACCAGAAGCAGCACATTCTTGGTGTAGATGGCAGAGATCCCCAAGCCCTGACAATTGAAGACAGCCACAGTCTGCCATAACTCCCCTCAGACAATCTTGGCAGTTAGTGGGAGTGTTCCTGAGCTACTAATACCAGCACCCCATGCATGCTTATTTCACGTGCATGCTCAAATGCTGTGTAAGAACAGAGCATGCGTAGGGTGCTGGAATTGGTGGCTGGGAGCTCTGCCACTGAATTCCATGATTGTCTAAGGCAGAGTTTCAACCTTTTTGACCTCACAGCACACTTACAAGGTGCAAAAATTGTGAAGGCACACCACTGGAATCTAACCCATCTCTGCCTGTCCCTATAAAGATCCATTCCATTCCCACCTATCCCCACAAATAATCTCCTCTATCCCTACCTGTAACCTTCAGAAGTAGTTATTTAATTTAATTATGCTGCTGCAATACATTAGAGCCCCAATTACCTGCTACTGGGAAACCAGAACAAGATGGATTGTTAAAGATTCCTACACAGACACCATATGCCAGCAGAATCCTTTACCTCAGTTTCAGATGTAGAACATGACTCTTACCTGACAAAATAGGGAACCACAAAAAAAAAAAAAAACATGCAGACAAAAACTAAAACCCAGAGGCACAAAGGTCCTGGTAAAGAATCGCTCTGTATTTCCACTTCGATAAAAGTTACCAATTTGGAAATACAGAGAGATTCACAAAGCAAATCACATGCAAATGAGCTGGTCACTGCTTTTGCAATCAGCTCATTTGCATGCAATGGGGGGGGGGGGGTGAACCCAGTCGGTGAGCTGAGCATCCGCAGATCAGTCAATTGCTAAGCGTGGCTGCTCTGCACAGGAGGCTGGAGCTGATTTGGGACTTGTAAAGTTTGGTTTTGGGAGGGGTGGGGGGTTATGAGGGCCTTGGTTTTCTATATGTTTTTTATTCTGTTGTTAAACACAAAGGAATCCTGTTTAGAAGGAATGGTTCTGTGGAATCTTAGTGGAGATTGGGTGGCGACGCCGGTAATTGGAAACAAAACGGGAGCTGGGCAGACTTCTACGGTCTACGCCCTGATCGTGACTGAATAGATAGGGATGGGCTGGAGTGTATATTTTAAGGGGCTTCGATGTTAGCTTCAGAACTTAGTACAAGAACAGTACTGGGCAGACTTCTACGGTCTGTGCCCTGAGAAAGGCAAGGACAAATCAAACTCGGGTATACATATAAAGTATCACATACCATGTAAAATGACTTTATCTTGTTGGGCAGACTGGATGGACCGTAAGGTCTTTATCTGCCATCATTTACTATGTTACAGATGACTTTCATACACCCATACAGGCTACGTGTAAGAAAGCAGTTTTTAATAGCCTTTTGTTGTTTTCCCTTTGAAAGAACAAAGGGCACACTTGTGACATCAACGTCTCCCTTTCTCGCCCTGTGCTAATAATGAATCATAAATAATACCATAGAGTGACAGCAGTTACCGTGCATGGCAGGAGAAGGAAAAGGCGGCGGCTGAAAGTGGCACAGGGCACAGTTCCGCAGGCTGCTCAGGAAGAAATATAAGATGTATTCTGTGGTGGTAGCTTTGAAGAGATTGGGGCGAGCCTCTGCCCAGGGATCATGTTAGGAGAGCAGTAAGTGCGTCTGTCGAGAATGCTGCCTGGGGATGTTGTGTTTGGACACAAGCTCTCTGCTATTCCTTTTTAGTGAAGCAATCACAACACCAATGTTTATTCTGCCCCAGAGCAATTCTGATTGTGTTTGTTGGTCCAAGTTTTCCCTGAGTGGGGATCGCAAACTTTGTGGCTCTTCTCCACATCAGAGGTGTGTAAATGTGTATTTGGAAAGCTTGGCTCAGTGCAAAGTTTTCCCTCTTTTCTTTTTCCTGTTTCTCGTGTCAGCTCCATGTGCCTCCCTTCCCTATAGTAAAGCAGCTGAGCTCACTAGTATACGGAACTGCCAGGGGGGAAAAAATAACTGGACTTTTTGTAAGGCTCAGAAGCAATCTCCGCCCAAGCTTCTTATCACAGTTTACCAGCCTGCATGCTGTTAGCCTTGAAACTTGTGAAAGCCTTCTAAAAAGAGTGCCCAACTCTGTAAAGATCGCATCAAGGTGCCCTTTATATATTTCTCCTCCTCTGTTGCAGTCCGCAGCTCAGTACTGACAGCTCCTGAGCACCCGTTAAAAATTCCTCGTTTGGGTAGGCAGTCCTTTCTGTGCATTTGAATGGTAAGTAGCTCATTTTAATATCTTAACATGCAATTATCGTTAGCTGTTACCGTGGCAGGAAAACTGCCCTTTAAAATCAAGTGTGGTACCGGAAGATTGGAGGGTGGCCAATATAATGACGATTTTTTTTTTTTAAGTTGCAGAGGAGATCCAGGAAATTATAGACCGGTGAGTCTGACAGTGCCAGGCAAAATGGTAGAGACTATTATAAAGAACAAAATTACAGAGCATATTCAAAAGCATGGCTTAATAAGACAAAGTCAACATGGATTTAGTGAAGGGAAATCTTGCCTCACTAATCCAGTACATTTCTTTGAAGGGGTGAACAAACTTGTGGATAAAGATGAGCTCTTTGATATTGTGTATCTGGATTTTCAAAAGGCGTTTGACAAAGTACCTTATGAAAAACTCCAGAGGAAATTAGAGAGTCATGGGATAGGAGGCAGTGTCCTTTTGTGGATTAAAAACTGGTTAAAAGAGAGAAAACAGAGAGTAGGGTTAAATGGTCAGTATTCTCAATGGAGAAGGGTAGATGGTGGGGTTCCCCAGGGGTCTGTGCTGGGACCGCTGCTTTTTAAAATATTTATAAATGATCTAGAGCTGGGAGTAACTACAGATGTAATTAAATTTGCTGATGACACAAAGTAATTCAAAGTTGTCAAATCGCAAGAGGATTGTGAAAAATTACAAGAGGACCTTACGAGACGGCATCTAAATGGCAGATGACGTTTAATGTGAGGAAGTGCAAAGTGATGCATGTGGGAAAGAGGCACCCGAACTATTCCATTGTCCACCTCTACAATTCCCAAGCCCTTGGGTAAAGCTCAGATTGCCAGTGCATAAAACCAGCCAAGACTGAGAAAAGCAACTCAAACTCTGATAAATATTGCCTATACATATACGTGTGTATATGCAAGGTTTCACATTAGGAGTCACCAATCAGGAAAGGAATCTAGGCGTCATCGTTGATGATACGTTGAAACCCTCTGCTCAGTGTACAGCAGTGGCTAAGAAAGCAAATAGAATGTTAGGAATTATTAGGAAAGGAATGGAAAACAAAAATTAGAATGCTATAATGCCTTTGCATTGCGCCACAGTGCAACCACACCTCGAATATTATGTTCAATTCTGGTCACTGCATCTCCAAAAAGATATAGTGGAATTAGAAAAGGTACAGAGAAGAGCAATGAAAATTATAAAGAGGCTGGAACGACTTCCCTATGAGGAAAGGCTAAAGCGGCTAGGGCTCTTCAGCTTGGAGAAAAAACAGCTGAGGGGAGATATGATAGAGGTCTATAATATAATGAGTGGAGTGGAACCGGGTAGATGTGAATTGATTGTTTTCTCTTTCCAAAAATACTAGGACTAAGGGGCATGCAATGAAGCTACAAACTAGTAAATTTAAAACAAATTGGAGAAAAGTTTTCTTATTTTTCTTCACTAAATGTGTAATTAAACTCTGGAATTCGTTGCCAAAGAATGTAGTAAAAGCAATTAGCTGGGTTTCAAAAGGTTTGGATGGCTTCCTAAAGAAAAAGTCCGTAGACCATTATTAAAATAGATGGGGAAAATCCACTGCTTATTTCTAGGATAAGCATCATAAAATGTATTGTACTTTTTTGGAATCTTGCCAGGTACTTGTGAGCTGGATTGGCCAGTGCTGGGAATAGGATGCTGACCTTGATGGGCCTTTGGCAATACTTATGTGCAAAATTTGCCATCTGGCTACACCACTGGTTGGAGGGAATGGGGCTCCATAAAGTTTGCCTCTTGTTTCGTTGCCTTCCTTCAGTCTGAGAGGGGAGGAGACATAGTTAACACTCCCTTCCATTCTGACCTCCCTAGTTCTTGCCCCCCACCTTAACTAACCCGCTAAGCCTACTATGCTGAAGGGATATAAGGAAATTAAGAACTTCACTGCATGCAAAAGACACATCTCAATGCCTTTGATGTACAATTTTTCAAAGACTCCCTAGGAGACAAAATAAAGATCAGAACTCAAATGAGAGAATTTTAGCTGGCAACTAAATTATATTCCTACTGCTGCTTAAGGCAGCATTTTTGTGCTATCTGTTCATCTATTGGGTAGATAAAGCAATTCACAGAGTAATTATTTCAAGCAAAGGACATAAACCTATTGACTCATGACCCTGTCTTATGATCGTCTTAATTTAAAACAATTATTTAGTTTTCCGTTCTCCTCATGACTCTTTAGGGTAGGAACCTTTGTCAGTTCATTGGTGTAAAGTGCTACATACATTCTGAAGGTTTCACAGTGTTTCCTGTATATTAATGTTTGTGTGAAGAGTCACAGGGATACAAATAATCCTATTTACTAACCAGTAGAACCCCCCCCCACCACCAAGTCTGCATTTTAAATTGCACACTTTCTCCAGTCCCCTAGGGACTACCACATCCGGAACTTTGCTTTTAGGCATTAAGTTTGGACACTCAAGGGAGGGAAGGGGGGGGGGGAGAATACTAAAAATTGATGATGTTGTTTAGTGAAAGCATAACCGTGAAGTAACTATGTTATTGTTAGAATGCTACTTACCTGTTGGTGTGGACTACTTTTGTGTGTCATCAATAAAAAAATGATTGAATTTAAATTGCACACTTTCAGATCTGACTTTTTGAAAATGATATTTTATAGCTTTGGACAGCAACAGAGAATTTGATTTTCCTGTGGGTTTCCTGCTTATTGTCATGCTTTAAGTATTTCAAATCAATTTTGGAGTTATTTCATGTACATCTCTCGTCCCTAGTCCCCTCTTTTAGGCACTCACTAATCTCCAGTGTTCAAGCCGTATCTTTATCAGATTACATTTTATTAGTGATTTTTATATTATGTAAGTGATAGGAGTGAAATGGCCAAATTGCTACTGTACAGTTCATAAGATCTTCACAGCAGCTAAAATAAATTACCAAAATAGCCTTTGGACAACTTTATTCACCACTGCAGACATTTTATTGACATACTGTTTTCTTCTTATGGTTTATTGTTGATCCCAATTGCTCATACCATGAAAATGTTTCTTATATTTTTGTAAACAGCATAAATATCTGTATAGCAATATGTCCACTTTAAAACAGTATTGCTTTGGGGTTTTTTTTTTCTCATTTAGGGGTCCTTTTACTAAGGTGCGCTAATGATTAGTGTGCGTTAAATGATAAGAAGCCCATTATATTCCCATGGGCATCTTATCATTTAGCTCATACTAATCATTAGCGCACCTTTCTTTCTTTCTTTCTTCCTTCCTTTATATCTTCCTCCTTTGGTTGGTTGCCATGTGGTTGGTTAGAACAGTTTGAGATTTCATCTATAAAACAGGAAGTCAGCAACAGGCAGGTGCAGTAGCTGCTGAAGGAGGTGGGGAGGAACAAATATCACTCCCACAGTTGGAAACTGCTACTGCTGAAAGGAGACAGATGTAGGAAGAGAATAAATGAGTTTGTTTTTTTAAACAGTAAAGATTTGCCAAGCCTCAGTAAGGCCTACCTCTTGCAGCACAAGTTACTGGGGTCTAGGATGGGGTGGCCAGCCAGTTTTTATTTACTTACCTGAATGGCAGCAGGTCTGGGGGTTTGTGCGGATTGACAGCAGAAAACAAAAGTAGATTGTCAGGGTAGTTTACTTTGGTAAACAAGAACAACCATTCCTAAAATTTTTGAAGTGTAATTGAAGTTGTTTGGAGACTGCGGCAGTCAGGTGCAGTTATCTGAGGCACCACTGGCCTCGTGTGTGTTGCAATTGGGAGAAAAATCTCTTCCATGAGCAGTAGATTGTTTCAGTTGATGTTTGCTGCATCTTAACACCTGTTGAGGCAGCAGGGGAGCAGTAACAGTGACTCCTCTTTTCTGGAAAAAATTAAGTTAGCAGCAGTGCATCTACCTCAACTGCCCCATGAAAAAGTATCAGGAGGGCAACCAGACTGGTAGTGCTACAAGAATTTGTCTCCTAACAGTGCTAGATCACACGGTGCATACTGTATTTGTAAGCCCCTCTTATGTAGGAATTACTCAGAAGAGTGAGTCCTTGTGAAGAGTCATTGAGGGGAGTGACTGGGAGGTCCCTGGGTGGAAGGAAGCCCAGCCCATTGGAGTAGTTTGAAAATAAAATGCAAAGAGAAAGTGCACTGAGGGCAGGGTTGCCAGGTCTGCGGGGTTCCCACCCAATTGGGTGGCTTTCCGTGACCCGTTGTGGGCAATTTTTGCCGGCTGCGGGAAATTGGGCGGCTTTTAAAAAGCCACGTTGCGCATTTGGGGGGTTTTGTGGGGCTTCTATTGGTCCAATTTGGTCCAATAGAAGCCCCGTAGAGGCTGGGTTAACGACGTCGGGGGCAGGGATAGTGACGTCGGCGGCTATGTCAGAGGTAGGATTAGTGACGTCGGCGGCTACATCGGGGGCGGGGTTAGTGGCATTGGCGGCTACGTCGGAGGCAGAGTTAGTGACGTCGGCGGCAACGTCGGGGCGGGGTTAGTGACATCGGTGGCAACGTCGGGGCGGGGTTAGTGACGTCGGCAGCTACATCGGGGGCGGGGTTAAAGACGTTGGAGGTGGGGTTGATGACGTCGAGGGTACATCGGGGGCGGGGTTTAACTTTGGGCGGGGAAAATTTTTTCAACCTGGCAACCCTGACTTGAGGGTGAAGAGTGACAAGGGGGGAGAAGACTAGCAGGAGATAAAGTGTTTACCTTTTAGGAGAGTCTTTGGTTGCTTGCAGTTTGAAGCTGCCTGATGTTCCTCTGCCACTGAACAGGAAGAGTAAAGTGGAGTCTCAGATTAGAAGAAGCGAGCCCACTGGCTAAGGATAAAGAGAGTTGCTACTAGGAAAAACAGCAACTGTGAGGAGAGCTCTGGGTGGGTAGTGGAGAGACTCAGCCCAAGAGCATGGGATCAGAGCCAGGGAGTCCCCAGCCCATAGCAAGGGTGAGCCAACACAAAGGTCATCCTCTCTGGAGGTCAGACCATGAGGGTCTGGACCAGAGAGGAGCCAAGCCTTTGGAACATTATCTTTGAGGATGGGAAGTTCAACTTATTTAAAGACTACATCAAGTGTTGGAGAGGTTATGCAGTTGGAATGCATGAACTGAGCATGCTCGGGGAGTACCGTAATCGGCGGCTGGAGGTATCCTGCTGACTTCCTCTCTCCCGAGGCAGCACAAGGAGGAAGGGGGCTGGTTTGGCAGTGGATTTCTTTGGTGGGGCTTTAGTATACCCACTAGCAAAGGAATGATATCTAATGTGGGGTAGGGAGGGAGAGGAAATGCGTGCCCCTCACCCCAGTAGACTACTGGTTACGTCCTGCAATTAATCACGATTAAAAATTGTAATCGAAATGCAGCCCTAAAGAACATTAACCTTATCCATTTCAAATCAAAGGAAACAAGTAGAGTTGCTCAATCTTCCACATTAGTTAAATACATGTCTAAGATGTCAGTGATGTTTAAACTACCTGGTGAGACTCCCAATAGTCTTCTTCCAACCTCATCTTGTTTTCCAGCCAAGGTACCTTCACAGTGGTGGGGGGGGGGGGCGGAAGCGGTAGCAGGAGGCCAGTGGCGGGGGGGGGGCTGGCGGTGGTAGGGAGGCAATAGTGGCCGTGGCGGCGGAAGTGGCGGTGGGAGGGCGGCAGTAGGGAGGCGGGCCAAAATGTGCCCCCCTTACCTTGGGCTCTGGACCTTCCCCCTCCCATCAAGGTCTGGCTACATCCATTACTACTCCTCCCCCTGTTTACTAAGCTGTGTGTATTGGGTCACAATTAAAAATGGGTCAAAACCACCCCAGTTCTCCCCAGCACACTTACCCCAACTGTATATTGGGATGAACACCAATAACCTAGTCAGTCTGGGTCACAAAAGTAAACTACAAACAGGAAGAAAGAAGGGGATGGAGGGGGGTGCCTTCTGCTGAAAATCCCTTCTGTTTGAATCTTACTGTACAATTAAGCCAATCACAGGATATTATACCCTAAGAAGTACAAAATCAGAAAAATAGTACTGAGAAAGAAGAAAAAGTACAACGATAATTTGGATACGTCCATTAATTCCACAAGGAGCAAATAACATCTTGAAACATTAATGTGATAGTGTGTGGTATAAATGTCCTGAATTTAAGAGGAATCGTGAGGTGCTGACTTCGCTGTAGAAATATGATGTCACATATCTGAGTCCTGGATCTGGTGTGGAGGCTGCAATCTGGAAAGGTCCTTTATATCTGGGTTTTGTCCACAACTCAGGGGGGTGATTTTTCAGGTAGACAAAGTCACCAAATGAATGCTGGAAATCTGGGCGGGCCTCTCCCTGCTCTGCTGTGAAAGATACCGTGGAAGCGTGATCTTCTATCCACAGATGGATGAGATCTCTTGCCACCTGTAAAGCAGAAAGAGAGATCAGCAGCAGAGGAGACAGGAAAAGGTGTGCAGTGACCCTGCATGTCACATCCTGTGATTATCTGGTGAGGTATCAAGCTTGACTTCCTCAGACATCTGTTTCTGAAGGAAAAACTGCCAGTGGCAGAGCCTGCAACCAAATCAGGTGTGGAGTTTCCAGTAGGATTTTCCTTCAAGTCATTTTCAGAATGCCATTGGTGCACTCCACTAGCCCATTAACTTGGTGTCGGTAAATTCACAGGCAGTGATGTGGGACATGCAGACCATCAGTTATCTCCTGTAAAAGAGAGTTACGGAAGTGTGTCCCATTGTCCATGTGTATCCTGGAAGGAAAACCAAATCTGGGGAAGAAAAAGTCAGTAAACATGTTGCCACTGCTGATTTATTGGAACATAGAAATGATTTCACCACTGCAAGAATGGACATACGTGTACCAGTAAATACGTTTTACCTTGGTATCGGGTCTGCATATCTGTGAAATCAATGTGTAAGTCTAGAAAGGGCCCTGCTGCTTTTTGTAGAACTGCAGGGAGCAAAGGTATCTGTTTCCTGTGGTGGGGGGTAGCTTGCTGGCACACTGAACAGGAAAACAAAAAATTCTGTGCAATCTGCTTCAAATTAGGAGCCCACCCTTTCTGTCATATGCCATTTACCAAGGTAGAAGCTGGGGTATGTAGTGGCAAATGCCTCTGGCCTAACATCATTGTCAGAGCCTGAAAAGAAATGCAAGGGTTACCTGAGGGATGAAACCATATCCCCTCCTGAGACTGACATCCTGCACTTTCCCATTGTTTCAGCTCAGTCTGGAGTCTTTCATGATATCTATAGGTTGTGATGGCTGAAACTGTTTCCCTGAACGTAATGTGATCAGCTGTAAAGGCCTAGCTTCCTCCTCCCAGGGTTCTGGCCAACAATGCTTTTACATCTCCCACAGCCAAAGTCTGCCCTGATGTAATCTGTTCAACTTTGGCAATAAAAGCTGATGCTTCCTTCTCTAGAGGAAGTAATGATCTATAGACATTTTCAAGATCCATAAAGGACCAGGGAACATATCTCATAACCGGGTTACCTTACCTGTCCTAGTTAGGTGTGCTTAATAATTGGTTCATTTTCACAGCCGGACATGCAGACTGTCCAGCGAACTTATTGCAGAAGGGATCGGTGTAATAGTTGCTATTATCCATAGCCACAATTTGTCTTGGAGAGTCTGTGCCCTTTGAGGATCGCTCCATTCTACGCTGAACACCCTGTAAATTTGTTTCTCCATCAAAAGGTTTATTTTGACTGCATGTGATGGGCCCTTTCCTCCCATCTGTGCCTCCATCCGCTACCTGCAGTTCTGTTTCCTCCTTCTGCTCATCTTTCTCACCTTGCTCCTCCTGTTATCCTAAGGTAATGTTCCTAACGTCCTCCTTAAACCCTATATCTTCTACCCATCCTCTTATCCACTCATCTGCAACCAAGGTGTGATTTAAACCTTTAAGATGTAAAAAAAAAAACACGAGCCGTAGTCCACATGCTATTCTTTTCTCCCTTGGTATCTGGATACTGGATTGGTCCACTGTCTCTCTGCAGGTTAGGGACATCCCTAAGTTCAGGGCCCAGGGGATTAGGATCAAAGGCAGGTGTAGACAGTCCCAGAGGTTTGGGGACCTTAAATCCTACCGCCACAGGCCATACAGGTGACTCTTTCATCGGAGGCGCTTTAGGGCATGCCGTTGATGATGAGTGTGTATTATTCTCTAACATACACTGTTTTGTGGGTGCTGCATAAGGCGAAAGGGGCTACACACCCTGACCACGAACAGATTTTGCTATTGTGTCCCATAGTTTCCACATGTGTAAGTGTTTCTCTCTGCTACGCTTCATCTGCAGTTTTAATGCTATGAGAGCCTCTTTGTCAAAACGTCCTGACTCTGGCCATATAATGCTCAAATCGTTTGTACCTTTGACCCATTTGGTTTGGCACACTAAAATTAACTTGTTACATGAAGGGGCTGCCTCTAAAACCTGCTCAAAAGGGGTGGGCATGGCTACAAATAAGCAAATTCTAACTTAAGACTTAAATCAAAAGAAAGCAGAAAAGAGAAGACAGGATAAAAATAAACCCCAACTACTCACCAATGTCGTTGTCTTCTCACCGTCTGTTCCAAGGAAAACACTTCAATTATAACAGCAAAACGGGTCAGAGAACCTGGCACCCCAGACACTGGCTGTGTGCACTCAACTCAGAATCAGCGTAACCCAGTCTTCTGGCTGGCTCACCAATTGTACCACGCAATGATTAGGACTGGGTCAGAACCACCCCAGTTCTCCCCAGCACACTTACCCCAATAACCTGGTCAGCCTGGGTCACAAAAGAAAAGTACAAACAAGAGAATCTTCTCACATTAGTAAAGCTTTATTCTTACAACATTAGTAAAGAAAAAAAAATAACTAGTTGTGGAGCAAAACTAAAGCAGGGTGATAGGGTTACATAACAAAAGGGTAAAGCTGCTGATTCCCCAACAGCAATGAGAGTCAATGCTCTCCCAACCAAGTCTTTTTTTTTTTTTTTTGTTATATTTGTACCCTGTGCTTTCCCACTCATGGCAGGCTCAATGTGGCTTACATGGGGCAATGGAGGGTTAAGTGACTTGCCCAGAGTCACAAGGCGCTGCCTGTGCCTGAAGTGGGAATTGAACTCAGGACCAAAGTCCACCACTCTAACCATTAGGCCACTCCTCCATGCCCTGAGCTTATACACATTTTTCTCTCATCTCAGAATGGATACAAGAACACCAGTTCTAATTAGCTCTGCAATTAGTCATTTCTTTGTTGTGTAATTGGAAAAAAAATACAAGAAAAGTTTCTCTTTTCCTGTTTTCCTAATTTCACACATTCTTGTTACCTTCTTATCTCACTTCACACCAAGAAAGAAGTTTAGGGTCCGGTTATATTCTCACAAGTAATAAATGACCTTTCTTTCTCCAGTGCTTCAGGTTGCTCCCATGTTTACTCTGATCTCTGTCTCAACTTCCTCTCATCCCCTTTCAAAGCTAATAAGCACTTAGCTGATGGCCAAATGCTTGCATCCCCTTGCCTCACATATGACCTCTCCAATGTGTTTTTTTCTAGCAAAAAAAGGTGCCAGTACTCAAATGCCAGGCCACCCTTCAGGGGTGGGGTGATCACTGAGGGACTCATCCTACAATAGCCCCATGCAACTAGTCACAGAATTGGTGTGTAGAGTCTGAGCTCTTTCATTATAACTTGGGGACCATGGGTCAATTTTAGCAGACAATGGAAAAGGTGCTGGTACTCAGTACCCCCAAGTACCCCCTCAAAAAAAGCCCCAGACCTCTCAGATCACAGGTGTCATAGACAGTAGTGCTCTGAGTCATTGCCTCTCACAGGAAGAAAAGAGGGGGTGGAGGGGGATGTCTTTTGGTGCCTTCTGCTGAAAATCCCTTCTGTTTGGCTTAATTGTACAGTAAGGTTCAATCACAAAGAGGAATAGCCATTTCTCTGCCTGTAGATAATTAACCCTATGATCTACTCATTACCAGCACATACCATCGGTTACTGACCCTGCAGCACTGACTTGGCTCCCACGTGCACTAGCAGCTGCTGACGTGCTGATGCTGACACAGCTTATTGACTTTGAATGGGCTGAGTTGGCATTGCCGGATGGCTTAGTAAACAGGGGGGTAAATGTTTCGAGTGGGACTTTTGCAGTTAACATTAAAATTTGAAGTCAGGTCCCTTGAAACAACAGTTTAACAGGGACCTAGGACCATACAAGCTCAGTGGCATTTTATGACATTTTATTCATTATCATCGCCGGCCCCCTGAGCACCGTTGCATAAAATCAGCCGCCGGTGTCAAGGTTCCGTCCTCATAAGGTTGCACGTTATGGTATGTATAAAGAAAAACATGTGGACAATATAAGACCAAGTCGGTCTGCACTGGTCCTTAAGAAAATCTATGCGCATTTACAAAAATATTTTATTATTTATCAATTGAAGGTGTTTATACAATTCTTGTCAAAACAAGAATATATGGGAATTGTATTAGGTGATTTAATTGTTTTCCCATATACGTTATCTATTTCCCATTGGTTTGTAATTGATTGCTAGCACTCAATTATTGCTGTTAATTGGCTTGTTAAGCAATTAAGTTGTGCATGCATCTCAGGATCATGCCCAAATTTTGGCATGTAACTTTGGGTAACTTTTATAGAATCCAGGGGTTACAGGCATCAGTTATTTTGGTCAAAAATGCTTGAGGAGAAGAAATGAACATCCGGAGCAAACATTTACACTGTTGCTCCTATAAGAGAGCAGAGTGTGTTAACGTTTTAATATCATTCATCAGAATACCTAAGCCAACCCCCATTGTAGTTGAATATTTTAATCTTCCATTTTTATTTTTTGGATTTGTAAGCCACTTTATGTCTCATGACACTTTGTGGTATACCAAATGTACACATAAAAAAGTATATAGAGACTTTTTCATTTGAACATTTGGTATACCACCAAAGTGTCATATACTTTATTAAACTTTATATAAAGTTTAATTTCAACACTGTACAAATATTGGACCACCAGGGATATGAGGCTAATGAAGATGGAGGGGAAGCAGGGTGCAAATAAATATATTGGCCTCCGGGTGCTGGAAACCCATGGTACGTCCCCGACTGCAGGAAAGAAGGGTGGGGGGGACGACAGAGAAATACAACTGAGCAGATGAGCGAAAAAAAAAAGGCAAAGATAAAACTTTCTCTAGGGAGCAGATCTGATATGGGAATGGAAAAAGCACGAAGGGCAAGACAAACTTCCACATTTACTTTGGAAACTAAGCAACAAGGGATTAGGGAAAAGGGTGAAGGGGGGGGGGGGGTAAATGAACTTTTTGTGACAGAGAGAGAGGATGGAAGAACTCAGGATAGGAAGGAGAGTGGACTGTATGTACTGTAAAATATGTAACCCATCTGGAAATGTGCCTAAAATGTACTTTCACAATGCAAAAACATCAATAGGTGAAGATTTGTAGTAACTGCCTAAGCGCTTAAGGGTCCTTTTACTAAGCTGCAGTAAAAAGTGGCCTTAGCAAGCCCTTACATAGGTTTTTCCCCACAGCTGGAAAATTGCCAAGTTCCTTTTTCTTTTCTATTAATGGCATTGCACTGTTACCATTAGCACTTGGTCATTAAACTGCAGTAATCCTGACTAACCAGTTAGTGTGCGGAAATGCAGACACACTGATTAGTGCAGGACTGTGTACTCTCCACCCACAAACATGCCTCCTCCAACAAAAATTTAAAAATATTTTTTTAGCAGGTGGGTAGCATTTGGAACTTACTGCAGGACGCCTAAGCACATGTCAAGGAAAGAAATTTTAAGCTGCAGTGTTAGCGCTTACTGCAGCTTAGTAAAAGGACCCTTTAATTAGACTGTATTTACGAATCAGGAGCCCTTCCTTACTCACAACCCATCATTCTGCCATTTGTACCAGTACACATCTCATCCATGAAGTACACATGAAGTCAACTAAGTGCAATGATTATTAAATATTTACAGGACAAACACCATTAAACATTTAAACAGCTGATTCACCACAGGTTCCATCAATGGATCGTATAGCAGGCTGTGTTTGGGATACTAGAGGGCTTCTCTCTCCCTCCTCTGCATCCTGCTCCTTCTCCACCAACCTCACCAAAAGGATTTTATAGTGTGGCTGAAAAAAATATATCACAATCACAAGCTATCAAGTGCTTATCCATAATCATGCAATATAGCTAATGACTTTCAGTTTCAGATTTTATTTTCTACTGGATTATGTTTATTTGGATGTAATGTTGTTATTACAAGAAAACAAATGGGAGAAAATCAGTGTGAAAACTGATATTTACTTGGAAAACCAGGTGGAGTTTATGTTCAACAGAAGTCAGGAGAAGAAAGAAAAATATTTTGTTCCCTGAAAGCAAAAGTGTTGAGGGTGAACTTGATGTGAAATAAAGAAAGTGAGAATGAATTTTAATGTACTTATTATAAATCACATTTTAATTTGTTAACAATAATGTAGTAAAGTAGCAGAACAATAGTTTGGCATTCAAAAAGATCATACAGCAGTGAACTGAAATATATGTCTATTTAATTTCATGCAAAAATTACATATATGACACTTTTGCTTTCAGGCAGTGATTTAGCAAAAGAGAAGTGAGGTCTGCCAGGGAGAGGTCAAGACCCTAGGGCAATGTTTATGAGAAGGGTCACACAACATATCAACATCATTGACAGGACCAGATGAAAATCTTGATGATCTCTTCTTCCAGTAGCTACAGTCTTCTTTCCCTCCCCCTTCCCCAGTGCCTTCCCTTTTCATTCCCTCTTTCTCAGCTATTCACTCCTCTCACTCCTTCTTCTCATCCAACATCTCTCCCTTCATTCCATTTTTATTCTGGCATCTTCCTTTCCTTCCAGTGTTTCCACTCCCTCTCCAGCATCACCTCATCTTCTCCCATTGTCTCCCCCATTCTCTCTCATCCATTTTCTTCATCTTTTGTCCCCACTTCCCTCAGCATCTCCATTTCATTCATAAGTGAGTTCAGTAATCATAACCATAACCCTAGTCCTGCTTTTTAAAACTAGTTAGATGAGTATTATGCAGTAGGTAAATGTATGTGCCAAAGGAGGGCAGCCCTGCATGTTGTAGACAGAGAGCATGAAACAAGAGGCAGTGGCAACAAGGAAAATATGGAGTGTGGAAATGGCAGAGTACTGATAGAACTGAAAAATGAACTTGCAGAGCTATTCTTAGTAATATGTAATTTATCCTTAAAATCGAGCATGGTACCGGAAGATTGGAGGGTGGCCAATGTAACACCGATTTTTTAAAAAGGTTCCAGAGGAGATCTGTGAAATTATAGATCGGTGAGTCTGACGTCGGTGCCGGGCAAAATGGTAGAGACTATTATAAAGAACAAATGAGAAAAAGTCAACATGGATTTAGTGAAGGGAAATCTTACCTCACCACTCTAGTACATTTCTTTGAAGGGGTGAACAAACATGTGGATAAAGGTGAGCCAGTTGATACTGTATATCTGGATTTTCAGAAGGCGTTTGACAAAGTACCTCATGAAAGACTCCAGAGGAAATTGGAAAGTCATGGGATAGGAGGTAGTGTCCTATTGTGGATTAAAAACTGGTTAAAAGATAGAAAACAGAGAGTAGGGTTAAATGGTCAGTATTCTCAATGGAAAAGGGTAGTTAGTGGGGTTCCCCAAGGGTGTGTGCTGGGACCGCTGCTTTTTACATATTTATAAATGACCTAGAGATGGGAGTAACTAGTGAGGTAATTAAATTTGCTGATGACACAAAGTTATTCAAAGTCGTTAAATCCCAGGAGGATTGTGAAAAATTGCAAGAGTACCTTACGAGACTGGGCGTCTAAATGGAGGATGACGTTTAATGTGAGCAAGTGCAAAGTGATGCATGTGGTAAAGAGGTACCCAAATTATAGCTATGTCATGCAAGGTTCCAAAGACCAAGAAAGGGATCTAGGTGTCGTCATTGATGATACGTTGAAACCTTCTGCTCAGTGTGCTGCTTCGGCTAAGAAAACAAATAGAATGTTAGGTATTATTAGGAAAGGAATGGAAAACAAAAATGAGGAATGTATAATGCCTTTGCTCCATGGTGCAACCACACCTCAAATATTGTGTTCAATTCTGGTCGCCGCATCTCAAAAAAGATATGGTGGAATTAGAAAATGTAACCCTATGGGTTAAATTTTAAAAGATTACCTGGCTCCTTCTAGATCTGGTGTAGAGACAGTGAGCAGCAGTGCAGTGAAACTGAGTAGTCTGTGTGCATGCACTGAGTGTTCCGCATGCTGATGGAACTTTCAGGAGAGTGACAAACAGCTCAGGCTGGCAGTTGGGCAGTAAGAGTGATACTGAGTGGACCTGTGTTAGGGTCTGTGATCAGCTGTGGCAGAAAATCCGCTTTAAAAGCGGATTTAAAGTGCTTTAAGAGTGACTGTGAGAGGAAAGTGTGATTAAGGTTAATTGCTTATTCTTAAAAAGCCTGCCGCAATTTTAAAGGCTTTAAGAAGGTTGTCTGACTGCTGCTTGGTAACTAAAAAAAACAGTAGCCCAATACTTTAGACTAAAAGAGTTAATGATATATTAAACTGACAGTGGGCTCAGCTGTGTGATAGTCTCCTCTGGTGTTGTGGTGAAAGTGCTGACTGGGAGGCACATTAAAACTTATTAAACCACAAAAGTTTTCTGGAAAATATTAAAAGGGAAAAAATCTCTTTCCTTAGCGTCCCTCTGGACTGGACCAGGATTGGACTGATGGGTTGTGCTCGCCTACCAGCAGGTGGAGACTGAGAAAAAACTCTGACTCTAGAGAGCCAATAGGAGCCCTGGTCATGTGACCTTAGCCTCAGTATTTTCTCAGTCTCCCAGCAGGTAGGAAGCGAGCCCATAGGCGGTCGGTGGCCCAACTGTTTGGGGAGGCTAAAGGGGGCGGGGTTAGGGGTGGGGCCAGGGGTGGAGCTTAAATCCATAATTGTCTGATCACACACAGAAAAAAAATAAATAAATATCACAATTAATACCTTTTATTAAATTTAGATATTAGTTATGTATCATATGTCAAAGAATAAAGTGGTTGCTCAAAGCATATACTAACCACAATTGCTCAACTGCAAAACACTATGCACAACTTTGTGCAAAAACACACTCTGAACCTTACTGTACCATAAATATTACACTGGGCAGAACCTAATACACCAATATACCACCCATACGGAAAATGCAGACCGTCAACAATATTGAAACAAGGGATCATAATATCACAATTCTCATGTAGAGCCACAAAACATCCTAATTCATGTTTAATGTGGGATAAAATGTCATAAATAAGTAAATAAACTTTTAATGTTGAACACCTAATTCTCAAAGTGGACATATTCCAAACACTATAATGAAAATAAATTGATCTTTTCTACCTTTGTTGTCCAGTGACTTTGTTTTTCTGATTGTGCTGGCCCAGTATCCGATTCTGCTGCTATCTGTCCTCTTAACTCCGTTTCCAGGGCTTCCTTTCCATTTATTTGTTTACTTTCCGCCTTTCTTCTTCATTTCTTGTCCTACATCCCTAAGTAAAAGCTGGGTCCTCCGCAAACTTGACTGTCCAGTGGATCCAGCTTTTGCCTATTTTCTTCATCCATGTGCAGTTTTTCTACTCTCTTCCTTTTCCGTCATCTCATCTCCTTCCTCACTCCACCCTCCCCTCCATCCACCCATGTCCAGCAACTCTCCTCTCCCCTGCCCTCTCCTCTCCTCTTCATCCACCATGTGCAGCAACCCTCCTCTCCCCTCCCCTCCATCCACCCATGTCCAGCAACCCTCCTCTCCCCATGTGCAGCAACCCTCCTCTCCCCTGCCCTCTCCTCTCCCCTGCCCTCTCCTCTCCCCTTCTTCCACCATGTGCAGCAACCCTCCTCTCCCCTTCCCTCCATCCACCCATGTCCAGCAACCCTCCTCTCCCCTGCCCTCTCCTCTCCCCTTCTTCCACCATGTGCAGCAACCCTCCTCTCCCCTTCCCTCCATCCACCCATGTCCAGCAACCCTCCTCTCCCCTGCCCTCTCCTCTCCTCTCCCCTTCTTCCAACATGTGCAGCAACCCTCCTCTCCCCTTCCCTCCATCCACCCATGTCCAGCAACCCTCCTCTCCCCTGCCCTCTCCTCTCCCCTTCATCCACCATGTGCAGCAACCCTCCTCTCCTCTCCCGTCTGCCCTCGTTTCCTTCCTGGCCCCCACCCCCCGCCGTACCTTTAAATATTATATTTTTGCTGGAGTCGTGGGCAGCGTTGGCATTGAAGACATCAGCAGGCTCATCGCGCTTCCAGCAGCCTTCCCTCGCAAGTCGGATGATGGCTCCGGCTCCGCCCTCATAGAAACAGGAAATACGTCAGAAGAGGGCGGAGCCATCATCCGACTTGAGAGGGAAGGCTGCTGGAAGCGCTATGAGCCTGCTGATGTCTTCAATGCCGGTGCTGCCCGCGACTCCAGCAAAAATATAATATTTAAAGGTACGGCGGGCAGACGGCCGGCGGGGGCGGCGGCGGCGGGGGGGGGGCGGGGCAGTGGCAGTGGCGGGCTGGGGAGGCTTAGCCTCCCCAAGCCTCTTATACGGGGCGCCTATGAGCGAGCCCATTAGTCTCTCTCTTTATCTTTCTCTTTTAGAGGTTAATAATAAGAACTACAATGCTACCTCTTCTTCTGTGCCTAGGAATTCTCTGTTAGACGCTGGTCAGGTAGGGATTTCTTTTCCTTTCTTTCTTTTACAGCCTCTGGGGGTGTTAAACTCGGGTGTCCCCGGGTCCCTCCCCCCTTCCTCCCCATCTCCCATACGTAGCTGGGAAGGGCTACCCTTTGTTTAGAAAGGTTTATGTCTTTGGGAGAGGCAGCCACTATGGAAAGTTAAAAGTATAAGTTTTTTTTTTTCCTTCCCCAGCATTTTAAACGAGCAAGTTGTTTAAAAAAAAAAAAAGGACAAGAATTTAATGGTGTCTGGGTTTTTTTGACGCGACGTTTTCTTCCTCAGCAGTTGTTTCTCCGTTTCTGTACCCTTGGGCAGCGGGAGCCAGCTTGTTTAAAAAAAAAAAAAAAGAGAAAACGGCGCGAAGCATTGTTGCTCAGTCAGACACAGCTCCGCCATGCAGATGAGGCTACAGCATCTGCTGGGTCAGCGCCGGAGTTTTGTGTTTTCTTTAGGGCCTCTTCAGGTACAGTCAGCGATGTCCAGCTCGTTTAAAAAAAAAAAGTGGCGCGAAGTGTTGGGGCTAGGCCAGACAGAGCCCTGCCAGGTTGAGGAGCCGTGTTTTTATTTGTCAGCGCCGGAGCTTTGCGAAAAAGGTTTAAAAAAAAATACTGTCTGTCAGCAGCGCGCAGTTGCCGTAGTCGGTGCTTATAAATTTTGCTTTTCTTTCGGAGTTTCGTCGGGGCTGGTGTTGTATACGGATCTTGGAGCCGATTTCGCAGGCTTTTATTTCTCGGCCTTCCTGCTCTACTCCGCTTGTTGCGGAGGTGTTAGGCGCGCTGTCGGGGATTGCCTCGGGGCAAGTGGCGTGAACAGCGACCATTTTCAGTCACCCTCCGTCGTCTCGGTCGGGGTTTTTTGTTTCTCCTGTAGGCAATGCGTCAGTTTTAAAGGGCACTTCAGCTCCAAAGTGTACTTTTTTCCATCTCTGCGCACTCTTTATCTGTGATAAAAATCCACATCGTATATGCAGGCAATACTTAGAGGAAATTCTTTTTGGGTTAAGTTCCTATATACATCTTCACTATTAACTCTGGTCTTCTTTTGTCATTGCCATTGATTGGGGGACAATCTGGGTCAATCTGCATTGTCTGTTCTGGTCAATTGATTGAAACTTTCCACATAGTAACATAGTAGATGACGGCAGTAAAAGACCTGCACGGTCCATCCAGTCTGCCCAACAAGATAAGCATCTTTCTATAATAGCTTAGTTCTTTTCAAGAATTTCCCTCGTTGTTTTAGGAACGTAAGAATTTTCTCTATTGGAATAGAGTGGGTTGTTCTCATGCCATGGGCATATATAAGCTTTTCTTATTTTGTGAGGGACAGTCCTGTCTATTAAGCACCCAATCTCTCAGCTGCCTTAGAGGGCATGCCCTATTATACTTACTCGTGACTCCTGTCTTATTGGTTCATTTAAGAATTTCTCTTAATAGCTGTAGTATTATTATACAGTGTTCTTTTAACAATTTAATAAGTTTTCTCTATAGGCATAGAGTATATTGTTTTAGTTACTATAAGAATATATAAGCTCTCTCATATTCTCTGAGGGACTGCCCTGTCTATTAAGCTCCCAAATCACTCAACTGCAGGCATGCTTTATTCATGTTTTTCCCTTATTTTCCAACAGTCTTGAAGCCTCTCACTATCAGTTCACCATTGGCAAATTGTAATTTTTCTGAGTTGGTTCAGTATGCCTATACATATCATCTCCTAGCCCTTCCTCTTCCTTAGAGGTCAGTCTTGTCTCCACCGCCTTCTCCAAGTGGCTGTGGCACTAATTCACCTTTTCAGTTAAAGTATTTTACAAGTCTGTCTTTTTCTTTTTCCATTTTCGTTCTATGCGCCCTCACTCCAGAGCTTCCTTTCAATTGGAAGGGAACTCGCTTACTTCTTGTGCATTTAGGTCTTCAGTACATAAGTATTGCTGTAATGTGAAAGACCAAAAGTCCAGCATTCCTTTCTAAGGAGTGTGGGTTTGGTACATGTCCGTGAGGGAGGAGACATGGCCATGGTACGAGGATTGGGGAGATCCAGGGAATTAAAGGCCAGTGAATCATATGTCCATACTGAGCAAATGGTTGAACCTACTAAAAAAATAAATAAATAAATAAAAACAATAAATAAAAATATAAAAATAAATAAATTTTCCTGCCCAGAGCTTGCTACCAGAACTGGTGGACACCTATAGACAGAGTTTAACCAGCTATGAGACGCCACAGGGATAGGGCTGGGGTTTGCAGCCCTATTTAGGTAGGGTCCTTGGTCACCCTTCCTCTTCTCCCCAGACCCCAGAAAATGGCTAGTTTTTTGCTTAAGCATTAACCGGTCATTGTCGGCAGTACTCTTCCTTCCATTCTATTTTAGATCTAATAGGATGTTCATCGCGCTCTTAGGGTCACAATTTTTTGTATGGGGAATCCTCGGTCAGTCATGGTGACAGTTCAGTGAGGGGAGTATTTAACGGCCTTGCATATGTCAGAGGCTTAGTTTCATGTTCCTATTTGGCAGGTTCATTGCAGATTCTGGCGCTTTACGATTCTAGGTTGACATTCCTAGTTTCATGCCCTGCTCTTCGGTCTCGCGGCAGCTATGCGCACTTTCTCCTAAGTTACGGTCGTAGTAGCAGCACCGCTCATGAAACAAGGGATCCTCGTTTTCATCCTTACCTAGACGATGGGCTAATTGGAGAGAGTCTTATCAGCAGAGTTCTCAAGTCATGCACCGGGTGGTGCATTTCTTACAGTCTCTAGGTTGGGTGGTGCATGTAGCCAGGCCTCTTATTGGATCTCTCTTCAGATATCTCTAATGTTCTCCCTTTAGTCAGGTTGGCGCAGAGTCTTTCGTCTCCTCTGCAGCTTTATATTTTTCTTGGGGACCTTGAGTCTTTGGCCATTTCCTCGCTCTATTCTACAGAGTACAATTTTCCGGTCTAGTTCCCAAGAAGGACTTTTTCCTTCATCCTATTTGGAATCTCAGGGTCATCAATCGTGATATTTAAGTATCATCTACTTATCACAAGAACTTTAGTTCAGTCATAGGGGTGCTTCGTGCAGTATACCTTTTGGCAGAAGCTTGTTTGTATATGGTATTTTCTGGGGGACCACAGCATTTCGGTTACCTGCGGGTGAAGTTTGTTCCCTTACGGACAAACAAGGCGGGGAGAGTTATGTTGGTCTTTGCCATGGCAACCGGTTCTGCCATCCACCGCGGAAGAACTAACAGTATATTCTTGAGTTTGTAATCAGTGAGGCTGTTGTCATGGGTGGATATTCGTTTAACTGCCTTTTCAGCTGACCATGTGGCGGCAGTCGAATCATTACAAGTCATTTTTTCTTAGTTGTCTCACCCTGCATTTAAGTGAATGGATGCTCATCCTTTCAGCGTTGCTACCTCACTGCGACTCTTCAGGGCTATCTCTTTTTTGCCTTCAGCTTCACAAATATTTATTGCTTCTTCCGTCCAGCAACACTCTTGGCGGAGACAGGGATAGACACCATCGTTTAGCAGGGGCCTTTCTTCCGTCAACTCACTAGGCGTTGTCTTATATTTTAGAAATATATATATATATATATATATATATATATATATATATATATATATATATATTCCATCTTTCATCCATACCACACTTTATTTGGTCTTATGGTTTGACTCTTTTGTGAGTTTTCTTACTTAAGAACGCATTTTTACGCTTCAGTAGTTCTTTCTATGCAGCGGTTGCGTTGTTGAGCCTCGTCTCTCTTATTTGTTCTTGATTCATTTTTTGTTGGTTTTCATAAAGGATTATTCTCTTTTCTTCTGCAGTTTTTTTTTTCCTGTTTCTGAGGCCCGATATGGCTTCGTCCTTTTGGAAGTTCTTGTTTACTTTAAGGATCTTAGTCTCACAATCTTAATCTTTCAGCTCTCGTAGGTCCTCTGTTTGGCTTGTTTTCTTCTGGGGTCCTTTACAGTTTTTTCTCTTACAGCACTGTTTTTCGGGTAGCCCTTGTTTTTTCTTTCAGGGCCTTCACCTAAACCACGGTTTTCTTTCAGGTTTTCCTCTTAAACTACTGTTTCCTGGTAGCCATAGCCTTTTTCTATAATGTTTTTCCTCTTCAAGCAGTGTTTCCTAGTAGCCATTGCAGTAAGTAGATCTATGTGTGGAGTACTCCTACAGTTGGTTACTTCTTTTCGGCCTGCTGTAGTTTCGCGTTTTCACCTTTCCCAATTGGTGTTTTTCTTATTTGTTTCGTCCTTCTAGCCAGTACACGTATGGGTTTGGTTGTTTCTAAACCGCTATATCTCGACGGATTGAGGAAATGAGAACTTCTATTTGTCTTCTCACTGAGAGGGCAGTTCCACAGAGTATTACAACATATCCCACAATTTCAGAAACAGGCCCTATTCTTACTACAGCGATTTTTGGTGCTCTCGGTGAGCATTGGTAAGATGGCCACCTACTCTTAGCTTCATTCTTTTGCTCATTGAGCCACACTACATGTTAGTTGTTGCCAGGAGGCAGCCTATGCAGTATGAATATTTCTATGCGGTTTTTGTAGGGTCCCTCCCTTCAGATTACTGCTTTGGTACTTCCCATCAGTCCAATCCTGGTCCGGTCCAGAGGGACGCTAAGGATGGAGAAATTAGATCTTACCTGTTAATTTGCTTTCCTTTAGTCCCTCTGGACCGGACCAGGCCCCGCCCAGGTTCTGTCCACTCTTTCGATTCTTTTATTCAGTAGCAAGTGTATCCATTCCCTTACAGTTCGTGGAACGATTAGAAAAAAAACAAAAACAAAAAACAGATGTTTAGATACTGCTATGTATATAAAACTTTATGAGATCCATACCACTTCTCTGGTGGTTGCTGGTGAGCTCAGTTGCTGGAATATAGATATACATCCTTAAATATGCCATACCACTTTTCTGGTGAGAGTTGCTGGTGAGCTCTAATATGAATGGGCCATGCCACTTCTCTGGTGAGAGTTGCTGGCGAGCTCTAATACAAATGACCCATACCACTTCTCTGGTGAGAGTTGCCGGTGAGCTCTAATATGAATGGGCCATGCCACTTCTCTGGTGAGAGTTGTTGGCGAGCTCTAATACAAATGAGCCATACCACTTCTCTGGTGAGAGCTGCTGGTGAGCTCTAGTACTCGGTTTTGCCGAGGAATTTTGTGGCTGCTAGGATTCCATACGGCACAGAAGGTCTATCTTTCTTTCCTGCTTTGTTATTCAAATACTGAGGCTAAGGTCACATGGCCAGGGCTCCTATTGGCTCTCTAGAGTCAGAGTTTTTTCTCAGTCTCCATCTGCTGGTAGGCGAGCACAACCCATCAGTCCAATCCTGGTCCAGTCCAGAGGAACTAAAGGAAAGCAAATTAGCAGGTAAGATCTAATTTCTCCTTAGGTGGGCTAATTTAAGAATTGAAGGCTCAGATATTTGAAAGATCCTATATGTATATGTATATGAATTTATAAAATGCACTGAACTTAGAGCTGCAGTGTATGTAAACAGCTGAGAGCCATATAGATCTCAAAGATTCTCATTCTCGCAGTAACTGGGAGTATGAGAAAATTAACTCACACTATTCCTTTGATTTATTAAATGGGGAGGGATAGTGCAGGGTCTAATAATTATTCGTTCTTTTACTGGGACAGCTAGATAGAAACGTATGGTTTTAGTTGTCAGTGATGATTGCTTAACTCACTGTGATAGTTAGAATTTAGGATTTTTTGAGTTGCTTAAAGTTTAGAGTAGTAGGTACTCTGGAGTGGTCCTGGTTCCTGTTTTCATCAGATCTGTTATCAATAAACATCAAATGATACCCAACGATCAAAGAAAGGAGAAGAAAAGAAGAAAATACAAGAAAGCTGGAAAAGTATCCTTTTAACCATCTTTGCAAGCACATTAAAAAGGGATTCATCAGTGACTTCTTATAGAGAAATAAAAATAAAACATAGACTTATACTTACCTGATTGGTTGACCTGAAAGTACCTGAAAAGAAGAACCAAACAAAGAATTAGTTCTTACAATTTAAAAGAGTACAAAAATGCATTTCTGGTGTGTTATACTTGTTAAATAATAGGGTTTTGCTATGTTCATGCAAAATACTTATCTGATATTTGTCTTTGAAAGTTGGTGATATTAATTAAACTCTGGAATTCGCTGCCAGAGAATATGGTAAAGGTGGTTAGCTTAGCGGAGTTTTATAAAGGCTTCCTAAAGGAAAAGTCCATAGACCATTATTAAATGGACTTGGGAAAAATCCACTATTTCTGGGATAAGCAGTATAAAATGTTTTGTACATTTTTGGGATCTTGCCAGGTATTTGTGACCTGGATTGGCCACTGTTGGAAACAGGATGCTGGGCTTGATGGACCTTTGGTCAAAAGACATGTTTCAATAATGACACAAAACCTTCCTTAACAGTTTGTTATGACTATCACATTTGATGTCTTAGTCAGCATTATCTTTGTTTACCTTTCATGTCTTCTGTTTCCTGTTTTATATCTGTCTGTAAGTACACAAAACATTTTAGATGATATTTAAATGAGGTTGAACAAGTATGGGCCATTATTTCTTTTTGTTCTTTTTAGGTCATACTAACAGCACACTGTAGGTATGACCTGTATCTTTTTTTTCACCAGATATTGCCGAGCTCCTGAGAATTACTTTATATGACAGGAATCTCTTGCATATTGTAATGTAGACAATTTTATATCACACACTTTATAGAGAAGAGATACAAAACTCCTCAATGAATTTAGTTGGGTTTTCTAAGGCATCCTGAGCCTCTCACTGGCTTTTGTCCTAACCTAGGTAAATAAATGGATTCTTAGCCTAAGGTAGCAAATAAATTTTTGGTCAAAACTATTCAAATCCTCAGATATATTACATTACATAGTAACATAGTAGATGACGGCAGAAAAAGACCTGCATGGTCCATCCAGTCTGCCCAAGATAAACTCATGTGTATACCTTACCTTGATTTGTACCTGTCTTTCTCAGGGCACAGACCGTATAAGTCTGCCCAGCAGTTTTTCCTGCTTCCCAACCACCTGTCCCGCCTTCCATCACCGGCTCTGGCACAGATCGTATAAAAGTCTGCCCTCCCCTATCCTCGCCTCCCAACCACCAACCCCTCTTCCCCCCACCTGCTCTGCCACCCAATTGTAGCTAAGCTTCTGAGGATCCATTCCTTCTGCACAGGATTCCTTTATGCACATCCCATGCATGTTTGAATTCCGTTACTGTTTTCATCGCCACCACCTCCCGCGGGAGGGCATTCCAAGCATCCACCACCCTCTCCGTGATGACTACTGATTAACAGATATCTCTCTACAAAATGTCATACAGACCGTCCCTATATGATGAGTACAATCTAGTTACTAATATCAATAACGCCCTTCAAAATTAACTAAACATTTTATTTTCTACACAATTTTATTAATTTTTCAAACAACTTTTTATCAGATCCAATATATATTAAGTACAGTTTCCCTTGCCAATAATACCTCAATGATACACAATCATGCACTCTCATACTCACTAACACACATCCTTTCTCCTAATTAAAATACAATTTAACTCTTTCCCTTGAAGTGATGAACTCAATATGTATGCCTATTACATTTACTAAATCCCAGATAGCTTTAACATAACTTCTATACTCTCATGTCATCTTCAGTTCTTATATATGTCTTATATTAGTGTTATTTTTATCAAAAGCAAGAGCATGTTTTGCTGGCGATACTCATAAATCCAATGAGATCCAAAATTAGGAAACTGATTCAAATACCAGATGGTTTATACCACATAATCCTTATCACAATCCACAGTTCTTTCACTTCTTCAGTAATCGAGTGGCATATACAAAATCCAGTTCTATGGTTGTTTCGCTTTGCAACGCTCCTCTCATATACTCTGTTGAATTTATCCAGTAATGGAAGCTGGCGTCAAACCCAACGTAGTCGCTGCGTTTCACTCAAGCTGGATGCCATTGCTCCAGACATCTGTGGGAGGCAGTGGCGTACCGAGGGCGGGGCGGTGGGGCCCCGGGTGCACGCTTCTGGAGGGGTGCAGAGAGCAGTCGCGTGGGCAGAGGGAGCAGGGAACCAGCAGAGCCGACAGCCGCGTGGCTGCTACCAGAATGCACCCGGGGGGGGGTGCACCGCGGCGATCTGCCCCAGGTGGCAGCCAACCTAGGATCGTCACAAAATTTCATAGAGAAAAAACGGAACTTGAGCTTAACATGTTGCTTTTCAGCTGACAGAAGGTGTTAGGAAGTGAAAGCAATTATCAGTTACCTACTTTCAAATACTTTTAAGTCCACAAAAACAAAAGGCTATTAATTATTAACATGATGCAAATGCATTGTTCTCTGTGAGGGAAAGGAATCACAAGGCAATATAAAGACTTCCAGGAAAAGTCACTGTAGATAAGAGAGGTCATGCTGCACAGAGCAGAGAACACCCTGAAAAACACAGTTAAGAAAAAACAAACCATGCTGCCACGAAGCTCTCCTCCAGAGCTGCTACTTGACTGCTGCTTTCTGGGTTTATTATTATTATTATTCTCACAGAGGAAACAAAACAAGGAGATAGCAGGCACAGAGAAACAATAGTGGGAAGAAGATGGGCATAAGTCCTGGAACCCTCAACCAGCTATCCAACTAATCACACATATCAGGGGTCCCAGGAATGGCAACTGCCAGTATCCACTCCACCAGGGTACAGACCTACAGGCTGAGGCCTGGGAGCTCCCAAAGGAGACACATGCTCAGTCAGCATACAGGTCTGTAAAGCAATCCTTACAAGCACCCCTACCACAAAATCCACTCAACCACAGAGCACAATTCATTCATCCTGCTGCACCATGTGCTGGCAAGAGAACATTGGGAAGTTCCAGGGCTGCACCACTTCTTATCCTAGCAATGATGGCATGGGAAAAGACACTCCAGCTGGTATTCAGCACTATTTAACCAGCCAAGAACGACATCTGGCCAGTTAAACAGCCCTTAACTGGCTAAGTACCAATTTTCAGCACAAGATAGCTGATTATCTCCGCTAAATATTAGTGCTTATCAGCTAACAGTAAATATTCACTGCTTCGCCAGCTAAGTTTAGTGGCCAAATCGTACTACTGAAATAGCAGTCCTATCTTTGGCCACTATGAGCTTCTTTTACAAAGCTGTGCTAGCGATTCCTACATGGCAAATGAGAGGAAGCCCATAGGAATTGAATGGGCTTCCTCTCATTTGAAGCACCGAGAATTGGTAGCATGGCTTAAAAAAAAAAGCCCTATAAGTGTAACTGGCCCACGCTGAATATTAACTTGGCTGGTTAAATTTAAGCCACCAAAAAAAAAACAAACAACCAGATATTTTTTTTTTTTTTTACATTTGTACCCCGCACTTTCCCACTCACGGCAGGCTCAATGCAGCTTACATGGGGCAATGGAGGGTTAAGTGACTTGCCCAGAGTCACAAGGAGCTGCCTGTGCTGGGAATTTAACTCACTTTCTCAGTTCCCCAGGACCAAAGTCCACCACCCTAACCACTAGGCCACTCCTCCAGAACAGCCAGAACCAGCCCAGCATTGAATATCTAGGCTGTGTCGATCATGGGACTTAGCCGGCCTGCCTCCCATGAGCTGAATAATGGCGGGACTGTCTGCTGGCAAGATGGCACCTGGATCTATCTAGCAGCATAATAAGGAAAAGCATATTGTGAGAGCCAGGTGCTCCCAGAATTGTTTTTAATTTTAATTACCTTATCATAGCTCCTTTAAGGACTGGGCTGCAGAGGCCCCTGTCTCAGCTACACCAAAGGCAGGAAGATCTATTGTCAGTGGCGTACCAAGGGGGGGGGCGGTCCGCCCCGGGTGCACGCCGCTGGGGGGGTGCCGCGCGCCTGTCTGCTCTGCTCATTCCGTGCTCCCTCTGCCCCGGAACAGGTTACTTACTGTTCCAGTGCAGAGGGAGCATGGAACGAGCGAAGCCAACAGGCGTGCTGCACCCCCCCCCCCCCAGCAGGTAAAAATGCACCCGGGGGGGCAGTGTCCTTTCGCCGGGGGAGGCGTGTCCTTTCGCCGGGGGGGGGGGGGGCGCATCGGTGATCTGCCCTGGGTGTCAGCCACCCTAGGAACGCCACTGTCTGTTGTAGTAGCAGCAGCAGCAGGACAACACAACTGAGCTGAACTGCTTTAGTGTCACGAGAGGCATTGGGTGGCATCAGCAGTAGAGCTAGAAGGGCTGCATTGGTTCAGACCACAGGAGAGTGGGATAGCATATCAGACAGACCAGTCTAGCACCTGCCACTGCAAAGACAGTGTAGGATTCAGGTCAGTGTTGGTGAAAGTACTTAAGTCAAAATAAATGTATATTTTAATATTTAAGTAAAAGTACAGTGAAGAACACATTAAAAAAAATCTACATTAAAAAGTTATTGCCTAATATAATACTTTTTGAGTAAAAAGTAAAAGTACTGCAACTGTTAACATTCTTATCCCAATAACTTTATTGCTCTACAATTCAATCCACTTTGCTTTTAATAAAACTACATTGTTCAAACTGTCACTCCTGTGAGTGCGCTTCTAAGTTATTAATCCAGCACAGCTGAAAAGGCTTTCAACAACTGCATTAGCAGAAAGTGGATTGTTCAGTCTGATAAAAAGTTCCCTCAAATCAGGCCAGGTTGCAGTATTACTGGTCTTCTGACTGGGTCTGCAGGTTATGAGCAAGGGAATCTCTGAACCACTTGACTCTCATAGAGCAAAGACTAATTTATCATCATTATTGTCACTATCTTCTGCATTAGAAGTAGTGCTAATTCATCACTTGCATCTTCATCTTTATCTTCATTATCATCATCACGCTGTCCAATTACAAAGAAGGCTTTCACAAAGCTGGATCATTGCCTGTTGTTGTTCTGATAATTTTTCATCTGCTGATAAACTCTGTTTGAATATCTTTGAGAACTGATGCAAAAATGTCAAATGTGTGGGAACCCTTTAGTCTTAAGGCCAGACAAACAGACATCCTCTCTAATGACTCTATAAATCTAATGGACAGTCACCCCAATGTAAAATTTTCCATGGGATTGCTAGCAGTCTATTGTTGCAAAGACATATGTCTGTTCACCAAGAATTGCTAAAAGCTTCAGCTTCATCTCTGCTTTAAAGTGACCCAACTCACCGCTGTTCTGTTTGGCTGGAAACCAGTAACTAACAAACACAGGCAACTCCACTGTTCTTTATAGGCTATATTCACTAAACAGCCAAATGTATGATGAGATAATCCACTGTTTACATAACAAGATTTGCAATAGCAAAATCCTGTTCCCAGTTTTGCTGTTTGATTTGGTTTACTGTGGAATTGTCATTTACGTCTTGCTTCTGCTTTTACTTTTAACTGCAAGCATCATATGTAACTAAGTAACATAGTAACAATTGGTGAAATTATTACTTCAGTAAAAGTAGAAAATGTTATCCTGTATTTCTTTACAAGTAAAAGTAACAAAACTTTTACTTAAAATACAGTAGCTAGTTACATTTACTTAGGACCTCTCTTACAAAGCTGCACTACCGATTCCCGGTGCAGCAAATGAGAGGAACCCATTCAATTCCTATGGGCTCTCTCTCATTTGCTGCATGGGAATCAGTAGCATGGCTTTAAATAAAGCCTTTAATTATTATACAACACTGATCATAGGAGCCAACTTTTCAAAATTATTGGGGGTGCTAAGCCCAGTGGCAATAACCCCTTCCTGGACACATCCAAGGAATTTTCTCAATATTGGGGGGGTGCTCAAGCACCCACAGAGTCGGCTCCTATGACACTGATTAAAGTTGAAGAAAGTGGTGAGGAACCATGCTATGATTGTACTTTTAGGACCACAGACAGAGGTTCCATTAGTAGGCACAGCAGGTTGTCACAGGCGTGGGCAGATAAAGGTTTGATGTTCTGACTGGCCTAGAAATGGAAGCTTCTTGTGATGAGTGGCTGGCGCTATCCCTTTGAGTCAGTCTGGCTCTCACGCACCTAAGCTGAGCAACTCAGGTCTGATGACAAGATCTGCAACCCACTCTTTGGAGATCCATATTGGTTCTCAGGGTTTCCAAAGAGGTTTGGGTCCACAGCAAAGGTATTCCCAAAAATTAGATGGCTGTGAGGGCCATGCTGAGGCATCATAGAAAAGACCTGTGAGTTCTCATATCTGTAAGTGTCTGAAGTATTGATGTACTGGTGACCAAATCCTGAATAGGATTAGGAGCTTGGAAAAGTGAAGCTGTTTACCTGTAACAGAGGTTCTCCATAGAAGCAGGGGAAAGCAGCCACATTATCACTCCCTCCAGCCCCATTTAATTCTTATACCGCCTTCTCCTCCTCGCATTGCTACAGTACAAACTGACCTCACTCTGCACTGGCGGGCTGTTTTCAAGCAGAAATTCCTGCACATTCCTACACCTGCAAAAGTCTGAATTTGCTAGCTGAGAGCTTTGGCATGTTTGAGTTACCTAATATGTGTGCAGTGCTGCAAGCTAGGTCTTATGCTAAATAAACTATTTAGACACATTTATATCCCACCAAATGCTATTGGTTTTAGGTGGTGGTACAACAGAACACAAATAATACTAAAACAAATTTAAAACAATGGACAATATAAACAAGTAACCCCCCACCCCATCCCATTAGATTTAACATGTAACAAGAAGCTTGGCCAGATATCAAGGAACATAACTTGAAAATAACCAAAGCTTCTATTGGAAGCCAAGGTAATTTAATAAAGAAATATCTGAAGTACACAATCCAGAGACTTTGAGATAGTCCAAACGCATACATGGCAGAATATGAACTCTGCTGATGACGGGCTGAACAGATCTCCTCTGTTTTTAGGGTTCTGGGACATAACTGTCTCTGGAATAAGATTCATACCCAGAATCACTATCCATCCAACCAGTTGGCAAGGACAAATCAAGTATGCACTCTGTTATACCTGTGGTGGAAAGTGTCAGCCCCAAAAACCTACTGTACCCACATATAGGTGACTCCTGCAGCCATAAGGGCTATTGTAGCGTTGTATAGTTGGGTACAATAGGTTTTTGAGGGCTCCCCTTACAATATAAGAGGGTAACAGTGAGATGTGTACCTGGGACCTTTTAAGTGAAGTCCACTGCAGTGTCTTCTATGGTGCCCCACTGCTCTGCTGGGATGTCTGTGTGGCCAGTCTTAATGCTGGGTTCTCCTCCATGCCAATGGCTTGATTTTATGCGTTTTTCACATGGACGTTTTTTTTTTAATGTAAAAAATGAAACAAAAAGATAGACAGAGCACAAAAACATCTAGCAAGTGGGCATTTTCAGGGGGGGGGGGGGGAGGAGTGGCCTAGTGATTAGAGCACCGGTCTTGCAATCTAGAGGTGGCCCGTTCAAATCCTGCTGCTGCTCCTTGTTATCTTGGGCAAGCCACTTAACCCTCCACTGCCTCAGGTACAAACTTAGATTGTGAGCCCTCCTGGGACAGAGAAACATCCAGTGTACCTGAATGTAACTCACCTTGAGCTACTACTGAAAAAAGGTGTGAGCAAAATCCAAATAAATTTTGCTGTTTTGAAAATCGCTATAATTCAGATTCTGGATGTTTAGAGGAAAATGTCCAAAGTTGGACTTAGACATCATATTGAAAATGCCCCTCATAGTGAACTACATAACCCAGTACTGGCGCAATCAATGCCTGCAGCACAGAACAAAAGCCTTGCACATCAAATAACAGTATTAATATATGCAGTAGTTGCGGTTGATAGAAACATACTTGGTTAACACTCCTCAATTGGGACCTAAGAGAAACTCATCATGGATAACACGTAAGTAATGTACACCAAGGATCTTCATTTTTTTAATATAATGAACAGTTATTTAAAAAATGAAATAAAACAAACCAGAGCTGCTTTTAACAAAATTTAATAGCAGTTTTTTTGACAAGCAGCCACTTCGACATTCTGTCAACAGCAGAAATGGATAAAAACAGGATGCCTTTAGCAGGAATAACAACTGAGTAGTCAAATGAAAGACTAATGCTGGACAGCTGTTTCCTATTGTAGTTTTGTTTTTAAATGCAGGTGCTGAATAAAAGATTTAGGGCCCCTTTTACCAAGCTGTGGCAAAAGGGAGCTGGCGATGGTGCGTGTTTTACACGTGCGCCGAAGCCCCCTTTTACCGTAGCTGGTAAAAGGTAAGTCTTGCTTTCCTACAGGAAATGGCCGGGCAGCAAGTAAAGCACTTGCTGCGTGGCCATTTTTTTTGGTGGGGGGGGGGGGGAGCCCTTACTGCCACCCATCCCCGTGTTAACCTGGTGGTAACCAGACAGTGCGCAGCACCGCCCGATTACAAAAATACATTTTTGTAGAACTGGAAATGACGGTGTGCTAGGGATGGGAAGTACCTCCAGGCTGCTGTGGTAGCTCGACCGTACTTCCTGTATAGCAAGCCCATGTTGGGCTTACCGCCACTTAGTAAAAGGAGCCCTAAATTGTTATGAGACCTGTGAAGTGTAAAAGGCATTAAACAACTGATGCTTCATTTTGCTGAATGACATGTATTTTAATTTTATTTTTGTTACATTTCTACCCCGCGCTTTCCCATTCATGGCAGGCTCAATGCGGCTTATATGGGGCAATGGAGAGTTAAGTGACTTGCCCAGAGTCACAAGGAGCTGCCTGTGCCTGAAGTAGGAATCGAACTCAGTATGAAGTTCCAGTGGACCTAACTAATCAGAAAGTTCATTCAATCTGGGTTTTGTTTGATGTTTCTTTAATATTTCCTCATATACACATATGAAATCTAAAACAACCCCAGGAACTATTCTTTGGGGTAATATAAAAACTGCATTTAAAAAAATAACATTTTAGGTATAAAAGATTAGATTTCTATATTTGGGTTTCACTAAAACACGTCAATATTTGCCATTAGCAAAGCTTAATACAGGATTTTCCCTCATGTTAACTGCAAATTTAGCATGTTTGTTTCATAGGGCTTTTTCTTTTTAGATTTTATTTTTCTGGTGGTACATGAACCTGAAAAAATGAATTGCAGGAGCGCTGCATTCACCAGTTAGCACATATTCCCCCAGATCCTATATAGTGCAACCAGAGCTGCATGCGCAAATCAGGTCGTATTCCGATTAGCGCATGCAACTTAATTATCCTAACAAGCCAATCAGCGCCAATAATTGCCACTTCACAGGCAATTGACACAAATTGGCATTAATTAGAATTTACAGAACTTTCTAAGTGTATTCTGTAAAGTTCTGCGAGTAAATTCTAAGACACAGAACTGGAAAGGGGGTGTGGTCATGGGCGTTTCTAAAATCTATACGCGCCAATACAGAATATACCCACTCCATGCCTAACTTAGTTGCCAGCAGTTACACCAAGTTTTACTTGGCGCAAATACTTGCGACTAAATTTAGTTTTGTGAACAGGTGCTAGGCGTATTCTATAAACCGTGCCTAACTTTAGGCATAGTTTACAGAGTACACCTTGGTGTATTTTTTTTTTGTCGCCAATTTTTATGGCACCATATATATAATTTATTCCATGTCTACAACTTGTTCAGTCCACTGCAGTTAAGCTCCTCCACAATGCTCACTGATTTGACCAAGTCACTCCCCTCCTTCGTACTGAACACTGGCTTCCCATCTCTGCTCAGATCAAAATTCTCCTACTGGTTTTTTAATCTAGGTTTCCTTCTCCCTCTTCGTATCTCATTAGGCTCCTCATTCTTTATGCTCCCCTTTGTTGTCAGCAGAGCGAAGACAGCGATCTCCTAGCTCTCGCTTCACTTACACTGCTGCACCTCACCATTTCCAGTGGCACTGCGTTTAGGTATCTTGGCCTTAAACTCTGGAGTGATTTACTGCTTCACATCAGGAATCAGCCATCACTCCTGGCCTTTAGACAAGCTCTAAAGACTCCATCTTTTCTCTACCTCCTTACCTTATTTCCCTGTTGTTTGCTTTTCTTTGTAAACCACTTAGTTGCCTATGTGTAGGCCTTTGGCTCTGTATCAAGTGCATTGAAATAAATACATAAAATAAAACATGCTATCTGGTTAATGCAGACAGGCCCATTCCCTACCCATACCACCCCCCTCCCCTCCCAAAAATATTTTTTAACAATTCATAGCAAATGGTTTAGCATGCAAAAACAGGGAAGCAGTATAACTTACATACTATTTGTCAAACTAATTGATTTTGACAATGCCGTGTCCACTTCTAGGTTGTTAGCCAGAATAGAAGATAAGCCCAAGCCCACCCGCCCCTTTTGATGATGTTACTAGATGTCACACAATAGCCCTGCCCCTTTTGCATGGCCCAACCCAAGCCCCATCTTTCTTGCACAACCCCACCCCTTTCAGTGACATCACAGGGCATAGGATGAAGGTGAACTTCACAGCTCATTATCTCTCAGGAGCAAAAGGACATGCCTGTCTTAAAAAGACTCATATCTGACTGTTTCTCAGCAATTGCATCCCCATCAGAAGCATAGCAAGAAAACGCAGAATTCACTACATTGAAAAGAGAAAAAAAGGAGCGAGTTTAAAAAAGTGTGGGCATATAAAAAGTTATTTTCTTTCAGAGTTCTACAAAACATGATTTTTATTTTGCTGTTTATTCCACGATGCCTGCTTTTTTTCACAAGGAAAGAGGAAAGTGGGGGTGTATGGGGAGAGGGTAGAGGGATTTCAGCTGTAATGGACATCTCCCTGCTGAAAAGTGTTGTAAAAACCAGAGGGCTGAAAAAAAACAACAACAGGGAGTGAAAGGATAAAAAAAAGAAACGGTTTAAGGGGCAGGGGAAAAATAAACTGCACATGTGCCTCCCATCAAGTGATTAATCTAAGATAGCAGCGAGTAGTGTGAAATGAGAAGTGCCCATAGGAGCATCCACTACACACCACCATCTTGAAAAAGGGCATGGTATGGGCAGCGTTATCATGTCACTTCCCATGACATAAACAAAAGGGGTAGGGTTTGGGGTAGGGCTATGCAAAAAAGGTATGGCTATAGAGTCACACCCAGCCGTGTCATCAAAAGGGCAGGATGGGACAGGGAGTGGGCATGGCATAGGGCAGATCCTCAATTTTGATTGGCTGCCAAACTGGACATGGGTGTGGCACCTATCAAAATCAATTTGTTTGACAAATGGTAAGTTATACCACTCAGGGAAAATACTGCAAAACGCTTTCATGTTTTTATGAAGTAGCCTGTTCTCATGCGCTAGCCATGCGTTAAAGGCTTAACATCCTTTACTAAAAGGGCCCCTAAATGAGTAAAAGTTATAGAACATTGGCATCTAAAACTACATTTACGTAGTTTAAATTTTCAATATTTATATATACCATCTTTTTATACAAATAACAGAGAGGTTTACATAAATTCATAAATTATAAGAAAACAAGACAAGAGAAGACTTCTGCAACCCAATGGCAGCAATCATGACTCCTGATACACCTGCACATATAGGAAAGCTATTAAACCAGCTATAAAGTGAGTTCTAGGTGGATTCCCACTCTATGAGATAGGCAGTACGTTCCAGTAAACTGGGGCAAAATAACTAAAGGCTGATCCTGGGTAGATTCCTATCATATAACAGGTGAAGATAGAGAAAGCTGGTTCATGTACTTAGAACAGAGAGAGAGATCTAGTAGGCTGACAGAGAATCAAAAGGCATGCCAAAGAAGCTAGGCAGCATGAAAAAATTGCTCTGCATACAAGAAGAATCTTAAACCATATCTGAAACATTATTAGAAGCCAGAATTGGGCAGATAAAAGAGATGTTAAAATTGTCATATCTTTTGGTTCATTTTAACAGCCTTGCAGCAGAATTCTGAAGACACTGAATATAACAGAATTGAACATATTTTAGGCCTGCATACAATGAATTACAGTAACCCAACTGATTAAGCAAAAGAACAAAATATGAGGGTGTAAAGATCTTGTACAGAAAGAAACGGTCTTATTGCGCAAATCTACCTGAGTAATTTTATTTATTTTTGTTACATTTGTACCCCGCGCTTTCCCACTCATGGCAGGCTCAATGCGGCTTACATTGCTTAAAGTTGTAATCTGAAAGTTTAAACATAAGAAGAGAATCTAGATAGAAACCCAAAGGCCAAAGGCACACCCTTAATAAAGGGGGATTGTGGGGGCAGAGGGAAGTGTCTTACTACCCACACTGCCTCTGACTTTGCAGCATCTCAATTACACTGCAGTTCATCCATCAATGTTTTAACAATACTGTAATAAAAACAAATATTTTGTATGTAGAAAACTCTGAAAGGAAGAAAACAAAATTTTATTTATTTTATTGCAGTTTCAGGATAGGTATTCAGCATCCTATGAAAGTCAAGAAGGCTATACAATCCTACTGCAAAGAACCAAATGCTGACGGAGCTGCATCAAAGTTTGCCCTCAGCTACTACAAAGAATAACTTGAGCTGACCAACAGATGAACAGTTCTAATCAGAATTAAATGAAATCAAAATTAAATAATACTAAATTTAATATACAGAACCTTAGAAAGTACAAAGGGATCACTCATGCTTTTATCCTCCCCAGGAATCTGCTCCCTATCCTGTAATGATTCTACGAGGCTGAGTGTGGGAAGCAGAAAAGTTAAAATGATTACTTACTAGTGACAGCAGATAAAGGCCATATGACCCATCCAGTCTGCCCATCCTCTGTAACCCCTAATTCTTCCTGTTCCTAAGCGATCCCACATGCTTATCCCATGCCTTTTTTAAATTCTGAAACAGTCCTCAACTCCACCTCCTTCACTGGGAGGCCATTCCACGCCTCCACCACCCTTTCTGTGAAATAATACTTCCTTAGGTTACTCCTAAGCCTATTCCCTCTTAACTTTGTCGTATGCCCCCTCATTCCAGAGCTCTCCTTCATTTGTATTCTGAGCAAGTCCTGGGTTGTCCTTAAAGACCTAGTAAAACAATCACAGAAACACAGCATTTCCAATATCATTAGACAATATGTAGGTGGTTGTAAATAACAACTAATTTGTCCAGTTGTTTCACACTGACATCCAAGTGAAATGCTCCTATTGTCTCATCTTGTTGTTTCTGGTCTTTGCTGTATAAAGTTAAAACTATATGGCATGTAATAGATACAAACTATTGAAATCATACCATCTTTCTGCCTCATTATTCTCTCCCAACCTTAGAAGAACCACAGATTGAATGGGTTATCCACCACTTTACTCCTCAATAGGAAAGCAAATAGTGGTTGAATATCACCCCTTTCCACTGTATCCCTTGGGGTTCCTATTGGTTTCTTACATCTATAACTTGAAGCCATGCAGACTGTGGAAATAATCTGTTAGGCTTAAGAGTTGGCAATATTATACATGAACTCTGAATCTCATAAATCAGAATTTCAAGCCTATGGATACTGTTTTTTATGTTCCTGTTAAAGCACAGTGGTATTAAAGCTGTCATTCAGTGCCACTAAATATGAGGTAACTTTTCAACAATCCAGATTGAGTTTACCTTTTCTTCATAGGATTCAAGTTCCATTCTGTATGTTGTTAAAAATCTAGGGTAAAACTACTGCAGTAAGGGCCATAAAAAACCTATATGTGCCCCTCCAAACTCTGGGATGGAGTACTGGTAAAAATCAGCAGGCCAGAAGTACCTATAAATAATAACTTTAAAAAGAATACAGTTTTATCAAGGCACAGCAGTACCACACAGAGCTTTGTATGAACTATTAGATAATGTAAGCAATTTATTAGAAAAAATAATCTACAATTCCCCTTTAATAATAAATAACAGCATAAAACCTACTAGTCTAAGTCATATAAAAGTGAATTCTGAAATGTGAAGGCACAGTGGGTGGTGTGATCTGTAATAACTTGCACACTACCATCTTGCGTGTTTATTTCTTTTATGGATGGAGCGACAGTGCCACTGGTTAACACTCTGTTGCTGTCACCATCTTGCTGCTTGATGAGTGCATCATCCTCATACAGTTCATTCTTGTCTGCGGCTTCTCCAAACTGGGGAAACGTTTCTTTCCCGCAGCTTACTGATGCAGCACTTATGTCTCCAGCTGCGGCAGGATCACATTTGGGTTCAGATACCTGACATTCCTCAGCAAAGGATAAACTGCCATTACTGGATTTAGGATGCAAAAGAGATTCAGAACCAAGAACTGCTGGAAGTGTCAAAGCCTCATTATCTTCTACAGAATGTTCCCCTGTAGCACTATCAGTTGCAACGACTGCAGACTCTGTTCCAGGATTATCGCCATTGAGTACCTCGCTGGTAGCCGTAACAGTAGCCCCTTCTTCCTTTTGGCCACGCTGATTAGGTTCATGTTCCTGCAGGGAAGGACCAAACGAGTGAGAAGCATGTGCATGACTGAGGGAGCAGAAGTAGCTTGGAAACAGAAGATATGAACGCAGGGTATTTTAATTAAGTATAAGTTAAGTACTATAGGATCTATTCAGCCCATTCCTCCCTCACAAGGCTTTCAGCCTCACTTGAGCAAATAGCAGCAGATACTCTGGTCTTTTACAAGAGTGACTGTCATTAAAAAAAAAAAAAAAAAAAAGAGTCCCCCGATTTTCAGCCGGTGGCAGGCAACACTGAAAATGTCCGCCAGTGGCATTGAACCCAGATATTCAATGATGAGCCATAACCAGTCATCAGCACCAAATATCTAGTTTTTTAAAGCTGGCTAGCACATGCCCAGTTAGCGCGATATTCACAGCTAACCGACCATTCGTTAGCGTATAAAGATAGGACTGCTATTTATGCGCTAATGCTGGCCAGTTGGCTCTGAATATCGGGAGCTAACTGGATTCCAGGCCCAAAACGCCCCCAACATAGCCAGCTTTCACTTCGGCGCTAGCTGGTCATTTTCAAAGAAGAAAAAAGGTTAAACACCACTGAAAATGACCAGATAGCTGCCAATAAGCAAGTTAACTGGTCGGTAGCCATTCCCGACCGGTTAACTCACTTTGAATATCGGCCAGAGTACGTTTAGGATGGACCCCCAGAAAGATATTCACTACAGCTTGACAAACAATGGAGCTCCCAACAGATATTTCCTTACTGCCTTCCAGTTTTCTCCTGACCTGGCTCACAATTTACTCATTCACACTCTTATGCAGGTTTTTAGTCATCTCGAGAAAGTGGTGAACTTAAACATGTTTAGGCAGAAGAAAGTCTCACTGACACAACTTCAAGATAAAATGTATACAAGGGTTATGAGAATTATTTGGTGTTTCACTGATTCAAACACTATTGGGATGCAAAATGAAAATTACTAAAAAGCATAATTACAAAAATAATGAACAATTCAAACCATGTTTCATCCAAATAAAAACAAACTAACAATCTAATGCTGAGAGGTTCTGAGAGAAGAGGACATTTTGTTTAATCCAAATGAAAACAAACTAACAATCTAATACTGGGAAGTTCTGAGAGAAGAGGACATTTCTCTGGGTAAGTGGACATTATTTTGCTCTGAGATTTGGTGATTTAAACATTGGGATAAAAGAGAAACTGTAGGTTAATTGATAAAGAAAGTTTGAATTAAAATAGAGCAAACTTTATTAATTAGCTAGTTTCCATAGTATAAAACCCTTTTCCCTACAGTTTTAAATGAACTTTTTACCAGAGTTAGAAACTTAACTGTCACAGCCAACAGCATTAACAGATAGCCTCTAGAAGGCACAGCAGGACCTAGAGTTCAATCTTCATTCCTGTCAACCCCTAGCACATCTCTTTATATATAGTCTTAATTTATAGTCAATTATTCTAATTAGGATAACAAGAGGGGAGTTTTCATTACAGAGTTTTTATTACATTTCACTACTTGTCGAGAAGCAAATAATAAAGCACAAATATACCATGCGATTTATTTATTTTGACATTCATACCCCCCACATTATCCCAAACATACTCGAGTTCAATGTGACTAACAGTAAATAAACAGACAAAGAGGGGCATTTTCGATATAATGTCTAAATCTTAATTTGGAAGTTTTACACAAAACATCCAAATTCTGAACAGGAAAGAAGGTCATTTTCAACAAAAAAAAAAGTCTATCTTTTCCTTTCGAAAATACTGTTTTGAAAAATGGTTTGTGATTTGGACGTTTTGTTTTTCAGTCCATTTTCGAACAAAAAACTTCCAAATGCAAAATGCACAAAATCAAGCCATTAGGATCCAGACCATAAGAAAAGCTTCAGTCACAGGAAAGCATTCATATAGAATAACAAAGTTCAAACTGCTGTAGAATCAGTCCTCTTACACTTGTGGAGGAAACTGTGAGCCCTCCAAAACTCACCAGAAACCCACTGTACCCACATATAGGCACCCCCTTCACCCGTAAGGGATATGGTAGTGGTGTACAGTTGGGGGTAGTGGGTTTTGGGTGGGTTAGCAGACAAGGTAAGGGAGCAATGGTCAGATGTGTACCTGGGAGCATTTTACGAAGTCCACTGCAGTGCCCCCTAGGATGCCCTATTGCTTTCCTGGGATGTCACTTTTCCATTATTCTACCTGATGCCAAGCTTTCTATTTTTTATAACATTGCAACTGAAGCTTTTACCTCCTCAGTGCATGTACATAGTTTCATCCCTGTGTGGATTCTCTGATGGCATGCGAGGCTTTCTTTCCAACCAAAGCTTTTACCACACTCAGAACATGTACATGGTTTCACTCTATTGTGGATTTTCTTGTGTATTGTGAGGTCTGCCTTCTGCCTAAAGCCTTTACCACACTCAGGGCATATATATTGTTTCACTGCAACATGGATTCTCTGGTGGACTGTGAGGCTGTCCTCAATGATGGATTTAGGGTGGAATTTTATAAAGAAGCTTTAGCGAAACCCTTACTGCCATGTTCAATCACATTTTGGAATTAAAAGTTGCCTGAGAGTTTAAATTCTGAAACTAAGTTACTGGTTAAAATCATGGCCAACTGATTGGCTTGTATCCCAGCCATAATTCATGAATCTCACATAGGGCTTGAAGAAATCAAGCGCATAAGAAAGCCTTCTCCACTGATTAGTTTTGATGCAGAGAAGGTTTCTGACTACGTTCAGTGGGACTTCATGAATGGACTCTCGGAGAAATATAGGCCAGTTTGTGGATACTATATGTGCACTGTATCATAAGCTGAAGGCAAAGATCTAGGTGAATGGGATGCTTTCAGATACATTTTCAATTTACCGAGGCACAAGCAGAATTTCCACTTATGCCACCTTTTTTTTCTACCCTAGACCTGCTTATTTGGGAAATTCAGGCTAACCCAGAAATTCATGGAGTGTATGTGGAAAGCCAAGTATTTAAAATTTCAGCCTTCACAGATGATTTGTTGGTACATATATCAGACCCACAGAGATAACCCTTTGAGTACTAAAGGAAAGTCTTACTAAAAATGGAGACTTTGCTGGATTTAAATTAAATTTCTCAAAGTCGGAAGCCTTATCTAAAATGATAATTTATGGACAGATAAGGGGAGGCTTTGCGGTGGGCAGAGGGTTATTTTCATTATCTGGGAATACAGCTCTCACTTAAAGCTAATCTATATATATAAAAGGCACCACTGAAGCCTCCAGCCGGAAGTGTGAAGCGCCAGAGATATCCGGTTTCCCCATGAGTGAAGGAAAATCAGAGGGGGGAGGGGTGGAGAGAGATGCCCTCACTCTCTCTGTAACACAAACACAGAACAGCAGGAAACTTAACACTGAAGGATTGAACTCAGAGGGGGAGGGGGAGGGGCAGGGACACACACACTCCCACATGCTTGCTAGCCCCCGTTTCATTTGCATCAGAAACGGGGCTTTTTTACTAGTATATTATACTTTCTCAATGTGAATAGGCTATTAGAAATAACAATTAAATAGTTGGAAATCTCTCTCCCCTTGTCACTAACTGGCAGAATTAGTTTATTTCACGCAATGATATTTCCAATGTGGCTATACATTATGCAAGTACTCACAATTTATTTGCTGAACAAAGATTTCGTAATATTCAACAGATGCGTCTCCAAATTTTGCTTGAGCGGGGGGATGAAGGTGGAAACTAAAATGAAATTACATCTTCTATATGGAAATTAGCAAAATGGTGATTTGGGACTTCCAGTTTTAAAAAGTATAATCATGCATGCTTACTAAGACAGCTAAGAGATTGGATGATGGATTTTCACAATTATACCTCTTTATTGTATGAAAAAGCTTTTCTAGCACCTTGCCATTTTAATTACTTTTTACATGCATCATATAATTCATTGCCCCTTTATTTCAAAAACAGTATAATAACCCGACCATTACAGGAATCTGACAAAGAAAGCTACAAAAACATTTTCAAATGAGTCATAAAAAAATAAGACTTAAGATAGCAAACCACTGTAAAAAGCCCCTTTAAGTTTAACCACATGCCCTCTTTCCCTCCTTTGTTTCCCTTCACAACCATGCCCTCGCCTCCCCTCTATACAGTAACACAGTAAATGACAGCAGATAAAGACCTGCACGGCCCACCCAATCAGCCCAGCAAGGTGACCCTACGCCAACACACAATCCTCCAAAACACTATGCACAAACTTACGCAAAAAATGAGTTGGAACTTTACCATACCATAACAGCACTAACTCCCAGGACTCAAAAAGCAAAACCTTATGTGTGAAAAAAAAGATATTACACCAGGTCCTAAAACACTAAAACATCACCTAGTGAGTAAACAGAACAAATGGAACTCCTACAAGATCTCTACACAGAAACTACATGCTAGCAGAAGACCACACCCTGGTCACACACGAAAGACACAGACTGTCAACGTAGTATATGAAGCAAGGGACCACAGATCAGTAATAGAGATATGAAGGCAAAAAACTGAACTGAAAACCTCAAGGAGTCAGCCTCTGCATATACAGCAATACTAGAGAAACAGAAATGAAAGATATCGGAGATGCATATTTCCCAAAGCTTACACGGTCCCAACTGATAAATTCAAAACAAAATGTTTTTTTTTTCTACCTTTGTAGTCTGGGCATTTTATTTTTCCATTTGATTTGGTCCATGTCTCTTCTGCTCTTCTCCATTTTTCCTAGCTTTTTTAGGGTCTACTGTCCATTTGACATATCTTCTCTTTCCATGTCTACCATCCATCTTCCCTCTGTGTCCCTATCTGTCCTGTCCAACATCTACTCTCTATGTCCTAGTCCCTTTGTTCCCCCTATGTTCAGCATCTTCCCCCTGCGATCAGTGTTGCCCCTCTATGTCTCTGTGCCTATGCTCTCTGCATGCCCTACTCTCTTCTCTGTGCCTCTTTTCCTTGCATCTCTCTTCTTTTCCCACCCACACCCCCTCCCCCCTGCCTGTGGCTATTATCTCTCCCTTTCTCGTCCTTGCCCTCTCCCTGCAGTCCGCATCTCTCCTACCCCTGAGTCCAGTGTCTCTTCCCCTCTCCCACAGTCCAGGACATCCATTTTGGTCTTTTGAGATGTCCATATGCTTCAAAAATAAGTGCTATAGAGACTAAACCATGTGGTTTGCAGCTACTTGCTGTGTATAGCCTCCTAGTGGTGAGGCACAGTACTTATGGTTTCAATATAAAATCCATCCTATGAAATCTGCCGACAGTGACACATGGTACATATATTATCACACTTGGTTTCTTTTATTATTTTTTTCCAAACCAATACAATGTTTGTGAATCACTCCATTTAAACTGTCCCTATCCCCTCCCCTCCAGGCACACAGAAATGTGGTGCACACACACATACATACATACAGAGAAGCTGGAAAGAAATCCATGGGCCGTGCTCTGCACGCCTTTCTCACTTAATTTTTAGTTTAGTATGCATTTGGGTTCCATGAGACCAAAGTAATGAGCATTTCTTCTTGCTAAACGGATTTCTAAATCAGTATATGGGGAGTATAGCTCTTTTTAAAGATAATACTATGCAATCTGCATCCTAGGAGTTACATATGCCTCTTCTATACCATAGAATCAATTAATATTAATACTTAAATGCTAAGGTTACAAAAGAAGAAAATTTGTAAACATGGCAATCCATTTCACTGCTAGATGTGGTTTACTGTGTCACAAGCATATTAGGTTCAGCCATCCAAATCAAAGCTATTCTTCATCTCAAACATCTGCGAACTATTTTTGACAAGTGAAACTACACATGCATGCACATTAGCAAGGGATTCTCAAATCACTTCAGCGCCATAATGAAGAGGTTAGAAGTATAGTCACACATTTACAGGCTTATATTTCATTTCATTTAAATGGTAGTTTCTGATATTAAGTTAATGAAAGCATTCTAGCGCTTTCTAAACACAAGGAATCCTTAACGTTTTTCAAACAAAAGCCAGGTTTTCAGCAGAGAATTAGCCCTCTAGTAAATTCTGGTATTCATCAAAACTAGCCCCTTCTCTACTTCAGACCCTTAACAGCACGCACTGTTTTTTTTTTTCCAACAGAAGTCTTTATTAAACTTAGTAAACAGTGCACAACTCATAAGAAAACATAATGATGGTACATATCAACGAAGAAAAACATCATCCTAAAAAAACCTTCCTGTTTTTAAACATTTCCTCCCATAAAGATAGAATAAGAATGAGGAAAAAAAAAAAAAAAAGGAGGTGTGTGTAGGGGGCAGTATCTAGACAGAGGCTGCAAGTACTATTTAACAGTGTTCAGAAAATTCACAAGAAATTTTGAGCACATTGTCAAGTTTCCTACAAAACAATTTATTTTTGACTATAATTCATGAGATCTGTGGGGAAAACAAACTTCACCCTGGCCCTGTGTGAATTAGGGGTTGGGGAACTTCTGAATAGACCATTATGACTAATGATATTTCAAGAGAAATGGAGCCTATGGGAGGAGAAGGAAGGTAAAGTTGCTGCAAGGACTGTGGTAAAAGGCAGCTCATGGTACTGTACCAAGGACAATATTACTGTCAGCAACACTAAAGAGAAAACAGCCCTGCACACCTCAGCCAGCTGATGACCAGCTGACAAAAGCACACAGGAAGTGGAGCTGCTGCAGTCACAAAAAAAGAAAAACATCTGTATTATGCAAGCTTGCAGGTAGCATTTTTGGGAACTGTCTGAATACACGTTCAAGTATTTCACTTCTGTGCTAAATCAACCCTCTTACCTTCAGTCTGATATGACTGTGGCTATCAGTAACTTTCAGAACCTCAATTAATGGCTGTGTCCATGAAGCAGACTGTTTCATATCTACAGCGTGCAAAACGTCTTCCAGGAATTCATCAACATTTCCTTCACTGACAAACAGCTTTTCCTGAAGAAGAGAAAGAATGATAAATTACTACACATTATTATTTGTAACTCTAGCCAAGAAAACCCAGAATGAATAGAACTGCAATTCTTGGACATCCATAGCTAGCATTATAAGAGTTCTATATGAAGTCCATGAGTTATTTACAAGGAATTTCTAATAAACATGCTAAATTGTTGTTAAATAGGGGAGTTTAGTGGTGGACTGATAGGATTATTCTTAGAATAATGTCTTATTGTCATTTAGTGCAACTGTGTTTTCAGTTATGTATTGGGTAGTTTTCATTTATTTGATTTTGAGTGGATCTTCCCTTGGTGTTTTAAGGGAAAGGTGAATATAAAAATCTGGGGAAAATAAATAATAGCACTAGTAAAATATAAAACGGGATCCTACATATAACAATGTGCATCTACTAAATAAAGTAATCCAGTGATTAAAGCCATCTATGTAATATCGATAATTTCAGGCATTACATTGTAACTGAAGCACAAAGATGTTAATCCAAATTGTTTGGATGTGCCTTTTACTAATGCTAAAAAGCAAAGGGGTCCTTTTACCAAGCTGCAAGAAAAGTTGGTCTTAGTGCATCCTTATGCGAGATTTTCCCCGAGTACTAAGGCCATTTTTCTGCAGTTAGAAAATGGCTGATTTTCTATTTTTTTAAATTAATGGCCATGTGCTAATGTTGCCATTAGCACGTGGCCATTAACAAAAATGAATGTATGAGCACTTATTGCCGAAACACCCCCTCTCTGTTCTCCATATAAAAATTGTAAAACTTTATTTGCGCGTGCTAATACCAAATTAACTGTAGGATACCTGACAGCATCCTGTGGTAAGCCCTTTTAAGCTGCGTTAGGCACTCATTAGGGGCCTAACAGTTTGTAAAAAGGCCCCAAATTGTTATATAATAAAGAAGTCAAATACTTGACTGTCTGGAAAAACACAACTAAAGTAGTGGATCCAAAAGGCTGAGAATGGACAATTATTCCTGTCATGGGTCCATAAACAGTCTCAAAAAATTATATGTTTCAACTTCTGTAACTTTGAAAAAAATGTTTCACAAAGGATGGGGTTTGGATGGTTGTATTACAAATTGTTTGCTCTCACAGAATTAAAACCTCTTTTTTTGTTTGTTGATTTTAGTCACCTTTTCCCCCCAGAGATGGTCATATATTTGCAATTAGCTGCAATTCTGATGTAAGAAGTTGAATAAATGTCCATATACTGCTATCTCAGTCATTGCTGTCTGGTTGACACTCACTGGGCAGCACACAGGCACACTTTTATTTAAACCTGGTGGATGGGTGGCAAAGGAGTCCATCTCCAAGCAAGTGTCTTTTTAGTATTATATCTACAAGCGTTATCGTATGTGCTCTGCACAGGACATGTTTATGTTCTGTTGAATTTTCTTCATCCTAGGTTACCACTTTGTTCATTCCCACCCCTTTTTGTGCATTCCTTCTGGAACCCAATACATAAGCCCCTGAACTCCGACAGAACGGTCTTTTTCAAATGTTTCACAGTACAGCAGAGCAGTGCCAACATTCTGAGCATTTATAAGGCTCAACTTCTAGAAATAACAAATTTCAATGTACGATAAATCCTTAAAAGCAAAAGATGAAAATCAAAAAAGGAGTATCAACAATGTGAAGAAAACAAATGAACTACGATTATGGTATGTGGAAATAGTGAACCATACTTCAATGAGAGAGGTGTACAAAATCTCCAGAATATAGAAGGTAAAATTATGTATAATCATACCTGATAATTTTCTTTCCATTAATCATAGCTGATCAATCCATAGACTGGTGGGTTGTGTCCATCTACCAGCAGGTGGAGATAGAGAGCAAACTTTTGCCTCCCTATATGTGGTCATGTGCTGCCGGAAACTCCTCAGTATGTCGATATCAAAGCTCCATCCGCAGGACTCAGCACTTAGAGAATTACACCCACGAAGGGACACTCTGCCCAGCTCACCACCGCCGAAACGGGGGAGGGGAATTAACCCAGCTCATCCCCACACAAGTGGGGGAGGGGAATCCGTCCAGCTCATCCCCGCGGAGCGGGGGAGGGACACCACACCCGCCGATGCGGGGGGATCTGGCTTATCCTGCAACCGCAACTGCGGGAGGAGCTGACTGACCCTAACACCGCCGAAGCGGGAGGGGTACAAAGCTGCCCTACAGCCGCACGAAGCGGGAGGGAGTGCCGGCAGAATTTATGTCTCAATCCAGCCCCGTAAAACGGAGGGGAGAGGAATGCAGCAGCTCACTGTAACACAAACTCGTCTCAACTCTTGAAGAATCCAAGTGAAAGAAGAACTTGAACACGAAGTCCTCCTGAAGTAACTGAAGGCTAAACTTGAACCTAAAATTCAACCAGAATATAAACAGTACAGATATCTGGGAGGGGCTATGGATTGATCAGCTATGATTAATGGAAAGAAAATTATCAGGTATGATTATACATAATTTTACCTTCCATATCATCAAGCTGATCAATCCATAGACTGGTGGGATGTACCGAAGCAGTACTCACCCAGGGCGGGACATAGAAATCCCTGACCTCAACACTGAAGCTCCAAACCGGGCCTCCGCCCGTGCAGCCACAGTCCAACGGTAATGCTTGGAGAATGTATGAGCCGAAGCCCCGTTGCCGCCTTGCATATCTCTTCCAAGGAGACGGATCCGGCCTCTGCCATCGAGGCCGCCTGAGCTCTCGTGGAGTGAGCCTTCAGCTGGATAGGCGGCACCTTCCCCGCGGCCACATAAGCCGCTGCAATGGCTTCCTTGACCCATCTTGCCACTGTAGGCTTAGCAGCCTGCAGACCCTTACGAGGACCTGCAAACAGGACAAACAGATGATCCGATTTCCGGAAATCATTGGTCACTTCCAAGTATCTGATGATGACTCGTCTCACATCCAGATATTCAAGAGCGGAGTACTCCTCTGGGTAGTCCTCCCTACGAAAGGAAGGGAGACAGAGCTGCTGATTCACATGGAAGCGAGAAACAATCTTGGGCAGGAAGGAAGGCACTGTGCGAATAGTCACTCCTGCCTCAGTGAACTGCAGAAAAGGCTCTCGACATGAGAGCACCTGGAGCTCGGAAACTCTTCTGGCTGAAGTGATAGCCACCAAAAAGACTGCTTTCAACGTCAGGTCTTTCAGAGATGCCCTCGACAAGGGTTCAAAAGGCGGCTTCTGCAATGCTCTTAGCACCAGGTTGAGATTCCACGCAGGCACCACTGAGTGCAGAGGAGGGCGCAGGTGATTAACTCCCTTGAGAAAGCGCACCACATCTGGCTGCGAAGCCAGGGAAGCACCCTTCAGGCGGCCCCTGAAGCAAGCCAGAGCCGCTACCTGGACTTTAAGGGAACTGAGCGACAGGCCTTTCTCCAGACCTTCTTGCAGGAACGCCAACACTGAAGAAATTGGAGCAGTGAAGGGAGAAAGTGAGCCTGCTTCACACCATGCTGCAAAGATACGCCAAACCCTGGCATAAGCAGTAGAAGTAGAGCGCTTCCTCGCTCTCAGCATAGTGGCGATGACCTTGTCTGAGAAGCCCTTCTTCCTCAGACGCTGCCGCTCAATAGCCAGGCCGTAAGACCAAAGGGAGAGGGATCCTCCATCACCACGGGACCCTGATGTAACAGGCCCTGCTCCACTGACAGCCGCAGAGGATCGTCGACTGAGAGCCTGATCAAGTCCGCATACCAGGGACGTCTGGGCCAATCCGGACCCACCAGGATTACCCTGCCGGGATGCTTTGCCACCCGGTCTAGCACCCTGCCCAACATGGGCCAGGGCGGGAACACATAGAGGAGCTCTTGTGTCGGCCACTGTTGGAGAAGAGCATCTACTCCCAGGGATCGAGGGTCCCGTCCTCTGCTGAAGAAGCGCGGCACTTGGCAATTGGCCGATGACGCCATCAGATCTAGGCTCGGCTGGCCCCAGCGCTTCGTGATGTCCAAGAACGCCTGAGCAGATAGTTGCCACTCTCCGGGCTCCAAGGTATGGCGACTGAGAAAGTCCGCCTTGACATTCATGACTCCGGCAATGTGGGCCGCTGAAAGCTGCTCCAGGTTCGCTTCCGCCCACTGGCAAAGACTCATAGCCTCCTTGGCTAGAGGGGCGCTCTTGGTACCTCCCTGGCGGTTGATATAGGCCACAGCCGTGGCATTGTCCGACAGGACCCGTACAGGCTACAACACCAGTACCGGGATGAACTCCAATAACACCAACCGAATGGCTCTGAGTTCCAGGAGGTTGATAGACCACTTGCCTCTGCAGGAGACTAGAGCCCCTGCGCTGTCCTTCCCAAGCAGTGGGCTCCCCAGCCCATCAAAGAGGCGTCTGTCGTGACGACAATCCACTCCGGGGTCACCAGAGGCAATCCTGCAGACAACTTGTCTGTCTGCGTCCACCAGCTCAGCGCCTTGCGCACTGCTGGGTCCACGGGAAGGCGCACAGCATAATCCTCCGACATCGGAGTCCAGCGCAGCAGCAGAGATAGCTGTAGTGGTCTCATATGAGCCCTGGCCCAGGGCACTACTTCCATCGTGGCCGTCATAGAGCCCAACAGCTGCACGTAGTCCCAAGCCCGAATAGGAGAGGCTACTAGGAACTAGTCCACCTGAGCCTGAAGCTTGACAATCCGATTGTCTGGCAGGAACACTCTGCCCACTTGGGTGTCGAATCGAACTCCCAGATACTCCAGGGACTGAGTCGGGCGCAGCTGGCTCTTCTTCCAGTTGATGATCCATCCCAGGGAGCTCACCAGAGCAACTACCCGGTCCATAGCTTTGCCGCACTCTACATAAGAGGGGGCTCGGATCAACCAGTCGTCCAGATAAGGATGGACTTGTACTCCTTCCTTTAGCAGGAAGGCCGCTATGACCCCCATTACTTTGGAAAAGGTCCGCAGAGCAGTAGCCAACCCGAAAGGGAGGGCTCTGAACTGGAAGTGTCGTCTCAGGACTGCAAAACGCAGAAAGCGTTGGAGAGGAGGCCAGATGGGAATATGCAGGTACGCTTCCTTGATGTCCAAGGAAGCCAAGAACTCTCCTGCCTTCACTGCCGCTATAACAGAGCGGAGAGTCTCCATGCGAAAGTGCCTCACTTTCCAGGCCCGATTGACCCCTTTGAGGTCGAGGATAGGCCGGACAGAACCTCCTTTCTTTGGAACCACAAAGTAAATGGAGTAACGTCCCTTGCCAATCTGATTTTTTGGCACCGGAACGACCGCACCCAGGCGGATCAGGTTGTCCAAGGTCTGCTGCACTGCCACAGCTTGACCGGAGACTTGCAGGGAGAGAGTACAAACCCGTCTCTTAAGGGTTGGCAGAACTCTAGCTTGTAGCCGTCTCTGATGACTTCCAGCACCCACGCGTCTGAAGTTAAAGTGGTCCACTCGCCCAGAAACGAGGACAGCCGTCCTCCAATCTGCACTGGGGCGTGGACCAAGGCCCCGTCATTGGGTACGAGACCCTGGGGGAGGACCGGAGGGAGCACCTCCGGGACGGCGGTCTCTGCGAAAGGAATGCTGCTTGGGGGAGAAATTCCTCTTGAAGGAAGAGGGGGCAGAGGAACCCGACTTGCCCGGGCGGTACCGACGGGCTTCCAGCAACCGTCCTCTGGAGGTACCGGGACGAGTACTAGCCCGAGCCCTGACCTCTGGTAATTTCTTGCCCTTAGACGTGCCGAGATCGGTCACGATTTTGTCCAGCTCGACCCCAAAGAGCAGCTTGCCTTTAAAAGGCAATCTAGCCAGGCGGGATTTAGAGGCGTGGTCAGCCGACCAATGTTTCAGCCAAAGCCACCGCCGCGCAGAGACTGTCTGAGCCATGCCCTTAGCTGAGGCTCTCAAGACATCATACAGCAAGTCTGCCAAATAGGCTAAGCCCGATTCCAGGGCCGGCCAATCAGCCCTCAAGGAAAGATCCGAGGGGGAAGCCCGCTGCACCATAGTCAGGCACGCCCTGGCCACATAGGAGCCGCAAACTGAGGCCTGCAAATTTAACGCAGCTGCCTCAAAGGACGACCTTAAGGCCGCCTCCAATCTTCTGTCTTGGGCGTCCTTTAGGGCCGTGCCACCTTCCACCGGCAACGCCGTTTTCTTAGTCACCGCAGTGATTAAAGAATCCACGGTAGGCCACAGATAGGCCTCACGTTCACTCACAGCCAAAGGATAGAGGCGGGACATAGCCCTAGCCACTTTAAGGCTCGTTTCCGGGACATCCCATTGAGCCGCAATTAAGGTGTGCATGGCATCATGCACGTGGAAGGATCTAGGCGGGCGCTTCGTCCCCAGCATAATGGTAGAGCCAACAGGGGCTGAGGGAGAGACGTCCTCCGGAGAGGAAATCTTCAAAGTGTCCATGGCCTGTAACAACAGGTTGGGCAAATCCTCTGGGCTAAAAAGCCGCGCTGCAGAGGGGTCATCCGCTCCATCCGAGCGGGGATCTATCTCCTCCAAGGAATCCGCAAAGGACCGTTGGGAGACCTCAGACACGCTGCCCTCATCTACATCGGAGGAGACAAAGTCCTCCAAGGCCTGGAAATCAACCCGAGGGCGTTTACCTCTGGGAACCTCAACCTCTTTATCAGAAGAGGGAGCAGGGGCAGCGTTTTGCATGAGGAAAGCCTGATGCAGCAGCAAAACAAACTCGGGGGAGAAACCCCCCAGACTGTGCACTTCCGCAGCCTGGGCAACAGCCCTAGACGCACTCTCAACCGGCGCTCGCAATAGCGGGGGAGAGACATGCTGCGCATCCAAAATGGCGTCCGGCGCGAAACTCCACGAAGGAGCCGCGCGGGAAGAACGGCGCTTAACTTTAGCCGCTTTGTGCCGTCGCCCAAATTAAGGGCGTTCATGGCATTAATGTCTCCAACCTCAAGGGCGGCCCACGAAGAAGCCGTCCGAGCCGCGTGGCCGGCCAAGATGGCGGAGGCGAGGAGCGGGGGATGGGCGTTTATGGCGGGAAAAAACCGCCACGCCGGAGGAACGACCGGGACATTCATCGGTCACTAAACTGTCACCCATCAAGGGCGAATCAGGTTGTAAAACCCCCGCATCCCCTCTAGAAGCGCTCCAGCGATCCGGGGAGCGACCCTTTGCGCCCTCGCCCTCCGACGCCATATGCCACGAGGAGAAGAATCGGGGAACCCCCTGCCCGCTATAAAAAGGTAAAATTACCTGCTTGCCGCTCCGAGCTGTAACGAACTGGTGTCCCAGTGAGTAGCTGCAATGAACGTTTAAAGAAACGTCGAATTAAACGCCTGTAAAGACGTTTAAAAATTTTTTTTTTTTTTTTTTTTTAAACGGAGCCAGCGGGAGGGGGGAGAAAAGGAGGGACCTGGCACCACCAGGTTTGCACTTGCTCAAAAGAGCCCTCAACCCCAGGCCTCAACAAAACCTAAGGATTAGGCTTGGAGGCCTAGCCAGAGCTGCTGCTGTGTGTGACCACCACCTGCTGAGATAGAGAACATACTGGGGAGTTTCCGGCAGCACATGACCACATATAGGGAGGCAAAAGTTTGCTCTCTATCTCCACCTGCTGGTAGATGGACACAACCCACCAGTCTATGGATTGATCAGCTTGATGATATGGAAACTGGAAATTTACAGTTGACTTTAAATTCCAAAGTAAGACATACCCCTATGTTCTTTATAACCAGTAATAGTGTCACTGACAGCACATGGACTATTGTGCTGCCAAATCAGGGTAAACTGATTACCATAACACCTAATCCCTATCAAAATCTCTCACTTTCTGGGACCACGTGGAGTAAAAATGAACAGGTCAAATTTCAGTGTCCTAAACAGCTCTGTTGGCTGTTATTGGGTATAATCCTACAGATTTCACTCATTCTAGGCACTATTAATGGAATAGAATTATGTATTTAGCACGAGAGTCATCTTGAGAAACTAAAAGATCACCCAGAATGATTTAAGGAATGGGTTGGTATGATCTTATGGCATCATATGAAGAGATTATTGCTAAACTTCAGGGCAAATTTTTAAAGTTTAAGAAAGGTTATGTTTAGTGTTATGGAGGTATGAATGAAGATACCTATTTCAGTAGAAATTGATCAATGTTATAATGAGTTTCTTCCTGAAGGCTTGATGGGTAAGTGGAAGATGGAGGTTTGTAGAAGGTTAAAAATAAAAATAACTGTTTATTTGTGTTGTTTTACCAATAAAAATCTTTGGTAACAAAGACAGATCAGATGCTACCAAAGGCTGGGAGTAACTAGTGAGGTAATTAAATTTGCTGATGACACAAAGTTATTCAAAGTCGTTAAATCACGGGAGGATTGTGAAAAATTACAAGCGGACCTTAGAAGACTGGGAAACTGGGCGTCTAAATGGCAGATGACGTTTAATGTGAGCAAGTGCAAAGTGATGCATGTGGGAAAGAGGAACCCGAATTATAGCTATGTCATGCAAGGTTCCACGTTAGGAGTCACGGACCAAGAAAGGGATCTAGGTGTCATTGTTGATGATACGTTGAAACCTTCTGCTTAGTGTGCTGCTGCGGCTAAGAAAGCAAATAGAATGTTAAGTATTATTAGGAAAGGAATGGAAAACAAAAATGAGGACTGTATAATGCCTTTGTATCGCTCCATGGTGCAACCGCACCTCGAATATTGTGTTCAATTCTGGTCGCCGCATCTCAACAAAGATATAGTGGAATTAGAAAAGGTGCAGAGAAGGGCGACGAAAATGATAAAGGGGCTGGGACAACTTCCCTATGCGGAAAGGTTAAAGCGGCTAGGGCTCTTCAGCTTGGAGAAAAGGCAGCTGAGGGGAGATATGATAGAGGTCTATAAAATAATGAGTGGAGTTGAACGGGTGGATGTGAAGCGTCTGTTCATGCTTTCCAAAAATACTAGGACTAGGGGGCATACGATGAAGCTACAATGTAGTAAATTTAAAACGAATCGGAGAAAACTTTTCTTCACTCAACGTGTAATTAAACTCTAGAATTTGTTGCCAGAGAATGTGGTAAAGGCGGTTAGCTTAGCAGAGTTTAAAAAAGGTTTGGATGGCTTCCTAAAGGAAAAGTCCTTAGACTGTTATTAAATGTACTTGGGGAAAATCCACTATTTCTGGGATAAGCAGTATAAAATGTTTTGTACATTTTTGGGATCTTGCTGGGTATTTGTGACCTGGATTGGCCACTGTTGGAAACAGGATGCTGGGCTCGATGGACCTTTGGTCTTTCCCAGTATGGCAATACTTACTACTACTACTACTAATCATTTCTATAGCGCTACCAGTCGTACGCAGCGCTTCACAAGTGATCATGAAGAAAAGACAGTCCCTGCTCAAAAGAGCTTACTACTACTACTACTACTATTTAGCATTTCTATAGCGCTACAAAGCATATGCAGCGCTGCACAAACATAGAAAAATCAGGACAGACTGGACAAATAAGAGATAAGGGTAGGACAGACAGAGAGGACACATAGGGAAAAGGGACTATTGAAGAGAAGGTTAAGAGCAGGTGACAAGTTAGAATTAAAAGCAGCATCAAACATGAAGAATGACCCACAAGAAAAAGGAGGTGATTTAAGCCTTTATATAAGTCTCTGGTGAGATCTCATTAAGAGTACTGTGTACTCTGTATTGCACCTTCAAAAAGATGTAAACCGGTTGGAGTTGGTCCAGAAGGCAGCTACTAAAATGGTAATTGATTTCATCATAAAGCATAAAGAGACAAACTTAAAGATCTCAATTTAAGAATGTAAGAGTTACCAAAGGTCCATCTGTCCGTTAATCTGTTTCCAACAGTGGCCAATTCAAATCACAATAACCTGGTGGGGCCCTAAAAATTAGTAAGATTTCATGTTATTTAACCCAAGGGATTAGCAGTGTGTTCCCCAGGTCTTCCATAATAAAGGTTTTTGGACTCTTCCTCCAGGAATTCGTGCAAACCATACTTATGTACTTATGTTTTGTTTCATTATTGCAGTACTCTGAGATGTATGCAATATGCTTTTTACTGGAAGTATGATAATTTTCAGATAAGTCTGTGCAATAATGTGATTGTTATGTTAGATCTGGAGGGTTAGTAAAAGGCTCCTTATTCTGAAAATTGGTTGAAAGACCTTTAAAATCTGGTGATCATTTAAAACAGGGCATTACCTGCAAACTATCACTGTTTAAACCAAAATATAACTTTCTCCAATGTCCAGTGCTTTCAGAAGATTTGGACAATTGTATCACAGCATTATTCTTGGAGATGCTAACAGTGGTTCCTTTGGTGTTCAACTTGTGAGGAGGAAATTGTATAATTAAGTAATACAAAATATTGTCTCTAGAACAAAACCTAATGCTATATTGATTAGCATCGACATCTTCTTTCAAGCTTTCTTTCTCTATGTTAAGCACATGCAACACCAAACTAATGGACAAATTATCTTGGATACATTGAAATTTTGGGCATTTGGGACAATTATTCTTCCCATCAGTGGGAATCAACTCATTAGTTTGCAAATTAGATTGTTCTGAAAAGTCCTCTTGGCTAGAAACTGTGGTTGTTTCTTTTGACTTCTCTAACTCGTCAGAAAAATTATTGCTTAAATGGGTGGAATCTCTTTCTGTTCCTTCTTCAATTTTCTCAGTGGTCTCTTTCTTTCCTACTGTCTTCTCAGGCTGGTCTTTTACTAGTTCTCTTTCAGAAGACATGGCTCTGTTTTGCAGCTTCTCTTTGACACACATCTGGGGCTCTGCAGCTGGAGGGCATCCAGACTGAGTCTCCTCTTCAGAGTTTTGGGTCACAGACTCTGCTTGCCACTTGACCTCAGATCCAGCTCCATCTGCTGGTTCATTTGCTATAAGGTCATGATTGACGCCATCATTGTCATTCTTTGGGGCATCTGAAACCAATTTCTGGTCTTGTGTCATGTAGCATTGACTATAAGACATCTGGGGCACCACTGGCAGAGTAATAACTAGCTGTTTTTTGGCTTTATTAAATTTAGCTGTACCCTGGTTTTCATCCACACGATAGGGGAGAGAAATTTGGAGACAGTAATCAGGTTTCCGAGACTCCAGACTCAGATGCTTTTCAGTGACATCTAGAGTGGCCTGTTCTGCTGACTTCAGCAAGGGCAGGTCGATGGTGACTATAAGCTCCTTGGGTATAGGGCCAGGGGTGGCGTCTCTCGCATACCTGTAATCTTGTAAATCGAAATGAGACCTGTGCACAACGGTGTAACGCGGTGTGGTGGGTTTAGCAAGTTTTAGTTCTCTGTCCTCATCTGTTTGATGTGCAACCGTTGCGTGTTTTTTCGCCTCGGTTTGCCCACGCTCTTTTCTATTGGTGTTTACCCTAGGAAAACCACATTTGTCTGTCTCGTAAGGGTTGGGGAACCGTAAAGGATCATCGGCATCATCCACAGCTTGTTGCGGCTTGCTAGGCAACGGCGTGCGGAGCACTGCGGCCTGCGGCACACCTTTGTACTTAAGCTTCAGCACTTTCGCATTTTTCTCATCCAGTTTGACACCGAATTGTTTCTCTATGGCCTCCACAGCAGTAGAATCCACCATCTGCTTGAATCTTTGGCTCTGTCCAGCGATGTACAGCGTTTCTGGATGGAAAACCACATCGTAAATCATGTGCTTCCTGCCCTCCTTACATAGGTCTTCCCGGCCGGGGGCCAGGCTGTACGGTAAACTCCAGTGTTGCCCCTTTCGGTTGCCCTTCCCCTCGCCAGCTTTACAGCCAGGCTTCTGTATCAGCTCGTTGCTGCAGACGTTGATGTAGCACTGCTGAACGCCGTTGAGGCTGGTCTTCAGAACGTGCCCCGGCTGCGGATGAACAAACTTGACATCCATGCCTCGTTCTTTCTCCATGAGGGTGATCTCCTCTTCGTACTTCTTCTTGTTCTCAGGATCAGAGATTTCGTCCGCGTAGGCCTGGAACAGTTCCCTGAACTTTTCGTCTTTGAAAGCTTTGCTGAGCCGCTCCACTTCCTCGGTGGTTAGATCTAAATCCTCTAATTTACTTCTCGTAGCCATTTTACTTTGGGGAAATTCGGTGCGCCGCCCGACGCGAAGTTTTGACCAAAGAAGCGGCGGCTGCAGCGGCGGCGCATGAAGATGAAGTCACACCGAGCTGAGCTGCGGAAGAAGTTGCGACACCGGTCTGTGTAGCTTGACCGCTGGTTTAGGAGCTGAAACGCCGGCGGGCTTGCAGCTCTTCGGTTGCTGTGGCGACCTGACACCTGACCAAGCCAAGCAGCCAAACATTCGCACTAGCGAAACCGAGGTTGTTGCAAGTCCTCATTTATTTCAACCCTAGTATCCTCTAGCGTCGATCTGCCAAGTTCCTTATTTTACCAGTTTGCGGGGATCCGTCCCTTGACCCTTACTTTCTTCCGGTTTAAGAGTTTCCCTGGAACTTCGTCTAAAAAGATATCGAGCTTGCCCAGGGCCACCCTTCACTCCATTGGAGCGGCCTCTGTGGGTGCCATCTGAGAGCTCCTCTCCCCTCTAACCAACCAACCATTGAGCACGCTTTTTTCAGTGTTTCCCAGCGAATGGGTAATTTACTGTGTTTGACACACCCCCTTGTTTGGAAATGGTACCTATTCTTCACTCATACCTGCTCTTGGGGGGGGGGGGGGGGGGTTATATGCCAAGCTAGAGCAATTTTTCAGAGGGAGATTTTTAGCATAGGGCCCCCAACTCGCCTCACTCTACCTTCTATCCCACCCTAACCCCCACGCATTTCTAGAAAATGCCATATTTATAGCGGTGAGAATAGGGGGGGCAGGGGTGGATAATAACTAGAGATAACCATTGCGCCAGTTTTTCTTGGCCTCTCTTTTCACAACTCTTCTTTTAACTTTGCTTACCTGTCAGTCACGTTCGATGTTGTAGGATTATTCCCGGGTGGGGGGGTTGGCTGGGGATTCTGTTACGGCATGACACGGGGATAAAGTTTGTTTGTCCCTATCTACACAAGCCTCAAATACTTAGTACACTACTACTCCTGCTGGAATTCTTGCACCAAAAAAAAACAATTCTGCACACAAAATTTACAAATGCTGTAGGTTTATTGGTCATAATTTCACCCCCTGTACACAGATAACAGCCATATTTTTCCCTCCCTGCACCCACCCACACATACCATTCACCTTTTTTTTAACAGCTCCCCCCCCCCCCCCCAACACACAGCATTCACCTTTTATTTTCCACCCACACATAACATTCACCTTTTTTAACAGCTCCCTCCCCCCCCCCCAAACACACAGCATTAACCTTTTTTTTTTCAGTCCCCTCCCTCCACACACCTACAACTCACCCACAACTAGCATCCAGCTTTTTTTTTTAACAGCCCCATCTACCCACAGCATCCACTTTTTTTTTAAACAGCCCCCCACTTCTCCTTCCTACCTACCCACATAGATATCTTTTGTGGTGTTGTTTTTTCAGCTTCCTCTTTGCCTGCCTGCACACTATCAATATTTTTTTTTTCAGTGTGGCCCAGTGGCGTAGCCAGACTGCCAATTTTGGGTGGGCCTGAACCCAAAGTGGGTGGGCACAAAATTTTCTCTAGACCCCCCCCCCCCCCAGCAAAATTTAGTCACACTCAGATGCATTTGTCACACAGGGTAAAGTGCTGCTTTTCAGTGCATCCGATTTCAGACAATTTATTTAATAGCCTAATCCTTTTCAGTGAGCTTTCAGAGGCCAAAACCTCCTGCCTCAGGTCAGTATAATGCTGTTATGGTATCCTCTCCTGACCTAAGGAAGGAAGTATTGGTCTCTGAAACTTTATTAACACCATATTACTTTATCCTAAATTAAAAATAAAATTATTTTCTTTACCTTTGTTTTATGGCCATTTACTTTTTCACATTGTGTTGCTCCCAGTCTCTAGATTCTGCTTTCCTTCGTTTTCGCTTAACTCTTCTGCCAGGGTTTCCTGGCCATTTGTCATTTTTCTCTCCTTTTTCTTTGCTTTCTTCAATATTTTTCTGCCTCTCTCTGTGCCCAGATTTAATTCATTCTTACTATCCATTCTTTAATTTCCTTCATCTACTTACGGCTTTTCATCTTTTTCTCACCCTTGTTCTCCCCATGCCCCTTCCTCTTATTCTCCAATCTTTCAATACTCCCCCTTTCCATGCAGCAGCTCTCCTCTTTCTCTCCCCATCCTTCCAGTGTCTCTCCTCTCCCTATCCTTCCAATAGTCTCCCCTCTTTCTTTCTGCATCCTTCCATCCAGTGTCACCTCTTTCTCCCTACCCTTCCATCCAGCGTCTTCCCTCTCTCTCCCCATCCTTCTACCCATCTACCATCTCTCCTGATCCTTCCATCTGTCTCTCTCCCTCCTTCTAACCAGTGTCTATCTCTCTACCCTTTTCTGTTCAGTGTCCCTTCTCTCTCCACATCCTTCCAGTCTCTCCCCTTTTCTCTGCATCCTTTCATCCATCTCCCCTCTTTCTCTGCCATCCTTCCATCTGTTTCCCTCTTTCTCTGCCATCCTCCCATCTGTTTTCCCTCGTTCTCTCCCCATCCTCCATTTCCCCTCTTTCTCTGCCATCCTACCATCTGTTTTCCCTCTTTCTCTTCCCATCCTTCCGTTTTCCCTCTTTCTCTGCCATCCTCCCATCTGTTTTCCCTCTTTCTCTCCCCATCCTGCCATCTGTTTTCCCTCTCTCTCCCCATCCTCCATTTTCCCTCTTTCTCTGCCATCCTCCCATCTGTTTTCCCTCTTTCTCTCCCCATCCTTCCATTTTCCCTCTTTCTCTGCCATCCTCCCATCTGTTTTCCCTCTTTCTCTCCCCATCCTTCCATTTTCCCCTCTTTCTCCCCATCCTGCCATCTGTTTTCCCTCTTTCTCTCCCCATCCTTCCATTTTCCCTCTTTCTCCCCATCCTGCCATCCATTTTCTCTCTCCCGATTCAGGCCCACCAGCCCCAGCTCCCATTGCCGGCCACTGCTGCTTTTCCTGATGAGCAGCAGGGCCGGCGCTACAAAAAGAAGAAGCGCTTAGCTGACTGAGCTGAATGCCAACGACTCACTCGACGAGAAAAAATGTTTAAAAAAAAAACGCGGCACCGCAGGCAGCCTCGAAGCATTGGCTGCTGGCTCTGCAGGCTCCGCCCATCTCTTATGTCACTGCCCCTGGAGCGCAGGGGCAGTGACGTAAGAGACGGGAGGAGCCTGCAGAGCCAGCAGCCAATGCTTCAAGGCTGCCTTCGGTGCCGCGTTTTTTAAAAACATTTTTTCTCGTCGCGTTAGCGTTGGCGCTCAGCTCAGTCAGCTGAGCGCTTCTTCTTTTTGTAGCGCTGGCCCTGCTGCTCATCAGGAAAAGCAGCAGTGGCCGGCAATGGGAGCTGGGGCTGGCGCCGGCGCGGGCCTGAAGGAAAAGTGGGTGGGTGGGCCAGAGCTGAAAATGGGTGGGCCCCGTAGCTACGCCCCTGGTCTGGCCCTGCACCCAACCATAGGAGCAGGAGGAGCTGCATAGGAGTACCTCTTTAAGGCAGGAAAGAAGTCTACTCTCATGCCCCTGCTGCTGCTGTGGGCCTGGGCCATTGCTTTTTCCCAAATAACTGCCACAACTTCCTGCAGCAGTCTCTGCAGCAGTGAGCAGGAAAGAGTGAGGTTCTTTCCTGCCCCTGAAGAGGACACTAGATCATCAGGGTGTAAGCAGGTAGGGCCAGGAGGGCAGTGGAAACCACCCCTGTCAGCCTTAGCCATGGACTGGCTTAAAGTGCAGATTCTGTGCAAAAATGCAGAATTCTACTCAAAGTCTGCACTCCACAGTCACACAGAATTCCAGCAGGAGTAAACACCAGAGATATAGAAATATATGCATTTATTCCTGTACTGTGCAAAATATAAAGATAACGGCACCCAGACATAATAGCCCTTGACCAAATGGCTCCTCCCACAACATAGCCTCCTAGAAAAAAATAACATCACAAAAAAAGATGATCACTGATAAAGGCTCCTACCACTATTGCATTGTATAAAGCATATATAAATAATATTCTATAGCTACCAACTGGTATTCATGATCTGTTCTGCTGTTTAAGGAAACTATTCTTCCATTAACATGCTAATTAAAACCCCAAACAATATTGTCATCAATTTCATAGTCTTACCAACCTTATCCTGTTTGGCAAGGTAAGATTATTAGGAAAAAAAATGCAGGGCCATATTCTGGCCAGTCTGATTGGGTCCTTCTGTCAGGGGGCTAATTTGTCAAGGGCTATATTGTGGGCAGGCTGTTTTGACAGTGGCTGTTAGGTTAGGGGCTAGTAAGTTGGGAGCTTTTTTGTCAGCTAATTTGACCGGGTACCAAAGATAACATATGCAAGGGCTGGTGTTAAGAGAGTATGACTAGGGCAACTGCCCTTGGCCCCTGACCAGAGAGAGCCCCAAGCCTGATGAAAGCTGAAGAAAGTGCAACCTGGTAGTGGGCTTTGGGGTCCCCTCCCAAATTCCTGCCCTGGGTCCCAACAAAGTCTAACACCAGCTCTGACAAGATATACATTTCAAATCTGACATACACTAATCACAAAATGGAAAATATCATTATTTTTTTCTACCTTTTGGCTGGTTATTGTATTTTTAAAATCAAGTCAGGCTCATGATGTGGTTTCTGCTTCTGTCTTCTCTTAACTCACCAGGTGCTCCTGCCCATTTGACTTCTCTTCTCGCTCCATGTGCACCATCCATCTTCTATTTCTGTGTCCCTATCGTCCCCCACATTCAGCAAGCATCTCCCTTCAGTGTCCCTATACGGGCCCCAGTGCACGTAGCCCCACATCCATCATCACCTATTTCCCTATTTTCTCCCCCCCGTGTAGAACATCTCCCTTCTGTGTCTGGCATTGCCCCTCTGTGTCCACATACCATCCCAATGCTGCATCACCCCTTTGTGTCCCTGTTCCTGTGCTTCCCCACCCCCATGCATATCATTTCTCCTCTGTTTCTGTTACCGCTCTTTGTTCAGCTTCTCCCCTCTCTTCCTCACCAATGTGTCTCTCCAACCCAACTTCTCTCTTTCTGTTCCCCCACCCATTGCAGCATCTGGTTCACCTGCCTGCTCTCTTTCCTTTTCTCTTTCCCGCCTTGGGTTCAGTATTCAACTCCTCCTTCCTTGGTCTGTCATCTCTTTCCCTTGTCTGTAGCCCCCCTCCTCCCAGGGTCCAGCCAGCACCTCTCTCCTTTCCCACCAGCCCCCTCCTCTTCCCTCAGGTCCAGCCAGCCTCCACTTCCTTTCCCTCCAGCCCCCCCCCTTCTCCTCCCCTGGGTCCAGCCAGCACTTTTCTCCTACCCTCCGCACTACACGGCTGTCACTCAAGGCAGTATTGGAGTCACACTTTCCTACAGCCAGCTGGCAGCGATTCACAGGCTGGCTCCATGGCCTTCCTCCTGCCAAGTCCCACCCTCGCTATTGCAACTTCCTGTTTGACACTAAGGGGCAAGTATGATCCACTACCTTCTTCTTAACAAAGCGCTAAACGATCGAAGCACGATCCACCTACTCCTGAGAAAATGGTGCCGGGTAAGTCAGCTTCTCTGGCAGTGGATGTTGTGCTTGATGAGCTTAAATCCTTAAGGGATCTTTCTTCTCGGCACTATGAAACGACGTGCAATTTACAAACTGAACTTTCAGCTATCTCGACTTCTCTAGCAGTACTTCAATTGTGCTTAACTGATTTGGAACATAAAACAGACCAAACCGCACTGCAAATAGCACAACATCAGGGAATTATAGAAAAGTGTTTCAAAAAGCTCAAGCTAGAATTGGAAGACCTTGCCAACTGGTGTCGCCGAAATAATATAAGAATTTTGGGTCTCAAAGGAGTTGAAGGCTCTAATAAGATTACTTTTCTCACCAAATGGATTCCGGCTCTCTTGAATATCTCCTTCGACCCTCCATTAGAATTTGAACGAGCCCATCGAGCACCATCTGACATGAAACAGGCCCTAACCACTTCAAGGCCTGTAGTTGCCAAACTCTTCCGTTTCCAGCATGCGCTCCAAATTTTGTCAGTGGCTTGCAATACTCCAGCTCTCCAACTTGAAGGAAAAAAGATCCTCATAGTTCCAGATTTAGCGAGAACCACAGAAAAGGAAAGTCTTTTTGGAAATGACAGCGTGTTTGAAATTGATGGGGGCAAAGTATGGGCTTCAATACCCTGCCCGTATGGCTGTTACTATTAATATACAACTCAATTCTTTGATTCACCCCATCAGCATTTGGATGACTTTCAACCAGGTGAAATGACATGATGTTATTTGCTACATTGAAATCGCAATTTTTTTTTTACAAGACTCTTGGATTCTCTACTCATATCTTTCATTTGGATTTGAATTTTTCAGTTTCTCCACTTGGACGCGAATGTTCGTTCCTCCTTTGTCATTTTGCTTCATTGTTAGAATGATTGATCTAATAATCCCTATTTTCCAAGAATAAAGGGGTAGACTATTTATTTGGATTTATTTACCGCCTTTTTGAAGGAACTCAAGGCAGTGTACAGTAAGAATAGATCAAACATGAGCAATAGGCAATTACAGCAATAAAAATATTTAAAAACAATATTTATTTTATTTTGCTGCATTTGTATCCCACATTTTCCCACCTATTTGCAGGCTCAATGTGGCTTACATTATGTTGCAATGGCATCATCATTAACAAAGTAAGTGGTTCAGCATACTGTTACAATTAATGTTCAATATTAGGTAAATAAAATGATTATACATAACATGTAAGTACGAGCAGGTTAAGGTACAATATTCGATAATGATACTATGATAAAATAATCAAATTTAAGCATCAATAATAGTTGGTTCTGGTACAGATTAGGAATCAAATCATTAAGGATAATTTTTGTAAGTCTCTTTGAACAGGTGTGTCTCAGCAGCCATGACTCCAGACGTCGATGCATCCCTTGGATATCGATGCCGCCAGAGGACTGGACCAAGTCCCAAAATGTTTTGGTTTTTTTTTTTATTTTTAAACAAAGGGAGGAAAAAAAAAAGAGACTTTGAGCCAAGATAGGAACCACAGAAACAGACTGTTGCTCCTCGCATGGAAGAAAAAGAACTGAGGAGCATGACTGCACAGCCGGTGGGAAGACGATCGGCGCATGCGCAGTCCGATGCGCAGCACACTCAGAAGTCTCTACCAAACTTTTTGCTGTGTTGCGGATCGCAAACCCACTTGTATGATACAACCTGCTTGTTCTCAGAGAAATCTTAGTTTTCTCCGCATTTGAGTCGCATAAAAATAGACCAATCTACTATTTCTTAATACATGTATGAATAGTAGAAGAGATAGTATCAGCGCTCTGTCTAACCAGAATTAAAATATAATCAGCATAGGACTAACAAACCAGTAGGGGGCGCATCACAGATCTTTTTAGTGTTGTTGGCAGTTGCCCTTCCATAAGAGAGGAGTCAACAATTTTAGTGGCCCCTTCAATGACGCCTGTGCTCGCTCCTTGTACAATCTTTGTTGGGCAGGGATCAAGAGGGCAAGTTATAGACCATGGACCTTTCAGAATATATTTACAAGAGCTTTCTCTGTGACCTGGTTGAATGAGTCCTAGATGGCTGTGCATAGTGGGAAGAGGGAGTGTTCTCTTCATAAGCTGGTAGGAGCTTTGATGGGACTGTCTGTAGGTCCTGATGGAGACCTTTATTTTGCTGGCAAAGTGACAAAATCATTGCTGGTTAGTTGTGACTGGGAAGGCTGGTTCTGTTGTGGGGTTTGCAGTAGGCTGTTTACTATTTTAAATAGCTACTGGGTTGAATTTACAGCTTGGTCTGTCTGTTGAGAAAAATATTGTTTTTTGGCAATTACAGCCTGGCGGTACATTACCATGTGTTTCTTACAGCTGAGTCTTCATCTAGGCGAGATTTTCTCCATTTACTGACCTGTAAGGTGCCACAGGAATCCATACTGTCTCCCATTTTATTTAATATCTACCTCAAGCCTCTGGCTGAGCTGCTTCGGTTAATGGACACAAAATTCTACATCTACGCTGATGATGTGCAACTACTCATACCCATGGAACCAGATCTACCCATAGCTCCGAGTAAACTGACTGCCTAACAGCAACTCAGAAATGGGCAAACAACAACAAACTTTGCCTGAACCCAAATAAAACAGATTCTTTGGGTTTCAAACACAAGTGGCCAAATACCCAACTTCAAAATACCTTTTGGGAATTATGAACTCTCCCTAAAATCACACATCAGGAATTTTGGGATACTGCCAGACTCATCACTCACTCTGATCCCATAGATTGAAACAACCTTCAAAAATGGTCTCTATCACCTACGTCAGCTACGAAATCTCTCTCCATATATTGAAAAGACAAGTCTGACCACAGTGGTCTATGCCTTGATTATCATCATGACTAGACTACTGAAATGCCCTGTACACTGTCCAAACCAAAAAGATTTTGTATCAGGTCCAACTAATTCAGAATGCTGCAGCACGACAGAGAGAAGGCTGCAAGTGGTGTGACCACATCACTCCCTTCCTGCAAAGGCTACCAGTACATTACAGGGCTAAATTTAAAACTCTGTTTGATTTTCAAGGTCCTCAAACAAAATGGGCCAGAGTACTTAAAGAATAAATTAGCCCTTTACACACCTTTAGGACTTCTAAGGTCCTGTCAAGGATCATCACTATCTGCACGCTCATCAAAAGAAATCGTACGATGTGATACCCACCAGCTAGCCTTCTCAGGAGTAGCCCCCAAGCTCTGGAATTTACTCCCAGAGGGGCTACATGTAACTCGAGACTACCTCTACTTCAGGAAGCAGGTGAAAGCCTGGCTCTTCTCCCAAGCCTTTAATACATAGGGTGACTGACTATACACTCATTCTGCACCTGGACCAGTTTGCTACACCATACTGTAACTTAGATCATCATATTTTATCCTCTTATTCATTGCTCTTTTTGCTATATCACTGATGAATTATGTTAAACAACACAGATCCCTGTACAGACCATTGAGGCACTCCACTATTGACCTTTTCCAATTGGGAAAACTGCCTTTAGTCGTGAAGTTATCACTGTAGGCTACTGTTAAGTTGGGTTATTTTAGTACAGGGTCCCATTTTATGCAATGAGACCCTGTGCTAAAATAACCCTTGTGGTAAAATATCCCAGCTTAACAGTAGCCCACATAGATAACTTTCCCCTTAGTCCTACTCTGCTGTATTTTAGCTAATTTCCAATCAACAATAGGGCATTGCCTACTATCACATGATTTTTTAAAGTTTCCAAGAAGCATCTCCTGCAGAACTTAGTCAAATGCCTTTTGCAATGTTCACCTTTATCCACATCCTCAAAAAAGTCTATTATGGTATCATTTGCATTGTTCTGACATTTATCATATTTCTGTTATATGATTGTTCTACAGTGCTGTTAAATGTTTATGTTTCTGATACAGTTTCATGTTAATTCTATTGTTATATTTCAATTTGCCATTTCCAAGTATATCACTTATTGTATTTATGTTTATATTTGGTTATTTCACAATTGTTATGCTGTTAAAATTGTAAATCTTATGTTAAACTGAATCTGCTGTACACTGCCTTGGGTGAATCTCTTCATAAGGGCAGTTACTAAATCCCAAATAAATAACTAATAAATAAGCAGGGCAAGACTTGCCTTTGCTAAACCCATGCTGCTGACTCTCTCTCATGGTTATCTATATCAAACAAGGGCTGGCCCAAGGGCTTAAGGTTGCCCCAACCCCATGTCCAGCATCTTCCTTTCCTACCTACCAAGCCACAAGGTGTTCAACAGCTTCATTTCCTTTCCCTACCCCTTCCGGGGAGGCACCGCATGGCAGCTAGCTTGTTTAAAGAAGACTCATTGTGGCGTGTCCAGGACTTTGTGCACCCATGCGTACTAAAGTCCTCCTGGTCCTGCTCTATCTAAAATAGGTAGTTTGAAGGGGGAAGACCTGGCAGGCCTTGAGTATGCAGAGGCCCTGCCCTGGTCACAATGGGTCTTCTGTAAAACCAAGAGCTTACTCAGTACTGCCCTAGGTGGATACCTAGACCAGTTAGTGGTTGGACCAGCCCTGATGTAAAATATTTAGTTCAAAGAGCTCTTTGATCTGGCACACTAGTAATAATAATAAAAGAAATTTCTTATATACCATCAAATACCAAAAAGCTCTGGATGGTTTACAATAGCAAATTCTATTTAATAATATTGCATTAAATATTTTTGAAATAACCAGCTCCCCTGTTTACTATACCATGCTAGTGGCTGCCATGCGCTAATGCCTACACAGTCCATGCACTTTGGGCTCTGTCGGCATTGCTGTGCAGCTTAGTAGATGAGGGGGGGGGGGCACATTTTTAGCAATTTACAAAATTTAAGATAAACTTGTTCAGTTCTCAGGGGAGAGAATTCCACAGACCAGGAACTACCACCTTGAATAATTAGTTACGAGTCAATGACAGACATATAGCAGTAACTGTTGGAAAATTCAGCTTATTTAGCTGAGACAGTTGGTAAGAACTTCATCTAGTTCCCATAAAAATGACGATAAATAAACAGGACTCAACCCATACAATATCTTTAAAGGATAAAGAAAATACTTTAAATTTTATATGGGTAGAAATCAGCAACCAATTTGACAAATCGACCATAATCTAACAAAAATTACAGAAATAATACAACAAATTTGTGCTTCATCAGTCAACATAGAGTCTAGTATCACTCCCAGACTACGAGCACTTGACTGTAGTAGAGGTCGAATGAGTTTTGGTTTTGGTGCTCAATAAAAATAAAACATGGAAAAGAAAATAAGATGATACCTTTTTTATTGGACATAACTTAATACATTTCTTGATTAGCTTTCGAAGGTTGCCCTTCTTCGTCAGATTGGAAATAAGCAAATGTTGGTAGATGACAGTATATATAAGTGAAACATCAAAGAATTTCAGTGACAGTCTAACAGGGTGAGAGTAGATAGGTGAGAGACAGGAAGAGTCGGGGTGGATGAGGGACAGGAAGATATGCATGGAGATAGGAGGGTGACAAAGCAGTACAATTTTATGGTTTATAATGGGCTAGAAAACCCAGATCTTTGTTAAGTCCTGTTTGGTGGGTGTCAAAATATGTAATCATTCTGACTTCAAAGGTCTTGTGTTCCTGTATTGTTTTAAAGTTCCCTTTCAGGATTCTTACCATTAAATCACTGGTACAGTGTTCTGGTTTTGTAAAGTGCTGCCCCACAGAGGTGACATCCTGATTGGTACTAGCATTTTTCATATGGTGTCTATGTAAATTAAATCTCCTCTTTAGCATCTGAGTTGTTTCTCCAATGTAGCAGCCTTCGTTGCATTTTTTACACTGAATGATATATACCACATTGGAAGATAAGCACGTGAAAGATTCCTTAATGTTGAATATTTTTCCTTTGTGAATGACAGTGGGGTCCTGTGAAATGTTTTGGCATAGTTTGCAGCTGGATATATTGCAAGTATGTGTGCCATTCTCTTCTTTTTGAGTCTGTGTTGGGAGCTTACTTCTAAATTAGCTTGTGTTTTAAGTTGGGTGGCTTTCGGAAGGCCAGCACTGGTGGGGATGGGAATATCTCTTTCAGTAATTCATCCTCCTGGAGTAGAGGCTGTAGATCTTTTATGATTTTTCTTAATTTTCCAGCTCTGGGTTGTATGTCACTATAAGGGGGTTTCTGTCTGTGGCTTTTTTTTCTTTGTACTGTAGCAGATTTTCCCTGGGTATTTTGAGGGAGGAGGCAATACTCTTGGAGATTATTTTGGGGTTGTAGCCTTTCTGTTCGAAGGATGCAGTCAGGATTTCAAGGTGACTGTCTTTGTCCCCTGTGTCAGAGCAGATACGGTGGTACCTTGTGGCTTGGCTGTAAATAATGGATCTTTTTGTATGTGAAGGGTGGAAGCTGGAGTTGTGGAGGTAGCTGCATTTGTCTGTGGGTTTCTTGCATATGGATGTTTGTATATATGTATGTATGTATGTTTCAGTGCTGAAACCTGCTTGAAATCTGGATTCGGCCATGCTTCGGTTTTGGCTGAAAACGTCAGTGCATTATTGTCTGAAACCAAAAGCCCCCCCCTCCACCCAACTACAAGCATGACTATTCTCTGCCCTCCCCTACCACAAGCTCAACCTTACTATCACCCGCAGACCCTCCCCAGGCCTACCTTAGAAGTCCTGGTAGGCCCCAGGGAGGGCTTACAGGTGGTGGGATGGCAACGTTTGTAGACAGGGGAGGCTGTCTGCTGGGGTAGAGGGTTGATGGTCGCCTTCTAACTGCTAACCATAAGGGTATGGTTTTTACTATCCAACATCAGCTTTATTTTTCCTTCAACCCATAATAATGTAGTTTTCTCTGTATTTAATTTTAATAAATGGCTAGACATCCTCTGAAGACATTCTTCTTCAACAAGGCCTACAATGAGAACCTATAGCCTCACTAAGTCATCTCACCAACCCACTCAATTATGAACGCCTACCCTCTATAACTACCCTAACCACTCTCTCCCTTCTTCTTTCTTCCCTTCCGAATCGCCACACATTACTAACTGTATCTGATATCCTGCAATGACAATGTTAACAAATCAATGTAAGCCACATTGAGCCTGCAAATAGGTGGGGGAATGTGGGATACAAATGCAATAAATAAAATAAATAAATAAATACATGTGAAATTATAAAAAAAACAAACAACTCACTCAGTTGCAAAATGAAATGTGTCCACTATCAAAAACTTTTCTCAGAAAAATAATCTGCACAGCACCAGCATTTATATAAAATAAGCGCAAAGATGAAACAATGTCCCCAAGAAAACAAAAAACACCACAACATAAAGAATAGGATACGGTGAGGAATCCTGTGGTACCCTGCATCCTGGTTGCCAAGTTGCAGAGACTTCACTACATCTCCTAACCCTATAACAGCAGTTTCTTACAATAAAAAAAAGAAGCAGAAAACCATGGCCACATCGTTCCTAAGATCCCAATGTCATCCAGTTTAGATAGTAATAACTCATAATCTACAACATCAAAGGCTGAAGACATAAAAAGTACTGAAGAAATACATGCTTTAAAGAGGACCTCCCTGGTTGTCCCCCCTTTCTTTTTGACTAGATGCAGAGAAGACAGTGCTATCTGCTATAATTTTTTTCCACATAAGTTTACTTACCTCAGTACAGTGGTTCCTCCTTTCATTCGTACTAGGGTTGTAGACATGGTGTCTGGAGCAATTCTGTTACTTTTTGCTCCCCTTACCCTAATACTACAGCTCCATTTCCTTTTCAAAAAAGAAAAAGAGGGGCTCTGGCTGAGTCACCGCCAAGCCCACCTTCTGAGTGTGAACAAGGAGGCAGCAACCCAGACTGCAAGATCTGTCAGCCCCAACAGCTGCAGGAAACAATCCCATAGGATCCATAAGTGAAGCCTGTTCTAACTGGCAATCACAGAAGCAGCAGTTTTACAATTCAAGGCTGCAATTCTAATCTCATACATCTTTTCATTGGATTTTTAGGCGATTCTTGTATAAACAGAGCAGATTCATGTTGCAAGTTACATTTATTTACAAAATTTCCAGCATATAAAATACAGACTAACAAGCAAAAGCCAGTGATATCTTATGAACAAAAACTGGTACATGGATGTAGAAGGTTCATTTTTTACTCTGTTTTCTGGAATTCAAAGACCTTGAAGTTTACTGTAAACAAAGCAGAAAGAAATGTGTGATAGTAAACAATTCACAACACACATAATTATGCAATAAAATTTTTGATCAAATAAATCTAGTCTCTTATGTTCCCTCTCTACTCTCCCATACCAAGGGCAGACCGACAGTGGTCTAGGCCCCAGGCAATAAGGGTCAAGGGCCCTTTAATCATCCATCCAATATATATATTACAGATTAAAGGAGAGTAGGCCCCCTACTACTGCGGGCCCTTGGACACTGCCCTATCGACTGACTGGCCAGTCCACCCCTGCCCCATACTATAACCAATGTTTATCAATCTGAATCCCAGAGGGCTCATAAGATACCATTATAGCATCTGAGTGCACAGCTCTTTACAAGGAAAACCCAAGATTTTGGCAGATCTATGATGAAGATGTCATGCAGTCACTCTGGGCAATCATTTTCTCTGAAATTACGCATTTTTCACATATTTAAAGTGTATCTACATTTTGTTACATGACCTCCACTATAGATAGATGTGAGCATATCCAAATGGATTATTTTCACTAATGTTTAAGGCATGTCAGTTCTGAGTGAAAATAATTCAGCTGGCTGGAGCTCCACTTACTAGTAAAAATGATATTGTTCCACTTCCTGCCTCTTTAATGTGATTTGCATACAACATGAATAGACACTTAAATTTTTCCATCTGCTGCTGATGCTAGGGAACTTTCATTTTCTATATCTGAATAGGACTTTTCTTTTTATGCTACTATTTTCTTCTGTACCATGTCATTTCATATTTTGCCTTTGTAAATAAAACCTTTATTTTTCTATATTGTATTGTAAGTTCTTGCTGCTTATCAGTGAAAAGGGAGATTGAGCTCTGATCAGCTAAATAAAGGAGTGGGGTTTCCAGATTGCTAAACAGTTATTTTATACACGCCTTTATCCTACCACCAACACCTAGTAGTGATTATTGGTACCCTCACAGGGAGACAAAATTCATCAGTATGGGCAGGTTTAGCAGGATAAGGAAAATATTTTTAAAATAAATAAATAAAAAGAAATATAGCTATTTAGATCAGGCCATGATTACAGAATCAAACTAGCAGTTGGATATATCAGGCAGGCTGAAGATTTTGTAATAAGTAGAAGTCCTAGCAAAAATGAGGCTCTAGAATATATTTGGGAAACAACCATGCTATTACTGGAGATTACAGAACTTTATGGTTAAGCCTGTGAAAGATCCATAGTGGAGAGACTGTCCTGGATAAGGAAAAATCTTGCAGGTGATCAAAGCATGGCTGGCAGCTGCTGGAATGTATCCTCAGCAGTATACCCAGAATACTATCATGATGTATGCACCAAAATTATGTTTTTTGTTAAAACTCTTGAACTATTTGAGGCCATATTGTGGTTGTTTCTTTCAGTCTTCTCAGTTGCTTACATCTTTGCAGATAAAATTATTCTAGTTTGCTTTGATATTTTTTAGTGAAACAAACTGGCAAGGCTAACGATTGCTGCCAAACAGATTTTTTTTTAATGTACACCGCTAAAAACCCATAAAGTAAAAAAAACATGGCTGTACTTATATTAACAAAAAAAACGCTATATAAAAAGACTAGTAAAAGAGGCCCGTTTCTGCCTGTCATGAAACGGGTGCTAGCGGGCACGGGACTCCCTTCCCCTCCCCTTATGCTAGTATCCCTGGTGGTGTTGAGGTACCTGTTCGCTTGGGGCAGGAAAGAAAGAGCCCCCTCTTTCCTGCCCGTAGCGCTGCTGCTAGCTGCCCTGCTGCATCCTGTGCGAGTCCGGCTCTCGGCGTTTCAAAATGGCCGCCGAGAGTTGAAGTCTCGCGAGGCTGCTTCAACTCTCGGTGGCCATTTTGAAATGCCGAGAGCTGGACTCACACAAGATGTAGCAGGGCAGCTAGCAGCAGCGCTCCGGGCAGGAAAGAGGGGGCTCTTTCTTTCCTGCCCCGAGTGAACAGGTACCTCTAGATCACCAGGGATAGTAGCTTAAGGGGAGGGCAGGTGACAGGGGGGAGGGAAGGTGATGGGGGGCGGGGCGATGGCGCGAAAGGGGGCGGGGCGATGGGCACGTCCTCGGCGGCAGCGATTCGTTGGAAGGGGAGGAGTACTCCTCCCCGTTCGTTCATTTGCGTGTTTGTATACCTGTCCCGCCCTCGACGTCATCACGTGTGATGCGAGGGCGGGGCATGGAGACATGGTGAGTGTTGTGGCTTCACCACCATGAACTTACAAACCACTGTCTGAGTGCCTGCAGTGACGTCAGTGTCCTCAGAACGTTGAGGGTGCGTTTTATTATAGTAGATTACATCCTGATTTTTTTCTCCCACTGGACAACGAGAGCATACTACATTCAGAATATATTCACCTCTGTGCATTAGCAGGCTCACAGCTCATTATGATGACTCCAAAACTGTAAACGTATGCTAATTCAATCCTTTAAATTAAGAAATATGGATCCATCTGAAATCGAATCTAATCTAAATACAGTCAGAGGTGAGCACAGGAAAAGTTTACTAGAATAATGCTTACTAATATTGGCCACTACATTATGACTAAATAACTCTACCACAGGGTATTTAATTTCATATTTCGCTGTGAAAGTTAGGAAGCCAAAGGACCTTCTAAGCTATGTCATACTTTTGTTTACAAAACAAATGTTAGACTCCAGACATAGTTACCTGTCCTCAACTGTTTTATTGGAAGGATAATACACCTTGAATGAAAATCCACTTCTTGGAAATGAGCCCTGCAATAAAAATACAGAAATGTTTTGTCAACTGATTTGCCTGTAATGCTTCATGGTATTTCCAATTATACAGAGAATTATGACATCCAAAATAATTGTAATTTTAGCAGGCATTCCTTATAGATTTACTCTTTTTTTCAGTCACTCCAGACCAGTCCTGACATGTACTCCTACCAACAGATGAAGGCTGAAAACTACTAGCTTCGAACCCTATAAGTATCCTGATTCCTGTGTAGTCTCCAGCCAGCCAGTAGTTTCGTACCAAAGCAAGACTGTCCAATAACCCACATAGTAATCCTATATAATAAAACTCACCCTCAACGTTCTGAGGACACTGACGTCACTGTCAGGTCCTCCGGGCACTTCCTTCCGCTTCGAAGCCTTCGTGGTGGTGAAGCCACCAAAACCACTGTGTTGGGGCCCCGCCCTCGCGTCAAACGTTATGACGTCGAGGGCGGAGCAATGGCGTCAGTGGCTTCACAACCAACGAAACAGCAGATTGAAGGTGGCGTGCCGAGGTCCGCAACAATGGCAGTCAGTGCCTTCAGAACGCCGAAGGGGTGAGTAGGGAGGGGGGAGGTTCGGAAGGAAACCGTGCTAGCGCCCGTTTCATTTGCGCAAGAAACGGGCATGTTTTACTAGTATATTAATAAACCACAATTCAACTAGGGATGGACCTGCAACTGTCAAACTAGTAATAACTCTCCAAGTTACAGTATGCTGTCAAGTGATGAAGATGGAGCCAAGTGAGACCAAGTCCACCAAACCATGTAGGCTTTTTTTTTTGTTAAATACTTATCAAAAGCCAATTCATACAGAACAGTAAATAGAAATGTATAACTAATCCACATAGTTAAACTAACAGCCTGAAGATTCACTAATTATTTGTATGGGTGGGTTCTGGACTAATGGAAAGAAAATTAGCAGGAAAGATTTGATTTCTCCCTCCTTTGCATTCCTCCAGACCAGTCCAGATGTGTGGGAAGTACCAAAAGCAGTTCCTAAGAGCAGGAACCAGACATCCAAAATCTGCATTCTATTGCATAAAGGAATGTAACAACAACTAAGTAGCTGCCCTACAAATTTCCAGTAGAGGAATAAGACCATACTCTGCCTACAATGCAGTCTGTCCCCTTGTGGAATGCACCTTCAACAAGAAAGGAACCTCCCAACCACGTACAACACATGCTGCCGCAATAGCCTCTTTAAACCATCAAGCCATGGTCACCTTTGAAGCTATTTCTCTTTTCCTTGGGCCCTCAAATAGGAAACAAAGGATCAAACTGATGGATTTCTTCAGTCCTCTTGAAATAACACACTGCTCACCACATATCCAAATGATATGTGTCTGGCATTCTCATGTTCCACCCCCCTCCCCACCCCAGAAGCTCTGATTAACATGGAATGAAGACACCACCTTCGGAAGGCAGGAAGGAACAAGCCAAAATTGCCAATTTCTCCTTCAAAATCACCAGCACAAGGTATGCAACTCTGAAATCCTCCTAGGCAACAGAACGGCCACTACAATGTTCTTCAACTGGTGTGCCCGTGGCACAGTTGGGCCAGCTTAATTTGTAATGGAATAGAATAAGTTTCTTGTCTCTGGTGGTCAGCAGCAGCAAGCAGCTATTCATACAGCCTGCTTGCGCCAACCCTGGAGCCTTCTCTCTGATGTAGCTTCCTAATTCCACATAGGTGGGAAGTGTCAGAGAAAAGGCTCCAGGGTTGGTGCAAGCAGGCTGTATGAATTGCTGCTCATTGCCGCCAACCACTAGAGACAAGAAAACTTTTAAAAGGTACATGGGGGGGGGGGGGGGGAAGTCAAGAGAGAAGGTAAATGCTGGACTACTAATGGGGATGGGGGAAGAGAAGGTAAATGCTGGACTATTTGTGGGGAGGGGGAGGAGAACAGTGGCGTACCAAGGGGGGGGGGGCGGTGGGGGCAGTCCGCCCCGGGTGCACGCCACTGGGGGGTGCCGCGGCGCGCGCCTGTCAGCTGAGTTTGCTAACTTCGCTGCAGCTCCCTCTGCCCCAGAACAGGTTACTTCCTGTTCCAGCCGGGGCAGAGGGAGCTGCAGCGAAGTTAGCGAACTCAGCTGACAGGCGTGCGCCACGGCACCCACCCCCCCAGCGGCGTGCACCCGGGGAGGGGGTGTCATTTCTCTGGGGGGGGGGGGGGGGGGCGCATCGGCGATCCGTCCCGGGTGTCATGCAGGCTAGGATCGCCACTGGAGGAGAAGGTAAAATGCTGGACGCTGTGTGTATGTGTGTGGGTGGGGGGTGGGGCTTGACAATTTAACACCATGTAAGTATACCATGAGATGAAAAAGGTTGAAAATCTATGGGCCACTAAAAGCATGTTTTCAAGGTGAAATCCTTCAATGTAGAATTCTTAAGGTGCTCAAAGGGTGCCTGCACTAACACTAACAACACTAAATTTAAGCTCCATGGTGGTGCCTGCACTAACACTGACAACACTAAATTTAAGCTCCATGGTGGCACCACCAGCCACCTCTGAGGTCTCTCAAGCTTCACTCTTCTCAGATGTCTCCCAATATCCAGATAGGAAGCTAGCACTCTGCCTTGCACTAAACCGCTGTAGTATGCCAGAGTGAAAATCTGCCACTTAAGGGAGGCTAAGGTTCCAGGAACCACCTTTGAAAAGGTTTCCACACCCTGACATATGCCAAGGAAGTAGAAGCCTTCCTGGAACACAACAGAGGAGTTATAACTTGACCAGAGTAACTATGCTTCCTCTGCTCTTTCAAGAACCAAGTTATAAGACAAAAAACAGATGGACTCTGTATCCTGACTGAACCCTGAACCAAGAGACCTTCCTTATGGGCAGCCAAAACAGGTCTTCAATTGACAATTTCATCAGATCTCCATACTATGGCTCCTAGGACAATCCAGTGCCACCAGAAGAAACCAGGCCTGCAAGATTCCCTATCTTCTGAATGACTGCCCACCAAGACCCCAACGGGGCCACTCCTACACCAAAGTGTATATTTCTGCTGACCTTTGCTCTCTCCAGCAACTGAAAAACCTGGAAATGTTTACACTGGCAGTAAGGAGTTCATGACTGGACACCTCCATCACTGCTTGATGATGGCAAAGGCCTTATCCATCAGACTTCATCCTCCTGGATCCAGCATATATTTATGCTTAGGAAGTCTGCTTGGATTTTTTCCACCCAGCCATGTATGAAGCTGACAGCTCTAATAGGTGCCATTCCACTCAATGCATTAGCACCATTATCTCTTCTGCTACAGGTTGGCTCTTTGTGCTGCCCAGGCGATTCACATAGGATATTTCCATTCATAACCACCTTGTTCTGGATCAGAGGCAGAAAGATCCATACGGCTAACCTGAGGTTCTTGCCTCCAGTTGATTGGCGAAGCTGCTTCCTCAGCTGACCAGCGACCCTGGGCTATCTCACCCAATGCACTCTCCAGATTTTGAGACTGGTGTTTATCATTCACTATTCTCCACTCTTTTCTTTCTCCAGATTGGAACATCGAAGCTACCATGCCAGGCTTTTCCTTGTCTCTGACAGCAGGGCTAGATATATTTCCAGAGTCTGAATCTATGGTGACCTACAAGACAGCAGGGCCTTCTGCAAGGGGTACATGTAGGTCCTGTATGTACCCTGGCCAATTGCACCACTCTAGAGTGACTGCCATAAATCCCAGCACCTGCAGATAAAGCGAAGTTTCTTACCTTAAACAGGTATTCTCCGAGGACAGCAGGCTGGATATTCTCATGTGTGGGTGACGTCACGTCGGCCCCCGGAGGATTTTAGCAAAAAATCGTAGAAGTCTCTTCTGGAGCATTCTACCGCGCGAGGTGCCCGCACTGCGCATGCTCGCACACGATTTCCTGTCCGTTGCACAGTCACGCTCCTCAGTTGAATCCAATAGATGAAAAGAAATCAACTCCAAAGGGGAGGAGGGAAGGTTTGTGAGAATATCCAGCCTGCTGTCCTCGGAGAATACCTGCTTCAGGTAAGAAACTTCGCTTTCTCCGAGGACAAGCAGGCTGATATTCTCACGTGTGGGGTATCCCTAGCCCCCAGGCTCACTCAAAACAACAAACATTGGTCAATTGGACCTCGCAACGGCGAGGGCATAACAAAGATTGACCTTAAACAAGAAACATCTAACTGAGAGTGCAGCCTGGAACAGAATAAAAATGGGCCTAGGAGGGTTGGAGTTGGATTCTAAACCCCAAACAGATTCTGCAGCACCGACTGCCCAAACCAACTGTCGCGTTGTCTATCCTGCTGAAGGCAGTAGTGAGATGTGAATGTATGGACTGACGACCACGTCGCAGCCTTGCAGATCTCTTCAATAGTGGCTGACCTCAGATGAGCCACTGACGCAGCCATGGCTCTAACATTATGAGCCGTGACATGGCCCTTTAAAGTCAGCCCAGCTTGGGCGTAAGTGAAGGAAATGCAATCTGCTAGCCAATTAGATATGGTGCGTTTCCCGACAGCAACTCCCCTCTTGTTGGGATTAAAAGAAATAAACAACTGGGCGGACTGTCTGTGGGGGCTTGTCCGCTCCACGTAAAAGGCCAATGCTCTTTTGCAGTCCAAAGGGTGCAGCTTGCTTTCGCCAGGAAGATAGGCACAAGCTGTCTTCGTGCACAACAGAGCCCCTATGAATTCCAATTTTTGAACCGGGTGGAGATGGGACTTTGGGTAATTGATGACAAACCCTAGTAGCTCCAGCACTTGAATAGTCATCCGCATGGACTGTAAAGCTCCTTCCTGGGAGGTGCTCTTCACCAGCCAATCGTCGAGATAAAGGAACACATGCACTCCCAGTCTGCTTAGAGACGCTGCAACAACTGCCAAGCACTTGGTGAATACCCTGGGTGCAGACGCCAAGCCAAAAGGCAGCACACAGTACTGAAAATGCTGCATTCCCAGCCAAAACCGTAGATACTTCCTGTGAGCTGGAAGTATTGAGATGTGAGTATAAGCATCCTTTAAGTCCAGAGAGCATAGCCAATCATTTTCCTGAAGCATGGGAAGAAGGGTGCCCAGGGAAAGCATCCTGAACTTTTCTCGAACTAGATATTTGTTCAGGCCCCTTAGGTCTAAGATGGGACGCATCCCCCCCTGTTTTCTTTTCCACAAGAAAGTACCTGGAATAGAATCCCAGCCCTTCCTGCCCTGGTGGAACGGGCCCGACCGCATTGGCGCTGAGAAGGGTGGAGAGTTCCTCTGCAAGTACTTGCCTGTCTTGAGAGCTGAAGGACTGAGCTCTCGGTGGGCAATTTGGAGGTTTGGATTCCAGATTGAGGGTGAATCCTAACTGGACTATTTGAAGAACCCACCGGTCGGAGGTTATGAGAGGCCACCTTTGGTGAAAAAATTTTAACCTCCCCCCGACAGGCAGATCGCCCGGCATGGACACGTTTACAGTGGCTATGCTCGACTGGAGCCAGTCAAAAACCTGTCCCTGGTTTTTGCTTGGGAGCTGCAGGGGCCTGTTTCGGCGCACGCTGTTGACGAGAATGAGCGTGCTGTGGCAGAGCCTGAACCGGCTGTCGAGAAGCAGGAGTGTACTTACAGCCTCTAGAGGCATAGGGTGCACTTCTCTTCCCTTTAAAAAACTTCCTAGATGAGGAAGCGGATGCAGAAGGCGCTCGGCGGGAGAGAGAGTCCATAGCGTTGTCACACTAATAGAGATGATCAATCAACTCCTCGACCTTCTCACCAAAAAGATGATCCTCCCGGCAAGGGACATCTGCAATCTTCTGCAGAGTTCGTTCCTCCAGGTTAGAGGCAAGCAGCCATGAGAGTCTGCGCATCACTAAACCCATAGCAGAAAATCTGGATGTCACGTCACAAGTATCGTAAATGCCCCTGGACAGGAATTTGCGACACGTCTTCTGCTGCCTGACCACTTGACAAAAAGGCTCGGCCTGCTCCGGTGGGAGCGCATCAACCAAGCTCTCAAGCTGCCTGAGTTCCGCAAATGAATGCTCGTGAAGAGCTGGTACGATTCAATTTTGGATGCGAACATGCCAGCCTGATACGCCTTCCTCCCAAAAGAATCCAAGGTTCTATGTTCTCGCCCCGGGGCCCCGAGGCCCCGAGGCAAAGTTCCTAGAACTCTTGGCTCTTCTGAGAGCGGAATCCACCACCGGAGAATCATGAGGCAACTGAGGCCGGACGAAACTGGGTTCCCCGTGGATCCGATACTGGGATTCAACCTTTTTGGGAAAAGTTGGACATGAAAGAGGCTTCTCCCAGTTCCTCATCAGCACTTCCCTGAGTGTATCATGAAAAGGAGCTGTGGTAGAAGACTTAGGTGGAGATGGATAATCCAGGACCTCGAGTATCTTGGCCCTGGGCTCATCCACAGTCTCCACAGGGAAGGGAATGGCCTCAGACATTTCCTGCATAAAAGATGAAAAAGACAAGCTCTCCGGAGGGGAGAGCTGCCTCTGAGGTGAGGGGGTTGAATCAGATGGAAGACCTAGAGAATCCTCGGCAGAGAAAACTCCATGACCCCCATCTTCATCAGATAAGCCATCATCGTATGGGGCTATAACAACCCAGAAAGAGCAGCCTGGATCCGAGCCCGTCTCGACATGGAGGTGCGGTGACCTCGATGACGGTGTCGAGAAGTCAACTCCCTAGGAGACTCCAGTGAAGCTTCCTCCAGCGAAGGCAATGGAGAGTCGACCTGGGAAGCTACTGACCCCGATACCGGAAGCGGTACTGGAGAAGGGGACCTCAACACCGGCAAAAGGCTAGGTGCCACAGGAGCCTCGGGCACCGTCGGTACCGGTACCTCCGGTGCCTGATGCAAATGGTGTAGCACCGCTTCCATAAAATCAGGAAAAATAGCCTTGATACGCTCATCTACAGAATCTGTCGGGGAAGGCTGCGGTGTTGGTGCGGGCTTCAGAGGCAGAATCTGCAGAGGCTGGGGAGCCGGTACCGGGCTGCCAGATGACCTGCGTGTCGATACCTCCATGACAGAGGGAGAGCGATCCTCTCAGCATCGACGCTTCTCGGGTGCTGAATGCCTCGACGACCCGGAGCTCGTGGTACCATGTCGAGAAGGAGAACGATGACGGTGCTTCTTGGCCTTCACCCGACGCCCATCATCGAGACTCCTCGGTACCGGTGAGGAAGACGTGGAATCCACACGCTTCCTCGGGGCCGGGTCCGATAGAGGTCGGTCCTGGGGGGCCTGCAAAGCAGGAGGCGCCGAGGCAGGTGAAGACCCGCTCAATGCATCACTGCTCCCAGCGTGCATTGGTCTTTTGGCAGCCTGTACCCGGTCTCCCGATGCAACGCTACCCTCGACGTCGACGGTACCGATGTCGACGCCGAGGTACCGGATCCAAAAAGCTTTTCTCTTTGGGCCTCTCTAGAAAGCTGAGTGCGCTTTTTGATTTTTAGGCACAACTTACAGCTTTCCTGAAGATGGTCGGGCCCAAGGCACTGAAGGCACCAGGAGTGCGAATCAGTGCCAGAGATGGTCCGGTTGCAGCGGGCGCATGGCTTGAAGCCGCTGGGTGTCTTTGATGACATCGCGGGGAAAATTGCCTCCGCAAAATCAAAGGACGCGACTGTGTCAGAAAAAAAAAAAAGACACAAAAAAAAAAAGGGAAAAATACCCGATCGAGTGACCTAAGAACGGTCGCAACTAAAAGAGAAAGGAAACTTAGAAAATGAAAAAAACTAAGAAATAAAGGAACTAAATGTTTTTGTTTTTTTAACACGAACCCTCGAAAAGGGTAAAAACGAACTTCGTAAAGAAGAGAAAAAGAACTTCCACTCCGAAGGCCTAGAGAACGCGAAGCGCTGATCACAGAACTCCATGTCTCCTCAGATGCGGAAAAGAACTGAGTGTGACCATGCGACGGGCGGGAAATCGTGTACGCGCATGCGCAGTGCGGGCGCCTCGTGTGGTAGAACGCTCCAGAAGAGACTTCTACGATTTTTTGCTAAAATCCTCCGGGGGCCAACGTGACGTCACCCACACGTGAGAATATCAGCCTGCTTGTCCTCAGAGAATCCCTACTAGGAAGGACCATGATCTGAGACCTCTCTCTTCAGTAAGGAACATTTGCCCTTGCAGGGGGTCAAAGTGCACCTCCAAATACCCTATGGTCTAAGATGGTTGCAGCTTGCTCTTAGATGAGTTGATCATCCATCCCAACTCCTGTAGGACACAATCCTTGGTCATCTTCTTCTCCTAGAACAAATTTGTCCAAATGAACCAGTCATTTTAATAGGGGTGCATCAGAAATCCCTTTAGAAGAGGGTATGCTGCAGATATGCTGTCTGCTAAGCACTTGGAAATCTTTAGGGCCCAAAGGACTTGGTAGACCAGTGTGGGTAGCATATCACCATGGGATCCTTCCCTGCGGACGCCTCCTCTTTTTTCCTGAGAGTCCACCCTGAGGTCCTCCCCTAGGCTCTGGGAACTGGCTGAAAAACAACTCTGCATCCTCTAGGCCATCTTCCTGAACACCACATGGGTGCTTTACCACCAAAGGACCTTCTTCCAATAGAAAAACAAGCTCTAGAATGGAACATCCACCTGCTTCCCTCATCAGAACGCCTTGTGCATTAAAAGAATAAGTTCAGAGACAACCCCCTGTACTGTCCCAGGGCCCAGCATCGAGGGCTCTTGTAGTGCCATGCGCAACAAGCTCTAAGGTCCTGCCTGCCTCTGCTCTGATGTCCCTGATTCCAAGATGGCAGCAGTTCCTGCCAGCAACCACCTCAGAGCTCAGATAAGTTCCTGGGCTGTGGCTAGCACCATCATGTGACAATGCTTCTAATGTGTCCCCTACAAGAAGTCTGCCAGTATGATCATCTTCATACTCATGGAACCACCCACTATCTGCCAAACTGCTCTCTGCGCTGCCACAACCAAGACAGTGCCAACTTTTCTCTCCCTGTGCTGCCATTCTCAGAAGCGCCTCACAACACACATGGCTCTCAAGCAGTCCTCTCCAAGGAAGTTTAAACTTTGCCTCTAACTGCCCCTAAGCACATCACAATCAGCACAAATGGACTTCCATCACTCTCTGGTCCTTTCTTCTTCTGTTGTTACTGGTGTGCCTGTCTGCAGCAAGATTCCACAGGAGGGTACTCATAGGACTCCCTCCAGGGAACAGGGGAGGGGGCCAAGGGGCAGGCAGCTCAAGTCCCAGATGTATCTGCTCCATGTTTCCCAGTCTCCTCCCCTGCTAATTTTTCTAATAGAACTTTTAAAATATTGTTCTATTTTTGTTTGTTTTATAATTATCCTAGCTAGCCCTAACGAGACTCACCTGACTAGCCCAAGACTGCACAGAATAGCTCACCTGCCATCTGTGGAGACTGAGAAATACTGGCTGGCTGGGGGCTGCACAGGATACTTTTAGGGATCAAAGTCAGTAGTTCTTGGTTGCCATCTGCAGGTAGAAATTCATATTCCCACGTCTGGCCTGGTCTGGAGGGATGTTAAGGAAAATCCACTTCAATATAATTGGCTCAAAATTTGTTATCTGTTTTTCCTTTAGATGCAATCCAGTCAAGACCTTTCTATTGGCTACAATGAATGATTTAATTATTTGAGGGTTTGTGTAGATTTTTTGAGACAAAATATACAGACTGAATCTTCAGATGCTTTGATGTACTTTTATACGAGAGACTGGATATACTCTTTTTAGTATGTTTGATATCATGTATTTCACTTCATTTACATTTGGGTGATGTAAAGGATTAATACCATTGTAATTTGTGATGTGTTTCTACAGGAATATGATTGATGGAAGGATTAACTTCAGACCCCTGAAGCAGACAGAAACGCACCAAAACACTTTTTAAGATGATAAGGGTATTGGATTGAGTGCAGTGCACCAGTTATTTTACTATAGGGATCATTACTAAAGGTTAGCATAAGCTAACGCATTATCATACATTATCTGTTGTAGGATCTATTTTAGGCACTAGGTCCTGTAGCAGATACTGTGTGCTAATAATTAGTAAATGACTCCCTATATTGGGAATCTGAGGATTAATAGTGGCACAACAGATAATTCACTACATCAAGAGCTGATAGTTTTCTCCCCTGATTGGGACCACAAGATGCCTAAGCCACTATTTATAGAAACAGAAAGCTTATCAATGTTTTGTTCATGTGGAGGAAGTTTCTATGAATTAGGCAGAATATTCTTTTTGACACAAATCTAAAAGCTCAAACGTTTGGACTTTTTGAGGTATATGATTATTCTTGAGTGGTAGTTGTCGGACAACAAAATTCAAACTATCATGTTGCTCTGCTCACTGATATCAATCAAAGAATACATACATGATACTTCAAATAATGTTTTGATGTGGAAATATTTATAGTTCTTATTTGGTTACAGAACAATTGAAATAGGTGTCCATTTTTTGCTCCTTATATTTGATGAAACTTAGAAGTTGTGTTTTGCCATGATTTGGGATATGTTTCAAAAAGAATGTGGATCCTACCCATCAGGTTTTCAAATTCCCCAAAAAGTTTACTAGGAATCTGTGCACTCGCATAGACATCTGTATGACACCGCACCAGATCTCTATGGTGATATCTGTTTTCAGAATTTGCTCTTTACTTTGATGGGCATACTATAGAAATGGACAAAAAATTGGAAACTATAAAAAAAGAATAACTTCTACCTAATCACTTTTTTGCTAGGTTAACAATACTCATCAAATCCTCATAATAACAGACATGCTTACAGGATTGATGATAAGGCAGTCAGTGTTGTTGGCAGTGAACGGGTCATACTTGTCTGCGATTACAATAAGGTCTGGCACAGGGTACACTCTCAAAGCATAATCATATGCCCAGTATACAGGGCTGACAAAAAGTGGAAGAGGAGTCAGATGTCCTTGGGATAATAAGGTCTTTACAAACTACAAAGAAAAAAAACAGTAAAAGACTGAACATTTTATATTTAAATCACTGTCAAATTACCTCTATAAGTTCACACCATTTAAAAAAATACATTAAATTACAACAGATGGAAACACTGGAATAGAAGACCCCAAACCTATATTATAAACCATTCTTTTCTACTTAACTAAGATATTCTCCAAACATTACATCAGCAATTTTTACAATGCAGGGGCTGTCTTACACAAGGTTTGATCCTAGCCCAGAGGGTTAGAAATTGCCTTATAATTCAGCCTCAATAAAGTAGAAATCAAATAAAGAATGGATTTTGAATTTTCTTTCTAAAGGTTTTCTGAAGACATTCATACTTTCCCTTATGTATAAAAGGATGCTCCAAACGTTGTTTTTGGAAGATGTAAAGCAAAATATTATAAAATCATATCTTACAAACAATTTAAGCTTTACATCACAGACATGCACTTAACATTCTTCATTAAGGACCAAATTTTATAACAAAGTAATGGCATTCTAAAAAGTCCTATAATACATTAACATGAAAGCAGGTTATTTACAAAGACACAAAAAATCAAAAGGAAAAGCAACACAGAGGGGCATAATCGAGCGTCGCCGGCCAAATAGATCGCCGGCGATCTATGTTGGCGGCGGCGCTACAGCTGGCCGGAACCATATTATCGAAAAAAAGATGGCCGGCCATCTTTTTTTCCGATAATACGGTTTAGCCCAGCCAAATGCCTTGGAGTTCGCCGGGTTTGTTTTTCAGTGATAATGGAAAGTTATGTCGGCCATCTCAAACCCTGGCCAAATTCAAGGCATTTGGCCGTGGGAGGAGCCAGCATTTTTAGTGCACTGACCCCCTGACATGCCAGGACACTAACCAGCCACCCTAGGGGTCACTGCGGTGGACTTCAGAAAAGCTCCCACGTGCATAGCTCCCTTACTTTGGGAGCTGAGCCCCACAACCGCCCCCCCCCCCCGAAACCCACTACCCACAAATGTACTGTACCCACTAAAATTGCTCCAGGGACCTGCATACAGCCTCTAAGACTTATTGCTGCTGTATAACTTTGGCACACCAGTTCACACCTGAAGACTAATCTCTCTGAAAAAGTCCTTTCTTGAAATAACCACGTTTACTCACAGTTAACTGCAGATCAGAGGTTGTGCCCCACTGGCAAAGAGTCCCCTGGTACTAAGATTAGCAGTAGGTCAGAGCTGGCACAATGGTGTACAATGCCCTCTTTCAGCACCATTCAAGGTAAGAACTACGTTCTCTAACGTGGGTAACACAGGAAAGGGAACTCAAACTGGCTTACAAAAATGGCCACTACTGCATGGACTACAACAGGAAACAAAACAGGGCACACTCTGACCCAGTTAGCAGGGGGGAAAAGCACCATGGGAGTAGAGCCCAGTACCCTACACCCACCACAATGCATTGCTAATGTGACTCTGCAGGGCACCTAACAGAAAAGGTGTCACACTCACCTGAGAGCCACATCGCAACCAGGGAAAGGCTGTCGGAGGATACAACACATTCTGCTGTCATGGAGGTGGGTACGGCATTTGAGGCTGGCATACAGGCTGGCAAAAAAGGTTTTTAGTTTTATCTTTTTAGTATGGAAGGGGGTTGGTGACCACTGGGGGAGTATGGGGAGGTCATCCCCCATTCCCTCCAGTGGTCATCTGGTCATTTGGGGCACCTTTTTGAGGCTTGGTCATGAAAATAAAAGGACCAAGTAAACCCGGCGAAATACTGCTTAACGCCGCTTTTTTTTTTCATTATCGGCGAAAGCCGGCCATCTGGTAGCCACGCCCATGCCCGCCCATGCCCCGCCTTCGCTAATCTACCGACACGCCCCCTTGAACTTTCGCCGGCGAAGCGACGGGAAAGCGGCAATGCTGTCTAAAATGCTGCTTTCGATTATACCGATTTCGCCGCTTTTAAGAAATCGCCGGCCATCTCCCGATTTGTGTTGGAAGATAGCCGGCGATCACTTTCGATTATAAGCTGGACAGTCACATAAACAAGTGTAGAAACAATACATGGTTTGATTTAATTATTCTACAAATATATGAAATATAGAAGAAAAACTTTAGCAAATCAGGCGCTTACCAACTGAAATCTAGATATGCATCATTTTGACCCAATACTATTTTCAAAGTGTGAGAACTGCCTTATGACACCTGGTAACTTCTTAGAAGACTACACTTCCAACTTCAGAATGGCTTTAAAGAAAACTGTACCCGTGAGAGTGGGATACCTGAGAAGGATTTGTTATGATAAAAAGAATATTGAAAAATACCAAAGGAATAGACAACCCAAGTGGCTGAAGTAGTATGCTCAAGCCCTAAAAATATGCATACAGCCATGTGTACCACAAGCAAGCCAGCCATCTATTCCTTACTTACGTGGTTAGGGATATCCAAATTACTACCAGGAAACCGAACACAATTTCTACACATTTTATTTACTAAATCTTCACGAAACACAACAATTTCCTGTGAGCAGTACTGAATTCTGAAATGAAAACATTAGAAACAATTAAAAACTGCATACCCAGTTTGTTCTTTTGTAAACTAAAAAACAAGAAAAATAAAGTACATCAGTTATTGTACCAGGGCAAATCAGTATTGTTTAAGTGATTGCATTTCCTTCTAACACATTGTAAAATGCTGATATTTCCTTCCATGTGGGTAATTTTATAAAAGTATTGTTCAAATAAGGTGAAATTAGATCTTACCTGCTAATTTTCTTTCCTCTAGACCCTCCAGACCGGTCAAGACGCGTGGGTTATGTCCTCCTACCAGCAGAGGGAGACTGAGAAAACACTAAGCTTTTGAAGCCTGTATATATAACCTATGCAGAACCTCCACTAGCCAGTATACCCCTGACAAAGCAGAGAAACAAAAAACACTAACAACAACTAGCAACCCTGTACGTGGTCACAGTAAACTGCAAAAACAAGAAACATCTTCCGCTTGCTCTTACGGAAACATGTTCCTTTGCCTTTGATAAAACAGTTGGGCTTCTACAGGTGGACTATCAAAGAAGAGCCCCACCTGTCCCGGACTATCACAAAACAGAAATAAACAGTCTGCAATTAGAGAAACAACAATCTACAGCAGCCAAGAATTATCCAACAAACACACCTCCTGGCCTCCAATACAGACAGGGCGGGCTCTTGACCGGTCTGGAGGGTCTAGAGGAAAGAAAATTAGCAGGTAAGATCTAATTTCACCTTCCTCAGCGACCCTCCAGACCGGTCAAGACGCGTGGGACGTACCAGAGCAGTAACTAACTTACGGGAGGGACCTACTAAGGCCAGAGGTCAAAACTGCTGCCCCAAAGCGCACCTCGTCCTTTGCATGCACAGGAATCCTATAATGCTTCACAAAGGAATGCAACGAAAACCAAACCGCAGCCCAACAAATATCTAACAGAGAAATCATACTATTCTCCGCCCACGAGGCTGCCATTCCCCTAGTGGAATGAGCAGACCAGCCCCTAGGCACCACAGGACCCTTCACCAAGTAAGCAGATGCAACCGCCTCCTTCAACCACCGTGCTATGGTCACCTTAGGAGCCGCTGCACCCTTCTTTGGGCCACCATGAAGAACGAACAAACGGTCAGAGGCTCTGATGTCCTGAGTTCCAGAGAGATAACTCAAAACTCTCCTGACATCCAGCTTGGCAATACCACGCTGCTCTGAATCTCCAGCCATATCACCCAACACTGGCAGAGAGATGACCTGATTAACATGGAACTCGGAAACCACCTTGGGCAAAAAAGGAAAGCACCGTCCGCAACGAAACCTTTCCCTCAGAAAGGACAAAAATGGTTCCCTACAAGACAAAGCCTGAAGCTCTGAAACACTCCGTGCTGAAGTAATCGCCACCAACAAGACCGTCTTTAAAGATAAATCCTTACAAGATGCCGATACCAGCGGCACAAACGGAGGCCTGATCAAAGCATCCAAAACTAGCTTCAAATCCCACGGAGGCACCATCCGTCACTGAGGTGGACGCAGCAACCTAACACCCTTCAAAAAACGCACTACCTCAGGCACAGACGCGAAGGACTTTCACTGAAGCTTCCCACGAAAACATGACAAAGCTGCCACCTGAACCTTCAGTGTAGACAAGGCCAGACCCCTATCAACACCATCGTGCAAAAATTCCAAAACTTCCGCCACCGAAGAGTGAAACGGCCGAACTCGATGGTCTTCACACCAGTGCTCAAAGATTCTCCAAACCCGGACATACGCCAAGGAAGTGGATCGTCTACGGCAACTCAACATCGTAGCAAAGCCACTGGACGAAAGCCCCTTCTTCTTCAACTTGTGCCGCTCAAGAGCCAAGCCATAAGCGAAAACCGAGCCGGATCCGGCATGATTATCGGGCTTTGACACAGAACTGATCCCAACAAAGGCAGGGCCGCCGCCCCTGCCAACCGCACCAGGTCTCCGTACCATGGTCGATGCTGCCAATCCGGAGCTACCAGAATCACCCGACCGAAGTGATGTTCGATGCGCTATATTACTCGACCGACTAACAGCCACGGAGGAAACACATACAGTCACTCCCGAGGCCAAGGCAACAGAAGAGCGTCGATTCCCTCCGCTCAAGGGTCTCTTCAGCGACTGAAAAAAAAAAAAAAATCTCTGAACTTGCGCATAGCGAGCCGTTGCCCTAAGATCACCGAAAGTCCCCAGACCGACACAACTCACTGGAACACTGACCGAAGAAAAGACCACTCTCTGGGATCTAGAGTGTGCCTGCTGAGATAATCTGCATCTATGTGACCTACCCCGGCCACATGCGCTGCCAAGAGAGCCTGAAGATGAGTTCAACTGCGCCGCCAAGGCTCTTCGTCCCCCCTTGACGGTTGACATATGCTACTGCCATGGCATTGTCACAGAGCACTCGGACTGCCTTGTGGCGAACCACCGACGTGAAGGCCTGGAGCACCACCCGAATGGCCCGAGTTTCCAGCCGGTTGATGGACCACTCTGCTTCTGCCCGAGACCACCGGCCTTGAGCTACCTGACCGAGACAATGTGCCCCCCAACCTTGCAGACTGGCATCCGTGACCATTACCAGCCCCTGTGGGGACTCCAACGGCCTTCCTGTTCCCAAATTGCGCGGGTTGAGCCACCAGCGGAGACTGAGACGAGGGGCCACCGACAGCGGACAACACATTTCCAAGTCCTGCGACAGAGGGGACCAACGACTGAACAGAGCTGACTGTACCTGACGCATGTGCGCCCTGGCTCACGGAACTACCTCTATGGTCGCCGCCATCAGGCCCAGGACCTGACGATAAGTACGGGCCGTCGGCGCCTTCTCTGCAAGGAACCGACAAATCGGACCCTGTAACTTGGAACCAAAAGGCTGCACGAAGGAAAGTGAAGATAAGCTTCCGTCAAATCCAGGGAAGTGAGAAACTCTCCTTTCCGGACCGCACCAGTGACCGACCGCAACGTCTCCATCCGGAAAGAGGGCACCTTGAGTGCCGCATTGACCCTTTTGAGATCTAAAATGGGACGAAAAGTGTCCTCTTTCTTGTGGACCACAAAATAGATCAAATAGCACCCTGAGCGTTGCTGATCTGAAGGAACAGGAACCACGGCTCCCAATGCGAGCAGCCACCGCAGAGTGTCCCTCACTGCTGCCCTCTTGCTCCAAGACCGACAGAGGGATTCCAGAAACACTTCGGGAGAACAGCGTATATCCGCCTCGAAACACCTTGAGAACCCACTGATCTGACCTGATTTGGGCCCAGCTCTGGTAAAACAGACTCAGCCGAGCCCCAACATGCACCAGAGCCTGAGCCCGCACACCTTCATTGGGAATTGCGGCGTGAATACTAACCTCCTACGGAAAAGCCACGCCCTCCACGACGATTCTCACGAAAGAACTGTGCGCGCTGGAAAAACCGACCCCTAGAGGTCCTACTACTATTAAACATTTCTATAGCACTACTAGACTTATACAGCGCTGTCCAAATTAACATGAAAAGACAGTCCCTGCTCAACAGAGCTCACAATCTAAATTGGACAGACAAACAGACAGCTAGGGGTAGGTCCCACTCGATCTGCCCGGCCTATACCGCTGAGCCTCCCTAAACCGTCCCCGAGAGGAACTAGTTCTGGCCCCTGCCTTGAACCGAAAATCTGGAAGCCATAGAACCTTGGTATCACTAAGACCTCACACTAACTTGTCCAAATCTTCTCCAAAGAGCATAGCTCCCTTAAGTGGCAGAGACCCACAACCATAGCCATATTTTTTGTCTGAAGTAGGCAACAAATCATAAAAGCCTCAGACAAAAAGGATGAACCCATGTCCAAGTCGGCTAACTCCTGACCCCCAGAAGAACCAACATCTACCGAATCATCCAGGAGCTTCTCAGCCCAACGAAAACATGCCCGAGCTACCAGACCCCCACAAACCGAGGCCTGCAGGGCTAGAGCCGACAAAACAAAACTACGCTTGAGAAAAGATCCCAACTTCCTATCCTGAGGATCACGGAGGGCCGTTCCTCCATCAACCGGGATAGCCGTAGCTATAATTACTGCCGTCACTACTGCATCTACTGTGGGAGCCTTAAAGGAATCCCTATCGTCCTGAGGGAGGGGATAAAGCCTCGCCATTGCCTTTGCCACCTTACACGGCAAATCCCATTCCTGACAAATCATCTCCCGGAGATCCTTGTTCATAGGGAAGGATCACGCCTGACGCTGAATGCCCTTCACCAACGGATCCTGGACAGTTTCCCCGAAAGCCACCTCAGGACCAAACTGAAGGGTGGACGACACCTGATCTATGAGTTCTGACAGCTCATCTCTATGGAAAATCCGCACTATTGAAGGATCCTCTCCAGGAATCCACCAATCCTGCTCCTGAGAGCCGTCAATTCCATCTGACTCCCCCAGATCACTAAGCACAGCTTCTGCAGTTACAGGAGAAAAACATTGCCTGTCCTCTGACCACTCTAACAGTGGTCTCTCAGCCAAGACGGAAATAGCCCCCTCTTCCAATTAGGGGGGGGGGGGGGTCCCGATCTCCAGGCCTGATACCGCGTCCAGACAAAATCTGGAGGAAAGCCCACCATTCCTGGACCGTCATTAGGCCCTTTTGTGCCAAAAACGGAGGCCGCAGGCCCAAAAACAGCTGGCTCCACGGGCCGCGTCAGACTCAAGATGGCGGCTGTTCCCGCCGAAACTGTTCCCGCTGACAGCGGCCCTGCCTACGCTCCCGCTGACCCGGAGACTCCCGACACCATCGATCCCTCCGCGGTCAAGTCGGGGGGTGCCGCAGCCACCTTTATAGGTGCACCGCAAAGCTACACTGAGCACCCGGCGCCTCTACCCCTCGCCACGAGCACGCGCGACATCGGAGGAGCTGGGCCGCCATAAACCACGAGGGAAGGGAAAAGCTGTTCCGCAAACGCGCCAAACCAAAAACTCCCTCACACTGCAAAAGCACTGAAGAAAGCGCTGCTCTCTCGTTCCAGCAAGGAATCGAAACCCCTGTTCGGTCCGCTGAAAATAAAGAAATAAATGCCCTTAAAGGCACAGTACTCCAACTCTGGCAGCTGGAAATTGTAAGGCACTCAAGGCTACAATACTGAGAAAGCAGCCGAGGCACAAAGCTGCCAAGCAAAACGAAATAGAATAACTGACCTTAAAGGCACAGTACTCTAATTCTGGCATCTGGAAATTGTAAGGCACTCAAGGCTACAATACTGAGAAAGCAGCCGAGGCACAAAGCTGGCAAGCAAAATGAAATAGAATAACTGACCTTAAAGGCACAGTACTCTAATTCTGGCATCTGGAAATTGTAAGGCACTCAAGGCTACAATACTGAGAAAGCAGCCGAGGCACAAAGCTGCCAAGCAAACAGAAATAGAGAGCAGCACAGGGGGAGGGACCCAAACATAGGTGTAACACCCCAGGGGGAAAAACTGGGCCCCACCAGACCCAGGGCCCCAAAGCACTTTTTTTTTTTACACACACGTACAGGGTACTGCAACAGAATAAAGTTTGGAAGGAAAAAATCCTACGACCCAATGACAAACTACCTCACCAGATTATTGGAGACTGCACAGGCTGTCAACTGCTACCTCTGCTGAGACTGAGAAAATACAGGCTAGTGGAGGTTCTGCACAGGTTATATATACAGGCTTCAAAAGCTTAGTGTTTTCTCAGTCTCCCTCTGCTGGTAGGAGGACATAACCCACACGTCTTGACCGGTCTGGAGGGTCGCTGAGGAATTTCCAATTGAGAGTCTGAATTAACAGTCAAAGCACAATAACTCTCACAAAAACCAGGACTTTGAAAATAGTTGTTAGCCTTAACAAACTCACTCTCTTCAAATCAAACATATAAATGAGACGTGACCGACTCACCTGCAAATGCGCAGTAGAGTCCGAACGTTGAAAGAGCAACAGTCTAGAGGCGGGGCGACTCCGCCCCGACCACCCGTCGAGTTCCACTCTCCCTCCCTCAGAATTGTAACGTCATCAAAATTACGTCGTCGGGGTTAAGGCGGCAGGCAGTGGCAGTGAAAAGCGTGCGAGCTGTTGGATGCGTGTTTTAGGCGGGACTAGGGTGGGCTTACGATTTGGACGTTTTTCTGCGATAATGGAACACTAAAAAAATACCCAGGACAAAAAAATAGAACACTTTTGGTCAGACCTGTTTCAATAATGACTATATGCCAAAAAGGTGCCAAAATTGACTAAAGGACCAATGGAGAGATAAAGGCATGACCCCCTTTTAATCCCCCAGTGGTCACTGACCCCCTCCCACCCCTAAGAGATGAAAATGGCAGTATATACCAGGCTCTAGACAGCTGCAGATAAAACAGCCATTCCTCTTAGAGCAGCACCACAGTCCACATAAGTATATCTTATTAGTTCACCTTCAGGCTTATTTTCGAAAGAGAAAGACGCCCATATTTCGACCCAAATTGGGAGATGGTCGCCCTTCTCTCATGGGTGCCCAAATCGGTATAATCGAAAGCCAAGTTTTGGGCGCCTCCAACTGAAGTCTGTCGTGGGAACGACCAAAGTTGATGGGGGCGTGTCGGAGGTGTGGTGAAGGCGGGACTGGGGCGTGTTTATCGGCCAAGGAGAGATGGGCGCCCTCGGCCGATAATGGAAAAAAGGACGGCAGTAGCGAAAATTTGGGCCCCTTTTTTTCACGAACAAGTCCCCCAAAAGTGCCCCAACTGCCCAGGTGACCACCGGAGGGAATCGGGTATGACCTCCCCTGACTCCCCCAGTGGTCACTAACCCCTTCCCACCACACAAAAAAAAAGAACTTTAAAAACTTTTTTTTGCCAGCCTGTATGCCAGCCTGAAATTTCATACCCAGCTCCATGACAGCAGTATGCAGGTCCCTGGAGCAGTTGTTAGTGGGTGCAGTGGACTTCAGGCAGGTGGACCCAGGCCCATCCCCCCACTTGTTACACTTGTGGTGGTAAATGGGAGCCCTCCAACCCCCCCCCACAAACCCACTGTACCCACATGTAGGTGCCCCCCTTTACCCCTTAGGGCTATGGTAGTGTTGTACAGTTGTGGGTAGTGGGTTTGGGGGGGATTTGGGGGGCTCAGCACCCAAGGTAAGGGAGGTATGCACCTGGAAGCAATTTTTGAAGTCCACTGCAGTGCCCCCTAAGGTGCCCGGTTGGTGTCCTGGCATGTGAGGGGGACCAGTGCACTACGAATCCTGGCCCCTCTCACGACCAAATGCCTTGGAGTTGTTCGTTTTTGAGCTGGGCGGCTTCGGTTTCCATTATCGCTGAAAACTGTTACCGCCCATCTCAAATCCGCCCAAATCCGATGCATTTGCCCGGCACCAACCGTATTATCGAAACAAAAGATGGACGCCCATCTTTTTCGAAAATATGGTCTGTCCCGCCCCTTCGTGGACCCGTCCTCGGAGATAGTTGCCCATGGAGATGGGCGTCCGATCATACCCCTCCTTGTGTATTCTTATTTCATTTTCTTTAAGTTGGTTCTATTATCACTCCTTGTCCACTAAGGTCTATCCACACTATATGTAATTGAATACATCATTTTTATCATTTTTTTTAAACCCTTTATGTTTTTCATATGTTCATGTGACTGTAGTTATTAGTTTTTATTGTAATTTTTTGACTCCTGAGTCAGGCACTTTTGCCAAAACATGGTGCCGTGTCAAGTTCAACACGAATATAGAATAAAGAGCACATTTCCTCAATACGTCTCCTTGGCTTTTTGGAAGAAGTCTTATTGATCACGCTACTCTCCCCTGTTTTAGTGATATTATTAAGTTGGACATTATGGGGCTCATGTTCAAAAGAGAAAAATGTCCGAAAAGTGTCAAAGCAGCATTTGGATGTTTTTCTTCTCAAAATATCCAAATTGGTATTTTCAAAACCAGTTTTGCAGATGTTTACCTACCTACATTGTATGCAAATTTTTCTCATCCATATTCATTGTGGATATCCTAAAAATTGACTGGCTAGATGTGTCCCGAGGACTGGGTTGAGAACCCCTGCACTAGAGCATCGGAATGGATCAATGATGGCTTAGAATTCTTATCTTGCTACTTGGCTAGCAGTGAGAATAAGCTGCAGCCTGTATGGCAAAAAAAGTTTATCAATTATGACTTTTGCTCTGAGATCCGCCCCTTTTATTAATAATTTGAGGACAGTGAGTTTTGGTTAAAGCTAATAACTATTTTAATGTTTAATAAGTATTTATTGAGGCAAAGGCTATATCATATTTCTCTACATGGAATTATTTTTTCTTGTTGATTTCTAAATTTCATTTAAAAAAAAAAGAATGAAAAGGTAGGAAACACATTCATTAAAAAGACTCAAGGAACGTATCTGGACCCCATCATTGAGAGGAACAAGAGGCATTTACCATATGTGTACTTTGGACAGTTCTCTTTTTATCTTTATGAAAGGAGACATGCTTACACTAAAATTTGGATTGCTGTACATAACTGAGTATCCAGGTCTATGGATAAAGCGCTGGTGGTCCAGTGGGGGAAGGCTAGAACCACCCCCCCATGAAGTTTACCCTAGTGGCCTATCTGTGGCCCCCCAACCCCATCATATCTGTGAGAAGGGAAGGAATCCTACTCCCTCCTGCTGGGCACATCATCAAAATGGCGGCATCCTGCCCTGCCTGGTACATCTTGGGATGCACTAGGCGGGGCCTAACTCCCTATGGTAGTTAGGCCCTACCCAGTGCATCCTAGAATGCATTGGCCAAGGGTGCTGCCATTTTGATGACACGCCCAGCAGGAAGGAGTAGGACTCCTTCCTTCTTCCATCTTGCAGGTATGATGGGGTTGGGGGGGGGGCACTGCTAGGCCACAAGGGTAGACTTTGTGGGGGGGGGGAGGGGGCTTGGCCCGGCCCTCACTGGACCACCAGTGCTTTATCCATTTGGGGGAGGGCTGGGCCAGGCCAGGTTTTTTTTTTGTTTAATAGGGAAGGTGTTGGGGTAAGCACTGCAACAATCCTCCCCCTTAACTCCCTAATGCTCAACACTATGAGTGCACCTATATTTGCATCTCATTAGCGTTGAGCATTAAGGAGTTGTTCCGACGCGCTCTTCTGGTTGTATTTCTCCGGCATTGTTCAGTACAGCGCTGGAGTTTTGAGCATCGGGCCCTCAGTCCGTAGGCATTCCTGTCTCCTATTGTTACAGCCAAGAAAAATAAGGATTCTTATTGCCATCTGCTCTGCATAGCTCAAACTCACTGAGAACTGTGCAGTACAGGTAATCCCAAGCTGGTCCCACAGTATCATCTCAAGCTCTCCAGTAAAAGGGTAAATACTGGAGAGCATAAGATCACAGGCACCATAGTGCAAATCCTAACAGTGACATCATGCTCATGATTTGTCGGGCCCTGCTTTAAGGAGGGAAAATTAAGTTACATAGGAAAGGAGACCAAGGGATAGAACACAAGAAGAAACTAAACAAAAAAACAGACAAGTTCTCTCCAATAATATAGCTGATTTTGCCATTTTAATAGAATCCTACACCATACCTGCAAGGATTCGTTGTGAACATGGAGAAAGGAACACGCTGCCGGAATTCCTCAGTGATGTTCTCAGCTAGAGGTGGCCTACAAAATAGATTAGAAATCCATGAACTGATTAGAAATCCATGAACTGTTCCCAACTCAAGCAGTGCATGTGCACTAAAGTAAGGCAGACTTTCAAAACCATGGCTGGCCAAAACTTACTTCCTGAAGCTGTATGGTACTTACATGGGCGTAGTTTGACAGTTTCATTTTTTTTTTGGGGGGGGGGGGGGCGCATCTCTCTCCCGCTGCCGTCCCCCTCTGGAGTCTTCCAGTGGCACACGGTATCACCCTCCCCCGCCTTTCAATCCCCCAAGCCGAATGAATCATGCACGCTGCTTTAGACCTGCCCCTGAGGTCCTTCTCTCTCCTACAGCTTCTCGCCTGCACTGGAACAGACAGTTGAAGGAGAAAGAAAGGCTTCTAGGGGCAGGTCTAAAGCAGTGTGTGTGCTGCTTTCTCGCAGAGGCTGCTGGCGGCTCGTAGATTGGAGGATGGCGTGGCAGCTCATCTGGGGGGCACTGCCCCCCTCGCCCCCCAAAAAACTACACCCATGGGTACTTATAGCTCCTGAATCTACCCACTGAAATCAGAGTTGCAGGTCCCATGACGAATCAGGATGGGGCTGTCATAAATCCAAGACTGGCTCAAAATTTCTCTCCTAAAACCGGGCAATTTGTCAGCTCTGATAAGGGAATATGGCAGACAAAGTCTAATCAGACATACCTTACAATCACATCTACCCTGTGGCTCAATACCACTTCTATGGATTTAAATGACTAGAAACTGAAAACAAAAATAAATCAAACAAAATTTTTATTCTAGTGATATCAAGGAATATAGACCATAATTTTATACTATTTAAAACAAGGAATATAAACGACAATTTTATACTATTTAAAAACACTAAAAGCAAGTAGCCCTAATGAAAAGAAATTAAGGCATCACAAACCACCCCCTGATTCTCACATGAGATATTGTGAGCACAGCAGCTCTTTCACCAGAGAGACAATGAAAGAAGACTGCTTTCTCAAAAGACAAGGCAAAAATTAGATTGCTATTGGATAATTATCAGCCTCTAGTTGTTGGAAAAGCTAAGGTTATTTTGCGGGTAAGATTTCATGATCCTTAAATCACCCTAGAAAGTTATTTCATACTATAAAAGCTTGACATGTTCCAAAAAGATAGAAATGGCTATTGCCTCAGTGTAGAAACATAGAAACATGACGGCAGATATAGGCCAAATGGCCCATCCAGTCTGCCCATCCTCTGTAACCTCTAACTCTTCCTTTTCCTAAGGGATCCCATGTGCTTACGCCTTCTTAATTTCTGACACAGTCCTCGACTCCACGACCTCCACTGGGAGGCCATTCCATGCTTCCACCACCCTTTCCATGAAATAATACTTTCTTAGATTCCTCCTAAGAACTATTCCCTCTTAACTTCATTGTATGCCCCCTTGTTCCAGAGTTTTCCTTCAGTTGAAAAAGGTTCACTTCCTGTACATTAATGCCCTTGAGATATTTAAACATATCTCATCTCTCCCTCCTCTCTTCCAGCGTATACATGTTGGGTTCATAAGCCTGTCCCTATATTTTTTGTGTTCAAAAACACTTACTAATTTTATAGCTGCCCTCTGGACTGACTCCATCCTGTTCATATCTTTCAGTAGGTGCAGTCTCCAGAACTATACACAGTACTCTAAATGGGGCCTTCACCAGAGACTTATATAAGGGAACTATCGCCTCCTTTTTCCTGCTGGTCATCACTTTCTTTATGCTTTTTCTACCTGTTTGGAAGCTTTAAGGTCATCAGACACAATTACTCCCAAGTCCAGCTCTTCCATTGTACACAGAAGCATTTCATCCCCATATATTGTACCGGTTCCCTCGGATTCTTGTGACCCAAGTGCATGACCCTGCATTTTTTTAGCATTAAATCTTAGTTGCCAAATATTAGACCATTCCTCCAGCTTTGCTAGGTCCTTCATGTCATTCACACCCTCCAGGGTGTCCACCCTGTTTCAGAGTTTGGTATCATCCACAAAGAGACACACCTTTCCAGACAGCCCTTCCGCAATATTGCTCACAAAGACGTTAACATGAGCCGGCCCAAGGACCGATCCCTGCAGTATTCCCACATCCCTTTCTTCAGAGCAAGCTCCATTTACCACTACCCTCTGTTCCATTCAACCAATTTTTAACCCAATCAGTTACTCTAGGTCCCATACCGAGGGCAATTTATTTATCAGTTGCCTGTGTGGAACCTATACTGTGAGGATCTAGCTAGAGACTCTCTCTCAAAGATGGACATTAATTGTGAGGTATCTCAATGAGCACAAATGCTGATGATGGACAATGACAAGCTGCCGGTGTTGTGGTATACTTTAACTGTTGATCGTAATTAGGCAGTTGAGATTTTGGCATGGATGGTAAATAGCACCTGTATTTAATCAATGTCCAGGAGTTTTTTTTTAACAAATTATTGAGTTTTTAATAAAGGTAGTAAATGCCTCAACTTTCACAAGGGATTTGTCATGTAACGCCTAGCAACCACCTGGGACTAACCCTGCGGCCCACCTAGAGGGTCTGTCCCAACACTACTCGGGCCTACTACCACCTGTGCACATGCTGTACTCTGGCATACCCTTCCTCCCACCTGCTGGGTTATGCATGCTTCTGGGTGAGTCTCCCACCCGCAACTTAACTCTCCATTGGTTTCTAAGGACACTGGGGCCACACTTCCAGGGGTCCCACAGTTCCTAGAAAGCACCCACAGACCCCAAACACACATCACCAGGATCCTTAATCAGTCCAGAACAAACCAATTAATTGATTTATTATCATAACAATTTAGAACAGTGAACGGATGAACAGGGTGTAATTAGCAGACAATAACAGGTAAATTAACCATGAATCAATATTAAACTAACTAAACACTCATTCACTACCGAAGAAGTACCTGGGGAGATCAGGAAAATTAACTGAGTGGCCTAGTGGTTAGAGCACCGGCCTTGCAATCCAGAGGTGGCCAGTTCAAATCCCGCTGCTGCTCCTTGTGATCTTGGGCAAGTCACTTAACTCTCCATTGCCTCAGGTACAAACTTAGATTGTGAGCCCTCCTGAGACAGAGAAATATCAAGAGTACCTGAATGTAACTCACCTTGAGCTACTACTGAAAAAGGTGTGAGCAAAATCCAAATAAATAAACTGCTCACAGTCTTTGAACAGAGTCTCAGTATAGAGGTCTGCACCTTCCACATTCCCACTCCATGACACAAGATTTCCAGCAGATTCAAATCTGGGCCCAGAGCATAAACACTAAGGGGCTTCTTACCAACAGCAGTGCAGATGACTTTTCCTCATCTTAGGAAGGAAGAAGAAACTGTTACTTCTGTAACAACTTTACAAAGGACAGACACCATCTGCTGGCCAAACAAGGGAAATGCACATCATAAAAAATAGCTATACAATTTACAAGCAGGAAAACCCCCTGTTTTGCCACAGGATTCTACCCTTCTCACTCAAGCTGGTGTTTTTGCCGTTCTAAAGAAAGCAAACTTGGATCCCAACTTACCAGGGAACTATCGCTCTAAATCCACTTACCGCTGCCTGCACTATTAATTAAATAAACAGTGCTAAGTTAGCCGTATTGATGATAAGTACATAAGTATTGCCATACTGGGAAAGACCAAAGGTCCATCGAGCCCAGCATCCTGTTTCCAACAGTGGCCAATCCAGGTCACAAATACCTGGCAAGATCCCAAAAATGTACAAAACATTTTATACTGCTTATCCCAGAAATAGTGGATTTTCCCCAGTCCATTTAATAAGTCTATGGACTTTTCCTTTAGGAAGCCATCCAAACCTTTTTAAAACTCTGTTAAGCTAACCGCCTTTACCACATTCTCTGGCAACGAATTCCAGAGTCCAACTACACATTGAGTGAAGAAATATTTTCCCGATTTGTTTTAAATGTACTACATTGTAGCTTCATCGCATGCCCCCTAGTACTAGTATTTTTGGAAAGCGTGAACAGACGCTTCACATCCACCCGTTCAACTCCACTCATTATTTTATAGACCTCTATCATATCTCCCCCTCAGCCACCTTTTCTCCAAGCTGAAGAGCCCTAGCCACTTTAGCCTTTCCTCATAGGAAAGTCGTCTCATCCCCTTTATCATTTTTGTCGCCCTTCTCTGCACCTTTTCTAATTCCACTATATCTTCTTTGAGACGCGGCAACCAGAATTGAACACAATATTCGAGGTGCGGTCGCACCATGGAACGATACAAAGGCATTATAACATCCTCATTTTTGTTTTCCATTCTTTTCCTAATAATACCTACCTAACATTCTATTTGCTTTCTTAGCCGCAGCAGCACACTGAGCAGAAGGTTTCAACGTATCATCGACGACACCTAGATCCCTTTCTTGGTCCGTGACTCCTAACGTGGAACCTTGCATGACGTAGCTATAATTTGGTTCCTCTTTCCCACATGCATCACTTTGCACTTGCTCACATTAAATTTCATCTGTCATTTAGACGCCCAGTCTCCCAGTCTCGTAAGGTCCTCTTGTAATTTTTCACAATCCTCCCTCTTAAGTAGAGGAGTGTGGTAGCCGTGTTAGTCCACTCTTAAGGTTATCAATAGAAATCAAACAAAATAAAACATGGAAAAGAAAATAAGATGATACCTTTTTTATTGGACATAACTTAATACATTTCTTGATTAGCTTTCGAAGGTTGCCCTTCTTCGTCAGATCGGAAATAAGCAAATGTGCTAGCTGACAGTGTATATAAGTGAAAACATTCAAGCATTACTATGACAGTCTGACAGGGTGGGAGGATGGGGGTGGGTTGGAGGTATGCATGGGGACATCAAAGCATATCATTGATATTCTAACAGGATGGGTGTGGATAGGTGAGGGGTGGGGTGATCAACAGAGACATACAGCTTTATGGCTTATAATGGGCTAGGAACCCCAGGTCCTTGTTAAGTCCTTTCTGTTGGGTGTTAAAATATTCAATCATTCTGACTTCAAAGGTCTTACGTTCTTGTATGGTTAAAGCCAGATGCTTAAGACAAGATTCAATTTACATAGACATCACATGAACAATAAAGCCAATAGGGGCCCCACCCCGGTGGCTGTAGCACTTCACAGAACCAGGACACTGTACCAGTGATTTCACAGTGAGAATACTGAAAGGTAACTTTAAAACCATACAAGAACGTAAGACCTTTGAAGTCAGAATGATTGAATATTTAACACCCAACAGAAAGGACTTAACAAGGACCTGGGGTTCCTAGCCCATTATAAACCATAAAGCTGTATGTCTCTGTTGATCACCCCACCCCTCACCTATCCACACCCATCCTGTTAGAATATCAATGATATGCTTTGATGTCCCCATGCATACCTCTGACCCACCCCCATCCTCCCACCCTGTCAGACTGTCATAGTAATGCTTGAATGTTTTCACTTATATACACTGTCAGCTAGCACATTTGCTTATTTCCGATCTGACAAAGAAGGGCAACCTTCGAAAGCTAATCAAGAAATGTATTAAGTTATGTCCAATAAAAAAGGTATCATCTTATTTTCTTTTCCATGTTTTATTTTGTTTGATTTCTATTGATCACAATCCTCCCGCAATTTAACGACTTTGAATAACTTTGTGTCATCAGCAAATTTAATTACCTCACTAGTTACTCCCATCGCTAAGTCATTTATAAATATGTTAAAAAGCAGCGGTCCGAGCACAGACCCCTGGGGAACCCCACTAACTACCCTTCTCCATTGAGAATACTGTCCATTTAACCCTACTCTCTGTTTTCTATCTTTTAACCAGTTTTTAATCCACAATAGAACACTACCTCCTATCCCGACTCTCCAATTTCCTCTGGAGTCTTTCATGAGGTACTTTGTCAAACGCCTTCTGAAAATCCAGATACACAATATCAACCGGCTCACCTTTGTCCACATGTTTGTTCACCCCTTCAAAGAAATGTAATAGATTTGGGTTTGGGGCCAGATTCGGTACTCAAGGAAAACTATTGTGATAGCATTTCTAGATGTACCCACAGCCTTTAACACTACAGATTATACCATCCTGATTGGTACTGGGTACAATCAAGTGGTTCCAGTCATATCTATTTTTTCATTAGATGTAGCAAGTGTATCTAGGAGATGATGCATCCTGATGACATACAATGCTGTTTTTGCTGGGAGTGATAGGACTAGATATTGCTCTAAAGTCCCTGACTGAATGTAATAAAGTTGTCTCAGTATGGCTTAACACTAACAACTTGCATCTAATTTTTTTTTAATTTCTCTTAATTGAACAAATAAACTACAGTACAACAAACAAACGATAGCAACCTGAAAAACAGTCCATCAATACTTTTCGCTCTAATTAGGACATGTGCAAATTTTATACCCTCCCCCCCACTTCTAAGGACAATGTCAAACATGGAACCAACGGGGCAGACTACAGTTAATAGGTCTATACAGCCAAGAAGATATAATTTATTTCTCAAATGCCAATAGGATAGCGGGTCTGCTCCCACCCAGTACTGCATAATAGATTTTTTTGCTACTGTGTAAACTTTCACCAAAAGTAATCTTTCTCCTTTATTCAATGAATCACATTCTACAGTTTTCCCAAATAACAAACCAAGCTGTGACAATTTAAGACTTTTCTCCATCAAGAAAGACAAGTATCAGATAATCTGGACCAGAAACTTTGTAGCTTAATGCAACTCTATAATGCATGGGCTACTGTGCAATCCATGGATCCACATTTGGGGCAATTAGGTGATACAGCTGCCCCTACTCTATAAGCTTGTCAGAATGTGAAAATGACACACTCACATGCTGGCGCAACAAGAGACAGGGTGTCTGACCAAGCAGCTGTATAAACTCTTTGGGGTTCTTTATCAAGCTGTGGGAACAAAGGCCCTGCACTAGCGACAGGGGCTGTTTTTCCCGCACCCCAGGGTCCTTTTTATCACAGCAGGTAAAAAGACCCCAGGCACACATGGCCATGCGGTAAGAGAACTCTTACCGCATGGCCATGCGACGGGGAGCCTTTACAAGGGCTCCTGTGTTAACCGGGCAGCGCGTAGTAATACCTAATTACTGCCGGGTTATCGCCGCGCAAGCCATTTCCTCTGGAAACGGCGCGCACTCGGGGTGGGACTACCACTAGTGGCCACATTGGGCTGGTGGTAGTCCCAAAAGAGCAAGCTGTAAGCCCGTGTTGGATTTACTGCCACTGTAAAAGGGCCCCTCAATTTGTTATCCTAATACCCATTTCTACGGTCCAGAATCTAAGTGTCTCTATGTAGTTTTTCATTAAGACTACGTTACATAGCTGCTTATGTAGTATCGAAATGGATTGAGCTTGTGGTGCCGCAACTTGGAAGAATTCAGTGAGATGCATGTATACAGCTTTAGTGAGGTATCTTCCTGCAGTGATGTCATATAGTGTGCTGTGTGGAAAAATGGCATTCCAGTCCCGTCCCGTCCCCCCCCAAGGAAAGTTGGTAACAGCAATGAGCCAATTTACTTAAATAATAGGCCACCCAGAGGTTAGGGTGACACTTCTTCCTGTAGTAATGCAATAGTTGTCCAGCATCGAGCTATTTCCCTTCATAGGACAGCAAAAGCATCTAAAAATGCTGAGTAGGTAGGTCTACCAGTTTCCATTGTAATAACCACAGCTTAGGATCAGAAGCCACTGTAACGTGCAACATTGAAGAACAGATGTGTACAATAAATCAAGAAACTCTGGACTCTAGGACAGGTCTACCATGAGATAATAAGTGCCAAAGCCTCCACACCCTCTCCAACAATTTGCAGACTGTTTAATTGAGACAAGAGAGGCACAAACAGGATACACAACAGTGATATACTGCCTTGACTCCCTGCTCCACAAGGTTAGATGATATAGATACTCAGTTTATATTTTCATGAATATTCTGCCATTCCTTTTCCCCAGTTGAGAATCCTAAAACCCGCTCCCAACATATACTTAAGATGATTTATGCTCCCTAGTCAGCAATATATCATACAATTTAGAGATTAGCTTTTTCTGAGTGGAACCTATAAGTAATACCTCCTCAAAAGGGAGCATCTTGTGAGTCAAATACTCCTGAATGGAGGAAAAGATGCTGGACCTGAAGATATACAAAAAGGTCTGTGGCTAGGAGTGCATATTCCTCTCTCAATTGCTAGGAGGGTAGCATTACCCCTTCAGAGTATAAGTCTCCAACTCGCAATATGCCCTTCCGCCACCCCTCTAACAATCAGGGCCGCCGAGAGGGGGGGACAGGGGGGTCAAAAGTCCTGAGGCCCTGGCCTCCAGCAGGGCCCGGCGCCGCCACCGCCTGGCCCGCCCTCCGTCACTCCCGGAACTAACCTTAAGCCTCCTTTCACTTCGCAGCAAGCAGCAGCAGGTCAGGCCACTCCTTCCTTCCATGTTCCGCCCTTGCCTGACGTAACGTCCGCGAGGGCGGGGCACGGAAGGAAGGAGGAGAGGTCTGCCCTGCCGCTGCTTGCTGCGAAGTGAAAGGAGGCTTAAGGTTAGTTCCAAGGGCTCGGCCCGATAGCGGGTGGAGGGGGGCCCGGCGACCTCGGGTGGGTGGGCGGCAGGGGGTCCGGCGATCTCGGGTGGGCGGTAACTTCGGGTGGGGGGGGCCTGGGGGCGGCCTTGTCCCGGGCCCGGCTCCGGCTCTCGGCGGCCCTGCTAACAATCTAGCATCTCATTCAGGTGCAAAAGACAAAAGGATAATCAGTGAGGAGATTATAGAGAGATGCTTATTCCCCAGCATTAGTTTCCTAACTCTTGCGCACAAGGAAATTAAGTGTTGCAAAAATAGGGAAAAGTTCAAAAAGTGAGTTTGTATTCCCCTGGGGCCCCAAATCAAGTTAGTTCATTGATAAGAGGATTACATGTTACTTTCTATCCTTACCCACACTTTTGGGTGGGGGTCATACCCGTCCAAGATCGCTCAAAGTCGTGATGCCCTGCAATAACTCTCAAAATCAAGAACCTCTAACCCACCCTTAATGTGACAGCGTTGTAATACATATCTAGTGACCCAAGGTGGTCTCCATTTCCAAATGTGTGAGAACATTTTCCTCAAACTAAGAAAGGGTTGCCCTTGGAACTGCGACAGGTAGTGTCTGGCAAAGGTAGATAAAGTGGGGCAGCATCATTTTACATGTAGACATACAGCCTAACCAAGTGTGCTGTCATCTGGACCAGTAATCTAAGATCCTGGATAGCTCTGGTAATAATCTCCCAAAGTTCAGCCTGTATAAAGCAGTAAGATCTGCCAATATCCTCACTCCCAGATTTGAAATATGCCCTTTAGCCCACCCAAAAGGTAACTGAGTTTTTAGTTCTTCAACAACTGGTAAGGGAAGTGTGATATTTAACAATTCAGATTTCAAAGCATTAATTTTAAAGCCTGAAAGACTACCATATACCTGTAGCTCTGTCAATATACAGGGTAATGATTTCCAGGGTTCCCTGACAGTAAGAAGTATATCATCAGCAAATTCCTCACCTCCCACGCATACTCCTTTAATTTGCTGATGACGACTAATTGTTGCCACAAGGGGTTCAATCACTAAAGCAAAAATAAGAGAAAGGAGGGGGGGGGGTACATTGCCCCAACTGGGGCCCAAGAGTACCAGGAAGAGAGACTACATCTAGACATCCATTGGTGGCCTAAAGGTACCAGAAAGGCCCACAGCGACCGTGATATAATGCAGCAGATGGAAACTCCCATGATGATTTTCCTCCCAAAGAATAGAGAAAACAATGGCTGATTAATGGAAATGTGTATACCACCACAGGCAACAATGGCGGGACCGTGCTCAGAGTCACCCTTGACTCTGAGACATGAATAAGAGATCTGCACAGATCAAATTAGCAATAGAACCAAGCAAAAAAACCAGCTGGAGTCATGATGGCCATGCAGAAATGGAACCAATTCAAGCATGAAGGCACATAGGAGAACTCCGATGCAAGATGAGAAGGATGGGCTGAGGCCCAGGATAAGGTGAGGTTGCGCCTCAGGCTCGGAGCAAAGCAGAACCCTATAAACATAGGATGAGCTGAAATATGATGCCAGCTAGCGACATTCTGAAAAGAAAAGGCTGAGCTGTGCGGTACAGAACACCAGAGGCGCGCTCCCCAGTTAGAACAAATTCACCAACAAAGTGGGAAAGTCAAAGATGACAAGAACGAGACCAGGCCGAGAGTCAGATATGAAATAGCATCAAAGCTGTTGTGCATATTCAGAGATGGGTGCACTTCGACCTTCATGAATGACGCAATGCTCCTCATCCAGAGATGCAGCTGTGCCCAGATCCAGAGAAAGAGCTGCACCCCAGAGCCAGACAAGGAGCAATGCTCCAAAACGAGAGACAGAACTGAACTAGGCACCCAGAGACAGAGCTTTGGACAACTCCAAGGATGAAGCTATGAGGCATAACCAGAGGAAGAAGGTGATCAACTTCCTGCAATGAAACCTTCCCTCATGCTCAGAGGTGGAGTTGAAACCAGAAGGTAACTGAACAAAAAAGGTCCCATGGGACAGCAATAATATACAAAGGAGTGGGAACAGAGGAAGGCTTGATAAACTTCAGGAACAATACAATCAAAATTTATTACTTAAAATACATATATGATATATATATAAAATAACACACAATAACATAAGTATAATAAAAATCCAATAATGTGCATTAAAATTAATGTCAAAGCTCAAGACTCGACATGGCACCGTGCCTGCCTCAGGAGTCTTACAGTAAAATATCAAAAAAGCTGTTAGGTGGAAAAAGCAAGGAGGTCTTTAAAAAAAACCATGCATGCATGAAGTTAATGCACAAAAAGGTAAAAAAGCCTGACATGATGCTACATTGTACTTTTGGTATGATTGCCTTTGTTTTTTGACACTATTGTTTCCTTTTTGTGCATTAACTTCATACATACATGTTTTTTTTTTTTAAAAGACCTCCTTGCTTTTTCCGCCTAACAGCTTTTTTGATATTTTACTGTAAGACTCCGGAACGTTACATGCCGAAACACTGTGCCATGTAGAGTCTTGAGCTTTGACATTAATTTTAATGCACATTATTGGATTTTTTGTATACTTATGTTATTGTGTATCATTTTATATACATCATATATGTATTTCAAGTAATAAATTTTGATTGTATTGTTCCTGAGGTTTGTCTAGCCTTCCTCTGTTCCTACTCCTTTGTATATCAGAGGTGGAGTTGGGCATACATGCAGAGAAGGAGCCATGCCCTTAAATCGAGGAGGAAGCTGTGTCCCATAGACAGAGACACAGCCAATTATATCGGACAGATACGTAAGAAGCAGAGTTGAAGCCGTGCTCTGCACCCCAAGATAGCACTATGATCCATTTTCAGAGATGAAGCCATGCCCCACAGACCATGCCCGAGTCGGAGCCCAAGCTGGAGCCCAATCCGTGCCCCAGAGACAGCACCATGCTCTACATGCAGAGAAAGTGAGCTTCGCTAGACATACAGAGATGATACAGATATATTCAGAGATGGAGATGTACTCTACATGCAGAGATGGAGCGGTGGTCTCCATTCAGTGATGGAGTTGCATTCAACATGCAGAGACAGAATCTTGCCCACCAGGCAAAACTGGATCCGCACCCAACCGACATATATGGAGTTGAGTTCAATAGTCATAGATGAAGCTGTGCTCACCAGGCATAGAAGACTCAGCATATAAAGATGAAGCAACGCTCAACAGGCAGCGATGGAGCTGAGCCCATTAAGCAGAGATAGAACTGCACCCAGTCATCAGAAATGGAACCATGCTCCACAAAGGAGCTGCACCCACACAGGAAAAAGAAGGGGTTTGCTCCCTATTCAGATATGAAGCTGTTCCAATCTACAGAGAGGAAACAGGGAATGGCATCCTAACATGGAACCGAACTAGGACTGGGACCAGCGATGCATGAGTGGACCATGCTAGATATGGTGATGTGGCTACCAGGTGTAGCCAGAACCATGCTCCACAGCCAAATACCAAGCAGCTCAGCATGTGGAAAGGGGAGATCATGCTGTACAGACAATGATGGAGCTGCACTTCACATGTACCAACATAAGAAGCTCAACAGAAATGAAAGAGACGAATTCTGCCGATTCCATAGAGCCATGAGCTAGCCAACCAGTCGTAGCCGTGCATTGAACTGAAGCTGTCACTGTGAGGCTAAGGCCGACAATGGCCACAGGAACTGCCAGAGGCCGACACAGCTGAAGCTGCCAATAGCAAAGGAGTGCCTGTAGAAGCAAAAAGACACAACCATGCATGCTGCCTGCCCAGTGGTGATAGGGCACTTAAGACAGCAAGAACCTGACAGTGGGCAGTGAGGCCAGGCAGCCTGTGTAGCCCCAAACAAGAGGGTGGCCACGAAGAGGTCGGTGGAGTCACCACAAACTGTCTTCCATGATCATCAGCAAAAAACAGAAAGCTGCAACCTGCCAGGTGACCAGGGGGCATCCCACCTGGCACCTAACAAGCCACAAGGCTACAGTGGCCCGAAGGCCAACAGTGTAAGCACTAAATAATCTGAAGGGCAATCAACCATGCCAGAACAGCTCCAAGACGGCTAAAGGATGTGCACAAAGATTTTGAATTCTGCACACATAGGGCTGAATTCTATAGATGGCGCCCAAAGAAATCTGTGCGGAAGATATTTCTGCCTAGACGTATTCTGTGGTTGGCACTTGGATTTGGGCACGGTGTGTGGAGTGCGATTGGTTGATATCCTAATACCTAGGACTGCACGCCTCCATTTGCACTGGCGCAGGCGTGGTGTAGGTCCGGGCTCATGGATTTGGACACAGAGGGCCATGTTATATAACAACTTGCTTAAATTTTGGGATGCCCACGGTGTGCCCATTTCCCCGCCCATGGCTATGGTCCTTTTTGCCCTCACGCATTGAAATTTGGGCGTAGTGTATTGCAGAGTACACTTGGGGATTTGTGTTTGTGGAGTCTGATTATTGCCAATTAGTGCTCATTGTTGCTTGTTGAGTGCTGTTAACACTGATTGGCTTGTTAAGCCAAAAGCCTTGAAAACGACATTACGACCACCTAAACTTCCGGAAATCACTAAAAACCAACCTGTTTAAAAAGGCATACCCTACCAATCCAACTTAAATGCCTGATCTTTGCAACACAACCAAACTAAAGTACGTGATGGACACAACACAACTCTTCCATTCTCCGATTCCCTAATGTGGATGTGCCACATGAACTTGATCTTACTACAACACCACTTTGTATTTGTTCATACTGGAGCCTGCAAAGGCCTCTCCGGTACTATGTAAGCCACATTGAGCCTACAAATAGGTGGGAAAATGTGGGATACAAATGTAACAAATAAATAAACAAAGGTGCAGAGAGCCATGAGGTGGAAATGCCGCCATATGCTGAAGTCAAAGTCCACGAATGCAGTTGGGAGCTGAAAGCTGACAATGCTGCAAGGGACTGAAAAACAGGCCGGACAACCATGAGTCTAAGGCTCCCGACACCTCATGGAATTGCCACCTTAGGGAGGCCACGCCAGTATGACCAACGTGTCCCGAAGGCAGCTGCTACAGCAGTGCACCACTAGGTGCTCATGCGGACATGGGCCGCCATCTGCACCCACATCAGAGAGGAGAAAAATGGCAATACCTCAGGAAGGAGAAAAAACAGTCCAAGTGGCACAACCACCAAAACAATGAATCCCGCAATCTAGTATCTGGAACAAACACAGCAGATGGCAGCAAAACGCCCCTGCAAGCACGGGCACAAGCCGAAGGCTGCCTATACATTCAGGAAAAGGCAAGCCAGGCAACTGTGAGGAGAGGCGAGAAGGAAATACACTCCTCCCAACAAAAAAAGGACAGCCCACACCAGCATTGCCAAGGCCTCAGAAAGAGAAGTGAGCTGCAGACTGAAAACACAGCTAGGAGGAGTAGCCTGGAGAAGGCTGCTGAAGAAAAGGCTAAAAGCGTAGCCAAGAAGCCAAGAGTGACCTGGGAGTATCAAGGTCCAGGCTTCTTCTGTGCGGGAATTCACCATGTGAGAAGAAGCCGAGAACCGAAACCACAACGGCTGACAAAAAAAACCTCTGCCAATCATGGGAACTGGCGCTGTCCGCACCACAATGGCCCGAAAGCTGTGAAGACAGAAAAGGAGAAAGAGCAATCTATTATTGTAGTCTGTGATCAAAATGGCTGCCACCGACTGAAGAAAGGTACTGTAAAAAAGCGCACCAAAATCGCTCCCCAAAACATAGGCAAACCCCCATACAGGCTGCTCAAAAAGAAGTAGTGTACCGCCGCAGGAAGTGGCGGGGGGGGGGGGGGGGGGGGGGGGGGGAGAGGGATAAGGTACCACTAGGTGCACCCCAATTCAGACACCTCTAATGGCCTAAACACCTCCAAACTCAACAATCAGGGAACCTAGAACAGGAGCCACAGAAGCAGGAGAAACCAGGAGCTTGTGAGAGACCATCCACTGCCTGCTGGAAATAGAGAATACTGACTGACCAATGAGAATACCGTTCTATGTGGCAGAGTTCAGTTTGGTACTCTCTATCTCCACCTGCTAGTAGATGGTCACAACCCACAAGTCTCTGGATTAGTCTGCTGCTGATGACAAAAAAAGACAATTATTAAAAGAGAGCACACTCACCGTGGTAAAATGAACCCAGGACCTGGGTCTTCAGGACCAGGAACAAACACAAAACGACTTCTGCAGATAAAGTCACATTTGTCAATTTTATACTGTACTGGGGGGAATGAGATTAGTAACTATAATGAATCTTTAACATCATTGTAGAATATAAACTGGGATCCTAAGAGAAATTACTGCTGCTCTCACTTAAGTCAATGATTACTGCTGTATGCTAACTGCCAGTCTCAGGAGAGGACTCTGTTTAGATACAGACATTAGTTACAAGTGTGAAAAGGTACTATATGTGGCCAAGAATCTAAGCAAGGAAGGTAAAAATCAGGTTGAGGTTTCTGATGAAGTCATGCACTTAGGCTCAAGGACTACAAGACAAAATTATTCAGATTTTCAAGGTAAAAGGAAATACTGATTACTTAGTACATAAATTTGCACAGTAATATATTTGTAACATATTTAGTCATATTTTATATATTAAATCTGACAGGAGGGAAAGAAAAAAAGGAGGGGGTTCAGTGGCAAACATGCATTTCTATTTTTAACTCAGTATGAGATCAAAACATGTTTAAAAAATTGTACCTCAAAAATCCATAGATATGAGACACATATTAAATTGTATTCTCTGAAACTGTACAGTCAATGTTGAAGCATTTTAAAGATTTCAATAAAGATGTTCATCATACTTTCAAATAAAAAACTTGCTCTTTTCTTTCATGAAGCGAAACAACCACAGAAGGTGATCTCGCCACAGGAGAAATGAAGAACACCAGGTACACACAGTGGATCCAAAAAAGAATCCTCTCTCATGTAATGTCTTCCAAAACAATGTCTTTATTAAAATCAATAAAAGCCCGACACGAATCGTGTTTCGGCCACACCGGCCTGCATCAGGGTTTTATCAGCTTTGGTTGGAACAGATGAAACAGCTGAATTACAATGAAATTGTAAAGAACAAGGATGTCTGCTAAAATATCAAATCATTAGATGTCATTGGCAAGAGATTTCAAAGGATGGATATTATAAACCAAGCAGAGTGCTTCTGTTTTGTCCCATATTGCTCTGCTTGGTTTATAACATCCATCCTTTGAAATCTCTTGCCAATGACATCTAATGATTTGATATTTTAGCAGACATCCTTGTTCTTTACAATTTCATTGTAATTCAGCTGTTTCATCTGTTCCAACCAAAGCTGATAAAACCCTGATGCAGGCCGGTGTGGCCGAAACACGATTCGTGTCGGGCTTTTATTGATTTTAATAAAGACATTGTTTGGGAAGACATTACATGAGAGAGGACTCTTTTTTGGATCCACTGTGTGTAACTGGTGTTCTTCTTTTCTTTCATGAAACACTATCTATGAACCAAACATGTATTAGGAAGAAATGTGTTCCCCTGTGCTATAAGCTGGAACACATATTAGGTTTCAATGCAATTAGAGTTCTTTTTTTTTGTCAGTATATATTTTTGAGATTTGTACATATTTTGTTGTAAGGAGCAATTAGATCTTACTTACTAATTTTCTGTCCTTTGGTCCCATCAGACCAGTCCAGAATTTGCAAGTGTTGTGTCCATTATGCCATCAGGTGGAAACAGAGAACACTGACTTATGGACCATGCTAATGGGGCATTGTGCAGCTCCATCTGTCAGTATTTCAGTAAAGTAGTGGACAACCCTCTAAACTATAGTATATAGAACATCTTTACTCCTTCTTACGCATCCTCTAAATAATAAAATTCATTAAAGATGTCAAGATTCAATTTCAGATGAGGAATTGGCGAGTAAGGTGGGAGACTCCTGGGGTAATAGATTTGCTATAAGACAGGTGAGGCACTATGTTGCTTCCCTGATGGGAGATCCTTTGAGAACTCAGCTGGGGTGCAAGCTCCGAGATTTTTTTCAGTCAATGGGTGAGGGAGAGTTCACTATTTCGTTGCTTTTTAAGACGCTATCCAGATGGCAGCCCCCCAGGGACTATGAGCCTTTGAAGAGCGCTTGGGAAAAGTAACTGGGCTTGTCAGTAGTGTCATGGGATATAACAAAATCAGTAGCAAGCATACCCTTGTTAGTGTCAGATACCAGATTGAGAGAATGCACAAATCAATGTATTTACAGAGGGTATGTAGCTACTTCTCAATTGGCACACATGGGAGGGAACCAAAGTCCAGACTGTCTTAAGTGTGGGAGGAGCCCCGGCACTCTGCTACATATGTTTTGGAGTTGCCCAACCTTGAGAAGGTTTTGGACTCAAGTCCGATGTTTCTGGGAGGGGCGGTTGGGGATTCTGGTTTTGGGGACAGCTGAACAATTACTTTTGGATATTTCGAGGTCCTTTAGAGGCAAGAATCGGTTTGAAACATTGATGTTCCGCAAGATGTGCTTTTTAGCTAGGAAATGTATCTTACAGTATTGGACGGTTAAAGACCCTCCAGCGTATTGGCACTGGAGGAACCAGTTGCACTTGTTGGTATCTTGGGAGGCTGGAGAGTCTAGGCTCTCAAAGAGGAAGAGAACCACCTTTCTGGCAATTTGGGGTCCCTATCTGCGAATCTTAAGCCCTAGAGGTTGCAGTCTACTCCTTAATGAAGGGTGAGCTTCACATTCTGTTAGTGAATGGTTCCTTCAGGTTCCTGGGGGGGTAGAGGGGTGGGTGGGGGGGGGGAGGGGGGTGGAGAGGGACAAAGTACAGATAAGCTTTTATGTTAATGCAGAGCCCATGTCCAAGATGGGTGTGGGGGTTAAACGATGAGTTAAGGCATTGTACCATCAGTTTGAGAAAAAGGAAAAATTGAAGAATGGCTGTACATTTGTATGGTGTACCGATTGACATATATGGGTTATTAACACTGTGATGCATGAGTCTGTACACCTGTGGAGTTCTTAATAAAAATATGTTTGAAATAAAGATGTTAGATTCAAAAAAATACTAACTAGAAGAACATGAACTCTAAATTGAGAACATGTTTGATAAAACATAGATCATCAAGTTACTTATTCTGAATTAGGGTGGGAATCTAGATATGGTCTGTTGGGATTAAAGGATAGAAAATTAGCCAGTAAGATCTAATTTCTCCTTCCTTAGCATCTTCACCAGATCACTCCATAACTAAGTGATTTGTTTTATCTTGTCATCAACTGGATTAAATGAAGAATTAGATTAAGGACTGGAGTCTTGTCTTGGCAATAGCAGCCCCAAGTTTAACTCTCCGGTAGTCGTCTTAGTGACAGCTGTTATCAGTACATTCACCTTGGGTTGCCCAAACTAATCATTTTCCTCAGGTCTAATGGATAAATCTTAGCCATGGCATGGTCAAACTAAGCCCTGCCTCAGGGAAATCCCATTCAGCTGAAATTAGACCTGAATGGATGGATATATGGGGAAAGCCTGATGAGGCTTTCTAATTCCATCTAAAATTGAATCCCCTGGAACAGAAGATTCACCAGCTAGTAAGGCAAAATACTCAAAGGATTTAGAATCAGAGCAGAGTTCATCCCTATGGAATAATCTAACTACTGTAAGATCATCCTTCGTATCCACAGGAATCTCCCCCAGCTCTCATGAGGTCTTTTAAGAAAGAGTATCTCAAAGCTACTGAAGGCAAATGGCCAGAGGGAGAAACTGAAATGAGATATTCAGATTCTCAGCCTTCAAGCTGATCCAGTCTCAGAAGCAGTAGCCTCCTGAGAAGTTTGCTGAACTTTCTCTTCAGGAGTTTGAGCTCCTTTAAATATAGAAGCACGATTCAGAATGTTGTTTCCTTTAGGTATCCTTGGCTGTTCCACGACGCTTCAATACAGTGGGATTTCCTACAGCACTGCCTACTTCATCTTCTCTATTCAGTCTCCTGCCACTTGTTGTTCCAGTTCTGTATGACTCCTGTTACTTGGGATCAAGGAGTTCTTTCCCCGGATTCAGGGGTAGATCTCTATGTGCTTGGGCAAGCTCAGTATGGATCATTCCATCCCGCTTACTTGATGTGAGGGGAGGTTGCAGTTGCCTTTGGCCAAGCAGGAACAGTGAGGTTCTGCATATTGGCTCCAAGAGTTTGCCTGTTTGGAATTAACTGTGTTTTCTTCTAGACTTCAGAGAACCATTGCTTGGCTATTCGAAATACTGAACATTCCAGGCTGTACGATACCCTTAAGGGGCGGTTTACTTGGAACTATTTTCTCTGTCTCCTTCCGCTGGAAGATGGACACAACCCATTAGTCTGGACTGGTCTGGTATGATTAAAGGAAAGAAAACTATCAGGTAAGAACATAATTTTTCCATTGAAGACGTGTGTCCACACAGCATAATTATTACATGAACTCGGAGAGTTGTGTGGGGCTCATTGATAGCACTTCTTTTGGGAGGCATACCGCAAGTTACAGTAGTTAAAATACAACCACAAAAGAAAGAACTAAATACATAAAAATGAAAAGGGGGTGACTTATGATGTAAGGAGAGTGACACTTTAGGGCTTATTTGAGCTTTGTATTTTGTCTTATCATGGTGTATGCTGTCCTGTGAAAATGTTCACACTTATATTCTCTCCCTTTATATAAAAATTTAAGTCTTCCAACATTCAAGCTCAAGTTAAACATTTTATTTTGTCAGTAGTTTGGATCCCTTTGGTATATTTTGAGCTTTTTGTTATAGTGCTATCATACTTGTTGAATAGGAAATGTCTCAGCACATTTAAGAGAATATAGCTTATTTTTAATGTATTAGTCCTCTCTTTACAAAACTACTTATTGTTGAGATTGTTCTTCAATATCATAAGCATTAAGCAAAACGTAATCACTCTTTAAAATAAGCTTTTTATATAAATGTTCTCTTTCAACTCTTTATATCTAAAGTTATTTTTATAGCTGCATTTTATTTCTGTACCTTTCCCGGATATCTGGATATTCACATATTATGTCTGCAAGATTCTTCAGCGACTCTAAAATTAAAAAGCATGCATTTGCATATTCATTAAGATTTGGTATTTCTACAATGGAATCACTAATCAAGCACATAAAATGCCCCACTCATCATGGACTTTTCTCCAAGATCTAAAGAGGAATAAAAATGTTTGTGAATTAGTTTCCAAAATCATAACAATCAAGACCAAATGCACAAAATGAAATGCTCTATTTCATATGGAAATGAGAGCAAATTTATACTATTATACTACCGGTAAATTTGTTGAAGTGCTCTTCTTCTAAAACTATATAGCAATTGGCAGGCTTTCTCTAAGTGATTAGTGTGGCATAGGATAATATACAATACATTCTAAACATAGCTGAAAACTGCAGTAGAGCTGCCACCTCATTCAGATCAATCCAGAATAGTTGAATCAGTCTTGATTCAGCCCTCCTAGCATACATGGAGATGCCCTAGGGTAAACACAAGACTGGATCAACCTTTCTACATTGACCTGAAAGAGAAGGCAAACCTAGACAATTGTGAAGCCCAACTATGGCTGGTCCCAGATTCACTGTGATGCAGGTAATGCTGACATGACAGCGCCCAAGAGAAACAGAAACAGACTGAAGACATCAGAAACCAAAGCAGCCACAGTAACAGCTGACAGTTATTCAGCTTCACACTGGCCTATTATCTGTTGCATAAGACCATTTTTAAAACAGTGACATTTAACTATTTTGAATGATTAATCTGCAGCACCCAGGTCCACAGTTGTCATTTACCCAGAAACTGTAAATTGCTATTGTTTGGGGGGGGGGGGGGGGGGGACCAGCACTACATAAAGTTTCCTTAAACATTTTAATATCCAATACATTATCAAGCTAGGTATCTCAATACCTTTAAGTGACTTAACATGATTTTTCCCATATGGTGCCGATGAAAAATTTCCACACAAGATGAAGCAAGTTGGAGGCACTGCAGAATAACCTACAGAGCACAGACAAAACATAAATGGTATTATTGCGCATCATAGATAAATCTTTGGATAGTATTTTACTGGAGTTGGTAGAGGCAAAAGTTTGAGCTACAGTGCTGAAATTATTAGCTGCAGAATGTTAAAATCTGCAACAAAAATGACGTACCAGGCTACTATGACAACACAAATTCATTAACATTGGGGATGTATGCAAAGTTCAGCAAGGATCCTGTGATTGAAGATAAAAAGGAAGTTACACCAATACACTCACACAAAACATGGACCCACATTGTGTTTATTGTTTCAGTGTATGAAATGGACTGATACAGTGATAAGAAACATATAAGAAATAGATAAGTAGACTTGAGAGAGAAAGCAGCCCAGTTGTTAACAGCATTGGATTGAGATCTAGGGAAGAGTGGATTCAAATCCCCTTTCTGCTATTAACACTCCCCTGGGCAAGACACCATTTGCCATTGCCTCAGGTACCTACTTAGACTGTAAGCTCTTTGTGGCAGTGACAAATAGAGAAATATGGTCTTACCTGTTAATTTTCTTCCCTCATGTCCTAACAGACCACTGCAGATGGATGGGTTTGCCCCTCTATTACAAGATGGAGACACAACAAATACTTGTGGAGGAGTAACCTACTGGTTAGTGCACTGGGCTGAGAACCTGGGGAAACTGGTTCAATTCCCATTGCAGCTCCTTGTGACCCTGGGTCATTCTGGAGCCACAAGATCATGATGCTACTCTCTTCAATATTCTTCCCAGCAGAGGCCACAGGGGAAGCAAATACAGTAAGTCCTTCTATGGCCAACATTGTAGCAGAGCATTTATCTCAAGTGATCCCCACTCCTTTCAAAGACTGAAGAACCAGGAGAACCTTTGCCAGTCTTCCTCAGCCATTAAGTCCATCAGTTCAAAATAAGGGCAAGAGCCTCCTTTTACATTTCCAACTCCCCTGGGTCTAGGAAATGCCTGCTCAAGAAGTCCACCTGGATATTGTTGCCCTTCCCCCCCTCCCAAGATATGAGCTACTGACAGTGCCTTCAGCTGAATTTTGGCCATCTGAACAGAGAGATTTCTCGAGCCACCAATATGCATCTTGTGCCTCCCTGTCCATTGAAATATGACAATCCCATGGCATTGATGGAGACAATCCTGACAGCTTTATCCTGAACTAACTGCTCAAATGCTTATACACCCTTCGTACAGCTCTTGCATCCAGTCTGTTTATAGACAAGTTGGCCTAAGAAGCTGTTGGCTGCATTTGAGACACTTGGCCATTACAATGGGCTATTTCATCTTGACAGCCTGGTTTCCATTACCAACAACAGTCATTCTGGCATCTTAAGGTCCACACCCTTGGCCAGATTCCACATGCATTACCACCAAGCTAGCATGGCCCTGGCCTCTTAAGTCCATGGAATACTGATCTCATAGCTGTGCATCTATGCAGACCATCAGCCTCTGAAGCTGTCTCTTATGAGCCTGAGCCCATGGTACCAACTACTGTTGCTGTCATAGATCCTAGTTCCATGCAGGGGTGTAGCTAGGTGGGGCCATGGGGGCATGGGCCCCACAGATTTAGCCCTGGCCCCCTCTACTTTTGACCCCCCCCCCCCGTCACCGACCCTCCCCCGCCCCGCTGCCAGGTACCTTTGCTGGTGGGGGTCCCCAACCCCCACTAGCCGAAGTCTTCTTCAGCGCCAGTCTCTGGCGCGTTAGCTGATCTGTTTTTGTGAGTCCTGTCTTCTGATGTCCTGCATGCCCCTTTACGAAGGTTTCAAATTAGCCCCTGACGCAGCCCTAGGTGGGCGAAACACGGCCTGTATCTTCAATAAAATCTTTTTGTTGTGATATTGATCTGCTGGCTTTCTTTCCCATATTGGATTTTGCAGATCGTTTGCCTTGTTGTTTTTTGGGACCCAAAGCATCTACCCAGCCAAACCCCATTCCTTGCAACGACTGAAAAAAATGAGAGGAACTTGCATGCCACCATGTCACTATCACGTCCAGAGTGAGAACACACCATCAGGCCCTCATGAGGAAGAAGACTTACCTGGACGACTGCCATTCCCTCCAAGCCTAGAGCGCTCCTGCTGAGAAAATCTGTCTACATTTTGATGCCTACAATGTTGGGTCATGGAGGGGTAAGCCCCGTTTCCCATAAGAAAGGTCTCCTTCTTCCAGCAGCTCCCAGGAAAACTCAGATTGACCATCATTAGGATACCACCATCAACCATGCCTCATAATCCTCCGATGGGTCCAAGCTGAATCTTCTGAAAGGCCCCAGCCCTCTGCTCTTACCCAAAGCTGTGGGATAAGTCTCTGCCACTGAAATAACAGATTTGCCTCCCAAGCGGCTGAAGAACTCATACCTCCCACCATGGTATTGTCAAACAGCACCCTGGACAAGCTTGCCCCAGATTAGTGGCTCAATGGCTCATAATTCCATGAGAATGGTTCTCGCTTCCAAATGGTCTTTTGATCAGCCAGTCTCTAATGCTAACTACCGGCTCTGAGACACTTGGCCCTGGATAAAGCGCCCCCCAACCATCAAGCTGGCTTCTGTTATCTCCACTATCCACTTAGAGCTTCCCAAGTGCATTCCATTCCTCAAATTCCTTTTCTTCAATCAGGATCTCTTGAAAGGCCCCAGACCACTGCTCTTACCACCCCAGGCTACAAAGGACCCCTGGATTGGTGCAAGATATACGCTCGATGAAGTGAGAAGATCTGGGGGAAAACACAGTTTTGCCATCTGGGACATCACCTGTCCCCAAAATACTCCCTCACCCCCCCCCCCCCCCCAGGTGATCACTGGGAAGTTATAACCCATGTCTCTCCTTCTTCCTCTGAAGTCAGTGCTGGGGGATCAAAAGAGTGCAGCCCTGTAGAAACGGCTGCCTCCCAAATGGCCACTTTTGCTATGTTTCCATATGTCTCAGCATTGTGCTGAAGTAAAATGGAAACAAATCTCAAAACTACCTCACCTCCTCTATTGGGTTGTGCAATAGCCCAACAATGTCACATTATAGTCTTGGCTAGTGTGGCATGAACTGCAAACATCTGAGCTGTTGTGTTCGCCCTGCAGGGAGAGCAGTCCTTAAGCACTTCACATGTGCCTCCACTTATCTGGTATGGCCGTGCACTCTGTGGTACATTCTCTCCTGTTCGTCACTCAATGGTATTTCAAAGAATTGCTCTGCCTGTGCGCCTACTGATCATACCACTCCTGATATCTGGGCCACTTCCCATTCTTGCTCCCCCAACTGAACCTTCAGTATAGGAACTCCTTCCGACCTCAGCCACAGAATAGGGCTGTATGGCTCTTGCGCTCCCCACCAAAGATCAGTTCTCTTTTGAATAAGCCTTGCTTCCCCATCTGACTCCCTGCTGTTTGGTTATCCTCTTGTTCATTACTATATTAAAATTTAAAAAAAAAAAAAACCCACAGTGCTGGGGGGAAAGGATGAGGGAAGAAAGAGAGGATAGAGCAGCAACAATAGAGAAGGAACTTGAATTTCTTCAGCTAATCCCCCTGCAGCTCAGGCAGAAGTTGTTCCAACAGCCTCCACCTGACTGGTCTCAGTTGGATACCCAGCTCTCCAACTGGGCCCAAGAATCCTGCCCATAATCAGTAGACCACCAGTGAATGGTGTGCCAGTCTATCATCCATTTGAGACAGAGAAATACTGAGGAGCACATGGTGGCACACTGCCCTATTTAAGGAAGGTTCACAAGCCTTTGTTCTCTATCTCCATTTGCTGGGAAAACCCATCCATGTTTGGACTGGTCTTGTAGATAATAAGGAAAGAGCAAGTGTTCACATTTCTGCAACTTGCAACCAGGATATATTCTTAACAGTGTAGACTAGAAAAACTAGACAGACCAGATGGGCCAATAGGTCTTTATCTGACATTGCCTACTAATATTACATTGTCAATCTCTCTTTGGCAGCTTCATTTCAGCAACTTTTAATTCCTCTGTGTGGGCTGGTAATGTTCAAAAAAGAAATATCTATGCACCCCATGTACAATATGCTCTATTATATATGGCTAAAAACAATTTAGATGGGATATGAGCAGAAAAAGCAGTCATACTATTCCACATATAAAAGCTGAATGTTATGAAGCTTAAATAGTTCAACAGTTTTAATATCTATTTAGCAAGAATCATTCTGTGTTTTGCATACTTATAATATGCATTGGCACCACTGTTCCAGCACTCCTCAGCGAACAGTTGAAAAAGAATTCAAATTATATGCGCCTGAAATCTCCAGCTAAGTAATCTGTCAGGTGACAACTAAAGAACTATTTAATGAGTAGAGCTGCAGACAGGCATGAATTAGTCCGGCACTTACAAAACATCCTCCCATTTCACTCTCTATGGAGCACATTCCCACCTTGTGCATATGTCCCAGCTAAGGCAGCCATACAAGCAGAGGAGGTGTTTTTGTTTTTTTTTTAATCAATAACCAAATGTAGTATGGGTGTCTGGGTTATTTCACAGATAAACTGAGTCCTATATTTTTATTAAGGCTCAGTCTGACCTGACTTGTAAGCAGATTTTCCATGACACAACAGAGCTAAACAGGGGCACTGATAGAGATAACATGTCCTTCATGTACCTGCAAACATAATACGAAGCTTTTCTAGCACATCCACTTGATCTAGCCAGATGTCAGAGACAAACACAAACATGGCATCTTCATTCTCCTCCTCCAGCTGTTTTAGTTTCACAGAAGCTTTGACTGATGTTGAAGAAGGACCTCCAAAAAAATTTACATTCCCATAATAAGCCCTAAAACAACAAACAAAAAAAATATTTTGTTATTTCAAATTCAAAATTTGCAACACTCATTTTTGTGTTCTTTTTTCTATTGTGGAAATTGTTGGATTTGGAGTTGACATTTCTGGAACGTGGTCCTGATTGAACAAACCCTTTCTTGAAATACATGCTCAGCTCTACATTACTGTTTTTTGGTTGATGGCTTATTTTTCAGTTGTTGACCTATTTGTATCAGCACTCAATTTTCAGTTTTACTATTTCTGTATCAGGGTGTGACAGTGCACTACTTTCATTTGGGGGAGGCTTTCCATGCAGCTTCAACTTACTGTAAAACACACAGCAGTCTGTACTACTAGTCCCTTGTTCCCGCCTCATTTTTCCAACTCAGTTGCCACAGCTCTGTACTTTCCTCCTGTTGAGAGGGGACCACCAGCAATGCTACTCCACAGAGCATTCATAATACAGTTATATGGTCATTTCCAGAGCCTGACAGTCATTACATATTTTAATGACTACCAGGCTTAATATTTCAAAAGATATTAAATGAAGCAGCATCTCACACTGGAGAAGAGGAAATGCCTGCCTACTACAGCAGAGACACAATAAACCATCTTTTTGGTCTAAGATGACAGAGCTAATATTCAGAGTATTGGGGGCTCATAGTATACCATTCTTTACACTAATCTCCTTTGCAAAACAGAAGTTAACTGTATCAACTGAACCAGTCTGAAAAGTTCATCATCCATCTCATAGTTCTGCCCACCACTAAAAAAGGGAATCTGCTGAAGAAAGTTAAATTATACAAACAGTGTTACCCTCCGAGGTGGAGCAAACTTAATTTCTAGAAGTTAGCATAGTAAATATTTCAAGTAAGACAGACCATAAATTGGCAGGTACCTTAAGACTAAGGTTCCCCCATACTTTTAAGGTCATGCTGCTTTTATCCCTGTGCCCCTATAAAAAAAAAGGGTATCATTAGGTTTTTAAAAAAAAATATGTTTCAATACTGGCTGAATAAGCACTACAGCAGTGATTTAATCCATCCATCCAGAGGTTAAAAAATAGCTTCTATTAAAAACTGTACCATCAGCTCAAAACTACTCTGATGATCCACCATACTTGTACAAATTAGGCTATTGAAAAGGACCATAACCTGGTGAGGTTCAGGTTATTTTCAATACGATAATGTTGAAAAGTACTAGAACATTAATTCAAATGCATAGTTTTCATGTTTGCTCTTGTTTAATTTGCAACACAATGGACTACAGTTAAAATTATGTCAATCCGTGAGTATCCAAGGCCCTCAATCTGAGAACCTTTGAATTGAACCATAGGCCATGACGGTATACACACCTAGTGGTACTAGACGGTTCAGTGGGTGGAAATCCAAAGGCATTGACATGAAATATTTGGTCTTCATACCATCCTATCAAAATAAAATACAAATCTCATTGAAAATGAAATCAAACCACTTGTCTAATCTGCTAGGATACTACATGCTGCTTTTAACTATGTTAACACATTATCTGACCATTTTACTCCCTGATTAGACTCCTTCACAGGCTTTCTGCTTATGTATCTGATAAAGATTTTACTATATATTTTTGTCTATATGCAAGCTTCTTTTCAAATTCTCTTTTTGTCTCTCTTACCAATGTTTTGCTATCTTGCCAGTGCTTATACTGCTTCTTGTTTTCTTCATTCAGATCATTTTTCCATACTCCTTTAAAGCAGCCCTGGAGGAAGCTACTACACAGCTGACTATAATGAGGGCCATATTCTGCAAGCTGGCAAATTGCAAAGTTATCTGGATAAAGTTGCTTGGACAAATTTATTCAGATATTCTGCGGAACTTAGCTGGATAAGTTTTACACTGAATATATCCAAATATAAATAGTTATCTGGATAACGTCAGGTCTGCTGTTTGTGCAGCCTGACTTAGCTGAGTAACTGCCCAGACAGCACTGAATATAAAGCACTGCTCATACAAAATAAAACTGCACCCCAAAAGTGCCCCCCAGCACCATCTTACCCTGCTAAATTTAGTAGGAAAGCAGGGGGAGGGGGATACATTGAACATATTGGAGTTTATTCAGCTAATTCCAATGTCAGCTGACCCCCCCCCCCCCCCCCCCACCCAGTATAACTACTATAATAAGTAAAAGATAATGGATAATGTTTAAGAAAATGAACTTCACCTTCAGCCAATACAAAACATGACTCTGTATATAAACCACTGTGAAACTGGTGAGTGGCAGTTAAGGAAAATTAGAATTCTTTCCTTGGACCTTAAGACAAACATAGCATTCATTTTCAAAAGGAGAAAAATAACTTCACAGTTAAAGTCTGCGAGCTTTTTTCCAGGTGCTATGTACCCAACAGATGTCTAAGCTCTTCTAGGCATAAGAAAAGTACTACAAGAGTGTGGGGTCCTTTCATTGGCTCCAGCAAAGACTGGAGCATCATCAGAAGAGAAAAATAATATCTCCTGGTACACATCAAGCCCTAAATTCTTTAGAAATTAGCTTTTACATAAACGGCACACAGGTGTTCTCATGGCATAATCTGGGTGGAGCTGAGGTGTATACACATTTTATTCACAAACTGCCTCAGAGCAGGCGTAAACATGTGTTCTTCTGGGCATTATTGTACAAGCCTATTTTATAAAGACACATATTTTTGAGAACTGTTAAAAAGTAACTATTTATAAAATTATTCTCATTTGGTCTGGATGCTTCAACGTTTGGAGATCCCATGTGGTAGCAATGGCAGATATTCAAATGAGGAACCTCCATGGAAAGCGGGAATCTACCCTAAAAGAGCAGCTATTTCGGTGAGGAGGGGTGGGGGTCATTCTTTGGGCCCTACTACAGTACAGAGGCTGCTGGGGTAGAATTTATCCCACTGTCTGGAGGTAAAACTATGTGATTTTAAGCCTCTGAATAGTTCATGAGATCCCTTTTTGTGTTTAGAGAGCCTACAGGTCTCATAAAAGAACTGTAGTGAATTCTGCAGAAGGCAGCTAAGAATCTCTCTCTTCTGGTTAACACCTGCCTGAGCCATAATGGGCTTAAATAATGCCCTCAAGAAGAAGATTCAGTACATCCTACATATTTATTTATTGGGATTTAACTGTCTTTATGAAGAAAGTCCTTTCCAGGAGTCTCTTGTACAGTCAGTATCTCACAACGTAATTATTGTTACAGTCAGAACCCTTAAGCAGGAACACCCTGGCCTTTTCTGGACTTTCTAAATTTTTACGTAGGATCAAACAGTAACTTGTCTACATCTAAGTTTTTGACTTGTGGAGATGCTGTTAAGGCCCAACTTGATCAATATTTGTTTCTGTCACTGGTTTTGTTGGTGTGTACTTTTGATTTTCCTTTTTTTACATACGCTGATGATATACAGATACCCACAGGATTTTCCCATGGTGATTTTAAAACTAAATCATTGCTCGACTAAGGTTGTGTCATGGGTGAAAGATAGCTGATTAGAGCTCATTACAGGGAAAGAGACTTCAAATCTGGATGAAGTACATAAGTAATGCCATACTGGGAAAAGACCAAGGGTCCATCGAGCCCAGCATCTTGTCCACGACAGCGGCCAATCCAGGCCAAGGGCACCTGGCAAGCTTCCCAAACGTACAAACATTCTATACATGTTATTCCTGGGATTTTGGATTTTTCCAAGTCCGTTTAGTAGCGGTTTATGGACTTGTCCTTTAGGAAACCGTCCAATCCCTTTTTAAACTCTGCTAAGCTAACCGCCTTCACCACATTTTCCGGCAATGAATTCCAGAGTTAATTAAATGTTGGGTGAAGAAAAATTTTCTCCGATTTGTTTTAAATTTACTACACTGTAGTTTAATCGCATGCCTCCTAGTCCTAGTATTTTTGGAAAGCGTGAACAGACGCTTCACATCCACCTGTTCCACTCCACTCATTATTTTATATACCTCTATCATGTCTGCCCTCAGCCGTCTCTTCTCCAAGCTGAATAGCCCTAGCCTCCTTAGTCTTTCTTCATAGGGAAGTCGTCCCATCCCCGCTATCATTTTAGTCGCCCTTCGCTGCACCTTTTCCAATTCTACTATATCTTTCTTGAGATGCGGCAACCAGAATTGAACACAATACTCAAGGTGCGGTCGCACCATGGAGTGATACAATGGCATTATAACATCCTCACACCAGTTTTCCATACCTTTCCTAATAATACCCAACATTCTATTCGCTTTCCTAGCAGCAGCAGCACACTGAGCAGAAGGTTTCAGTGTGTTATCGATGACGACACCCAGATCCCTTTCTTGGTCCGTAACTCCTAACGTGGAACCTTGCTTCCCTTGCTGAATTATCAATAGTGGAAATTGATGAAGTTTTAATTAAGGTACTATAGAACACATGCTTGGAAGTGGAAACCATTGCTGCCATGGCACTATGAGAATCAGGATGCTTAGCATTTGTTGGAACTTGAGAAGGGACTTTTCAATGAGAGGACGTTGGGGTAAGCACACAGGAAGGGCCAGGTCCATGGAATCAATAAATCTGGTATTCCCACTGGTGGCCAAATTGTCAATCTGAGGTGTCTCCCATTCTTGGAAAATAGAATTGAGAAAAGGTATGTCCAAAAGGTCACTCATGGGGTTGAAGGAGTCTGCCAAGCTTGTCTGCAACTTGCTTTTGCACTCCTAGGATGTAAGTCATTTGAATCTGAATGCCATTCACTATGGCATAGTCCCAATCTTCTTTCAACAAAGGAGCAGAGAGCTTGTCCTCCTTGCCTACCAAGACAGCAATTTTAGATTTGGATTTAGCTCACAACTTAACACCAATAAACCTTGAGAATATGAATTAATACCCTGAGAGCATAACAGACTGCCCTGAGCTCCAAGAAGTTGATGTGAATGACCTCTCGTAATTTGACTAACTTCTTTGGGAATGATTAATTTGGTGTGAGCTTCCTAGCCCACGGTCAATGCATCTGTAGTCAGAACTGATACTGGTTCTGTTGAAAAGGAACTCCTGCAAAGATGTTGGTTGGGGGGATCTACTGGCGTAGCATTAGTTGGAGTTGAGGTGGTGGATAAAGAATTGATACGAGAGGCTGAGATAATCAATTCAATGGAATTTTAAGCCTGTATATGCCTCATTTTTAGACAGGCAAGAGACACCATGTGGACAGTAGCAGCCATGTGACCAACAATCTGCTCTATTTGTAACTTTGGGTGCTGTTTGCATAGCATGCATATGAGAAATAAGGGCTTGTATTCTGTCTTGCAGTAGGAAAATCCTTGCTCAACTCGTGTCCAAGGTAGCACCTATAAAGGAAATTAGTGTTTGTGGGACATAAATTCAACTTCTGAAAACTGATCTGAAACCTTTGAGACTAGAGGTGGTGTATATTATCACTTAAAGCTTGAGCTTCTGAAAGAGACCACTAGGAGCCAGTTGTTGAGATATGAGATTACCAGTTGATGGAGCAGGCCACTACTACCACCACCAGGCATTTTCTGAAGACTCTGGCTGAAGTCAGGCCAAAAGGACATTGTACTAGTGGTGACTGGTCTGGAGGCAGAATCTGAGATATTTCCTCTAGCCAAGATGAACTGGGATCTTTGAGATACAGTATGCAGAGGCCAAGCTCCTTTTTTCAGAATTTGTAGAACAGAAGAAAACATTTATTTTGGATTTCTCTTTCCACAAGAAAAAAATTGGTCTCTAAGTTCTGTATTCTGGAAGGGTTTTGACTGCTGGAGACAGATGATAGCCAAAAGAAGGCTGCTGTTTTGGTGGAGCAAGTGTTGATTGCTTAGGCTTCTCTCTGACAATGTCTCTGAGAAACAGGATGTTAATACTGTGGCAGCTATTTTGATAGAAGAACCCAATGCAGTACCAGTGAAAAGATGGATGTCAGCTTGATGAACCAGAAGAGGATGGAATGGCCGAGAGATGCTGCAGAGTGAAAAACAGATTCTTTATAGTATCAAAAGTCTGACTGTCTCCAAAGATGGAGTCTCCCATGCAGAACAGTGTGAGAAGCATGTATTCTATAATGGTATCTGTGCACACAGATTCTGTTATAGAGTACTACTACTACTACTACTAATCATTTCTATAGCACTACTAGACGTACACATCGATGTACTCTTGAACATGAAGAGACAGTCCCTGCTCGACAGAGCTTACATCTAATCAGGACATACAAACATGACAAATAAGGGATAAGAATACTTTTACACCTATTTGGCTGACTCATTGTATGAAACGTACTATCCTGCAATGAGAAATATTTGTCAAACCTCTCTTGGAGCTTACTTTTGGCTATCAGGGCACATCAATTTGGAATCTGCTACTTCTTCAAATAAGGCAAACTGATTTATATTCTCTGTTCAGGAAGGCTTTGAAAACTCATCTACTTGAAGTTGAAACCTGTTGATTTTGTATGAATTTTTTGATTTTGAATGAATTTAGTATGAATTCTTAATTGTTATACACCTTGACTAGAGAACTTCTTTATTATGTCATCCATGTTGAACTTTTGGGATAATTGTGGAATAGAAGAATAGAAAAAGAACAGAACTGCATAAGTTAGCAGAAACATGCTTACATTTAGGCATGCCCACTTACATGCATAATTTACAGTATTCTGTATATTGTGAGTGTAAATGGGAGACACATTTATATTCTGCCATGCTTTACCATGTGTAGGCACCCTTTGCATTTATGCACTAAGGCAGTTGTATGTGTATGAATAACGCTGTGTGCGCAGCTTGAATTTTGTGCGTATGTGTACAATATACGTATATGTTTATGCTTATTTAAAATTTTACATACTGCCTTTTCTAAAAACAAGGAAGTTCACAAATACAAATAATATTCTAGTGGGAAAAGAACTCTATTTCATATAGAACATGGAAACAGAAGAAAGAAGATGGAGATCAGGGCAGAGGAGAGGAGGCCAGTGTGCTTTATTGAACCACTATCAAATAACACTCCCATATGCTAAGGTAAAAAACAGAGAAGGATGATTCAATGTGCTAATATTCTTAGGTACCCTGTTATAAAATGAGGGGGCAAGTCTGCAACTGTGGACGCAGAAACCCTGGACAAGATCTTGAATACATCATAGATAGTACATATGAGGTGTGTACCATACTCATCTATCTTTGCTAGCGTGGCAGCTATGTTTGAGATTGTGAAAAAGGACTCAGAAAACTTGGATTTTCTAAGACCGTGCATGAATTGAACTGTATAGAGCTGATGAATTGCTATACAGGCTGACAATATTGCCCCTTGGGGGAGGGAGAGGAACCTTCCTGCCAAAGTGATCTAGCATTCATGGATCTCTCCTGGGTAGAAAGTTGGACAAATCACTGCATTTCTTGGCTTTTCTCATAGCCACTTTAACCGCCACAGAGGCTGTACTTTATATTTCAAATCCAATTTTTTTTTAGAGACTTACTGAACAGTGAGTGGATTTTACCATATATGGAACTGCTAGTAGGCCATGAATAGGAACAGCAACAGTTGCTTTTGGTGCCCAAATATATTTGACGAGGCCAGAAATGTCTGCTGTTGGCTCAGCACCCTATTGCAGAGGAAAAGTCACCTCCTTAGCCATTTTCTGAATGAACCTCAGATAAGAATGCCCTCATATATGGATTTATTCCTGGTCAAAAGAGAAGATGGGTCAGATGAAATTACTGTATAATCCTTCAGTATCATCATTTGGTGGCGGGTGAGTATCAGAAAGGTCTAACAGTCCATCTGTGTGATAAGCACCAGAGTCTGGAGAGGATGGTGGTAGCAATGTGCTGGCTCCTGCTCAGAATCAGATGTAGCTAGTGAAGACACTATAGGGACTGGAGAAAACCTTTACTCTCTCTATGAAGGGTTAATTCCTGTAAAATTGGAAAGGTATGTCCGAAAGCTCCGGATATGTGATGTTAGGCAAACACTTTGAAAAACTTGAACATATTTTGTAAAATTAGTGCAGTTGATCCTGAAGGGGCATTGAGACAAATGAGGAAGATTCATCAGCAACTGTATGTGGCACCAGAGTAGAAAGGAGCTGTTGCAGAGGCATAACAGAGATAGCACTGAATAGATCTGCAATGTGTCCATTGGTTCTGCATAGGCGGAAAGTGAACTGAGCTGAGGAAACAACTCTATAGAAGAATCACAGTGCCATTTTTTGGCTCAGAGGCGAGAATGTATTGATGCGCTTACGCTTTTCTAAGTGCAATGGAGGAGCAGAAACATCTGCCTTCCCTTCAGACTTTCCCGATAAATCAATTTAAGCAGTCTTCAATCTCAGTAGTGGAGGCAAGCAACTAAATCAAATGAAATAACCCTGCACAATCAAACCTTAGGCAAAAATTGTCATACAAACAGACCTTGGCAGCGACTTCTTTTGCACAAGGCACTCACCTTGTGACTTACTAAAATCGTCATCGGGCTGCCTTATCTTTATTACTTATAAACTCTTAGCTTGTGTAGATTATTTAGCTGAATGCTCTATGGACCCATGCCAACATGGCCCATGTTTCATCATGCCGCATCAGGGCTGGTCCAATGTTGTGCCTCAGCGTCTCTGTTCAGAGACAGTTTTCCAATCCCCTTAGGAAGTGGGAGTGTGGAGAACACCATGCCACTCCACTGAAGATTCTTGACTTGTATGTGAATTGGTTCCTGAAGATGGCACAGAGCTAATGCTCTTCTGATTTTTCTCTTACAGGAGATGCTGCTCTGCCTCCAAATGGTCACCAAGTTGACTCATATGATCTCTTCTCACTCTAGGAAGTATTTGAGTGCAATCCTTGCTGTATTGATACGGTCAAGGCACAGACAAAGATGACATCTGGAATGAATGTCAAAATCCTGGATTTTTCTGCTGCCCTTGGGAAAAAGCCAAAAATGACTAAAAACATTTTTAAGAACATAAAATAAATAAAACAAATGTATCTTCTGCCAGTCTCTGTTCTATAGCCAACTCTGAAGCCAGAAGGAGGATTTGAAATGAAAGAACAGAAAAACCTTTTCTTGTGTTTTAAATCTTTGCTAGTGATGATGGCTCCTTGTCATCTTGGGCAAGTCGTTTAACCTTACCTTTGTATAAACTTAGATTGTAAGCCTTCTGGGGACAGGGAAATAAATACCTACTGTACCTCAATGTAGTTCATCTTGAGCTAAAACTGAAAAGAGCATGAGCTACATTCAAAGAAGCATAGAGCAGCAAGCAAAAATATAAGCTTATGCCACACAGTGGCCCACTCCAATTGCATTAATCAAATGCTAAGGCAGTGGGCAACATCACTGGAGCACCAGAAAAAAAGCGATTTTCAGGGGAGGGGGTTGTTAAAACTGAATACTCCAAATTCCCCATAGGTTGTTTTATTATAATTGAAAATCTGACGCTCTATCTATAAATAAAGAACTGCTTTTTAAGCCACAGCTGAAGTTGTGGCATGGGCTTATTTTACAGGCCAACATCCATCAGTGGGATTAAAACTAGTAGTTTTCAGCTTTCATCAGTAGTCTGCTGTCTTCCTCAAAGTGTTAGCACCTTTCCCCCAGTCAGAGAGAATGGATTAACCTTGCAGTGGTAAAGTTTCGCCCTCTCCCCCTTACCAGGTCCAGTATAGCATCTGATCAACCCCCTGAGCTCATGTCTGACTTTACCCACATACAGATTTATAGGATATGGCTTTACTCAGATCCAATTGAACAGTTCCTGTAGGATCTTCCAGGAAGAATTTTCCCTAGAAAAGAAAAAAGGAAGTTAACTTTTTATTATATAAATCCAATAAGTCAAAACAATTCAAAACTATGAGTTAATTATAGTAATGAGTTGGTATAAGGAGGAAAGAAGCTTGGAAACAACTCTCCTTTAATACTCAAGTGAATGGAGGCAACCTTACCTTGGTGGGAAGGACTGAGGAAAAGAAGCAACAAAGATGGTGCTGTCCACACCACTTTCTCATGCCTTTAAGAGAGCACTGGCCTCTCCGCATACTCAGCACTAGTACCCTCCAAGCTAATGCTTTCACACATGCTTGGATGCTAAACTGGAAATTAGGGCTGTGCAGCCAAAATAGGTTTGCTTTATTTAGTTTCCTGAAATTTTAATTTTGTTATTTTTTTTTTTTCTTTTCAGGGCAATAATTGTAAACAATGTGCACTCTTTCGAAGAGTGCACACTATGACAGCAAAAAAACATCCACAAATTTCAGGGGGTTTTCCCTGCCCTTTTGAGCAAAAATTGACATGAAATGACATGGGAAATGTTATTTTCCATGTCATTTCAATTGAATGCATATCCCTAGTACAAACACTTTTTCTAGATTTACTTTTGATTGTGTTCATGTTAGAAGACTGGAAAGCAAGTTCTACATATCTTTAGCAGTCAGGGAAAGGAACAGTATGTACTGTACAATGTAGGGGAAATAGGGATGGATAAGGTCCAAAATCTACAAAAACACTAAAAATTGGCCTTTATGTGCTGTTTCAGTCTTAAGGACATCAAGACTGTAAAAACCATGGAAAAGGCAGCAACGGAAAGGCTTAAGAGTGATGTTCATTACTGGTTATAATGGGCTAAATTTTATATATGGCACCTGAAAAACCCATGCAGAATAAATTTCCGCCTAAGTGTATTCTATAAGTGGCACCTAGATTTAGGCACAGTATATAGAATATACTTAGTCAATATCCCAGTGCTTAGAACTACATGCATCCATTTACACCAAGGAAAACGTAGCATAAATACCGGCACGCAAATTTAGGCTTAGAGGGACATATTCTAGAACAGTGCACATAAATTTTGGAACACCCATGAAACGCCCGTCCTGGCCCATAACTACACCCCTTTTTGCCTCCACGCATTAGAATTTAGGCACTGTACGGTACAGAATACGCTTAGCAAGTTATGTGTGCAAATTCTAATTATTGCCAATTAGTGCTCATTGATTGTTAAGTATTGTTAAAAACACCGATTGGCTTGTTAAGCCAATGAAGTTATGCGCGTTGTTATAGAATACACTTGGATTTTGGCATGGAATGCTAGTCGGGATATATATAATCCAGCAGAATATGTGTAAAATTAGCCCATTTGAAGACACTGCACCTGACAGAATATTCATATTTCCTATCTATGGCCACAGTTATAACAATGCTGCAGCATTTCTCTCCCACAAAAGGAAACCAAGGTGGTACTAAAAAGTCTACTTTGGGGAAGCTTTGAACTTCCTTGCTGCGATGTAAAACAGAACAACACTTGGCTAGAACAACACTATCAGATTAGCAAACATAATGAAAACAACTAATTTTCACCCTCATCTTGAGAGTCACAAAGTTTAGAGAATGATTGAGGTATGCAGATATTTCTCTAAATTAAGAAAGGGTAAGGGGATGAGATTTGATATACCACCTTCTTGTGGATAAAATCAAAGCAGTTTACATATTATATACAGGTATTTATTTGTACTTGGAGCAATGGAGGGTTAAATGACTTGCCCAGCGTCACAAGGAGCAGAAGAAACATGTGAACTGTTTTTATGTATAAACCAAAACAGATATTTGTGAAAGTTAGAATACTTTACAACACAAGCCATTCCATGAATAATTATAAATTAGGGGATTTCATGGAAAAAAATGTTTTAAAATTTTTTTTTTTTGGGTGGGAGGGGGTTGGTGACTGGGGGAGTAAGGGGAGGTCATCCCTGATTCCCTCCGGTGGTCATCTGGTCAATTCAGGCATCTTTTCAAGGCTTGGTCATGAAAAAAAAAAAAAAAAAGAGACCAAGTAAAGCTGGCCAAATGCTCGTCAGGGAGGCCCTTCTTTTTTCCATTATTGGCCGAGGACGCCCATCTCTTAAGCATGCCCCCGTCCCACCTTCGGTACACTGCTGACACGCCCCCGGGAACTTTGGTTGTCCCCGCGAGGGAAAGCAGTTGAGGACGCCCAAAATTGGCTTTCGATTATACCGATTTGGGCGACCCGATTTGTGTCGAAAGATGGGTGCCCTTCTCTTTCGAAAATGCCCCCGTTAGTGTATGTATTCTAATCATTATGTGATTTTAAAAACTGTTTTTATATTTTTGTCTTTGCTTCATGCTGTTGTATGTTATAGTTGGGTTAACTATTATGTATATATTTTTTGTAACCTGCCTAGAAATTTGGATGGAACAGGATATAAATTTGTTAAGTAAATAAATTGACTAGGTCCTGCTCAAATCTCCAAAGCTGTGGGCAACAGAGTCAGTAAAGCAAGTTCTCCTAGCATGTAGAAAACCAGTTACATGGAAATCATATCAGTTTAAGTGGCATCATTTCTCTATTTGGGCTCAGTACTAAAACAAAGATCCCATTTCTTGTCCTCCAACAACAATTCTTTTCTTGCCTTCATCTCTCAGAGTTGGGCCTTAAAACATCAAGTTTGACTTCATCTAGCAGCATCTCTGCTTACTAATGTTTTCATCAAGGGAAACCTCTAGCCACCCACCCTCTTGTTTTCCGTTCATGAGATGCCTCATGAATATAAAACCACCCATGACAGCTCCTTCTCCAACATGGGACCTGAATGTTGTCCTTGCCAAACTCATGGACCAACTGTTTGAACCTTTGGGATCAGTCAGGCCCCAGTTCACTACCCTCCTTATACTCAATTCTTTCAAAATAGATTGCTCCTCTGTACTCATCCAAGATTGCTGCCTAAAGTGGTTTCAGATTTCAACTTAAACCAGTCCATGGTCCTGCCCACCTTTTTCCTCCGCCTCATGCAACATAGATTGAATCTTGCTTGCACACCTTGGACTGTAGACAGGCATTGCTCTATTATCTTTATCACACAAAGTCTTTGCAACTTTTTGTCTTTCTTAATCTTAAAACTCCTGGAGCACCTGTTTCTAAACAAACTCTATTCAATTAGAAGACTGTATTTCTTTTTGTTATATGCTTGCAGAACTTCCGCCACCTGAGCATACAAGACCTCATCAGCTCCAAGTAAAAGCCAACACTGTGGCAACTCTCAGATCAGCAAGTCCACAATATGGGCTTCAGCTTATACTTTTGTCAAGCATTACTGCCTGAATCATTCATCAATGCAAAATGCACCATTTGGCCAACCAGTTTTTCATAACCTGTTTGCATGCCGACTGCAATTTCCTACTTTCCATTTTCCTTCACCCTCTATGCATTTCTGAGCCACTAAGTTACACAGTAAATGATGGCAGATAAAGACCCACACAGTCCATCCAGTCTGCCGAATAAGGTGGCTAGAGTCATGCCCACCACTCTGTCCAGACCCCAGCCATCTGTGCTTAAACACTGGCTGTCAAGTTTCCACCATGCCAACCACGTGGAGGGGCATAATCGAACGTCGCCGGCAAAATAGTTTGCCAGCAATCTATTTTGGTGGCGGCGTAACAGGTGGCCGGAACCGTATTATCGAAAAAGATGGCCGGCCATCTTTTTTTCCCATAATACGGTTTAGCCCGGCCAAATGCCAGAGTTCGCCGGGTTTGAGATCGTCAGTTTTGTTTTTCAGCGATAATGGAAAAAAATGCAGGCCATCTCAAACCCGGCGAAGTCCAAGGCATTTGGTCATGGGAGGAGCCAGCATTTGTAGTGCACTGGTCCCCCAGACATGCCAGGACACCAACCGGGCAACCCTAGGGGGCACTTCTAAAAATGTTTAAAAAATACACAAATAGCTCCCAGGTGCATAGTTCCCTTACCTTGGGTGCTGAGCCCCCCCAATCCCCCTCCCCAAAACTCTACACCATTACCATAGCCCTTATGGGTGAAGGGGGGCACCTACATGTGGGTACAGTAGGTTTTGGGGGGGGTTTGGAGGGCTTAACATTTACCACCACAAGTGTAACAGGTAGGGGTGGGGGATGGACCTGGGTCTGCCTGCCTGAAGTACACTGCACCCATTAAAAACTGCTCCAGGGACTTGCATACTGCTGTCAGGGAGCTGGGTATGACATTTGAGGCTGGCATACAGGCTGGTAAAAAAAGGTTTTTATTTTTTTAGTGTGGGAGGGGGTTGGTGACCACTGGGGGACTACGGGGAGGTCATCCCCCATTCCCTCCAGTGGTCATCTGGCCAGTTGGGGCACCTTTTTGAGGCCTGGTCGTGAAAATAAAAGGACCAAGTAAACCCGGCGAAATACTGCTTAACGCGGCTTTTTTTTTCCATTATCCGTGAAAGCCGGCCATCTGGTAGCCACGCCCATGCCCGCCCATGTCCCGCCTTCGCTACGCCACTGACACGCCCCCTTGAACTTTCACCAGCGAGGCGACGGGAAAGCGGCGATGCTGTCAAAAAAGCCGCTTTCAATTATACCAATTTCGCCGCTTTTGAGAGATCGCCGGCCATCTCCCGATTTATGTCGGGAAATGGCCGGCGATCACTTTTGAAAATAAGCGTGATAGGCAGCCAAACATGATGGAGTCTTGGTTAAAATCATATATCATCCCCAAGTATTGCTAACAGTGTTCAAATTTACCAGTCAAGATGTCTTCCCTTCCCCCTGAGCTGCACAACACCCTCACTCGCAGCACGACAATAAAGTAATCTATAACATTGAAGTTGCCAAAGTTTCACCTGTCTTTTGCCATTTGCGGGACACAGACAGTAGAAGTCTGTCTGGTATTGGCCTCGGTTATCCCAGTGCTGGAGTTCCCAAATCTTCTTCAGTCCTTTCCTTGCGGGACACAGATCATAGAAGTATGTCCGGCTACAGCCTTAGATCCCACCACAACACCTGGAGCTGCCGGAATCCTCTTAAGTCATTTGCTGTTTGTGGAACACAGACTACTCTTGCCCAATAAAATACCTCAACAGACCATAGAAGTCTGTCCGGCATCAGCCTCGGTTCCTCCAATGCTGGAGTTCCCAAATCTTCTTCAGTCCTTTCCTTGCGGGACACAGATCATAGAAGTATGTCCGGCTACAGCCTTAGATCCCACCACAACACCTTAACAGCCATGTTGTGCATCAATCCTCTTTCTATTTAGGTATCCCCTGTGTCTATCCCACTAATTTTGAATTTGCTCACCATTTTTTACTCTACCACTTCTCCTGGAAGGGTGTTTTAGGCATCCACTACCCTCTCTGTGAAAATGTATTTCCTGACATTACTCCTAAGTCTATCTCCCTGCAACCTCAATTCATGTCCTCTAGTTCTACCAACTCTACATTTCTGGAAGAAATTCTGGTGGCCCTTAGCTAGAAACTCATTTCAGAGTGTGCCTGCATTTCCCTGCTTGGTCTACAGAGAAAGTAGATGTCCGAGGGACTATTAGTATTTCTCCTCTTTCCTTTTGACTAGAAGCAGAATGTTTAGTGGTGTTCTGTTTATCAGGATGAGAGCCAGACTTGTTGGAAGTGGTTTTTTTTCACTAGTTGCTTACTGGATTCCCAGGGCACAACTCATAAGAAGACCAATGTCAGTTACAGAAAGGGGTGGGGGTGGGGTGCTTGGAATGATTCAGCAGGACTTTTGCTGCAGAGCACCTGGCCACAATATGCACGATGGGAGCTTGTTGTGGTGGCAAGTTTTCAAATGGTGCCACTGTTTTCTGTCAGTGCAGGCCATAGAGGCAGAGAGGGAGGACAAGGCACAACCAGGGATGACACTGGTAGGAGCACAGGCATGATGCAAACAACAACAAAAAAACAAAAGCTGAAATGAAACTAAAGTTGCAGCTGCTGATGTCGATATCAGTGAGAAAAACACTGAGCGATTCTAGTGCCTGAATTAAAATTAAAGGACCCCTTTTACTAAACCTTGCTAGTGATTTCCGGTGAGGCAAATATGACACAGCCCATTCAAATAGAATGGGCGTCATTGTATTTGCCATAAGGGAATTGATAGTGCGGTTTAGTAAAATGACCCAAAGAGACTAACTGAGGAGAAATGGAGGCACAAAGATGACCTACTGGCATGTCCCACGGATGTTAAAGATAAAGGGGGAGAAGGAAGATTAAGGCAACATGGGAAAGGTCTCTGGCATGTGAGGCTCTGCTGGATGATATCACCTCAGACTGTGCCTGCATTTCCCGCTTGATCTATGGAGCAAGAGTTGTTCCTGCTGTATGTCGCCAAATACAGGCATTCCTCCACAGCTTTATATGTATTTTACAAATGGCTTCAGGGAAAAATAGCATAGGAGGGAAAGACCTCTAGGCCCAGATGCACAAAACCTAATGAGTCAGCAATGTGGTTTTTTAACTAGTTTTAGCAGGTTTAGCGAGCAAGGAGTACAGCGAGACATGCAGAAAAGGGTTCACCGAGCTCTCTTTCTATCATGGTAGAAGCTAATGAAAATGGAATGCAAGGTCATTATAATGAGCTAATTACTATACAAATGTGCATGCAAAGCAATGCACAACCATTTTCCAACCTGATGCGCAGAAGCAATACCTACCTCTACCATTGAAAATTTAATGGTTGCTCTGGAACTGTCGGACCTGACAGTTCTTGCAAGTACTGCCACAGCAATCCATACTGCCCCCGGAAAACACCAACACACAAGAGAAAGGAAAGAAGTGGTTCAGAAAAAAAGCTGCCACTTTGCTTCTCTCTCTCCCAAATCGGCAGTGTGGAGAAAATAAAACAAACACCTTTGCTGCAATTTAAATATGCCGAGTCCCCAGCTTTTTGGCTGCAGTGACTGTCCTTTCATACAGCCACTATGAGAGAAAATCTTCTTCTTCTCTGTTTTCTCTCCCTGTGGATTGCATTGGTTTGGGCTCTTAAAAGAGGCAGAGTGTGAAGAAACAGTGTGTTTTAAGCCTGTAAAAATGTATTGGATATTTTCCTACATTGATTATGTTCTGAAGTGTATTTCTCCTATTTGGCCAGCAGGTGGTGTTTTCTTTGCTGTAAAGCTGTTACAGAGAACTGGGTGTTTTTTCTTTAGTTTGACACAAGCAGGAAGCAAGATGCAGTATATATTTGAAATCTTGTTGACTGAGCTCTGATTAGTCCAGGAGCTCATCTCATTTGAACTTTAGTGGTTCTGAGTTCAGTCTCAGCTCGGGAGGAAAGAGAGACAGGCCTCTTTAGAGGCTCAGTGAATTATATGTCCTGACCTTGCCAGGTACTCTTTAGACAGTATACAGATGTTTAGCTAGTGTTATAATTGATCCATATTTCAGTCACCTGTTATTGTTTGCTATTTGCACTATTTTGTTCCACTGTTCAATATTTTTAAAAAGAATAAACATAATTGTTCATTCGCCCTGTTTGTCTGGACTGAAAGAATCCTGGTGGTTTGTATGTTGGGTCCGAGTACTTTCTGAGAACTGTGGGACCACTGGGAGTGTGGCTCCAGTAACCTAGAAATCACTGGGGATAATTGGAGAGTGGGAGACTCGCTCAGAGGCGGTTGTAACCCAGTGGGAGAAGGGTGCAAGTGTAGAGCACAAGTGGCAGGTGCAAGTGGACCTGAGCTGTGCTGGTGATAGATCCTCTAAGTGGCCGCGGGGTAACCCCAGGCAGGTGACTAGGTGTTTCATGACACAGAACAATTAGGAACAGCATGGGAAGAGCTCCAGTCATGTGAACAAAGATGGGAGAAAGCCACATGAAGGATATGATGAGAAAATATATTTGCATGAAAATTCAAACAAAACAGAAACCTCCAAAGCACATACTGCCACTGACACATGCAAAGGGGAGGGATCCAGCATGGGTGTTACTCAGCTCCAGCCAAAGTTACAAACAGAGAAAAAGGAGCTAAAACCTGGCTGAGGGCTCCGAATGGGTTTGTGCCATCTTGCACCTCTATCAGGAATCTCTCTTGCAAACACATTCATTAACATTAGCGTCTATACTGGCCAGAAGATGTGCGATCTCTCCCTCTTCCCCCCCCCCCCCCAAAAAAAAAGAGGCCCGACTGGGGAGCAAAAGATCCAAGCAGCAAATCTTCATACTACTGGACACTGAAAAGCAGAAAGAAGGATCCCCTTGTCCCATGCAGTCAGCAAAAAAAAGGGCTACCTCTACTGTTTTCATATACGCAGTTTGTCTGCGTGTATGACAGCCATCTGTAGTATGCACAGACGAGCCACGCTTTGCAATGGGCTGCTCTGCGCATGCTCAGCTGGCCGACTGGCTTCTCCCATATCGCATGCAAATGAGCCTGTTCACAAAAGCAACAAGCAGCTCATTTGCATGCGATTCTCTTTGGGAATCCCTCTATTTCCAAAACGGTAATTTTTATCGATTTGGAAATACAAAGGGATTCTTAATGGGGACCTTTGCGCATCTGGGCCCTAGTCTGTATTTGTCAGACAAAGATCAAAATGCCCTATGTGAATCACACACCTAACGTTAGTGCAGTGGGTTAAGAATCTGGGGATCTGGGTTCAGTTCCCACTGCAACTCCTTGGGACCTTGGATAAGTCACTTCACCCTTCATTGTCCTAGGTAGAAAACTTAGATTGCAAGCCCACTAGGGACAGTGACAATACTTGCATATAATATATAAACCACTTTGGTTGTACCACAGAATGGTGGTACATCAAATCCATGACCCTTCACACTTATGAAGGTTTTGTTTTCACAGCACTACATGGAACCTCAGCAGCAACATATTGGTTTACACTATGTGATGCAAGTTGTCTTGTGCCCATGGGACTCTTTGGAACTCTCTTTTACGACAGTATACTGCTGAAAGTACAGAAAAAAAAATAAAAGGATTACCTCTTTGAGTTGGGTTATCATACCAAGAACTATCACTTCTCCAACTTTTGCTGTATTGCCCAACAGAGTATCAATAGTTTTCAGCTGAAATAAAAACACATAAAAATTCTACTTAAATCTTTTTTAAAAAGTGTCAGATATTGTACAGTAACTAGGATTACTAAATGTTAAAATTAAGGGAAGAAACACTGTATAATGAAATTCAGTATTAAAACCTTTAGTATAGATTTCAGATAAAGCGAATGCTACATACCTGTAGAAGGTATTCTCCGAGGACAGCAGGCTGATTGTTCTCACTGATGGGTGACGTCCACGGCAGCCCCTCCAATCGGAATCTTCACTAGCAAAAGCCTTTGCTAGCCCTCGCGCGCCGTTGCGCACCGCGCATGCGCGGCCGTCTTCCCGCCCGAAACCGGCTCGTGCCGGCCAGTCTCATATGTAGCAAGACAAAGACTAGGGAAGACACAACTCCAAAGGGGAGGCGGGCGGGTTTGTGAGAACAATCAGCCTGCTGTCCTCGGAGAATACCTTCTACAGGTATGTAGCATTCGCTTTCTCCGAGGACAAGCAGGCTGCTTGTTCTCACTGATGGGGTATCCCTAGCCCCCAGGCTCACTCAAAACAACAACCATGGTCAATTGGGCCTCGCAACGGCGAGGACATAACTGAGATTGACCTAAAAAATTTACCAACTAACTGAGAGTGCAGCCTGGAACAGAACAAACATGGGCCTAGGGGGGTGGAGTTGGATTCTAAACCCCGAACAGATTCTGAAGCACTGACTGCCCGAACCGACTGTCGCGTCGGGTATCCTGCTGCAGGCAGTAATGAGATGTGAATGTGTGGACAGATGACCACGTCGCAGCTTTGCAAATCTCTTCAATAGTGGCTGACTTCAAGTGGGCTACCGACGCTGCCATGGCTCTAACATTATGAGCCGTGACATGACCCTCAAGAGCCAGCCCAGCCTGGGCGTAAGTGAAGGAAATGCAATCTGCTAGCCAATTGGATATGGTGCGTTTTCCCACAGCCACTCCCCTCCTGTTGGGATCAAAAGAAACAAACAATTGGGCGGACTGTCTGTTGGGCTGTGTCCGCCCCAGATAGAAGGCCAATGCTCTCTTGCAGTCTAATGTGTGCAGCTGACGTTCAGCAGGGCAGGAATGAGGACGGGGAAAGAATGTTGGCAAGACAATTGACTGGTTCAGATGGAACTCCGACAAAACCTTCGGCAAGAACTTAGGGTGAGTGCGGAGGACTACTCTGTTATGATGAAATTTGGTGTAAGGGGCCTGGGCTACCAGGGCCTGAAGCTCACTGACTCTACGAGCTGAAGTAACTGCCACCAAGAAAATGACCTTCCAGGTCAAGTACTTCAGATGGCAGGAATTCAGTGGCTCAAAAGGAGGTTTCATCAGCTGGGTGAGAACGACATTGAGATCCCATGACACTGTAGGAGGCTTGACAGGGGGCTTTGACAAAAGCAAACCTCTCATGAAGCGAACAACTAAAGGCTGTCCCGAGATCGGCTTACCTTCCACACGGTAATGGTATGCACTGATTGCACTAAGGTGAACTCTTACAGAGTTGGTCTTGAGACCAGACTCAGACAAGTGCAGAAGGTATTCAAGCAGGGTCTGTGTAGGACAAGAGCGAGGATCTAGGGCCTTGCTGTCACACCAGACGGCAAACCTCCTCCAAAGAAAGAAGTAACTCCTCTTAGTGGAATCTTTCCTGGAAGCAAGCAAGATGCGGGAGACACCCTCTGACAGACCCAAAGAGGCAAAGTCTACACTCTCAACATCCAGGCCGTGAGAGCCAGGGACCGGAGGTTGGGATGCAGAAGCGCCCCTTCGTCCTGCGTGATGAGGGTCGGAAAACACTCCAATCTCCACGGTTCTTCGGAGGACAACTCCAGAAGAAGAGGGAACCAGATCTGACGCGGCCAAAAAGGAGCAATCAGAATCATGGTGCCTCGGTCTTGCTTGAGTTTCAACAAAGTCTTCCCCACCAGAGGTATGGGAGGATAAGCATACAGCAGACCCTCCCCCCAATCCAGGAGGAAGGCATCCGATGCCAGTCTGCCGTGGGCCTGAAGCCTGGAACAGAACTGAGGGACTTTGTGGTTGGCTCGAGATGCGAAGAGGTCTACCAAGGGGGTGCCCCACACCTGGAAGATCTGTCGCACTACACGGGAATTGAGCGACCACTCGTGAGGTTGCATAATCCTGCTCAACCTGTCGGCCAGACTGTTGTTTACGCCTGCCAGATATGTGGCTTGGAGCACCATGCCGTGACGGCGAGCCCAGAGCCACATGCTGACGGCTTCCTGACACAGGGGGCGAGATCCGGTGCCCCCCTGCTTGTTGACGTAGTACATGGCAACCTGGTTGTCTGTCTGAATTTGGATAATTTGGTGGGACAGCCGATCTCTGAAAGCCTTCAGAGCGTTCCAGATCGCTCGCAACTCCAGAAGATTGATCTGTAGATCGCGTTCCTGGAGGGACCAGCTTCCTTGGGTATGAAGCCCATCGACATGAGCTCCCCATCCCAGGAGAGACGCATCCGTGGTCAGCACTTTTTGTGGCTGAGGAATTTGGAAAGGACGTCCCAGAGTCAAATTGGACCAAATCGTCCACCAATACAGGGATTTGAGAAAACTCGTGGACAGGTGGATCACGTCTTCTAGATCCCCAGCAGCCTGAAACCACTGGGAAGCTAGGGTCCATTGGGCAGATCTCATGTGAAGGCGGGCCATGGGAGTCACATGAACTGTGGAGGCCATGTGGCCCAGCAATCTCAACATCTGCTGAGCTGTGATCTGCTGTGACGCTCGCACCCGTGAGACGAGGGACAACAAGTTGTTGGCTCTCGCCTCTGGGAGATAGGCGCGAGCCGTCCGAGAATCCAGCAGAGCTCCTATGAATTCGAGTTTCTGCACTGGGAGAAGATGGGACTTTGGATAATTTATCACAAACCCCAGTAGCTCCAGGAGGCGAATAGTCATCTGCATGGACTGCAGGGCTCCTGCCTCGGATGTGTTCTTCACCAGCCAATCGTCGAGATATGGGAACATGTGCACCCCCAGCCTGCGAAGTGCCGCTGCTACTACAGCCAAGCACTTTGTGAACACCCTGGGCGCAGAGGCGAGCCCAAAGGGTAGCACACAGTACTGGAAGTGACGTGTGCCCAGCTGAAATCGCAGATACTGTCTGTGAGCTGGCAGTATCGGGATGTATGTGTAGGCATCCTTCAAGTCCAGAGAGCATAGCCAATCGTTTTCCTGAATCATGGGAAGAAGGGTGCCCAGGGAAAGCATCCTGAACTTTTCTTTGACCAGATATTTGTTCAGGGCCCTTAGGTCTAGGATGGGACGCATCCCCCCTGTTTTCTTTTCCACAAGGAAGTACCTGGAATAGAATCCCAGCCCTTCCTGCCCGGATGGCACGGGCTCGACCGCATTGGCGCTGAGAAGGGCGGAGAGTTCCTCTGCAAGTACCTGCTTGTGTTGGAAGCTGTAAGACTGAGCTCCCAATGGACAATTTAGAGGTTTTGAGGCCAAATTGAGGGTGTATCCTTGCCGGACTATTTGAAGAACCCACTGGTCGGAGGTTATGAGAGGCCACCTTTGGTGAAAAGCTTTCAACCTCCCTCCGACTGGCAGGTCGCCCGGCACTGACACTTGGATGTCGGCTATGCTCTGCTGGAGCCAGTCAAAAGCTCGTCCCTTGCTTTTGCTGGGGAGCCGAGGGGCCTTGCTGAGGTGCATGCTGCTGACGAGAGCGAGCGCGCTGGGGCTTAGCCTGGGCCGCAGGCTGTCGAGAAGGAGGATTGTACCTACGCTTACCAGAAGAGTAGGGAACAGTCTTCCTTCCCCCAAAAAATCTTCTACCTTTAGAGGTAGAGGCTGAAGGCTACCGGCGGGAGAACTTGTCGAATGCGGTGTCCCGCTGGTGGAGCTGCTTTACCACCTGTTCGACTTTCTCTCCAAAAATATTATCCGCACGGCAAGGCGAGTCCGCAATCCGCTGCTGGATTCTATTCTCCAGGTCGGAGGCACGCAGCCATGAGAGTCTGCGCATCACCACACCTTGAGCAGCGGCCCTGGACGCAACAGCAAAGGTGTCATACACCCCTCTGGCCAGGAATTTTCTGCACGCCTTCAGCTGCCTGACCACCTCCTGAAACGGCTTGGCTTGCTCAGGTGGGAGCGCATCCACCAAGCCCGCCAACTGCCGCACATTGTTCCGCATGTGTATGCTCGTGTAGAGCTGGTAGGACTGAATTTTGGCCACGAGCATAGAAGAATGGTAGGCCTTCCTCCCAAAGGAGTCCAAGGTTCTAGAGTCCTTGCCCGGGGGCACCGAAGCATGCTCCCTAGAACTCTTGGCCTTCTTTAGGGCCAAATCCACAACTCCAGAGTCGTGAGGCAACTGAGTGCGCATCAGCTCTGGGTCCCCATGGATCCGGTACTGGGACTCGATCTTCTTGGGAATGTGGGGATTAGTTAATGGTTTGGTCCAGTTCGCCAGCAATGTCTTTTTGAGGACATGATGCATGGGTACTGTGGACGCTTCCTTAGGTGGAGAAGGATAGTCCAGGAGCTCAAACATTTCAGCCCTGGGCTCGTCCTCCACAACCACCGGGAAGGGGATGGCCGTAGACATCTCCCGGACAAAAAGGAAGCGAAAGACAGACTCTCGGGAGGAGAAAGCTGTCTTTCAGGAGAGGGAGTGGGATCAGAAGGAAGACCCTCACACTCCTCATCAGAGAAATATCTGATGTCTCCCTCTTCTTCCCACGAGGCCTCACCCTCGGTGTCAGACACAAGTTCACGAACCTGTGTCTGCAACCGTGCCCGGCTCGACTCCGTGGAACCACGGCCACGGTGGGAGCGTCGAGAGGTAGACTCCCTCGCCCGCACCGGCGAAGCTCCCTCCGCCGACGTAATCGGGGAGCCTTCCTGGGAGGCGACCTCAGTCGGTACCGCACGCGGCACCGACGCCGGAGACCTCACTCCGGGCGATGGACCAGCCGGCGCCACACTCGACGGTACCGGTGGCGCAAGCACCCCCCGGTACCGGAGGGGTAGGGCGCAACAGTTCTCCAAGGATCTCTGGGAGAACGGCCCGGAGGCTCTCGTTCAGAGCGGCTGCAGAAAAAGGCATGGAGGTCGATGCAGGCGTCGATGTCAGAGTCTGTTCCGGGCGTGGAGGCTGTTCCGGGCTGTCCAGAGTGGAGCTCATCGACACCTCTTGGACAGAGGGTGAGCGGTCCTCTCGGTGCCGATGCCTGCTGGGTGCCGACTCCCTCGGCGACCCAGAGCTCTCGGTGCCGACACGGGAAGGGGACCGGTGACGATGCTTCTTCGATTTTTTGGAGCGAAGCACGTCACCGGAGCTTCCCGGCACCGACGAGGAGGACGTAGAATCCAGCCGTCTCTTCCTCAGGGCCGAGGCCGAAGAAGGTCGGTCTCGGGGGGGCTGTACCGCAGGAGCCCTCAGGGTAGGGGGAGACCCACCCGAAGGCTCACCGCCACCAGCAGGGGAATGGACAGCCCTCACCTGCACTCCAGACGAAGCACCACCGTCCGACGACATCAGCAGACGAGGTCCCGGTACCACCGACGTCGATACAGTCGTCCGATGTCTCAGCGCCGATGCAGAGGGTCGATGCCTCGATACACTCGATGCACTGGCGGCCGAGGATGAAGGTCTGGACGCTGAAGACGTCGATGCACTCGATACCCCCGGTGCCAATGCCGACGAAGAGCCCAAGAACAAAATGTTCCATTGGGCTAACCTCGCTACCTGAGTCCGCTTTTGCAAAAGGGAACACAGACTACAGGCTTGAGGGCGGTGCCCAGCCCCCAGACACTGAAGACACGACGCGTGCCTGTCAGTGAGCGAGATTACCCGGGCGCACTGGGTGCACTTCTTGAAGCCGCTGGAAGGCTTCGATGTCATGGGAGGAAAAATCACGCCGGCGAGATCAAAACTCGAAATGGCGAAAATTGGCACCTCAAAAATAGGGAGAAGAAAATTTCGACCGAGGCCTAACTAAGGCCTACCCCGACGACGAAAGAAAACTTACCGGGGCGAAAAGCTCGAAATACGGGAAGGGAAAAACCGAAAAGGGTCTTCCCGAAACACTTTCTCACTTCTCAGAAGAAACGAGTCGAAAACGACGCGCGAGGTCAACTTTCCGGTGCACGAACGGCGAAACACGACCGTACCGAGCGTGGACAAAAGAAGACTGGCCGGCACGAGCCGGTTTCGGGCGGGAAGACGGCCGCGCATGCGCGGTGCGCATCGGCGCGCGAGGGCTAGCAAAGGCTTTTGCTAGTGAAGATTCCGATTGGAGGGGCTGCCGTGGACGTCACCCATCAGTGAGAACAAGCAGCCTGCTTGTCCTCGGAGAATTCAACTAATGATGTTTAAAAGGAAATGATTAGCTGAGAGGTGCTTATGAACCTTAAAAAGGCAGATACTCAGAATCAGTTCCAGTAGTACACAAGTCTCATGCACAAATGTATACCTGATTGAAGGTACAAGCATGGGCATATTCCATAAAATACACACATACATTACAATTTCAAGCCTGGGAAAGACTATGCACAATCTTGTCAGCACTTGTACATGTGTATTCAATGGTGCAATTTTATCAGAATCCATGCGTGTAGCAGGACACTCAAATCTTCCCTTATTTGCCACAGAGAGGACAATTCTGGAGTTTTTGTTTCTATTCTGACCCTAGTCAGACAGTGCAAGGTGGTTAAGACCTGCTGTCCTTCACTGGTCAGGGGTATCTCCTCCTATGTTTCACAGTGATGTATTTAAGTCTATTTTTAGAGTCCAAGGGTTTTCCTCCACAGGAATTCTGGGAGAAGGGCTACAGGAGCACAGGGGGGCTAAGGAGACAGTATTCAAGGAGCAGCCTCACTGATAGCTGGCTAGATCATCCAACCAGAAGCACAAGAGAAGGAGAAAAGAGGAGATAGCTGGTCATATCACAGGAAGTCTAAAAGTCTAAGCCCAGGAGAAAGCATTTTTTTTTTAAGAGCAGCCAAAGCATCGGTCATTGGAGTCTGTGCATCACTATACTCTGGGCAGGATCCTGGACGCCACATCAATGGTCTTATAGGTGCTCCTGGCCAAGAACTTTCTACATGCCTTCTGCTGCTTGACCAACTGGTGAAGAGATTCTGCCTCCTCCTGTGGGAGAGAATCTGCAAAATCAGACATACTGCACACCAAGTTCCACAAGTATAGGCTTATTTAGAGCTGGTAAGATTGAATATAGGAGATGAGCAAAGAGGCCTGATACATCTTCATCTAAAAGAATCCAGGGATCTAGCTCCTCTACCAGGTGGCACCGAAGCATAGTCTCTAGAACTCCTGGCTCTCTTGAGCGCAGATTCCACCACCAGGGAATGATGAGGCAACTGAGGCTTGTCAAACCCTGGGAAACTATGGATCTGATACAATTTGTCTATCTTCTTGGGCAGAGCAGAGACTGACAGAAGGGACTCCCAGTTCTTCACTTGCATATCCTCCAGGATCCAGTGAAGGAGGACCATCACAGCCTATCTAGGAGGAGATCGAACATCTCAGCCCTGGGCTAGTCCTCTGTCTCCAAATGAATGGGAATAGCAGCCACCATTTCCATAACAAAACTAGGGTAGGAAAGGCACTCAGGTGGAGACTTAATAATGCCATGTATTAAACGTGATATAAAACTGAGCAACAAGCATGCATTGAAATATCTATATGCAAATGTAAGGAGCCTGAGACATAAGATGGGAGAGCTGGAATACATTGCACACAATGAAAAATTGGATATTATAGGCATCTCTGAGACCTGATGGAAGGAAGATAGCCAGTGGGACACAGTCATACCGGGCTGCAAATTATATCGTACTGATAAGGTAGATAGGATTGGAGGAGGGGTAGCACTGTATATTAATGAGAACCTTGACTCGGATAGGCTGCAAATATTGCAGGATACAAAACTCCTATTGGAATCTTTGCGGATTGAAATTCCACGTGAAAAGGGGAAAAAAATGGTGATAGGACTGTACTACCGTCCACCTGGCCAGGACGAACAGACGGACGCAGCAATGTCAAGGGAAATTAGGGAAGCAAATAAAATGGGCAATGTAATAATAATGGGTGATTTCAATTATCCGGATATAGACTGGGTTAATGTAACATCAGTACACGCCAGGGAGATAAAATTTCTTGTTGAAATCAAGGACAGTTTCATGGAACAGCTGGTTCAGGAGCCGACGAGAGAAGGAAAAATACTAGACTTAGTCATTACTGGAGCACATAATCTAGTGTGGGGGGTAACGGTGCGAGGGCCGCTTGATAACAGTGATCATAATATGATCAGTTTTGATATTGGCTTTGAAGTAAGTGATCTTAGGAAATCAAATACACTAGCGTTTAACTTTAGAAAAGGAGATTACGATAAAATGAGGAGAACGGTAAAAAAAAAAAAAAAAAAAAAAAAAGACTGAAAGGAGCAGCTCACAGGGTAAAAAACTTGAATCAGGCGTGGAAGCTGTTCAAAAACACCATCCTAGAGGTACAGGACAAATATATTCCGTGCATTAGAAAAAGAGGAAAAAAGACCAGACGTCAGCCGGCGTGGCTAAACAGTAAGGTAAAGGAAGCCATTAGAGCCAAAAAACAATCCTTCAGAAAATGGAGAAGAGAATCAACTGAAAATAATAAGATAAAACATAAGGAATGCCGAGCCAAATGCAAAGCGGAAATAAGGAGGGTGAAAAAGGACTTTGAAAAAAATTAGCGTTAGAAGCGAAAACACATAGTAAAAATTTTTTTAGATACATCAAAAACAGGAAGCCGGCTAAAGAATCGGTTGGGCCGCTGGATGACAGTGGTGTTAAAGGGGCAATCAGGGAAGACAAAGCCGTAGCGGAGAAGTTAAATGAATTCTTTGCTTCGGTCTTCACCGAGGAGGATTTGGGAGGGACCGGTGCCGGAAAGAGAATTTGAAGTGGGCAAGTCGGAGAAACTAAACAAATTCTCTGTAAACTTGGAGGATGTAATGGGTCAGTTCTGCAAACTGAAGAGTAGTAAATCACCAGGACCGGATGGTATTCATCCAAGAGTATTAATAGAACTGAAAAATGAACTTGTAGAGCTACTGCTAGTAATATGCAATCTATCCCTAAAATCAGGTGAGGTACCGGAAGACTGGAGGGTGGCCAATGTAACGCCGATATTTAAAAAAAGGTTCCAGAGGAGATCCGGGAAATTATAGATTGGTGAATCCGACGTCGGTGCCGGGCAAAATGGTAGAGGCTATTATTAAGAATAAAATTACAGAGCACATACAAAAACATGGGCTTATGAGACAAAGTCAGCACGGATTTAGTGAAGGGAGGTCTTGCCTCACCAATCTATTGCATTTTTTTGAGGGGGTGAACAAACATGTGGACAATGGGGAGCCAGTGGATATTATGTATCTGGATTTTCAGAAAGCATTTGACAAAGTGCCTCATGAAAGACTCCAGAGGAAACTGGAGAGTCATGGGATCGGAGGTAGAGTATTATTGTGGATTAAGAGCTGGTTGAAAGACAGGAAGCAGAGAGTAGGGTTGAATGGTCAGTATTCTCAATGGAGAAGGCTAGTTAGTGGGGTCCCTCAGGGGTCTGTGCTGGGACCGCTGCTTTTTAATATATTTATAAACAACCTTGAGAAGGGAGTAACTGGTGAGGTAATTAAATTCGCAGATGACACAATGTTATTCAGGGTCGTCAAGTCGCAGGAGGAGTGTGAAAGATTACAGGAGGACCTCGTGAGAGTAGGAGATTGGGCGTCCAAATGGCAGATGAAGTTCAATGTTGACAAGTGCAAAGTGATGCATGTGGGAAAGAGGAACCCGAATTACAGCTATGTCATGCAAGGTTCCGTGTTAGGAGTTACAGACCTAGAAAGGGATCTGGGAATCATCGTGGATAAGACATTGAAAACTTCTGCTCAATGTGCTGCGGCGGCTAAGAAGGTGCACAGATTGTTGAGTATTATTAGGAAAGGGATGGAAAACAAACATGCGGATGTTATAATGCCTTTGTATCGCTCCATGGTGAGACCGCACCTCGAGTATTGTGTTCAGTTCTGGTCACCGCACCTCAAAAAAAGATATAAAGGAATTGGAGAAGGTGCAGAGAAGGGCGACGAAAATGGTAAAAGGGATGGGAGGACTTCCCTATGAGGAAAGGCTAAGACAGTTAGGGCTCTTCAGCTTGGAGAAGAAGTGGCTGAGGGGTGATATGATAGAAGTCTACAAGATAATGAGTGGAATGGAGCGGACATATGTGAAACGTTTGTTTACACTTTCTAACAATAATAGAACCAGGGGACATAAGATGAAGCTAGAATGTGGTAGATTTAAAACAAATAGGAGAATGTTTTTCTTTACTCAGAGCGAAGACTCTGGAAATGTAGTGACAGCAGTTGGCATTGCTGAGTTTAAAGGGGGTTTGGACAGATTCCTGAAGGAAAAGTCCATTGAACATTATTAATTTAAATTTTTGTTTTGTTTTTGGGTTTTTGCCGGGTTCTTGAGGCCTGGATTGGCCACTGTTGGAAACAGGATGCTGGGCTTGATGGACCCTTGGTCTTTTCCCAGTATGGCGGTGCTTATGTTCTTACTCCTTTCCTCTGAGGGGAGGGGTCCTCTGAGAACTATCATGGATCCTCATCAGACTCCCATAAGCGCTCCTCATTGGTGTCAGCAAACAATTCCTCATGGGAGGGCCAAGATCGAGCATGCCTCGATACAGAGGAACTTTGTCCCCTAGATGGGCTTTGAGGTGTTGGCCCCATCCTTGGCTCCTGCAAAGCTTCCTCCACCAATGTCGAGGGGGTTCCAGTATGGACGGCTGTCAACACTGGTGTCACACATAAAACCTGTGTCAGAGACCTCACTGTAGACTGAGGGCCCTGTGGGGCAGAAGCAAGAGGCATGGTTGGTGCAAGCACCCTGGACACTGATGCACACTGTTGTAAAATCCCTGCCAAGTGATCATGGAGCATGGCCAGGATGCACTTATCAAGAGAGAACATCGGGAAAGGCTGGGGTGTCAGTTCAGAGACAGACTACTGAACTGCAGGGTTCAAGACAGGTGCCTGATCCTGGCTGCAAGGGAACTCGCACATCAGTATCTCTTGTGTGGAGGGGGAGTGGTCCTTCTGGCACCGACGCTTCTTGGGGACCGAATCCTTCAGTACCCTGGAGCTCCCAGCACCATGCGTCAAGGGGGATCGATGCCAATGCTTCTTGGCCTTCTTCCCAATGCTGGTCATCGATGCCCCTCAGTTCCGATGAGGACGATGTCGCCTCTCCACATCGCCTCGGGTTGGGTCCAATGCTGACCGGTCCTGGGGGCCCTGCACAAAGGTCAGCATCAAAGCAGGTGGAGACCCACTTGATGCACGTCCATGACAGGCCTCTCAGTCATATGGACCGATGCACCTCCAGATGTCAATGCAGACACCGATGCCGAGGTTTCGGACTGGGCTCCCAAAATTTTTCTCTCTTCAAGCTTCTCTTGCCAGCTGGGTTCTTTTTTTCATACGAAGGCAAATAACATAGCTGGAACATAGTTCAGGCCCCAAACACTGAAGACGCCAAGAATAGGTGTCTTTACCACAGATGATCCTATTACACTGGCTACAGGACTTAAGCCACTAAGCTCTTTGAACAGGGACCGTCCCTTGTTAAATTGTACAGCGCTGTGTAACCCTAGTAGCGCTTTAGAAAATGTTAAGTAGTAAAACAGCCATGGCCAAATTAAATGGCTCGATGGAGACTGAAAAAAAGAACAGGCACTAGAAAAAGAGAGGGACAAACACCCAACCGGAGCTTAGGCCTAAGAGGGACTACCGAGCGTGGCAAAAAGAAAATAAAACAAAGTGGGGGAAACCCAACTAAAGACATTATAGAAAGGGAGAGGAAATTTTCCTAAGGGGAAAAAAAAATCAGGGAAAAACCCCAAAGGGAAGACACAAAATAAAAAAAGCTCAAGAAACAATCTCACACAGCAGGCGATTTGGGAAGTGCAGGAAGGCACTTGCATATACACGATGGGGACACTGCGCATACTCTTAAAAGCTTTATTTAAGCTCCGCACTGGGCGTTGTGGATGGCATCACCCACATGTGAGAATCCTTGGAGAATTTTGGATTATCTCCTATATCTCTCAGATTCAGGGTTATTATCTTCCTCTCTAAAAGTTCATTTAGCAGCTATGTCAGTATTCAATGACTACATTAACAATTTATGTATCATGCACCACTCCATTGTAAAACATTTCTTAAAAGGCCTTCTCAATTTATGACCACCAGTCAACCAGTTACTGCATGAGACCTTAATATATTATTGCGTCAATTGCTCCTTTTACCATTTGAGTCTCTGCACTTAAAGCAGAAGACTTTGTTCCTTATTGCAATTATATCAGCAAGACGCATTCAAGCTTTATGTTTAGTGTACTATCAGCCCTATATGCAAATTTTGCATAAGGCATTATTACAAATGCATCCTAAGTTCTTTCCTAAAGTGATATCCAATTTTCTTATCAACCAAACAGTAGTATTACCACTATACTACCCGCCACCATATAAGGATTCTCTCTATAAAGTTGGATTGTAAGAGCGCTTTATCTCTGTAACGTAAGCAAAATTCAATAGAAAACAGACTGTCTCAACTGTTTTTGCCTATTCAGTGTAGGTCTAAGTACATAAGCATTGCCACACTGGGACAGACCAAAGGTCCATCAAGCCCAGCATCCTGTTTCCAACAGTGGCCAATCCAAGTCACAAATACCTGGCAAGATCCCAAAAAAGTACAAAACATTTTGTGCTACTTATCCCAGAAATAAGCAGTGGATTTTCCCCAAGTCCATTTTAATAATGGTCTATGGACTTTTCCTTTAGGAAGCCATCCAAACCTTTTTGAAACCCCACTAAGTTAACTGCCTTTACCACATTCTCTGGCAACAAATTCCCGAGTTTAATTACTCCACATGCGGTTTCCAAACAAACATTAACTAATTGGATAGCTAGCTGTATATCTTTCTGTTACTCTAAGGATTCATAGTCTATTTCTGCCCCTTCTTTAAGGATTATAGCACATTCTCTCTGTTCAGTGGCAGCTACTAAAGCACATTTACAGAGAGCTTCCTTACAAGGTATGTCAAGTGGCAACTTGGTCTAACCCTCATACTTTTGGTAGACATCACTGCATTGACAGGTTGTTGCAGATGGTCTTTTGGACAGGCAATATTGAACTCTTTCCCTTGAGGCTTCAACTCACCTCCACAGGATTGTACTTTGAACTGTTTTTCTCCTGTTAACCTGCAATCCTAAGTGACTGCAAGATCCTCTGTCCATGGAGAAAGAATGTTGTTTACCTGTAACGGTGGTTCTCTGTGGACAGATTGTCCCGTTCCGGGCCCTTACCGGTGCTCCCGCGGCGGGGAGCGATGATCGCCGGGGGCCGCGGGCTCCAGGGCGGCAGGGACCAGCCGCCGACGGGGCCAGCGCTACCGCGGGTCGCTCCGAGGCTGGCGACCGGCGGGAGCGGACGCCGGCCTCGGGGAAGGGGAGACGCCGGCCAAGATGGCGTCGTCGTCGTCTCCCCGGCCAGAGCGGCAGCAAGTCCCGCCCACTCACGCCGGATTGGTGCGTGGTAGGGGAGTCTCCGCCTGGTAGGCAGGACCGCCAATCCGGGCGCTCCTTGCCTATCAGGGCCGGCGGGATTGGCTCCCTTCCAGGAAGAGACGAGATGGGCGGGGGATTTAAACCCCGTAGCAAGAAGGGCCCAGCGCTTCCGTTTTCGAGTGTCAGAAGCCGACGCCGTGGAGTGCCGAGACTGTGTCCTTTCAGCTAGCCGTCCTTGCTAGCCATCTCCAGTGACTGTCTTCAGCTAGCCGTCCTTGCTAGCCACCTCCAGTGACGGTGCTCCCTTCAGCTAGCCGTCCTTGCTAGCCATCTCCAGTGACTGTCTTCAGCTAGCCGTCCTTGCTAGCCACCTCCAGAGACTGTGTTCCCTTCAGCTAGCCGTCCTTGCTAGCCACCTCCAGAGACGGTGTTCCCTTCAGCTAGCCGTCCTTGCTAGCCACCTCCAGAGACTGTGTTCCCTTCGGCTAGCCGTCCTTGCTAGCCACCTCCAGAGACTGTGTTCCCTTCCGCTAGCCGTCCTTGCTAGCCACCTCCAGAGACTGTGTTCCCTTCAGCTAGCCGTCCTTGCTAGCCACCTCCAGAGACTGTGTTCCCTTCAGCTAGCCGTCCTTGCTAGCCACCTCCAGAGACTGTGTTCCCTTCAGCTAGCCGTCCTTGCTAGCCACCTCCAGAGACTGTGTTTCCTTCAGCTAGCTGTCCTTGCTAGCCACCTCCAGAGACTGTGTTTCCTTCAGCTAGCCGTCCTTGCTAGCCACCTCCAGAGTCTGTGTTCCTGCAGCTAGCCGTCCTTGCTAGCCACCCTCAGAGACTGTGCTCTTGCAGCGCTAGCCGTCCCTGCTAGCTGCTCTTCCGAGACTGTGTTGCTGGCGTCCAGCCAGGCCGGCCGTCACCCCGCGGTTCCAGCAGTCCCGCTGGCCGCCTGCAGCTGGGGGCTCAACCCTCGGTGAACGGCGGTCGCCGCGGGTGAAGATCCGGGGTGCGCGGCAGTCCTCTGAGGTCCTCCGGGCCTCAGGGAACCTAAGGGCTCACCACTACCCAGACCGGACAGGAAACGGAAGCCATGAGCTCGCCGACGCAGCCTGATCTACGGGACCTGGCCAAGGTACTTCAGCAGCAGCAGGAGCAGTTGAACGCCCTGTCAGGGGCGCTTCAGAACGTCTGCTCTCAACTTTCAACGCTTCAGGTAGAGAACCAGGCCGCTGCGGTCCCGGGGGCCGCAGCAGCTCCCCGTTCGGGAGGGTTCCGCACGGGTCCTCGGTTCCCTGAGCCGGCACGATATGATGGGGCCCCCGGAGGTTGCCGGGGGTTCCTCAATCAGTGCAACCTGGCCTTCTGGATGCAACCGGAGACATTTGCTTCAGACCAAAGTAAAGTGGGATATATCATGGGCCTATGTGAAGGGAAGGCCCTGGCCTGGGTGGCCCCACTGAATGAACAACAGGACCCCATCCTGGATGACTATAGTGAATTTCAGCGCCGGTTCCGTATGGTGTTCGACCTTCCTGGGAGACCATCTTCCGTGGCATCGGAACTGCTGCGAATTCATCAGGGGGAGGGGACGGTGGCCGATTATGCCATTCGTTTCTGGACTTTAGCCACGGAGCTCCGTTGGAACCCGGAGTCCTTGATGGCAATTTTTATGGAAGGGTTACAAGAACGAATCAAGGACGAATTGGCAGGACGAGAGGTCCCAGGCCAGTTGGATGCCCTGATTTCGCTCTGTATCCGAGTAGATACCCGGTTCCAGGAGCGAGCCAGAGCCCGGGCAGAACGGCAGAAATGGACGCGGGGAACGTCCCGGACTGCTAAGGGGCTGTCTCCTCGCCGTGGGAACCGGGACTCCAAGGAGAGTGGGGAGGAGCCGATGGTGATGGGCCGGCAACGGCTGGCTCCCTCCGCTAGGAAGAAACACCTGTGGGACGGACTGTGCCTCTATTGTGGTGAGGCTGGACATTTTATCCGAGCCTGTCCCTCGCGGGCGGGAAACGTCTCCCCCAAGGCACCTTGAGGGGAGGGGTCTTGGGGCATTCCGCTCCCCTACCGGATGCCTTGATCACTCTGCCAGTAACCCTACGATGGCACGAGACCATGATCCAGACCCGGGCCCTGGTGGACTCGGGGTCGGGGGGCAACTTCATCGGGCGCGAGCTGCTGCAACAGATGGGCTGGCCCACGCTTCCGCGGCGGCCGGCATTGCAAATAACCTCCATCCAGGGAACGACGTTACCGCAGCCGGTCACAGAGATCACCCCCTATTTGGGACTACAGGTGGGGGAGGACCACCGGGAGGAGGTCCAATTCCTGATTCTATCCCGGACCATTCATCCAGTGGTCCTAGGACTGCCATGGTTACGGAGTCATTGCCCTGTTATTGACTGGACCCGGGGAAGCATCCAGGCTTGGGGAAGTGCCTGTCGGGTGAACTGTTGTAAGGGCCGGACCAGCAGCTGCCCTGCCCTGGCGGTGGTGCCCGGGGGGGCATGGGTAGAGCTGGGCTCCCTGCCTATGGACTATAGAGACTTTGCAGATGTGTTTAGTCCCATGGAGGCGGAGGTTCTACCGCCCCATCGGTCGTTTGACTGTGCCATTAACTTGATGGCAGACACCGTGCCGCCGCGGGGTCGCCTATATACCCTGTCCCGAGGAGAGTCCAAGGTCATGCAGGAATACATCCGGGAGAATCTGCGGAAAGGCTTCATCCGGCCCTCTACGTCCCCGGCCGGGGCCGGATTCTTTTTCGTCACTAAGAAAGATGGCTCCTTAAGGCCCTGTATCGACTATCGGGGGTTAAATGCCATCACGGTAAAGGATCGTTTTCCTCTACCGCTCATCCCCGAACTCTTCGGCAGGTTGCAAGGAGCCCAAATGTTTACCAAGTTGGATTTGCGGGGGGCCTACAACTTAGTTCGAATTCGGCGAGGGGACGAATGGAAGACGGCCTTTAACACCCACGAGGGACATTTCGAGTATCGGGTGATGCCCTTTGGCCTGTGTAATGCCCCTGCGGTGTTTCAGTGACTTATCAACTTTGTGCTTGAGGATTTTTTGAACTCCACAGTGATCGTGTACCTGGACGATATCTTGGTGTTTTCCCAAAATCCCACGGACCATGTGAGCCATGTTCGCGCAGTGCTGCAACGGTTACGGCAATACCGCCTGTTCGCTAAGCTCAGTAAGTGCGCGTTTCATCAGAGGTCGCTACCATTTTTGGGACACATTCTGTTACCCGGGGGGCTACAGATGGAGCCGGACAAACTCCGGGCAATTCGAGAGTGGCCACAGCCGCTGGGATTGAAGGCACTGCAACGTTTTTTGGGATTCGCGAACTACTATCGCCAGTTTATTCCTCAATATTCACAACTGACGGCGCCGCTGACAGCCCTTACAAGAAAAAACGCAAATGTCCGGGACTGGCCGCCCGAGGCGCAAGTGGCCTTTCGCCAGGTGAAAGAGGCCTTCAAATCAGCGTCCATTTTGCTAGCCCCGGATCCAGAGAAACCCTTTATTGTGGAGGTGGACGCGTCCGCGTTGGGAGCCGGGGCGGTCCTCTCTCAGGTGAACCTCCAGGGCCAGCGCCAGCCTTGTTCGTTCTTCTCTCGTAGATTCTCCCCGGCGGAGTGTAATTATACCGTGGGGGATAGAGAGCTCTTAGCATTGAAATTAGCCCTGCAGGAATGGAGACATCTGCTGGAGGGAGCGGAACATCGGTTCACGGTGATCACTGACCACAAGAATCTACTGTATCTGCAGGAGGCCCAGCGGCTCAATCCCCGACAAGCCCGGTGGTCATTGTTTTTCGCCAGATTTCATTTTCAACTGGTCTTTCGGGCTGCCGCTCAGAATACCCCTGCGGACTCTCTCTCCAGAGCGTTTGAGGTTCCTGAGGAGACAAGGGAGATCCAGTCCATGTTGGACCCGGCATGCCTCAGCGCGGCTGTAGGGGAGGTCGCGGCTGTGAAAACACTAGTGCCGGCCGCTGATCGAGCGAAGGTAATGCAATGGGGGCATTCGTCCAGGTGGGCGGGTCATTTTGGGTATCACAAAACCCTGCGTCTCATTGCCAGACAGTATCGATGGCCTCAGATGAGGCGGGACATTCTTCACTTCGTCACCACCTGTCCTGTGTGTGCCCGAATTAAACCGACGATCGGGACCCCCATGGGCGAGTTGCAACCACTGTCCGTTCCGACAGGCCCCTGGACGGAGCTTTCCATGGATTTTATCACCGACCTCCCCAGCTCCCGCGGATACACGGTGATCTGGGTGGTGATTGACCGTTTTTCCCGGATGGCCCATTTCGTTCCCCTGCCGGGCCTTCCGTCGGCGGCCGCGTTGGCCCGACTCTTCATCCAACACATTTTTCGACTTCATGGGCTGCCTCTTCGGATTATTAGTGACCGAGGTCCCCAATTTACCTCGCGTTTCTGGAGGGCCTTGTGCTCCGCTTTGGGGGTGAAGACCCATTTTTCCTCAGCATACCATCCCCAGACCAATGGCATGGTCGAGAGGGCGAACCAAACCTTAAAAGGGTTCCTACGAGCGTTTGTCAACAAGCGCCAAGATAACTGGGTCTCCCTACTTCCGTGGGCCGAGTTTGCATATAACCACAGTGTCCATTCGGCCTCGGGAGAATCCCCATTTTTCTTGGTATATGGACGACATCCTCGACTGCCAGCACCTTTCCCGTCTGGATCTACGACCCCCATGGTGAATGTAATGTTTGCGGACCTGCAAAGAGTCTGGGAGATGGCCCGAGAGCAACTGCAGAGGGCAGCTGCCAGATACAAGGTCTTCGCAGACCATCACCGGAGAGCTGCTCCCGTCTTGCAACCAGGGCAGAAGGTATGGTTAAGCACAAAGTACCTCCGACTCCGGGTGCCCTCTCGTAGATTGGGACCTCGGTATATTGGACCATTTGCGATCCAATCACGACTTGGAGCTGTGACCTATCGATTGCGACTACCTAAGACCCTGCGGGTGCACAACGCCTTCCATATTTCCTTATTGAAGAATTTCCGGGGGTCTCGATGGCATCCCCAACAGCAGGAGACCGAAGATCTAGAAGCTGACCCCGATCCGGAGTATGAAGTGGACGAGGTTCTGGACTCCAAGAAACGGCGGGGAAAGCTATATTATTTATTGTCCTGGAAGAATTTTGGTCCCGAGGACAACTCCTGGGAACCCGCGGCGAATGTACATGCTCCGGAGCTGATCAAAGCCTTCCACACCCGGCATCCGTCCAAACCCGGGCCCGGGGAAAAGGGGGCATCCGGGGAGGATACTGTCCCGTTCCGGGCCCTTACCGGTGCTCCCGCGGCGGGGAGCGATGATCGCCGGGGGCCGCGGGCTCCAGGACGGCAGGGACCAGCCGCCGACGGGGCCAGCGCTACCGCGGGTCGCTCCGAGGCTGGCGACCGGCGGGAGCGGACGCCGGCCTCGGGGAAGGGGAGACGCCGGCCAAGATGGCGGCGCCGGCGTCGTCGTCTCCCCGGCCAGAGCGGCAAGCAAGTCCCGCCCACTCACGCCGGATTGGTGCGTGGTAGGGGAGTCTCCGCCTGGTAGGCAGGACCGCCAATCCGGGCGCTCCTTGCCTATCAGGGCCGGCGGGATTGGCTCCCTTCCAGGAAGAGACGAGATGGGCGGGGGATTTAAACCCCGTAGCAAGAAGGGCCCAGCGCTTCCGTTTTCGAGTGTCAGAAGCCGACGCCGTGGAGTGCCGAGACTGTGTCCTTTCAGCTAGCCGTCCTTGCTAGCCATCTCCAGTGACTGTCTTCAGCTAGCCGTCCTTGCTAGCCACCTCCAGTGACGGTGCTCCCTTCAGCTAGCCGTCCTTGCTAGCCATCTCCAGTGACTGTCTTCAGCTAGCCGTCCTTGCTAGCCACCTCCAGAGACTGTGTTCCCTTCAGCTAGCCGTCCTTGCTAGCCACCTCCAGAGACGGTGTTCCCTTCAGCTAGCCGTCCTTGCTAGCCACCTCCAGAGACTGTGTTCCCTTCGGCTAGCCGTCCTTGCTAGCCACCTCCAGAGACTGTGTTCCCTTCAGCTAGCCGTCCTTGCTAGCCACCTCCAGAGACTGTGTTCCCTTCAGCTAGCCGTCCTTGCTAGCCACCTCCAGAGACTGTGTTCCCTTCGGCTAGCCGTCCTTGCTAGCCACCTCCAGAGACCGTGTTCCCTTCAGCTAGCCGTCCTTGCTAGCCACCTCCAGAGACTGTGTTTCCTTCAGCTAGCTGTCCTTGCTAGCCACCTCCAGAGACTGTGTTTCCTTCAGCTAGCCGTCCTTGCTAGCCACCTCCAGAGTCTGTGTTCCTGCAGCTAGCCGTCCTTGCTAGCCACCCTCAGAGACTGTGCTCTTGCAGAGCTAGCCGTCCCTGCTAGCTGCTCTTCCGAGACTGTGTTGCTGGCGTCCAGCCAGGCCGGCCGTCACCCCGCGGTTCCAGCAGTCCCGCTGGCCGCCTGCAGCTGGGGGCTCAACCCTCGGTGAACGACGGTCGCCGCGGGTGAAGATCCGGGGTGCGCGGCAGTCCTCTGAGGTCCTCCGGGCCTCAGGGAACCTAAGGGCTCACCACTACCCAGACCGGACACAGATTACCTTCCAGCCACACAATCCCTCCCAGAGTTGAAGACAGGTGAAAGATAGTAATGGATGGGAAATGGAATGTACAGTACATACAATACAGCAGGAATACCCGCCCATGCGCAGAACTTTCTTCTAGAGACCTTTGTGCTTGGAATCTGCCATGTCAGCAATGTCACCACTTTTGTGGCTAGAAGATAATCTGTCCATGGAGATCTGTTACAGGTAAGCAACTATTCTTTCCTGCCCCGCTGACAAAGAGCTCCAAAATGGCGCTGGCTATCCTCTTTCAATCCTTTGTCCTTTGATATCTGCAGGTTAAGGACTACACTTGATATCTGCAGGTTAAGGACTATAAGAGGTCAATTAGTACCACTTGAAGATGGCATCAGCAGAGCAGGAGGAAGTCATGATCTCTACTTCCCCCACATTCTCTTCCAGGACTTGAAACGTGTGTATATGGGAGGAAGGGAGATGGTTTGTTGATTTTTCAGTCTAGGTATTTATGGGGACAATGGGGCTACTGAGAGTTTTAAAATTAGCATGGATGGATAAAATCCTCTCACTTTGGGTTGGTTAGCAAAGGAGATTTCAAACTGCTCTATAAACTTTTGGGAACAGACTGCATGCTACCTTTATGCATCTGCTAAAGTAGTGGTATTTTCACAGGCCTGCAGGTATTATGGCATAGGCGCCCTGTGACAGAACAGTGTGTTTTTGTAAGTCTGTAAAACTGCCTTAATTATTTCCTGAAGTGTATTTCTCTAGTTTGGCCAGCAGGTGGTGCATGTTTATGTTTTGAAGCTGCTGAAGAACTAAGGCTGTTTTCTTGGTTTAAGCCTATTGGAAAGGCAGTCTGCAGTATACTTTCAAAGATTGTTGTTCTGGGCTCTGATTGGCCCAGGAGCTCATTTCATTTGGATTTTACTGACCTTTTCCCCCAGTCTTAGCCAGGAAGAAAAGAGACAAGGATCTCTTTGCTGAGGCTCAGTGAACAGTTATATGTCCTGATCTTCCCAGGTACTACTTAGTAAACAAATGTTTAGATAGTTTTATAATTTATCTATATTTCAGTTACCTGCTACTGTTTGCTGATTGCATTTTTTTTTTATTGTTCAATATTTTTAAGACCATAAACACTATTCAGTTTATTGTTTCAGCTGTCTGGACTGATAAAGAGTCCTGGCGGTTTGTGTGTTGGGTCTGTGAGTGCTTTCTGGGAACTGTGGGACCACAGGGAGTGTGGCCTCCAGTAACCTAGAAATCACTAGGGATAATTTGAGAGTGGGAGACTTGCCCAGAGGCACTTGGGACCCAGTCAGTGGGAGGAGGGTGCTAGTGTAGTGCACAAGCGGCAGGTGCAGGCGGACTTGAGCTGTGCTGGGGACAGACCCTCTAAGTGGCCACGGGGTAACCCCAGGTGGGTGGCTAGGCATTTCGTGACACCCCCAAAATATACTAATGGTTTAAGAAAAAGCATGGGGGGTTACTTAATTTGATAAAAGGTCATATAGTATGTGATACAGAGGAGAATTAACCAAAAGCCTCTAGCTTCATAGCTCTGTCCTTAAACCCCTACCAGTATATGCACTATTTTGGAAAATTTTGCTACCAAAATACTTTGCCTACAGCTGCAATAATATACCCAATCTAGACTGCATCTTACTTACAATGAAAAGATGCATACAAATATTATCAGCCTTACCTGGAACTTGCTTCTACTGTCATCAGGATGAGCCCCAATCACAGGAGGAGTAAATAATTCATGCCTGTGAGTTCGCTAAGTGAAGGAATGTTTACAGTATTACATAAATCATGCTTTGCAGAAGAAAACAGAGCAATATATAACTTTATTTTTATTTATTTTTTGAAGCAAAGAGTTTCTTCTTGCTCTTTCTGAACTTTCATCTCAGCTGGAACTAACCTTTTCAGGGTAATTTTGTAACAGATTGTCTAAGTCTGAAGTCCAAGTAGGTACCTATTTTGGGGTCATTTTATAAAGACACATGTGTATGTGTCTTTACAAACTTGTCTCTCAAAATCTGCCACAAAACCTGCTAAATGTACCTGCAGACATTTAAATATGCTTGGGAGCGGGAGGAATTATGCATGTATTTTACAAGCAACCTATGTACTTTGCAACTCTGCAAACATGTCCACACTAAGGTCATGTAAAAGTAGGCACAATCACCATGCCCTTTTTATGCAAGTAACCCATGGATAATTTTATAAGAGTGAAATACCCTTAGCAAGCTGAAGTTTCAAAAAATTCCAAACAAAATAATATGATAATGATAACTAGTCACCATGAGCTATTACCATGTGATGTGATTCAAATTTATATTGTGGAGAAAAAGACCTCAGTATACGCTTGGCAGCAGAAGAGATACTTTTCTAAATGCCAGGTTTTGGACACTATGAAGCTACTTGTTTGCAAAATAATGTGTTTAATATTTGAAAATGTAAGCAATGTGGTGTTCAAATCTAGATTCCATGATTGGGTGCTATTTCCATCAAACCTGGGAGCCCTTTTGGGCCACTTTGACACCAATGGCACGTAGTCTCATACTTTGTACTTTTTGATTCCTTTTCTCTAACTGTTCCTCGCAGTTGTTAGAAGAAGCTGAGCGACAGTTAATTATTTGATATTACTTGTGGCGAAACAGTGGGTTTCTGAGCCTATGAACTGTATTGTTTTGCCGATGACATGTTTTTCTCCTGGTTGTTTTACTGATGATATGTGTTTCTCCTGGTTGGCCAGCAGATGGCGATTGTTTTCTTTAAAGCTGTACCAGAAGTGAAGGTTTGTTTTTTCTTTTTTTACGCCTTACTAATTAGTCTCAGTTTGGAAGTAGAGGGGGAAAGACATCTCTGCTACGATCCTGTGATCAGTTATATTCTGTAACTGGTAAGCAGCTGTATTTCCTGTACTTTCTAGGCACTAGTCAGGTAGTGATAAAATGTTTGGATAGTTTATAATTAATCCTATTTCAGTTACCTGTTATTGTGTGCTGTTTTTCTCATGTTTTTATAGTTCACTGTTCAATATTTTATGAAAATAAGCGTAATTGTTTGTTCGCTCTGCTTGTCTGATTTGTGATTTGGGTTAGTGAGTGCTTTCTGAGAACTGTAGGAACTCTGGGAGTATGGCCTCCAGTAACCTAAAAATCACTAGGGATAATCTGAAAGTGGGGGACTCGCCCAGAGGCAGTTGTGACCCAGTTAGCGGGAAGAGGGTGCTAGTATAGAACACAAGTGACAGGTGGACCTGAGCTGTGCTGGGGACAGAGACTCCAGGTGGCTGCAGGGTTAGCCCCAGGCAGGTGACTAGGCATTTTGTCACATTATAGGTTACACATATTGATTTTTTTTTTCTTGGGGAGGGGGGTGGTATGGATCTGTTAGCTGAAGGGGAGGGTAACGGGAGAACCAGAATTTGGTGGACAAAGTTTACTGTCTAAATGATGTTGTTTGTAACCCACTTTAATTCAGTGTTCCTATGTTTTTGCTTCACGTGGAATAGAATTAAATAATATATATATTTGAAAATATAGTCAATGGCAAGATTAGATGGTCTAACAATGTTTAAGAGGTTTGGGTATTAATTTGTTTTCCTTTTTTTGGAACTAGCAAGTTCCCCTTGTAAAACCTAGCAGCTGTGAGCCTACTCCCAGGAAGAACTCATTCTCCCCAAACCAGGAGAAGAGGGAGCTTGCTACCTTCAGAGATGGAGATAATCAGGCTGGGAACAAAGTACATACAGGACTGAGCAAAATTTTTAAAAAAGGGACTATTTGCAAATCACAACCCATTAAACTGCTCAGTCTTACAAAGCAGAAATTGGAAGACAACTCCTCCTATCCACAAGATAAATGAAGAGAAATCAATACAATAATCCTTTCACATTACTAAATCTGCGAAGGCATCCATTAATTACAAAAGTAAGGCATAACCACTAAGGTAAAATTTGGTCTTACCAGGAAAATTTCTTTCCTCTACTCCTAACAGATCAGTCCAGACAAATAGGTTCTGCCCCCCTACCAGCAGATGGAGACAGAAAATAAATGCTTGTGCTCCCTGTCCTATAGGGTGGCATGAGGTACTTTGTCAAATGCCTTTTGAAAATCCAGATATCGACTGGCTCATCTTTATCCACGTTTCTTCATCCCTTCAAAGAAATGTGATAGATTGTTGAGGCAAGATTTCCCGTCACTAAATCCAAGTTGGCTTTGTCTCATTAATCCATGATTATGTGTATGCCTGTAATTTTTTTTTCTTTATAATAGTCTCTACCATTTTGCCTGGCACCGATGTCAGGTTCTCCAGTCTGTAATTTCCTGGATCACCTCTGGAACCCTTTTTAAAAATCGGAGTTACATTGGTCACCCTCTAATCTTCCGGCAGCATGCTTGATCTTAAGGATAAATTACATATTACTAACAATAGCTCTGCAAGTTCATTTTTCAATTCTATCAATACTCTGGGATGTATACCATCCAGTCCTGGTGATTTACTACTCTTCAATTTGTCAAACTGCCCCATTACATCTTCCAGGTTTACAGAAATTTGATTCAGTTTCTCTAACTCGTCAGCATTGAATATCATTTCTGGCACCGGTATCTCTCCCACAACTTCCTCAATAAAGACCGAAGCAAAGAATTCATTTAATCTTGCAGCACTGCAGGAGAGACCAGCATTTTAGTTCCAGCGAAGGTTTCAGTGTTGGAAACTTGTCAGTAAGTTACTCTCTTATGAGACACAGAGGGAAAGTCTCGCAACTTTTACGTTTCTTCCCCATACCAACAAAGAGGGGAAGCACAGAGCTGCTCCTTTGCATGACGTCCCTCAAGCAGCCATCTTGGATTCTCCCCACCACCATTATTATTGTTTTCTTTTTGTGATTTATAAACTGTTGTTCAGAATATTGTTCCTAATAAAAAGATTTAAATATAAAATCATAAGTGTTTGAGGCTTGTGTAGATGGGGATAGAGCCCTAGGGGATGGGGACAAACTTTGTCCTCATGTCATGCTCTAATGGATGCACTGTATTCTATATAGGGGAGGACGCACAAGCCTTTTTTCCTTTGTCTCTATCTGCTGGTAGAGGCCTGAGGAAGAACCCGCTCATCTGGACTGATCTATTTTTACTTTAGAAATACAATGAAAATTTGTTTTGTAATTCGAAGACTGTCCACTCTGCATCTCACCTGTTGTAAGATGGTGTATCGCTCCCGGAACAGCTCTGCCTTATCCCGGGCAGCTCCAAATAGATTTGGTTCAGGGTGGCTACTCATTGCTAAGCTGTACAAAAAGTAAAAGCATTCAAGTTTTGTAAGCAAGTTTGTAAAAATGTTGTCGTCCTTACAGGGGTTTCAGAAAGAATAATGAAATTCATGAAAACTCAATTATGAAAAACACAAGTGAAAATGTAAGACATTTGGTTAGCCTGCTGCCAAATCAATAAAAATCTCTGCTATAAATTCAGGAAATAAGAGATTTAGGGTATGATATACTAAACTCACCCCCCCCCCCCCCCACACACACACACACACCTAAATGTTGAGAGGACAACTTTAGGGGCATAGCACATTACAGTTATCAACATTAGATATGAGCTGAAGAATGGAAACGTTTGACTTACGGAAGAAACTTCTTTCTTTCTGAATTATACACATAGCGTGGAATGTCAAAAGCCCCAATTATGTTGAAAACATGTTCTCTGAAATTCAGCAAAATAAAATTTTAATTTTTTGAAATGCCGTTTGCTGTTTACAAACAATTTTGGTAATATATTAAGTTTCTCAACCATAAAAGAGCTTTGCTAATGTCTTTATGCTTTGTACTGTTCATCCATCCATCCATTTCTTCTTCTGTCTATGCTTCCCCCTACTCTACTATATGGCTCCAAATTTGCACACTACCCAACAGAAAAATGGCTGAATTATTACAAGTCAGAGGCTTTAGAAAAAACTGCCAATTGTCATTAGCTGAGGCTAAAACCTTAACTGGTGCAATTTCTCACAATTTTCAGACTTGCAATAATTCAGCCCCTTTGTATGTATGCTACCATGCATCAGACATGTGTGTCAGCTTCTGAGGCAATGTGGAAAGGTAAAAGCAATCTGTATAATGAAATCCATTCAGCCAAAACTTCTCATCAGGAGATTTATCAGTCCTAAGTTCAGCAGCTTTTGTTTACTTCCTTTTCTGGATCACCTGCATGCAATCATTACCCAAACTTAACTAATTCAAAGTAGGCTGAACTGGAGGGACTAACACTGGGTCACTATTTACCAAGTACAAATAAAAATGCTGATGCAATCGAGTCAGTACTTTTAGGACATCAGCCTGAGGCCAGTGAACGTGCAGTGCCAGTGGAGCATCAATACGGAAACGTATGGTGCTCTACAATGGCTGAAAGCTTCAGTAGGGAAAAGAGTAGCTCGGTGTCTGAAGATGAGAAGTAATCAGAAAAAACCTATACACACACCAGTGGAGTGCAGTCAGGGGATTCAGTGAATCTCCAGCCCTTCCATCACATATTTTTTGTTTTGCATAAATTTTTGCAGTGGCATCTCTTTCTCCCCTTTCTGTCCCTCCACCCATGGAACCAGCATCACTCCTATCCCCCCTCTCCCCCACAGTTTTTCAAACCATGGCTGCAGCATCAATAAACACATGCTGCCTGATGCCTGACAGGAATCCTTCTCTGTGGTGCATCCCGCCCCCGTGTAAACAGGAAGTTGATGGGTGGGACGGCTCCAGAGAAGGATTCTGGGCAGGCCACAGGCAGAGTATATTTATCGCTGCTCTTGCTGCTGCCACCTCCAAAAGAGATAGGTTTTCGGGAATGGATGGAAGGAGAGGCAGAGGCGTTGGATCCATGGAGGAGAAGGGGACAGGAGAGATGCTTGACCCACTGGAAAAGGGGACAGAAGTGGTACCAACTATATTGGGGGGGGGGGGGGGGGGAAGACAGATGAGATGTGAGTCCTGTGTAGGGGAGAGGGACAGGAAAAATACAAGACAAGGGGAGAGAGAGGTAAAGATGACAGACCTAGAGAGAGCACAAAATAAAGGGCTGTGGGGGCATGGAAGGAAGAGAGGGCAAGAGATGCTGGACCCACAGAGGGAAAGATGCTGAATAAGCCACAGAGGAAAGACAGATGCTGCATCATGTGGGAGGTGGGGGAAGGATTGGAAACATGCTGGACAATGTTGGGCAGGGGAAGCATAGAGAGACCATATTGGGCAATGAAAGCAGAAAGAGAGGGGAGTAGCTGGCATGTGGAGGGATAGGGACACAGAAAGGAGAAGCTGGGCATGGGGAGAATATAGCAATAGGACACAAGGAGAAAATACTGGAAATACTGGATAGGATGGGGCTAGAGCAATTCTGGACACAGTGGAGGATATGGACATGAGGGACAATGCTAGCCCTGGGGAAGGGGGAGCGAGGGGGTTATGGACACACAAGGGGTAATAGCAATACAGAAAAGAAAAGCTAGATATGGGGCAGTGGGAGGGAAACAGGCATGATGCGGGACATAGGAGACTGATATGGACAGAGAAGGGAGATGCTGAACTTGGGGGGGGGGGGTGATAGGGAAGCAGATGGGAGATGGATGATGGACGTGGAGAAATAAGTGTCAAATGGACAAAAGACCCTAGCAAGAGAATGAAAAGAAAACCGAGGAAAGAAGAAATCAGAGACTGGGACCAGTACAATAAAAAATATATATATATATCTGACCAGATAATAAAGGTATTTACTAAATAGAATATGTTAGTTGGAATGTACATTTGTCAGAGCTGGTGTTAGACATGGCTGAATCCAAGGCAGAAATTTGTGAGGGGGATCCCAAGGCTCATTACCAGGCTGTGCCTTCTGATTCAGGAAGGCTCACTCAAAACAATGAACATTGGTCAACTGGGCCTCACAACAGCGAGGACATAACATAGATTGACCTGAAATCATAAACAACTAACAGAGTGCAGCCTGGAAAAGAACAAAAATGGGTCTAGGGGGGTGGATTTGGATTCTAAACCCCAAACAGATTCTGCAGCACCGACTGCCCAAACCGACTGTCGCAAAGGGTATCCTGCTGAAGGCAGTAGTGAGATGTGAATGTGTGGACTGATGACCACGTTGCAGCCTTGCAAATCTCTTCAATGGAGGCTGACTTTAAGTGAGCCACTGACGCAGCCATGGCTCTTTCATTAAGAACCGTGACATGGCCCTCTAGAGTCAACCCAGCCAGAGCATAAGTGAAAGAAATGCAATCTGCTAGCCAATTGGAGATTGTGCATTTTCCAATGGTGACTCACCTCCTGTTGGGGTCGAAAGAAACAAACAACTGGGCGGACTGTCTGAAGGGCTTTGTCCGCTCCACGTAAAAGGCCAATGCTCTCTTGCAGTCCAAGGTATGCAAACTGCTTTCACCAGGGCGGGTATGAGGATGGGGAAAAAAATGTTGGCAAGACAATTGACTGGTTCAGATGGAACTCCGACACCACCTTTGGTAGAAACTTAGGGTGAGTGTGAAGGACTACTCTGTTGTGATGAAACTTAATATAGGGTGCATGCACTACTAAGGCCTGAAGCTCACTGACCCTATGAGTTGAAGTAACAGCCACCAAGAAAATGACCTTCCAGGTCAAGTACTTCGGATGGCAGGAATTCAGTGGCTCAAAATGAGCTTTCATTAGCTGGGTGAGAACGACGTTAAGATCCCATGACAGTGGTGGCTGACTGGGAGCTTTGACAAAAGCAAACCTCTCATGAAGCGAACTACTAAAAGCTGTCCAGAGATAGGCTTACCCTCTACACAGTGATGATAAGCACTAATCGCACTAAGGTGAACTCTTACAGAGTTGATGTTGAGACCAGACTCTGATAAGTTAGAAGATATTCAAGCAGGGTCCGTGTAGGACAAGAAAAAGGATCTAGGGCCTTGCTGTCACACCAGACGGCAAACCTCCTCCATTTGAAAGAGTAACACTTTTTGTGGAATCTTTCCTGGAAGCAAGACTCGGGAGACACCCTCTGAAAGACCTAAAGAGCCAATTTCTAAGCTCTCAACATCCAGGCCGTGAGAGCCAGAGACTGGAGGTTGGGATGTAGAAGCGACCCCTCGTTCTGGTTGATGAGGGTTGGAAAACAGTCCAATCTTCACGGTTTTTCAGAGGACAACTCCAGAAGAAGAAGGAACCAAATCTGACGGGGCCAAGAGGGCACAATCAGAATCATGGTTCCGCGGTCTTGCTTGAGTTTCAGCAAAGTCTTCTCTACTAGAGGTATGGGAGGATACGCATACAGATGGCCTGTCCCCCAATGTAGGAGAAAGGTATCTGACGCTAGTCTGTCGTGGGCCTGAAGCCTGGACCAGAACTGAGGGACCTTGTGATTGATCTGAGTGGCAAAAAGATCCACCGAGGGGGTGCCCCACGCTCGGAAGATCTTGCGGGCTACTCTCATGTTCAGTGATCACTCATGAGGTTGCATTACCCTGCTCAGTCTGTCGGCCAGACTGTTGTTTACGCCTGCCAGATGAGTGGCTTGCAGAAACATGTCGTGATGCTACGCCCAAAGCCAAATCTGGACGGCTTCCCGACACAGAGGGCGAGATCCGGTGCCCCCCTGCTTGTTGGTGTAATACATAGCAACCTGATTGTCTGTCTGAATTAAAATGATTTGGTTGGACAGCCGATCTCTGAAAGCCTTTAGAGCATTCCAGATTGCTCGCAGTTCCAGGAGGTTGATCTGAAGATCTTTTTCCTGAAAGGACCAAGCTCCTTCAGTGTGAAGCCCATCTACATGAGCTCCCCACCCCAGGAGGGATGCATCCATCTTCAGCACTTTTTGTGGCTGAGGAATTTGGAATGGACGTCCCAAGGTCAAATTGGATGGAATCATCTACCACTGAAGAGAATTCTGAAAGTCAGTGGGCAGTTGGATTACATCCTCTAGATTCCCTGCAGCTTGATACCACTGGGAAGCTATGGTCCATTGAGCTGATCTCATATGTAGATGTGCCATGGGAGTTACATGAACTGTGGAGGCCATGTGCCGAGCCGTGATATGTTCAGACGCTCGAACCATGGACACCAGGGACAGGAGGATGTCTGTCCTTGCATCGGGAAGATAAGCTCGAGCTGTCTTTGTGTTCAACAGAGCCCCAATGAATTCCAACTTCTGTACTGGGGTGAGATGGGACTTGGAGTAATTGATCACGAAACCCAGTAGCTCTAGCACCTGAATAGTCATTCGCATGGACTGTAGAGCGCCTGCCTCTGAGGTGCTCTTCACCATCCAATCATCGAGATAAGGGAACACATGCACTCCCAGTCTGCGTAGCGACGCTGCTACTACCGCCAGACACTTTGCAAACACTCTGGGCGCAGACGCCAGACCAAAAGGCAATACACGGTACTGAAAGTGCTGAGTTCCCAGCTGAAATCGAAGCTACTTCCTGTGAGCAGGAAGTATCTTAACCATCCTTTAAGTCCAGAGAGCATAGCCAATCGTTCTCCTGAATCACGGGAAGAAGTGTGCCCAGGGAAACCATCCTGAACTTTTCTCGAACCAGAAATTTGTTCAGGCCCCTTAGGTCTAGGAATGGACGCATCCCCTGTCTTTTTCTGCACAAGGAAGTACATGGAATAGAATCCCAGCCCTTCTTCCCCCGGTGGAACGGGTTCAACCGCTTGAGCCTTTAGAAGGGCAGAGAGTTCCTCTGCAAGTACCTGTTTGTGCTGGGAACTGTATGAATGAGCTCCTGGTGGGCAATTTGGAGGTTTGGATTCCAGAGTGAGGGTGTATCTTAACCGGACTATTTTAAGAACCCACTGGTCGGAGGTTATAAGAGGCCACCTTTGGTGAAAAAATATCAACCTCCCTCCAACCGGCAAGTCATCCGGTACGGCACTTTTATTGAAACTATGCTTAACTGGAGCCAGTTAAAAGCCCATCCCTTGCTTTTGCTGGGGAGCAGAATGGGCCTTAGATGCACGCTGTTGACGAGAACGAGTGCGCTGGGGATGAGCCTGGGCAGGCTGCCGAGAAGCAGGAATGTACTTACGCCTAGGATAGGAATAGGGAGCACTCCTCTTCCCCCCAAAATACCTCCTAGATGAGGAGGCAGTAGCAGAAGGCGCCCGGTGGGAGAGAGAATCCATAACATCATTATGCTTCTTGATCTGATCAACAAGATCCTCTACTCTTTCACCAAAAAGGTTGTCCCCCCAGCAAGGAACATCTGCAATTCGCTGCTGGACAGAATGATCCAGGGTCAGAGACACGCAGCCATGAGAGTCTGCGCATCACTATACCCTGAGCAGCAATCCTGGATGGTACATCAAAAGTGTCAAATGTACCCCTGGCCAGGAACTTCAACACGCCTTCTGCTGCCTGACCACCTGGTGAAAAGGCTCGGCCAGCTCCGTAGGGAGTGCATCAACCAAGCTCGACAGTTGCCGTATCGAGTCCTGCAAGTGCACACTCGTGAAGAGCTGGTATGACTGAATCTTGGCGGCGAGCATAGCAGCCTGATACGTCTTCCTCCCCCAAAAAATCAAGAGTTCTAGCTTCTCTGCCTGGGGGCGCCGAAGCATAGTCTTTAGTACTCCTGGCTCTCTTGAGGGCAGAGACCACCACCATGGAATTGTGGGGTAACTGGGACCTCATCAATCCAGGTTCACCGTGGATCCAATACTGGGATTCAGCTTTCTTTGGGACCACAGGGCCAGAGGGGCCAACCAGTTTCACATAAGGACTTCCTTCAGTACCTTATGCAGAGGAACGGTTACAACCTCTTTAGGTGGAGAAGAATAATCCAGGACCTTGAGCATCTCAGTCCTGGGCTCATCCTCAACCTCCACAGGGAAGGGAATAGTCGTAGCCATTTCCCGGACAAAAGAGGAAAAGGACAGACTCTCCGGTGGAGATAGTCTCCTCTCTGGCGGAGGGGAAGGGTCAGAGGGAATCCCAAAGGACTCATCAGAAGAAAAGTACCTGGAATCTTCCTCTGACTCCCACGAACGCTCCTGCTCAGTGTTGGATAAAGCCTGTGTCAAGGTACTTTGACACTGAACCTGCCTTGACGCCGAGAAACGATGTCCTCTATGTCGATGTGGAGAGGCCGACACCCGATCCAACTGTGGCGAAGCTCTCTCCACCGATGTCGAAGGGGAGTCGACCTGGGTGGTAGCCGACGTCGAGGCGGCACCGCAGTCGGAGACCTCACCGCAGAAGGGCCAGACACCACTGCAGCAGATGGTACAGAAGGCACAAGCACCCCCGACACCGAAGCTGACTGACATAGCAGTCCCTCCAGAAGTTCTGGAAACAAGGCTTGGATACGCTCATCGAGAGCCGCCATCAGAGAAGGCTGCAGGGTCGGTGGAACAGGCAGTGTCAGAATCTGTAGAGTCTCGAGAGCAGGTATCAAGCTGCTAGGAGACCGACGCATCGGCACCTCCTGTATCGAGGGGGAGCGATCCTCTCGGCGCCGACGCTTCTCGGGTGCCAACTCTCTCAATGCCCCGGAGCTCCCGGTAGCGTGCCTCAAAAGGAGAACGATGACGGTGCTTCTTCACCTTTGCTCGACGCCCGTCATCGAGACTCCTCGGTACCGATGAGGAAGACGTGGAATCCTCACGTCTCCTCGGAGCCGGGACCGACCTGCATAACAGGAGGCCTTGAGGTAGGTGGAGACCCACTCGATGCCTCACTGCTCCCAGCGCGAGTTGGTCTCTCAGCAGCCATTACCCTCTGCTCCCGACGTCGATGCTCCTCTTGATGTCGACGTCAAAGGACCGGACCAAGCCCCAAAAAGCTTTTCTCGTTTGGCTTCTCGAGACGCTTGGGTCCGTTTCTTCGGCTGGGCTATGGTCGGGCCCAAGGCACTGGATACAGCAGGCGTGGGTATCGGTACCGGAGATGGTCCGGTTGCACCAAGTACAATGTTTGAAGCCGCTGGGTGTCTTCGATGACATGGAAGGAAAAACGGCTTCAGCGAAATCAAAAGACGCGATTGTGCCTGTTAAGAGAAAAAAGGGCACAGAAAAGAAGGGAATAACCCGGCTGCATTGAAAACAAAGGAAACTTTAAAAGGGGACAAAAGTAAAAGAAACTACGGGAACTCTTTTGTTTTTTTAACTGTAGAATTGAAATAAAATAAATGGAAAAGCCAAAAAACTCGCGAAGACTCTTTCCTGGGCCTGAGTGGAGCACAGAAAAACTCTACCGCACCTCAATGCGGAGAAAAGAAAACTGAGGAGGCATGCTCATGCGCCGGGCGGGAAGTTGTCCGCGCATGTGCAGTGCGCGCAGTTCGCACACCAGAAGGCTCTGGCAAAACTTTTTAATTTTGCTGGTGAAAAATTTGCCATTTCCTGGGCCGACACGGAAGTCGACCCACATGTGAGAACAAGCAGCCTGCTTGTCCTCGGAGAATACCAGATTACATAGATAACAATAAACAATATGGCAGTTGCACAAATATAAGCAGATATTTAGAGAGTAAATGTACAAAAAATATTATTTCTAAAACTAAGTTCAGTCAGTTGTCAGCCAAAAAGGTCTGACAGAAACAAGAACCAGGGTAAATCTCTGCTTGGTGTACACACAGATTTTTTTTCTCTGGGGTCCAAGTAAACCTTGGAACTTTTAAATGTATGTAGGTAGCCTCCAAAAGAGCAGACGTCATAAAATATTTAATGGAATTAAAGCAACCTCCCCTCTGTGTGTGTTGGAAGTTAAATGCTAAGACAATTTGAGGTGTGTTTTCAACGTACGTAGACTTACAAAAATTAAGTGGAGGAGCATTTTCAATATGACGTCTAAGTCAGACTTTGGATGTTTTGCAAACGTCCCAAATCCGAACAAAAAAGCAAAAAAAGAAAAAATGTCTATTTTTTTAATTTTTAATACCATTTCAAACAAGGTTTTGTGCTTTGTGTGTTTATACTTTTAGGCCATTTGAAAAAAAAAAAAAAAAAAACCTTCACAAGTTAAAAACCCACTAAATCAAGCCTTTGGGATGTAGGAAGGGCCAGAATTTTTAGCAGACTGGTCCCCCAGACTTCCCAGGAGAGCAATGGGGCACCCTAGGGGGCACTGCTGTAGACTTCATATAAATGCTCCCAAGTACACATCTCACGGTTACCCCCTTATGTTGTCTGCCAAGCCCTCCAAATTCTACCCAAAACCCACTACCCTCAACTGTACACCACTACAATAGCCTTATGGGTGAAGGGCGCATCTATATATGGCTTGGAGGAGAATGGGGTGGGGACAAGATGGTAGAGGCTGACAGGTACAAAAGGGGATACAGGGTGAACATAGTAACATAGTAGATGATGGCAGAAAAAGACCTGCACGGTCCATCTAGTCTGCCCAACAAGATAAACTCATATGTGCTACTTCTTGTGTATACCTTACCTTGATTTGTATCTGTCATTTTCAGGACACAGACCGTAGAAGTCTTGCCCAGAACTAGCCCCATTTTAAGGACACAGACCGTAGAAGTCTTGCCCAGAACTAGCCCCACCACCCAAACACCAGCCCCGCCTCCCAATCTCGGCTAAGCTTCTGAGGATCCCATTTCTTCTGCACAGGATTCCTTTATGTTTATGTTATGCTATGTTTATGATACAGGGTGAAGAGCAGACATTTTTAGTTAGATGACTTAGAGTGCACCTAAGCTACCAGGCTAGCAGCATTATCAGTGATGATCATGGCTCTAATACTTACTCAAGTTAACTGTTTTCCAAAGTGGCCCCACTAGTGATGATCACTGCACTAGAATGGGGCTCAAAAGCTGCAAATTATAAGCTCAGTACTACTGCCACTAGCTCACCATGATCCTAGACAGGTCACTTTGGGGCTCATTTTCAAATCACTTAGACTTACAAAGTTCCATAGGTTACTATAGAACTTTGTAAGTCTAAGTGCTTTGAAAATACACCTCCATGTCTCCTTGTGCCAGTAAGACATTTATCTAATATTTCATTTGTTGATTGGAAAAATCAGATGAATTTAATTTTCCAAATTAAATCTATTAGTTTATACATAATTTCTTTGTAAAAATATAGCCATTTGAGCAAACGTTTGCCTCTCTTCTTAAATAGTATGCAGACTAGTGATGTCCGATTCAGCTAAAAAATTTGATTCAGTACGATTCGATTCTTTAAAAAAAAATTGGTTTTTCGATTCGATTTAACTAGATTGAAATAGTGAGGCCCACATGCAAATTTATCACAAAGGGTAAAAAAAAAACAAAAACAGGCAGCAATTAAAGAACAGTGAAGAAAAATGGGCACGAACTACAGAGTTTATAATTACTGTTTCTATTAGCTACAATAATTTGTGAAGCTGTTTTAGTGATATTCAGTTATTTCATTTCTCCTCCACATTTTAAGGCATTGCCTATCCATCTGAAACAGCATTAAACTTGTTACATTCATGTTCATCTCACTTCCTCTGTCTTCTCTCCCCTCCATCCCTGTCCAACATTTCTCCTCTCTTCTCTGTCCTCCCCTCCCATCCATGTCCAGCGATTCTCCTTTGCCCCTATCATCCATGTCCAGCGATTCTCCTTTGCCCTCCCCTCCATGTCCAGCGATTTCTCCTCTCTCCCCTGCTCTCTCCTCCATGTCCAGCGATTTCTCCTTTCTCCCTGGGCCCTGCCCTTCCCTCCATGTCTAGTGATTTCTCCTCTCTCCCCTGCCCTCTCCTCCATGTCCAGCGATTCTCCTTTGCCCCCTATCCTCCCCTCCCATCCATGTCCAGTGACTTGCCCCAGCCCCTACCTGTCCCCCTTTTCAGCCCTCAAGTTCCGGTTCCAACCCCAGCCCCACCTGCCCACCCTCTTCTCCCCCAATATTCCCCTTTTTGTTCCTGCCGCCCTGCAGGGTTTAAATCTTTTATTTTGCCTCAAGTTGCAGCGGCAGTGAAACCAGCAGGCTCGTCTCTAGCCTTTTCTTCCCTCTCAGTGTTCCGCCCTCGTGGAAAGAGGAAATTACATCAGAGGAAGGCTGGACACTGAGAGGAAAGGGAAGGCTAGAGACGAGCCTGCTGGTTTCACTACCGCCGCCACAACTTGAGGTAAAATAAAAGATTTAAACCCCCCCCCCAGGACGGCAGGAATGAAAGGAGGGTTGTCAGGGAGCTGAGGGCGGGCAGGTGAGATCCAAGAGCTGCCTGCAGGTGAGACGCCCAGGCGGCGGTAAGCATGGCCTGATGCGCTCTTCAGAGGTCAGCGCCCCCCTGCCATGCTTACCACGCTTACCAGGTTCCACCGGCCCTCGAGGGAAGCAGCGGCTTGTGTGACAGTGGGTGAGAGGGAGGGAGGTGAGGAAATCCCTACTCGGGACTCCCAATTTTTTTTCCAAAACGAATCTATTCGAATCGTGAATTGGACAGCACTAATGCAGACTTGTAGAAATTAAAATTATAGAAATTTTAAAAAGCTCAGATGTTTCTTAATGTAACTTTTGCTTACAGACTCGAAATAAATACTATATGCAGTTTTTCTATTCTTTTTACCTAGGTCTTTCGTAATTCCAGCTCAAATAGACATGAAGATTGGCATGTGGCACCATAATCTTCATTCATAGCTTCCCACAAATTTGCCCCCCATTTTAAATCTTTCCCAACTTATTTATCCCAGTTGTCACAGAGCCAATCCGTGGCTAAAGCTATACATTGGAACTTTTTTCCAGAGCCTTGAAATTATGGGCCCTGAACCCGACCAGCAGGTTTCCCTCTAAAACAATAATCATGACTCCACCTGCAGCATACCAAGCCAGACCACGGAGTGGAAGAACTGACTCAAAACCAAGCACTGTCTGAATGGAAGTCTAAAGTGCTTGCCACCAAGCCAACTTTGCAAATAGTTTTAAAAAATGTAAAGAATAAACGGTTAACATACATGGTTTCATCACATGATCGACTGCATTCCTGAACTGCTCCTTCAACTGTGGACAGTTCAATCATATTAGATGATACTAAAGAAAAAAAGAAAAGGTACTTCATTAAAAAAAAAATATTATGACCATTTATTTGTAATAACTATTGGTAACATATCTTTCATAATGGGTCATCTTCTGAATTATATTAACCATAATTAAAAGAGAACTTTATTAAAATATTGCATACTGTTGGTAAAAGTTTAATAAATAGTATTTTTATGGTTTTCAGAGATGTTTTCAAAGGCCCATTTCTAGTTTTCCTAGAGAAAGAGTGAGCATTTCCCAGAGCCCACACACAGCTAACAATAACATTTTCCAAAAATTAAACCCTCTGAGGAGCCTTTAAAAGCACTCCTCAGAGCCTTTTTGTTAGAAAGAGAGAGTCCACCACCCTACCATTGTGTGCTTATTAGATATTCCATCGCCATTATGCTTACATCATATTATATCTGTTATTTGAATTTCAGTGCTGTTAAATGTGTTTATTTTTGATCCTGTTTCATGGTAGTCCTATTATTAGGTCTCAATTTGCTGCTTTCAAGTTTTCCTCTTTCATTCTGTCTAAGTCTTCACTTGTTCATTTTACTATTGTTATACTGTTAACAAAATTGTAAGTTTGATGTTAAACTGTACCTACTGTACACTGCCTTGGTGAATCTCTTCATAAAGGTGGTTAATAAATCCCAATAAATAAATGTTCTAACTACTTGAAGGAAACATTTAACCTACTTAACTTTTGAGTGTGCTGGGCTGAAATGTTACTTTTAAAATGTTCTTGTTCAAGAGAGTATTAACTTTTATGCAAGAAGTGATTTTTACCTACATTTTAATTGACCATTAGGATATCAGTTAAAGAATTTATTGGCCCACAGAAAAAAAAAAAAAAAAAAAGATAACTGCTGATCTTCTGCTTTCAGTCTGATGGATCATTCTTTTCTTCTTCACTCTATCGGCATCTCCAGAACCATCCTTGCTTGGTTTTCCAGCTACCTCTCCAATCGCACCTATCAATTTACCTTTTCTTATGCTGTCATTCCAGTCTATGATCTTCCCATAGGTGTCCCACATAGCTCCATCCTTGCTCCTATCCTCTTCAACACTTTCATTGCTCCCCTTCTCACTATCATCCAGGGTCATGGCTGCACCCCTTTCTGTTATGCTGACAAATTCTTTGCCGTATTTCTGACCCCCTCCTCCTCTGTTTTAGCACCAAACACCCATTTACAACAAATCACTATTTGGCTTAAAGATAATCTTCTCTTCCTTAACTCCTCCAATTGCAAGTCCATTCTCTTCCCAACCCTTACCACTATATCCCCTCATGCCTCATCCTGGATAATAAACCACTCAATTTTGAGTTAAAATTATAGGTGTTTTCTTTGATTGAAAACTTACTTTTAAACCCCCAAGTCGGACGCTGCTGTTTGCTCTTTTTTCGCACTGCACCATATCCAAGCTGTTTGTCCATTCTTGAACACTTCCCTAATTCGCACTCTTGTTCTTACCTCACATTGATTACTGTAGCTCTCTTTATGCCAGCCTCCCTATATGCTCTCAAATGCCTCCAACTTACTCAATCAACTGCCATAAAGCTCATCCATAACTTCTGTCATTTTGATCACAGGGCACTAGCTCCCTGTCTCCTCTCATGTTAAATTTAAGATTCTGCTTCGTTACAGTGGCTGTCTCCCCTCCCCCCAGCTTATATCAACAATCTCTTTATCACTTACACCCCAAGCCATTTCCTTCATTCTGTCAAAAACAACCTCCTCACTCTTACCTCAACTTTATTTTTTTATTTATTTATAGCATTTGTATCCCACATTATCCCACCTTTTTGCAGGCTCAATGTGGCTTACAATTCATCGTGGATGCTGAGCATAGAAAAGAATTTACATTTGGTTTTACAACAGGTATTGGTGCATGGTGGAGAGATACATGGTAATGGAAGTAGAAAAGAATAGACATTTGTGTTAGCAGAGGTTTTGTGTGTATGATGGTGAGATACTTCTGCATTTCACCTAACCATCTCACGTGAAACTGCCTTCAGTTACCTAGATCCCAAACTCTGGAATTCATTACTCCCGCCATTAAAAATCAGCAGAGTCTATCAGTTCAAAAAAGAACTCCGACCCATCTCTTCTCTGAAGCCTTTAATTCTCCCTCTTCTTAATCCTCCCTCTATCCTTCTCTGCCTCTCTGCTGTTTATCTCCCCCTCTGTGATTTTTAAGTCTTTGTACACTGCACCAATACCTTCCCAGGTATTTTGTGATATATCAAACACAATAAATAAACAAGTTTGTCCAGTCTCTCTGAAATTCCCTTACTAACCCCACCTTCCTTATTTGAAAATGCTGCTGGAGATTAAAGACAGAACCATGGAAACACCAGCATACATCTAAAGCCCTACTTCTACAACCAAAAAAAGTGGTCCTGGCCTCTAGCACCCTAGAGCTTATCGTCCAAACAGGAAAAAAATTTCTAGCCCACACAGCACAGTAATTTGAATCAGATTTTTAACAAATCCGAAAACAAATTACTTCCCATTCTATTCTGCAATTTCTATTCCGCTTTTAACTTGCAATTCAAAGTGGATCACAGAGCAAAGAGATTTCCCAACCAGATAATCTAATCTTAACAACAAAAAACAGATCACTTCCCATTCTATTTTATTTTGCAATTTCTATTCCACTTTTAAACTTGTGATTCATAGCGGATCACAGAGCAAAAAGAAATCCCAACCAGATAGAATTACATTAAAATCAATAATCTAATCTTAATAACAAAAATCCATCTAAGTCATTTTTATAACACATAAAATTAAGAAGTGAACAAATACGTTTTTAAGAACTTATTAAGTGAACTGTTGTAGGTAGACTATTCTATATTTTCTACATTCTCTTTTTAGCTAAAAAAAAAAAAAAATGCCATGAGCATTGCCACAGCAGAAGAATTAAAGCTCTTCTTTTGGGTGAAAAAAAAAAGATCAGCCTTTAAATCAAGTGTAAGGACTATGTTGCAGCCCAAGGATAGCCTCTTGTTTACCTTTTGGCTGAGAACCTTTGTAAGATGAAGGGAGGAAGATTCCGTATCCTGCCACGGAGCTCTTTTAGGGATTCTTTTACAATGATTTTCGGTGCAGCAAATGAGAGACAGTCCATTCAATTATTATGGGCTTCCTCTCATTTGCCGTGTGGGAATCGCTAGCACGGCTTTGTAAAAGAAGCTCTTAGGGAACAAAAAACTGTTTGGATTAAATCTGGATTAATCCTTCTATTTAAAAAAAAAATCCTATTTCATAAATGAGATCATTTACTGGAAAGCAATGACTGTGTTCACTAACAGTGTGCCAATACCGTTATTAATTATGTCTCAAAGTTCTTAAACAGAAACAGGAGTGACTTACAGAGCTGTTTTTCAACTGCATTGATGATTCTTTCTATTGCATCTTCAAGCTCCAACTCGGTGACAGACTGTAGAACTTCAGTGAGATATCTACTGGCTTCACTAAAGCAATTGGAAACAAAAATTTAAAAAAAAAGAGAGATGGACTAAGGAGTCAGCAGTGTCTGGTAACTAACATGCAAGAAACAGGAAAATGTATTTTGCTGCATTTATATCCCACATTTTCCCACCTATTTGCAGGCTCAATGTTGCTTACAATATAATACAACTACAATCACATTGATGGAATAGAGAATCAGAGTATATATAACAGATAAGGTGCATAGGAATATTATGGCAATCATATTAACGGAGAAGAATTTCAGAATTATTGCTATTAAGGTTCATACGAAAATTATGTTAAGAAGTGGGTAAGTGGATAACAACATAATATAATGATATCAGGACAAGGTATAATTGTCAGTAATTAGAATAAATAGATAACAATATAACATAATGATATCAGGACAGGGTATGATTATCAGTAATTAGGGTGTAAATAAAATAGGCAAAATAAAAGAGTTCCAATATAAAATTGTGTCTGGTGTAGTTTAGGAGTCAGATCGTTATGAGGGATCCATTTTGGACGCTTTTTTGAACAAGTAAGTCTTCAGTTGTTTCCGGAAGGTCATCAAGTCGCGTGTTTTTCTTATAGTGGTTGGTAATTCATTCCATCGTTGTGTACAGATGTATGAAAAGCTAGATGTATGTATTGATTTGTATTTAAGTCCTCTGCAATTGGGATAATGGAGGCTTAAGAAAGTACGTGATGAACTTTTGTTGTTTCTCTCTGGTAGATCTATAAGGTCTGACATGTAAGATGGGGCATCTCCATAAATAATTTTATGAACTAAGGTGCATATTTTGAATGTAACATGATCCTTTAGTGGAAGCCAGTGTAATTTTTCTCTATGGGGTTTAGCACTATAGTATTTCGCCTTTCCGAATATCAGTCTGGCTGCGGTGTTCTGGGCAGTCTGGAGTTTCTTAATGGTTTGAGCTTTGCATCCCGCATATAAGGAATTGCAGTAATCCAAATGGCTCAATACCAGTGATTGCACTAGCTTACAGAATGTCTGTCTTGGGAAGAAAGGTTTTATTCTTCTAAGCCTAAGCATGTTTCTCTCCTAGTTTTTAGTGAAAGACCTGAAAGATTTCTATAAAAGGCTACTGCTGATTTAGGAATGACAATATCATAACTAAACTATGTAAGCCACATTGAGCCTGCAAATAGGTGGGAAAATGTGGGATACAAATGCAATAAATAAATAAGCAAGCTGCAGCAAAATGTGGCCTTAGCTCGCCCTTAAGCGGATTTTTCCCGTGCACTAAGGCCATTTTTACTGTAGCCATAAAAACAGCCTTTTTGTATTAATGGCCATGCGCTATTGTCATTAGCGAGCAGCCATTACACAATTTTACCACATGAGCACTTACTGCCACTCATTTAATGATGGCTAAGGGCTCATGTGGTATTCCTTCACTAAATCAGCGAGCAGTAATGTAGCTCCACTAACTGATTGGTGTAGGAATGCCCACTCTCCGCCCCATGACACACACTCTCCCCAAAGAATTAAAAGTATTTAGCAGTTAGTACACAATTTGTAAGTTACTGTAGGATGCCTGAATGCATCCCACGCTATGCCATTTTAAGCTGTGTTAGGTGCTCAGAAGCACCTAACACAGCTTAATAAAAGGGCTCCTTAATGAACAGACTATTTTCACTAGCAGACATCTGGGTTAATGATGTGCTGTATATTTTAAATCTCTTTACTGCTGACTGTACAAATAATGTATTTCAGTTCTATGATTTAACTGCCAAATAGTAACAAATCTTCAGTTGAAAGGCTTCTTGAACCACCATCAACCCAAGTCCAAAGCACTCCCTACTCTCACCTGGCAAACAGCCTAGGAAAATGCAGGAGCTGATGAGACGTCATCCACCACCTGCTAGAGATAGAGATATACTAGCTACTGAAGGGGCTGGTCGTCCAGTATCACTCACTTCAGTTTAAGTTCTCTCTAGCTCCACCTGCTGGTAGATGGACACAACCCACCAGTTACTGGATTCATCTGCTGCATGCGCTAAGGAAGGTAGGCTGCATAGAGAAAGGTATAACCAACAGAAGAAAGGAGGTCTTGATGCCCCTGTACAAGTTGTTGGTGAGACCCCACTTGGAATATTGTGTTCCGTTTTGGAGGCCATATCTTGCTAAGAGCAAAAAAGAAGAAGCAGTTCTGAGAAAAGCAACAAAAATGGTATGGGATTTGCAACACAAGACATATGAGAGACTTGAACATAAGAGTAGCCATACTGGGTCAGAACAATGGTTTATCTAGCCCACCATCCTGTTTCCAAACAGTGGCCAAGCCAGGTCACAATTACCTGACAGAAGCCCAAATCGTGGCAACACTCCATACTACAAATTCCAAGGCAAGCAGTTGCTTCCCATGTCTGTCTCAATAGCAGACTATGGACTTTTCCTCCAGGAATATGGCCAAACCTTTTTTTAAACCCAGGTACGCTAACCGCTGTTACCACCTCCTCCGGCAAAGAGTCCACAGCTTAATTATTCGTTGATGAAAAAATATTTCCTCCTATTTGTTTTAAAAGTATTTCCATGTAACTTCCTCGAGTGTCCCCTAGTCTTTGTAATTTTGGAATGAGTAAAAAAAATCAGTTTACTTTTACTCATTCTACAATATTCAGGATTTTGTAGATCTCAATCATATCTCCCCTCATCCGTCTCTTTTTCAAGCTGAAGAGCCCTAACCTCTTTAACCTTTCCTCATATGAGAGGAGTTCCATCACCTTTATCATTTTAGTCACTCTTCTTTGAATCTTTTCTAATTCCACTATGTCTTTTTTGAGATACTGAACGCAATACTCAAGGTGTGGACGCACCATGGAGCGATACAAAGGCATTATAGTATTTTCGGTCTTATTCAGCATCTCTTTCCTAATAATTCCTAGCATCCTGTTTGCTTTATTGGCTGCCACTGCTCACTGAGCAGAAGCGTATTATCTACAACGACACCCAGATTTTTTTCTTGAGTGCTGACCCCCAAGGTGGACCCTTGCATTTGTCCACATTAAATTTCATCTGCCATTTGGATGCCCAATCTTCCAATTTCCTAAGGTCTTCCTGCAATTTTTCACAGTCCACACGTATTTTAACAACCTTGAATAGTTTTGTCATCTGCAAATTTAATCACCTCTTTCTGATTTCCATAATCATTTATAAATATGTTAAATAGTACCGGTCCCAGTACAGATTCCTTGTGCACTCCACTGTTCACTCTCCTCCATTGAGAGAAATGACCATTTAACCCTACCCTCTGTTTTCAGGGCTTCATGACCTGTAGACCTATACTCTGGAGGAAAGGAAAGACAGGAGTGATACGATACAGACATTTAAATATTTTAAAGGTATTCATATACAAACAAACCTTTTCCAGACACGGGAAGGCAGTAGAACTAGAGGACATGAATTTAGGTTGCAGGGCCCCCCCCCCCCCAACTCAAAATAATGTCAGGAAGTACTTTTTCTCAGAGGGTGGTAGATTGGTAGATACCTGGAATGCCATCTTGCAGGAGGTGGTGGAGATGAAAACAGTAAGGGAATTCAAAAATGCATGGGATAAACACAAAGGAATCCTGCATGGAAAAAATGGAACCAAACAAACCTAGTGGTGATTGGATAGCAACTCCAGTAATTGTAAAGCAAAGCCTGTTCCAGATAGACTTCTATGATCTGTGTCCTGATCATGGCTGGACAGATTTGGATGGGCCAGAGTGGGGCTTTGATGACAGCTTCAGTAGCTGGAGAACAAGGCCAGTGGCAGGCAGACTTCTATGGTATGTGTTCTGAAAATGGCAAGGACAATTACATCATACCTTAAGTTATGAGTTTATTTTGTTAGGCAGACAATGGACTGTACAGGTCTTTATCTGCCATCATCTACTATGTTGCCATGTTAACAGTGGTTATTAATCTTTCTGTAGCCGCGACTTCATTCATATGGCCATAAAACTCCACAACCTCCTTTGTGTGTGGGCTGATGACGTCTTATGATTATTATTATTATACAAAACTTATAAATCACAAATATCACATATAGTTCAATGCGGGTAACAATAAATAAAAAAAAAAAGAACAAGGAAAATACCTAATTACAATAATGACACAAATCACATAAAATTAGGCATCAGATATTTCTTAATTAAGATGGTCTTAAGCAACTTCCTAAAGATTATCTCCCTTAATCTTATACCAACCGGCAAAGAGTTCTACAACATCGGAATTTGATAAGAAAGAGAAGCAGTTAAAAATTTGGAAGATTTTGGTACGGAATATTAAAAGAGATTTTTCACACAGCTGACCTGTGGTTTCTGATACAGTTTCAGGTCGACTGCATCCAAATACAATGGAGAACTTCGAAGTCAGATTTGAAAATCTGTAGTGCCCAATTTGAAAAGAACCCCAGCTTCAATAGGAAGCCAGTGTAAATTTACTATATAGGGAGGTAAAGAATCGTATCTACCCAATGAGAATATCAATCGAATTGCCATGTTCTGTACTAACTGCAGACAATGCACAGAAGTCTTGGTACAACCTGAAAAAAAAACCTATATTGTAGTAATCGAGTTGGGATAAAATCAAAGTCTGAACAACAAGCCTAAATGTGAAAGTCTCAAAATGATTTCTTACATGGAAATACTTTTAAAACAAATAGGAGGAAATATTTTTTCACTCAATGAATTGTTAAGCTCTGCAATGCTTTACCGGAGGATGTGGTAATGGCGGTTAGCATATCTGGGTTTAAAAGAGGTTTGGACAAGTTCCTGGAGGAAAAATCCATAGTCTTGCTGTTGAGACAGACATGGGAAGCAACTGCTTGCCCTGGGTTTTGTAGTATGGAGTGTTGCCACGATTTGGGTTTCTGTCAGGTACCTTGTGGCCTTGGAAACAGGATACTGGGCTAGATGGACCATTGGTCTGACCCAGTATGGCTACTCTTATATTCTTAACCACCTAGGTTATCTGTGATGATATACTGAACATACCATCAACCATGACTCCTAAAATCCTAGCAGAATCTTCAAACAAAAAATTGTCTGCTCTTATTGTAAACTGATGAAGCCTAAGAGGATGGGCAGCTGATCCTAACCACATAAATTTTGTTTTTTCTTTGATCTTAAGCTTATAATCCTGCTTATAATCGAATGAGAAAAACGCCCAAGTTCCGACCTAAATCGGGAGATGGACGTTTATCTCACAAAAACGAATAAAGCGGTATAATCGAAAGCCGATTTTTGGACGTTTTCAACTGCACTCCGTCGCGGATGCGGACAAAGTTGATGGGGCGTGTCAGAGGTGTGGCGAAGGCGGAACTGGGGCATGGTTATCTGCCGAACAAAGATGGGCGCATTTCACCGATAATGGGAAAAAAGTATGCGTTTTTAGCTAGAATTTAGGACACTTTTCCTGGACCCTGTTTTTTCACGAATAAAGCCCCAAAAAGTGCCCTAAATGACCAGATGACCACTGGAGGGAATCGGGGATGACCTCCCCTGACTCCCCCAGTGGTCACTAACCCCCTCCCACCACAAAAAAATGATGTTTCACAACTTTTTATTTTCACCCTCAAATGTCATACCCAGCTCCCTGGCAGCAGTATGCAGGTCACTGGAGGAGTTGTTAGGGGGTGCAGTGGACTTCAGGCAGATGGACCCAGGCCCATCCCCCCTACCTGTTACAATTGTGCTGCTTAATGCTTATTAGTCGTCCAACCCCCCCAAACCCACTGTACCCACATGTAGGTGCCCCCCTTCACCCCTTAGGGCTATAGTAATGGTGTAGACTTGTGGGCAGTGGGTTTTGAGGGGGATTTGGGGGGGCTCAACACACAAGGGAAGGGTGCTATGCACCTGGGAGCTCTTTTACCTGTTTTTTTGGTTTTGTAAAAGTGCCCCCTAGGGTGCCCGGTTGATGTCCTGGCATGTGAGGGGGACCAGTGCACTACGAATCCTGGCCCCTCCCACGAATAAATGTCTTGGATTTATTCGTTTTTGAGCTGGGTGCTTTCATTTTCCATTATCGCTGAAAAACAAAAACGCCCAGCTCACACATTGTTGAATAAAACATGGGCATCTATTTTTTCCCAAAATACGGTTCAGTCCACCCCTTCACGGACCCATTCTCGGAGATAAACGCCCATGGAGATAGGCGTTTTCGTTCAATTATGCCCCTCAATGTCTCTCATATGCCTCATCAACGATTTGCACAGGGGAATCAAGACCAATTTTCAATTAAGTAAAAGCAGTTTAAAATTCTTACATAAGTTTTAGACCAGTGATCTAGAACAGGGCAGAGAACAGTAACATTGTCAGTATATATAAAAAAAATTTGCAACTTAGCCTGTTCTGACATTACTCCCAATGACTGCAACATGATATTAAATAGAGTGGGTGAAAGAAGGGAGCCCCGAGATACTCCACAAGAAACTTTCCAAGGCTCTGACATGACTATTACCCTGCACCTGATAATACTGATCACCAAGAAAGCCACCAAATCACTGCCGTACAGTGCCATAGGTGTCCAAATTATGCAACAAAAACAACAATCTCATGGTCAACTAAATCAAAAGTGCACAAAAGATCAAACAATCAAAATAGCACACTTGCCTTCACTTAGTAATGTCCTCCCCAACGCTACAAAAGCGCCCACTACTGTCTCAGTGCTGAAATGCTTTCAAAATCCAGATTGAGACCTATGCAATGTATCAAAGTTTTCTAAATAGTTATCATGCTGGTAAGCAACTAAGCCTTCCATTCTTTGGTAATAAATGGGATAGAGGCTATAGGCCTATAATTACTAACTTCTTACAATGGGCCATTCATTCTTAGGAACTGGAGTCAGGATAATATCTACCCTAATGGGTAAAAAAACACCATCTCAAACTGTGCATTTAACTAAACAGTTAGCAATAAAAGAATGGCACTGAAGAATGTCACATCAAATGTGGAAGACAGGCATCCAAAGAACAAGATGATTTAGCATATTTCAAGAAAACTTTCCTAGTGACATCTATAGTATCCTCCTCAAATTGAAATTGTCCTGTAGCCCGCCCTACCCCTCCCTACCTCCCATCACCAGAGCCACCGAGAAGGGGGAGCGGGGGGGGGGGGGCAAATTTCCCCAGGCCTGGGCCTCCAAGGGGGACCTGGCACCAGGGTCTCTCTCTCTCTCTCCTGCTCCTAATGGGACCAAGGAGACCGCATCCTGACAGGAGCAAGAGAGAGAAAACTCCAGTGCTGGCCTCCCCCTTGCATTGCCTGCCTAGCAGCTGCTGGGCCCTCAGGCCGTGCATGCTCAGTTTTGAGACCAAGCATGTGTGACCTAAGGAAAGCAGCCACAGGAGCAGGCAATGCTGAGCAGAGAAAGGAGCCGCGGGGCCAGCCAAGGTACTTCGGGTGAGCGGGCAGTGGTGATGACGATTCGGGGGGGGGGGGGGCAGCCTTGTCCCAGCTCACTCTCAGCAGCCCTGCCCATCCCTGTAGCCCACCATTGGCCCTACCCCCCCATCCATCCCTGTAGCCCAGCAATCAGGAATTTGCCCTACCCTTCCCTACCCACCCCCCCAACTCCTTCCAGTAGCCTAACGTCAGCCCAGCCCTGCCCCCTATCCGTCCCCTGTAGTCTGGTATCTCCCCTGCCCTTCCCAATCTCTCTCCCCTCTCCCCATCCTGATGCACACCAACATTAAATATAATTTAATTTTTTTAAATATGTCCTGGGGAGTACAGAACCCACCCCCATCCAGGAAGAAACCCACCAGCATTTATATTTAATGTTGGTGGATTTCTGGGTGGGAGTGAGCTCTGCAATGCCCAGGTTAACCCAGGTTAAAAAAAACCGTTAAATATGTAAACACTTTTTTTTAAACCTGGGTAGTGCAGAGCCGACCCCCACCCAACAGCCCAGGTCAATTTCTTTGACTGGGCGACCAGATAATTGGACAGAGAGATGGCACTAAATGTGGTGTACTTAAGTTTTAACAAAACCTTTGACTGCACAGGTGACTGATAAATAAACTGAGAGCCCTTGATATGGGCCCTGAAGTGACTGAGTGGATTAGAAAATGTGGTTGAATGGAAGGTGACAGAGAGTAGTGTTAAATGGAGTTCATTCTGAGGAAAGGGATGTTGCCAGTATTGTGCCACAGGAATCAGTCCCTGGTCCAGCTCTTTTAAAAATTTTTGGGGGTCTTTTACTAAAATGGGCCCTGCTGCAGATAACTCGAGCTAAGCTTTAGTAAAAGACCCTCCTTTGTGAGAAATGTTGTGGAAGGCTGTCTGGTAAGGTTGCCTCTTTGTTGTTGTTGTCGTCCCCCCCCCCCAATGGTGTGGATCAAATCAAATTCGGTCTTATATACTGCTAATATCCCCATTCCAGGGTTCAGTGCATGATTTACAACAGAACCAAACAGAATAGAAGGGTTGGGCTTATGAATAGTGGGGACAGAGGGAAAATGTAGGCAGCAGCTTATTAATTGATTGTGGGAACCTGTAGAGTTTGATGATCTACATATGGCTGCTTTGGGAACAGAAAGGCCTTTAACTTCTTCCTAAAGGAGAGGTAGTTGCTGTTCGTCTGCATGTCAATGGGAAGGGAGCTCCAAAGTGAAGCCCCCTTTTACAGGGAAAAAGAGAGCTAACGATCTTCAGAAATCTAATTCCCTTATGCAACAGAGGGGACAAGAATAGTTGCCCCTTCAATCTTGTGGATCTGGCCAGACATAGTGTTGACATATTAATTAAAAGGCTGGATGTGAGACCATAAAGAATGCAATAAACTACGCAAGAAGCTTTGAACTTGATTCTTTCTGCCATGGGGAGCCAGTGCAGTTTAACCAAGTATGATGATACACTGTTGTGTCTGCTGAGTTTGAAGATCATTCTTGCTGTAGTATTTTGTATTATCTGGGGGTTTTTTTGGTATCGGGACTTGATTCTGAGAACTAGGATATTACAGTAGTCAAGATGTGGCAAGATTAACATTTGGACCAACAACGTGAATGCTTTCTAGTCAAAAAGGAACTGCACCAGTCGTAGCTGTCTCATTTTAAAGTGTTTTCTTCCACAGATGATTGACGTGCGAGAACGATAAGGAGAAATCCAGAATTACTCTTAGCACTCTTGCTTATGATTCAACTACAAATGTTTTGTCGTTGTAGATCAATATTGAGGACTGGTCGTCTACCCCTGGGGTTGTGGAACCACAGGATCTTAGTTTTCAATGGGTTCAGTTTTAATTTGTTAGGGTCCAGTTCTGGATGACATCCATCCCAGATGTTACTATCCAGGGAAGGTCATGGTTGGAGGGGGGGAGGGGAGAGATTGGTAATATCAGGAGAATATCATCAAAAAAGGAGACTAATAGCTCACCTGGACAGCATGAGGAAGGATCTTGCAAAGCTTGTAGAATGGTCTAAAATTTAGCAGCTAAAGATTTAATTCTGAAAAATGCAGGGTCATGCATTTAAGCTGCAAAAACCTGAGGGGGCAGTATAGTATAGGAGCCCCCCATACTATGCATGAAAGAATGGAGGCGATTGTATCCAATGATTTTAAGGTGGTAAAATAGGAATGGCCATTAGGAAAAAGGAGATGATAATGCTCTGTATAAGTCTCTGGTGAGCCCCCATTTAGAGTACTATGCACAGTCCTGGAGACTACACCTTTAAAAAGATATAAACAGGATGGAATTGGTTCAGAGGGTGGCTACTAAAAATGGTCAGCAGTCACCATCAGAATGCATATGGAATGGAAGAGCACCAGTCTTGACATCCAGAGGTGGCTGGTTCAAATCCCACTGCTGCTCCTTGTGATCTTGTCAAGCACTTAACCCTCCATTGTCTCAGGTACAAAATTAGATTGTGAGACCTCCAGGGAACAGAGAAATACCCAGTGTACCTGAATGTAACTCACCTTGAGCTACTACTGAAAAAGGTGTGAACAAAATTCAAATAAGAAACATGAGGGCAGATGTAAAGACTTCATTAAGTATACTTTGTAAACAGGCAGAAGAGGGAAAATATTAGATACTTAAATACCTCAATGGCACCTATGCACAGGATCAAAGTCTCTTTCAACTGAAAGAAACTCTGGAATGAGGGGGCATAGGTAAAAGAGTAATCTATTACTACTACTTGACATTTCTAAAGCGCTACTAGGGTTACGCAGCGCTGTACAATTTAACATAGAAGGACAGTCCCTGCTCAAAGGAGCTTACAATCTAAAGGACAAATGTACAGTCAGTCAAATAGGGGCAGTCTAGATTTCCTGAAAGGTATAAAGGTTAGGTGCTGAAAGCAACATTGAAGAGGTGGGCTTTGAGCAAGGATTTGAAGATGGGTAGGGAGGGGGCTTGTCATAAGGGCTCAGGAAGTTGATTCCAAGCATAGGGTGAGGCGAGGCAGAATGAGCGGAGCCTGGAGTTGGCGGTGGTGGAGAAGGGTACTGAGAGGAGGGATTTGTCCTGTGAGCGGAGGTTACGGGCGGGAACATAAGGGGAAATGAGGGTAGAGAGGTAATGAGGGGCTGCAGACTGAGTGCATTTGTAGGTAAGAAGGAGAAGCTTGAACTGTATGCGGTATCTGATTGGAAGCCAGTGAAGTGACCTGAGAAGAGGGGTGATATGAGTATATCGGTTCAGGCGGAATATAAGACGTGCAGCAGAGTTCTGAACAGATTGAAGGGGGGATAGATGGCTAAGTGGGAGGCCAGTAAGGAGTAGGTTGCAGTAGTCAAGGCGAGAGGTAATGAGAGCGTGGACGAGAGTACAGGTGGTGTGCTCAGAGAGGAAAGGGCGAATTTTGCTGATGTTGAAGAGAAAGAAGCGACAGGACTTGACTATCTGCTGGATATGCGCAGAGAAGGAGAGGGAGGAGTCGAAGATGACTCCGAGGTTGCGGGCAGATGAAACGGGGAGGATGAGGGTGCCATCAACTGAGATAGAGAGTGGAGGAAGAGGAGAAGTGGGTTTTGGTGGAAAGACGATAAGCTCGGTCTTGGACATGTTCAGTTTCAGGTGGCGGTTGGACATCCATGCAGCAATGTCGGATAAGCAGGCCGATACCTTGGCCTGGGTCTCCGCGGTGATGTCTGGTGTGGAGAGATATAGCTGGGTGTCATCTGCATAAAGATGATACTGGAAACCATGAGATGAGATCAGTGAGCCCAGGGAAGAGGTGTAGATTGAAAAAAGACGGGGTGCAAGGACAGATCCCTGGGGAACTCCAACAGAGAGCGGGATGGGGGTGGAGGAAGATCCATGAGAGTGTACTCTGAAGGTGCGGTGGGAGAGATAGGAGGAGAACCAGGAGAGGACAGAACCCTGGAACCCAAATGAGGACAATGTGGCAAGAAGTAAATCATGATTGACAGTATCAAAAGCAGCGGATAGATCAAGGAGGATGAGGATGGAGTAGTGGCCTCTGGATTTGGCAAGGAACAGGTCACTACAGACTTTAGAGAGTGCCGTTTCTGTCGAGTGTAGAGGGCGAAAACCGGATTGAATCGGATCGAGGATGGCATGAGAGGAGAGAAAATCAAGGCAGCGGCTGTGAACAGCACGCTCAAGTATTTTGGAGAGGAAGGGTAGGAGGGAGATGGGGCGGTAGTTGGAGGGACTGGTAGGGTCAAGTGATGGTTTTTTGAGGAGAGGTGTGACTATGGCGTGCTTGAAGGTGTCAGGGACAGTTGCAGTGGAGAGAGAGAGGTTGAGGATATGACAGATGGAGGGGGTGACAGTATGAGAGATAGTGTTAAGTAAGTTGGTGAGGATGGGATCAGAGGAACAAGTGGTGCATTTCGAGGAGGAAAGAAGGCGGGCGGTTTCCTCCTCGGTGATATCAGGAAAGGAGGAGAAAGAGGCCTGGGTTGGTTGGTTGAGGGAGAGGGTTGAAGGGTGAAGAGGAGGAGGTGCCTTGGTAGTGAACTCAAGGTTGATCTTTTGCACCTTGTCACGGAAGTAGTCAGCCAGTGATTGAGGTGAGAGTGAGGGGGTGGTGGGAGCAGAGGGCACTTTGAGGAGGGAGTTAAGGGTGGTGAAGAGACGACGAGGGTTGGCGCTGAGAGAATTGGTCAATTGGGTGTAATAGTCCTGTTTGGCAAGGAATAGGGAGGACTGGAAGGAGGATAGCATGAATTTGTAATGAAGGAAATCTGAATGGGTAACAGATTTCCTCCACAGGCATTCAGCAGATCGGGCGCAGGAGCAAAGGTAATGGATGCAAGGGGTCAGCCAGGGCTGAGGATTAGTACGTCTTGTGGGGCGGGAGATGGATGGTGCAAGGGTGTCCAGAGCAGAGGAGAGAGTGGCATTGTAAGCGGAGACAGCCTTGTCGACAGACTCGAAGGACATGATGGAAGGGAGGAGATTAGAGATAATGGAGGATAAGGTGGGAGGGTTGACAGCCTGGAGATTCCTGGAAGTAGTGGTTAGTGTTGGGGGGGACTGCGAGGGAGGGTGATGCAGTGTGAAGGTGATCAGGTGATGGTCAGAGAGAGGAAGAGCTGAGGCGCAGAAATTGGAGGGTGAGCAGGTAGAGGAGAGGACGAGGTCAAGACAATGGCCGTCTCGGTGAGTAGGGGTGGTGGAGCATAGCTGGAGGTTGAAGGAGGATGCTAGAGTGAGGAACTGAGAAGCGTGAGGGTCGGATTGGTCATCAACGTGTATGTTAAAGTCTCTGAGAATGAGGGATGGGGATGAGGGCTAATGTAACTCACCTTGAGCTACTACTGAAAAAGGTGTGAACAAAATTCAAATAAGAAACATGAGGGCAGACGTAAAGACTTCATTAAGTATACTTTGGAAACAGGCAGAAGAGGGAAAATATTAGATACTTAAATACCTCGATGGCACCTATGCACAGGATCAAAGTCTCTTTCAACTGAAAGGAAGCTCTGGAATGAGGGGGCATAGGTAAAAGAGTAATCTAAAATATGTTTTCATAGAAAGGGTGGTGAATGAGTGGTATGGCCTCCTGGAGGTGAACATTGTATTTGAATTCAATAAAGCATGGGACAAGCACATAGGATCTCTGAGGGAGAGGATGAGATGGTAGATGGTATGGCTGGGTAGACTGGATAGGCCATATGGTCTTCAGCTGCAATCATTTTCTCTGCTTCTATGTCTGTATCTGAATACCACCCCCCCCCCCCCCCACACACACACACACACCCACCCACCCTACTACCCTAGCTAAAGGTACACATGGCTTTCACAGTGCACATATGTTCCCAAAAACTAGAAAAGGACGTTAGGCAAATAGCACACACATTCTATTTTCAAATATATGTCATGATATTTCACATGAAAATTTTGCCCAAACAAAAAGCAGTTGAGAAGTCCAAAAATAGTTCTGACCCTCAGAACTCAGGCAATTTTCAAAAGGAAAAACTACATAGTACATAGTTTATCTTACAAAAATAAGCTACAAGGTCCACAAGTTAAAAACACCCATTTATTAAGAAAAAAAAAAAGTTTGAAAACTCAGTGTACAGAGTCCAAATCACAAAAGACCAAACTGAGCGGTCTATGCTCAAAGCAGGGCACAAAATTCCATAATGCAATAGTAATGAAAAAAAAAATGAATAAATAAAAAAATAAAGAGCAAAGCTATACTCACAAAAAAAAATCATATGCAAATGATATGCACAGCTAATTTGCAAAAGCAAGAGGAGGGGGTACTGGTACATGCACACAAAGGCTGTGCCGTAAGTGTGACTCTTGTGCACATGACTAGACAAAACCAGAAGTGCAAGCACACACTGGTGCTGTTCTTCTGCTCTTTCAAATATGAACTTTTCAAAAATTGCACTTTAATTTTGAAAGGCTCACATTTAGGCACCAATGTGTGTTTTCACTTACTGACAAGAAATCTTATCAAAGCCATCTACGCTGCCCCTGACCAGGGCCACCAAGAGACAGAGCAGGACCTTCACAGCCCCCTACCCCCTATTACCTTCCTGCGTCTGCTCCTCCCTCAATCTGTCATTCTCCTGCCCCTGTGTGCCGGGACCCTTGATTACATTAACACGACAATCTGGGTCCCGGCACACAGGAGCAGGAGAGACTGACCGAGGAAGCAGAACCTTCTGGCACCTGGTCCCTTTTGGAGGCCAGGCTTGGGGAATCTTGCCCCCTCTACCCCCCCCTCCCCGACCTAGCTTTACATTTGCAGTGTTTCTGAAGGAGTATTGCGAAGTAATATTTACTAACCTTATTAACATCCTCTTAAATATATTTTAATACAATTTATGGCCATCTCTAACACACATATTAACACCCAGGCTACCCTTTGCGCATTCAGCGCACAATAATCTACACACAAATCCAGAACTAACTACTTTTTAACGCTGGCCTTGGTTTTGAGCATTAGCCCCTGCACCGGTCCTAGTTTCATCCCAATGCTTACATGGATTTGAGGTTCTGATTTTTCGTTGGTTCCCTTCAGAACGGCAAAACCAGAAATCCATTAAAGCATCTGTCAAACCCAAGAGTGGCTCAGGACTACATCGTTATCAAAAATCTTTAATAACAATCCATTCCTTGCCATGGTCATGGGAGGGCATCTGACGGGCGCTCAGCTAAATCCACTCACTCTACCATGTTGCTGTCACTTTCCGATTTGGCCACGCAATAAAAAGACCATATGACAAAGGAACGAAAGCCAAAACATTACGGCAACGACAGAAAACCGCTAATAATCTTCACTGAGTATTGAGACCGAAAATGAAATAAAGACTACTTACGCTCGCAAGAGCAATCCGTGCATCTTAAAAGCAGAAGTCACTTTCCTCTTCAGCTTGTCTGTGGCCATGTTGAAATTTTCGCGCCAAAGTTTCAGATGCCTGCGCAGCACAGCTGACACTGACGTCACCACACACCTCCTCGCGGCCCTTATTTCCTGGATTCCAAATAAAGGAGCAAAAGTTCTACTCTTAAAGTAATCAATGAAAATTATGTAACTGCCATATGTATGTTGTATTGTATTGATATGTATATTAACACCCTGCTTTACGTGCACTCCTGTGGGTGGGCGCATTTCAAGAACACTTCTGTGCCTTATCAGGAAAGGATATTTCTTCCTAGTATGGAAAAATCATTATTTTTGAATAAAGCTACTTTAACACTAACATCAGTAATTTTGTGAAAAAAAAATGAAATAGAAGATTCAATGAATAACTGCCAAAGACCCCTAGAAAGAGATCGTACATGTTGTGGAGATATTTCTCCACGTGACTTCCCGACACCTCACGCTGGTGTTTTGGCCGGTTTGGCTGCCCGTAGTGTTTTGGTCGTCTCTCAGACAGTCCCCGATTTTGACAGCGATACAGTCTCTAAGAGCAAGGAGCAGTGTTGACGCTGACTGGATCTGTTCCTTCACTCAGACATTGTTTTAGCCATATCTCTTCAAAATCAAAGGGAAGCTATGGCTGCAGCTCAGCGGTTCTGCGTAGCGGAGGAGCGAAGTGGCCATTGCGCAGCTGTGGACGGGAACTTTCTTTATGTGTGGGGGGGTTATGTGGTAAGGTTAATTATTCTCAAGAGTACACCCATCCGTGACGCCCGACTACAGTTATTCAATAACGATTCTGCTTAGAGGTCAGGATAGATACGTAAAGAAAGCTACCCGTTAAAGATCGAGTATAACGGTTACCAGGCTGGTTTGGGAAGTGCATTTCCATTATGAATGTGGGGGTGGCTGACACTCTGGGCTGGGTATTTCCTCGTCTGCATCTAGGCAACATCCCCCGCCTCCTCCTATGTTTTTTTTTTTTGCGTGTGGTAGGCGAGGGTTTATCGGATCGGTGGATGCCATTCAACGCGCTTGGGGACGGTTGTGGAAGCGGCGCGAGGTGTGAGAGCACGTGAAGGCCCGCGCAAACTGACTAGCAGGCCGGCAACAGCAAGCGCGCGAACTATTATTGATGTGTGTCTGAGGAAAAACCAAGGAGTGAGGGTAGACGTCAGGTCGCCTGTTGAAAAAGAGTGTAGACTAGTGGCGTAGCCACAGGTGGGCCAGGGCCCACCCATTTATGGCTCAGGCCCACCCAACAGTAGCACATGTTTAGTGGTAACTGGTGGGAATCCCAAGCTCCGCCAGCTGAAGATTTCCCTCTGATCAGGGTTGCCAGGTGGAAAATTTTTTTCCCACCCAATCCCGCACAAGAAACAGACCAAAACCCGCCCAAACACAAACCCCGCCCCTGACACCCCCACCCCCGCGTCATCACCCCCGCCCCTGCCGTCATCAACCCCGCCGTCACCGGCCCCGCCCCTGCCGTCACCGGCCCCGCCTCCCACGTCATCGGCCCCGCCCAAAACGTCACTAACCCCGCCCCCCGCGGCCGAAAAAAAACCCGCCCTGAAGCCCAAAAACCAGCCCAAAAAACCGCAACCCGCCGCGGGCAAAAATTTCCCGCGGCGGGTCGCGGAAAACCGCCCAATTGGGCGGTAAAACCGCCCACCTGGCAACACTGCCTCTGATGGTAACAAAAACACTACTCTCCACGACACTGGCACCTGCGCATGCTCAGTTTTCAGTGCATTCCTGCTGCCAAGGTGGAAAGAAGTGTTTTCCCACCAGCTGAGATTTTTTTTTTAGGGGGGGGGGGGGGGGAGAACACTTGGTGCTCACCCAGTTCTTGCCTAGGCCCACCCAAAATCTGTTGTCTGGCTACGCCCTGTAGACGGAAGTTTTTTTTCCGAGAGACTCCCAGTTAGATGGTTAAGTTATTGTATTAAAAGTAGTATTCCACTGAGTGTACTAGAGATGCTGTGAGCTTACCGAATGTCATAAGAGAATAGGCAGCAGATTAGGCTAGGGCAAAACTAGCGAATTTTCATTTTTGTTGCCCATTTTGAGAGTTTATTCAACATAATGATATTTTTTGTAGTATTTCTGTTTTTTATGTATATTAACCTTTTTTCTGGTTATTCAAAGGAATTAGCATGACAGCCATACTCCTTTATTGTAAGGGATCACACATTTGCTTGATTTTGTATCTGTTCAATGACAGATATGCTGGCTATGGCAATCTTTTGCTTACATAACAAGGTAGAAAACAGTGGGCATAAATTACTTGCCTATTGTGAACTGAAGGTAAGGGTATCTGTTGATAGTAAGTGACATTGCCCATTACTTAAGTACTGCCGTACTGGGACAGACCGAAGGGCTATCAAGCCCAGCATCCTGTTTCCAACAGTGGCCAGTCCAGGTTACAAGTACATGGCAAGATCCCAAAACAGTACAATACATTTTATGCTGCTTATCTTAGAAATAAGCAGTGGATTTTCCCCAAATCCATTTTAATAATGGCTTATAGATTTTTCTTTTAGGAAGGTATCCAAACCTTTTTTAAAATCCCGCTAAGCTAACTGCTTTTACTACATTTTCTGGCAATGAATTTGAGAATTTACTTACACGTTGAGTGAAGAAATATTTCCTCCAATTTGTTTTAAATTTACTACTTTGTAGCTTCATTGCATGCCCCTTATGAAAACACTATTATTACGTATGGAATTTGTAAAAATAAACATTTTTGATGTATAAGAATAGCATAGATGTGAAAACTCTAACCTCTTTAGCCTTTCCTCATATGGGAGTAGTTCCATCCCCGCTATCATTTTGGTTGCTATTCTTTTAATCTTTTCTAATTCCACTATATCTTTTTTAGAGGTACAGTGACCAGCATTGAACATAATACTCAAGGTGAGGTCATACCTTGTAGCGATACAGAGGCTTTATAACATTTTTGGTCTTATTTTGCATCCCTCTCCTAATAATGCCTAGCATCCTGTTTGCATTTTTGGCTGCCGCCGCACACTGAACAGAACATTTCAGTATATTGTCTACAATGACACCTAGGTCTTTTTCTTGAGTGCTGACTCCTAAAGTGGACCCTAGCATCAGATAACTATGATCCAGATGATTCTTCCCAATGTGCATCACTTTGCATTTGTCAGCATTAAATTTCATCTGCTATTTGGATGCCCAGTCTTCCAGTTTCCTAAGATCTTCCTGTAATTTTGCACAATCCGCAAATAGTTTCGTGTCATCTCCAAATTTAATCACCTCACTCGTTTTCTGTTTTCTGTCCAATAACCAATTCTTAACCCACAGAAGGACATTGAGGCATATTTTCAAAGCACTTAGCCTTCCAAAGTTCCATAGAAACCTATGGAACTTTGGAAGGCTAAGTGCTTTGAAAATATGCCTCATTGCCTCCTATCCCATGACTCCTTAATTTTCTCATGAGGTACTTTGTCAAAAGCCTTCTGAAAATCTAGATACATTACATCAACCGGCTCACCTTTATTCGCATGTTTACTTATGCCTTCAAAGAAATAAAGCAAATTGGTGAGGCAAGACTTCCCTTGGCTGAATCCATGCTCTGTCCCTGTCACGTCTGTGGCCATGACCACCCTCAGCGTTACCTTCTTTCTGGGGGTCAGCAGCTCTGCTGGCTTCTGTCTGTCTTTGTGTTAGTGTTGGCTCTGGCTTTGTGTGCTGATTACTCCATTAGACCTCACCTGTGTGGGCTCTGCCTCTCTAGGGAGCCAGCATCTAAGATGGCTGCTACCGGCTCTATGCCAGCTTCCAAGATGGCTCCTGCTTGTCTTTCCTGTGGGCTTACTTCCTATGTGGGTCAAGCCTCTCTTTGGGGTCAGTGTACTTCCTGCTTCTGTCCTGCTGCTGGTGACTTATCAGTGAGAGCCTTCATAAGGAAGTGCTGTGCTTGCAGTCAGGGCCTTTGCATGGTGTCATGCCTAAAGGTCAGCAGGTTAGTAAGAGTTATGTTGCGCTGCTACTAAGCCTGACTCTGGGTTCCTACCCATCTGCTTTCTGTACCTGTGGACTGCTAGTCCTTCCGGGTGGGCTCTGCCTCTCTGTGTGGCTGGGGACTGCCAGTCTTTCTAGTGCTTTCCTCAGTGTTTGTAGCCTCAGTCTTTGTTCGTTCTCAGCCTGGGTTCAGAGCTACTCAGCTACAGCCGGGGTTTATTTCTCTGGCTGTGTGTGGAGCTGTTGTAGCTTCAGCCCAAGACCCTTGACCTGTTATTCCTGGTTTGCTGTCTTGACCCTGAGCCCTGCTTTGCCCAGTTTCTATGTTTACCCTGAGCCCTGCTTTGCCCAGCTTGTGTGTCAACCCTTAAGCCTGTTTCTGCCTAGCTAGTGTTATCCAGTTTCCCGCTCTGCCTAGCTAACGTATATCCTGAATCCTGTTTCTGCCTAGCTAGTGTTATCCAGTTTCCCGCTCTGCCTAGCTAACGTATATCCTGAATCCTGTTTCTGCTTAGCTAGTGTTATCCAGTTTCCCGCTCTGCCTAGCTAACGTATATCCTGAATCCTGTTTCTGCTTAGCTAGTGTTATCCAGTTTCCCGCTCTGCCTAGCTAGCATATATCCTGAGTGTCTATCCTGAAGCCTGTTTCTGCTTAGCTAGTGTTATCCGGTTTCCCGCTCTGGCTAGCTAGTGTATATCCTGAGTGTATATCTTGAATCCTGTTTCTGCCTAGCTAGTGTTATCCAGTTTCCTGCTCAGCCTAGCTAGCATATATCCTGAGTGTCTATCCTGAAGCCTGTTTCTGCTTAGCTAGTGTTATCCGGTTTCCCGCTCTGCCTAGCTAGCGTATATCCTGAGTGTCTATCCTGAGTCCTGTTTCTACTTAGCTAGTATTTACCCGGTTTCCCGCTCTGCCTAGCTAGCGTATATCCTGAGTGTCTATCCTGAGTCCTGTTTCTACTTAGCTAGTATTTACCCAGTTTCCCGCTCTGCCTAGCTAACATATATCCTGAGTGTATATCCTGAACCCTGCTGGTATATCCTGAGTGTATATCCTGAATCCTGTCTCTGTCTAGCTAGTGTGTATTTCCTGGGTGTTTATCCTGATTCCTGCCTCTACCTAGCTAGTGGGTTTACCCTGTGGGTATTCCCTGAACCCCCTTCTGCCTAGCTTGCATGTTGCCCTAGTCCTTGCTCCTGCTAAGCTCTTGTACGTCTTGTCTTCAGAGTCTGTCTTGTGTTTCTGGCTTAACGGCTGCGTGCAGTGCTCAGTGCAGTCTAGTATTTAGTATTGCTTCCTCGTGTTTCCTAGACCCAGGGTGGGTCCTCTGGATCTCCAGTTCCGGCCTTGTCCTGCAAGCCCTGCCGGCCACCCACACGCTGGAGCTCAACTCTAGCGGAACGGTGGCTAAGTGCAGGTTAAGCGGTTCCTGTTCTGCCGGTTCCAGTTGCCTACTTCCAATCCAGAGTTCCAGTCCTGTCCTTCCATATGTCCAGTTCCAGGGTGGTCTTGCCTGCCTCTGCCGCTCCTTGGCAGGGGTCCAAGGGTTCACGATTCCCAGTTCTGCCTCGAGGACCTGACAGAATGCAAAGGCCCTCGAGAACGCGACAGTCCCTTTAAACCATGTTTGTCAATGTATTCCGTAATTTTATTCTTTTTAATAGTTTCCATTATTTTGCCCGATACTGAAATCAGGCTTACTAGTCTGTAATTTCCCGGATCACTCCTGGAACCCTTTCTAAAAATCGGCATTACATGGCCACCCTCCAGGTACTACAGATTATTTTAACTACAGGTTACATCAGCAATTTCATGTTTGAGTTCTTTCTGTACCCTGTGCTGTATGCCATCCTGTCCAGGTGATTTATCACTCTTTAACGTGTCAGTTTGGATCAGTACATCTTCCATGTTCACCAAGATTTCTTTCAGTTCCTTCGCATCATCAACCTTGAAAACTGTTTCCAGTATAGAAGGAATGGATCTACGGAATCTTAGTAGAGATTGGGTGGCAACGCCGCTAATTGGGAAGCAAAACCAGTGCTGGGCAGACTTCTACGGTCTATGCCCCAGTCGTAACTGAATAGATATGGATGGGCTGGAGTGTAAATTTTAAGGGGCTTCAGTGTTTGCTTCAGTACTTTTAGTACAAGAACAGTGCTGGGCAGACTTCTACGGTCTGTACCCTGAAAATGGCAAGGACAAATCAAACTCGGGTATACATATAAAGTATCACATACCATGTAAAATGAGTTTATCTTGTTGGGCAGAGTGGATGGACTGTTCAGGTCTTTATCTGCCGTCATTTACTATGTTACAGGTAGAAATCTTACATCTTCTTCCATAAAGATTGAAACAAAGAATTCAAGCTCTCCACAGTGGCCTTGTCCTCTCTGAGAGGCCCTTTTGCTCTTTCATGATCTAACAGTCCCACAGATTCCCTCACAGGCTTACTGCTTCTAGTGTACCTGAAAAAGTTGTTACTATGCGTTTTTGTCTCCACAGAAAGATTTTCTTCATATTTCTTTTAGTCTTCTTTATCAATGCTTTGCATCTAGCTTGACAATTCTTATGTTGCTTCTTATTTTCTTCTTTCGGATCCTTTTTCCATTCTTTGAAGGATTCTCTTTTGGCTGTAATATCCTCTTTCATTTCACCTATTGACCATGCTGGCTGTCATTTGCTCTTTCCACTTTTGTTAATACATGGAATACAACTGGTCTTGGCTTCCACAATGGTATTTTTAAACAATGTCCACGCCTGATTTAAAGCCCTAACCTTTGCGGCCGACCCTTCCAGCTTCTTTTTAACCAGTTTCCTCATTTTGTTATAGTCACCCTTTTGAAAATTAAATGCTGCTACTCCAGATATCAACTCAAATTTGATCATGATATGATCACTGTTTCCCAGTGGATCCAACACTGTTACCTCTCATACCATGCCCTGCATTCCACTAAGAACTAGATCTAAAATAGCTCCCCCTTTTGTCGGTTCTTGGACCAGTTGCTCTAAGATGCAATCATTTATTACATCTATGAATTTTACCTCCCTAAGTCTCCTGATGTAGCATTTATCCAGTCAATATTGGGGTAATTTAAATCACTCATTGTTATAATGTTGCCCAGTTTGTCAGCTTTCTTAATGTCTGTAAACATTTGTTCATCTGTCTGTTCATTCTGTCCTGGTGGACAGTAGTACAGCCCTACCACTATACTCTTTCCCTTCACACATGGAATTTCTATCCACAAGGATTCCACACTGCTATCTGTTTCATATAGAATATTTGTTTTGTTTGACTCAATTCCCTCTTTAACATATAGCACAATCCCCCCTCCAATTTGATCCACTTACTACTACTACTTATCATTTCTATAGCGCTACTAGACGTACGCAGCGCTGTACTTATCATTGCGATATAATGCTAACAAGATGTCCCATTGATTGTCTTTTTTCCACCAGGTCTCTGAGGTGCCTATTATATCTACCTCTTCATTTAGTTCTAAAAATTGCACTTTCAAATTTGGGTTCATGCTCAATTTAATTGATTAATGAGCTAATTATCACCGATAAATAAGTTAAACAATTATTTGCACTAAGTAGCTTTAATTGAAATGTATGCTCATAACTTAGGCACGAGTCCTAAAAGGGGGTATGGAAATGGGAGGGTCATGAGTGGTGCGGGAGCATTCCTAGAATTTACGCATGTAATTATAGAATAAAGAGGATCCGCGCCTAAATTATGCACGACATTTCAGTTGGTGCACATGGCTGTGCCTAAAATTAGGTGCGATTCCCAGACAAACACTATTCTATCAACTGTGCCTAACTTTAAACATGGCTTATAGAATAGAGTTTTTTAGGCGCCATATATGGAATCTAGCCCCAAATGTCAAGCTCCTGTGTTAATTAGGTCTGTGGAGTCAGTACAAGAAACCTTTGACTCCGATGCCTGTATTTTTCTACTGTCTGACTCCAACTCCGACTCCTACTTATATTACGGTTTAAATTTTTTGTTCTGGAACTAAAGTACTGGTAAATATAACCTATATAGATATATATTTATATAGATCCATCATGTACATGTGTATATATATATATATTGTATATGTATATGTATGTATAAAATGATGATGCATTTACCATATATTATAATACAAGTTTTTATTTTGAATCTGGAGTCAGTCGGTACATTTTTATCGACTTCGATTCCACCCAAAATTGCTTCCAACTTCACAGCCCTGGTGTTAACTCTTAAGTTAGTCGTGTGGCAGTGTTCAGTTCATTCACACATTTAACTGCTTAACACACTTTAGTAAAGGCCCCCTTTGTCTTTAGTATGAAATACAGTTGTAGAGGTGATATAGCCACATAGAAAACTGGATTCTTTGAAGATTATAAAATCTTTTATTGGTAGGACAGGGCTGGCCCTATCATTGAGTGACTGTGTTTTTTGCGCCTGGTCCTGCTATTCTGCCCAGTTGTTCAGCCTCTTTTGAATTTTGCAAATGAGAGTCAGCAATGAGTATCTGCACATGGCCCTGCATTCCTCTGCTTCCCCCTGTGGCCATCCCTGTTCATTCAGAAATGTCATTACCTGAGCTTATTTTAAGATCATATAGGTCCCTTCTGAAGCTATCTGAACAAGAGTCCTGTGCACCTATGAATAAAACCTTGAAGGTATATGAAATGAATGCTACAAGGAGAAGTATCCTTCCAACATTACTTAAAGTTGACAAGCCTGAATCTTGACTAGGTTGAAATGCCTTTGGTAGATGTATAGCATAAAATATATCATTTTACAACCTTTGCAGAAGTAAGTACATTTGAATAAAGACATATTTTCTCTGATATTTGGGTTTAGCTCTGTGTTCCATGCTGTTTATTTCCCTCAATCCATTGCATTATGAAGCAGTTTCTGGACCATAAGATTTCACTCACCACCTAACAACAGATTTAAATATAGTAGCACTGCTGCAACTGCTCCTTTTTGGTAGCACTTTTCCCACATTTGAAGGAAGAGACCTACAGTTTTGTATAAAAAAAAAAAAGTATTTTCATTCTTCCTGAAAAACATTGTACTCCAATAATATTTCAGGATGACCACTTTCTCTGGCTTATCATATATTCCAAAATCCACTACTACATAATATTTTGAAAGTTGGTTCCCCTAGTAGCTATATGAGCAACTGTCACTAGCAAAGGAAACTGCTTGATTGGGAGGTAGATGGAGTTTGGGAAAGGATTTTTTCACCCAGGTTCAAGGCTTGACAATATTCTGCTCTCACTTCTGATTCTGATTGTCATACTAATTGGCAATTGTGTAATTATGATAACTAATCAGTAAAGCTTGTGATGAGTAAGGTACTCAAAAAGTGAAGATGTACTTTGCTCATATCTAATTAATCCAATTAAAAGATCGCCTGGTGTTGAATGGTTCACTGATTCATACGAGGGTCATGTGACTTTGATCAGTATGAAACAGCAAATCTTCCATAACTTTAATTTCTTTTTTGTTTAGCCTGTAAGTGGTTTTTTTTTATTTCACTGCAGACACACAGCCTGATTTGTCTAAGCTGTCTGCTGTCACCTATAAAGGACATTTGTGTCATGTCATGTCTGAGAAGAAAGACACAAGCTTCAAATTCCTGTTCCAAGTTCAAACAAAAGTTTGCTACAGTTGTTATCCACAACAACTCTAATTGTGATATTTGCATAAAAATGTTTGCCTAAAAATAGGCTTTGAGCCTTCCTTGCTAAGGAAGCTAACTTGAGAGGCTCAAAGATGACTTCAAAGGTTCCAAAGAGGGACCATGGAGCCACAGAACAAAAAAAAAAAAAAAACTACTGGTGGCCAAACCACACAAAAAAGGGCCCTCAGTCTCTTTGGCTGCTCAGTATGAGGCTAGTCGTAGAAGATGAGAGAAGTCTCATTCCCCTTCCACCACTAACCCGAGTTGAGGGCTCCTAACCCTATAGACTTGCTTCCCACTCTGGCTCCTTTAAGTGGAAGCTGCAATGCATCAGTGTGAGTTTTTGATTCATGACTCTGAAAATTGGAGGCTTAGGAGGTTCTGCACTTTCTAATGCAGTCTCAACTGAAGGCAAGCTTTGCTTCTGCCATTTATGGAAAGTACCTGCAATGCGTTAGTTTGAGTCTTTGATGCATGGCTCTGAAAATTGGAGGCACACGAAGTTCTGCATTGTCCAATGGTGTTTCATCTGAAGGTGAGCTCTGCTTTTTCTGTCTAAGGGCAGTACCGTGCCAGCCTGCAGAGGTCCAGTCTGAGACCTTCAGTAGTGACCACCAGGGTCACTTTCTGAGGTGGAGTTGTATAGGCGAATCACCTACCTATTTACTCAACATGTTAGTCATGTCAAGGTGATCAAGCACTTCAGCTCCTCTCCGTTTATAAAACTATCTGTGTTTCCCTTTCCAATTATTATCTAGACTCCATTTACAGCCAGGATAGTAATTTTGGGCTGCCCCCGTAGTCTCTTTAAGGGATAGAAACCCATTCTATCCTACTTGGACCTATTTAATAATGCTTGGTTGTCTTTTTAGAAGAATAAAATAGAAATAGGTGGTTCCTTTTTTCTCCCTTTTCTGTTGAAGATGATCCTTAACTTGAGAGTCCCACTTGTGTGACATGGTATGCTTGTCTCATCCAAGAAAGTGAAAGTTGTAACAGTCGTTCTAAAGATAGTTCATCAGTTGTCACAGAAAACCACCCGTCTCCCCTTCAGATTTCTCCCCCCTCCCGGGTCAAAGCTAAATGAATGAAATCAAGGAAAACTGCAGATTCTCTCCATTTGTTACTGAATGTAGTCATGCAACCCACTTGGGTGACTGGTGAAGTGTCTTCAGGGAACACTTGTTATAGGTAAATGAAGTTCAGTAAAACAAATTATTTTCTGTTACTTTGAAGGATGTGTACATTAGGGATGATGTGTACCATCCCCAGTAGCTTCTAAGTCCTAACTAGGCTCTCTCCAGGGACTTACAGTTCTAGATGAGCACAGTGGGGGTAGAATGCAGCACCAAAACAAAAGCTCTGTCCAGGATCAATTAACTTGTGTATACAGTGTTATATACTGCTATAGGGAAGCATATTAACCTATTCAAATTTGATTGTGTAGATTTAAATGAAGTTTAAATTTAAAAACTCATTTATCCAGTTTTAGCTACTGGTATGTTTTGAATACATCGTCCCTTTTTGCACATGAGCACTGCCAGTTTTTCAAGGTTAAAACTTAATTACAAATATGATTCATTCCTTGGCAAGCAGTATTTAAATTACATTTCGCAAAAATCATTCACTTGAATCTGACTTTTAGAGAGGTCATTAAAATTGCTTTATAAAGCTACTTTAAAAAAGTCAGCATGATAATTCATTTGCACAGTAGAGACAGCAAGTTGTTTTAAAGAAAAACAAATTTTACATGCTTAATAGAAGGTTGTCTCAATCAAACATTTCTATTTATTACATTTTAAATGGTATATTCTTACCTCTACCCAATTTCTGTTCATATTACGTTCATTGTACTACAGCTGTGTTTAATTTTCGAGCGTCGTTTACTGAAATCATGTTGAGCACTTGTTATATCCTGTGTTACTACAGTGTTCTTTGTGACAGTGAGGAACCCTGCATATTACAATACATATGTCAGATATGCTTAATGTATATAAGATTCCAGGTTGCCCAGGTGCTTATAATTTGGTAGCTGGTACTTAATGGAAAAGATGCTAGTGGGGCCTGAGCTGGGGAGCTTAAGATATGGCATCTAGGTAAGTGAACTGGAGTTGTAGCAGCTGTTACTGGCAGGGCTCAAATCAGAAAGAGGAAGTTGCAGAGTTCTGTAGCTAGCAGAACCCTTGAGCTAGGCTACAGAGGAGCACAATTGGGGAGAGAGGAAGAAATTAGGAGGGAAGAGAGGGCGCTGAAAAGGATGAGAAGGGACTCCTTCAGGAAAGGAGAAGAAAAGGTAAAGCAAAGAAATATTTAAAGGAAAAGAGGCAAAATAATTAACAAAAAAATAAAACAGTGAAAAAAAACAAAAGAATAACATTATCAAGAAACAAGGAGCAAAAAAGCAAAACAAAACCATTGATTTGGCACCTGTGTTTTCTAAATAACTTTTTACCCCACTTTATATATTTTACTTTATATATTTAATAACAGGTAGCCAGTGAAATGAATGTCATTTACCTGTTCTGTGCATGTATTCTCAGTAATTATTATTCTGTGATGTATTGTGTGATAAAGACAGAAAGAACACAAATAAAAAGTGAGGTTAATTTGCAATGGTTAGCTTAGCTTAGTCTAGAACTGGTGTCTTCTGATGTAAGGTAGCAAGTCCTTACTGATTATAGGAAGACTTGTCTATGAGCAAATAATATTCTTTCCTCAGTTTACGAGTAGGGGGATCCATTACCTGCTCTCTATTCCTTTAGCCTGTTGCTTGGTATCTCATCCTACTCCTTGTATAGCCGGCCTTTTACCACGTATGTCATATACCTATTACAATTTTTTTTTTAAAGATTCTGTCTAGCTGTGATTAAAACACCACTTTGATAAATGGTACTGTGCATTTAAATTTTATTGCACAGTGTTATGCAGAATATGATTCAACCACCAGGATTCACAAGGTCACAATGAACATTAATGTGAATGAACATTAATGTGTAGGACTTGGCATTGGAACTTGTATTATGGGGCAGCATTCTAAATCATATTTAAAAAGAAAATGGCTTAGAATAGCCGAATTACCTTCCGGAGTGGACATTTCATCAAGCCAGTGGAGAAATAGGGCCTTCAGTTTCATTCTATGCCTTCTGACCCTCCTCTACCAAAATACGTGTGTGTGCACACATTTTTGTTCCAAAATATTAGCATTTTTTTTTAGATTTTGCATTATATAGAATATGTAGCTTGATTCTAAGTAACATTATTGGTTAGACACAGTTGTTAATTCAATGAAACAAAAATTAATTGCTTAGAATTCCTATCTTCTAATCTGAGATATTTCTGTATTATTTTTAAGATTGTAGGTACCCTAAACCAGAAAAGTTTAGAATAAAATAGTATTATCAGGTTAAAGACTCAAACTGAAGTTATTATGGGAGTATTTCTATAAGAAGCCACCTAGATTTAGGTGGCAAGTACGTACGTAATTGCTTTTTTTCCAGCTACACGCTATGCTGTGAGTATCCACCAATATTTGATGGCGTGCATTTTCTCCAAAGTCAAGCAGGCTTATTTATTCTCACAAGTGGATGATGCCAACCAACGTCGTCCGGTCTGGGACTTATAACAAGTAGTAGAGCTTTGTGAAGTGCGAGACACACTCCACTGCACATGCGCGAGTGCCTTCCCACCCACTATGAGAACACAGTCTCCTCAGTTCTTTTTCTACCGCAGTGAGGAGAGGGCATGTTTTATACTGTCTCCACACATTGCTCGGTCCTAAAGACCTTTTTTGTGCCATTTGGCAATTTTTTTCGTCTTTAAATTGTGTTCCCAGGTGTGGAACCTCCTTTTTTGTCTTTCCCTTAACATTTTTTAGTTTATTTTGCCCAGTTTTAAGTTTCCTTTTTCGTCATCATTTGGCCGCTTTTAGGCTTTGACTTGGTGCTGTTTACCAGCCAAATGTCGAGATACGGGAACACATGGATTCCCAGTCTGCATAGCGATTTTTCCCTTCATTTTTTTCCATGCCTTACCCCTTTTTAAGGCACCATCGCTTTGTTTAATTTAGCTGAGAAATTTTTTCTTCCATGTCCACGAAGGTTCCCAGTGGCTTTAAGCACTGTACCTGGTGCAATCGGACGATCTCTGTGATGGACACCCATTCTTGGTGTCTTGGGCCAGACCATAACCCCACTAACTGTGTTTTCTGTTTTCACATGAAGAGGAGGACCCAGGTTTCCTGAGAGGCTCAACGAGAGAGCATTTTTGGAGCCAAGTCCGGAGGCATTGGCATCGATGAGCATCGCACTGGCTTTGGGAGCATTGGTAAGCATAGCTGCTGCTAGACCCTTAGCCACTGGGAGCAGTGAAGCATTGAGTGGGTCTCCACCTGCCTTGAGGCCTGCAGGGCCCCCGGGATTGTCCATCGTTGGACCCAACCCCGAGGTGGCATGTGGATGCGATGTTCTTGTCAGCACCTAGGAGTCTCAGTGACATGCTTCGGGCGAAGGTCAAGAAGCATTGTCATTGATCACCCTCGACACATGGTGCTGGGAGCTCCAGGGCGTCGAAGGATTCAGCACCCAAGAAGCCTCGATGCTGGGAGGACCACTCCCACTCCATACAGGCGGTGCTGATGCACCACTCCCAGCAGCCAAGACCCAGCCCTGCATCGACCCCGTCAGTTCCTCAACCTGCGTCTGAACTGGCACCCCAGCTTTTCCTGGTGTTGGTCCTCGATGAGCGCATCCGGGCCTTGTTCCCTGAGCTGCTGGATGGACTAATGCAATGATGTGATTGGCATCAGGGCTGCTTGCGCCTACCCTGCCTATCATTGTGGCCCTGCTTGGCTCTCAGCCTGAGGCGTGGCCTCCGACACAGCTTGTGGCTCTGGTGTCGACTGCACCCAAGCCAGCACTCCCTCAACGTTGATGGAAGAAGCTCTGCCAGAGTCAAGGTGGGAACCGACTTCTCGATGCCGTTCTCAATGACATGGTTCCTCTACATCGAGGCAGGTTCGGTCTCGACACTCCCATCAGAAGGTATTGTCTGACACCGAAGAGGAGCGCTCATAGGATTCAGAGGAGGATCCAAGGTACTTTTCCTTGGATGAGTCATGGAATTCCCTCTGAACCCTCCCTTCCACCTGAAAGGAGAAAGTCTCCCCTGGAGAGCCTTTCATTCCCATCTTTTGTTAAAGAAATGACTGATGCCATTCCATTTCCTTTGGAAGTGGAGGACGAGCCCAGGGCCAAGATGTTCGAGGTCCTGGACTACACATCTCCTAGGGAGACTGGGACTGTCCCTCTCCATGAGGTACTTCAGAGAGTCTCCTCTGTCGGTCCCGGTCATGCCCAAGAAGATCGACACCCAGTATCGGATCCACAGTGCACCTGATTTTGATAAGCTTCAGTTGCCTCACAATTCCATGGTGGTGGAATCCGCTCTCAAAAGAGCCAGGAGTTCCAGGCACTATACCTTGGCACACCCAAGTAGAGAAGCTAGAACTCTGGATTCTTTTGGGAGGAAAATGTACTAGGCTTCAATGCTCATCTCCCAAATACAAGCATACCAGCTGTTCACGAGCATCTACTTGTGAAACTCGGTGCGCAAGTTGTCAGTCCTGGCCGAGACACTCCCTCCAGAGCAAGCCGAGTCACTTCACCAGCTGGTCAAGCAGCAGAAGGCGTGTTGAAAGTTCATGGCCAGGGATACTTTTGATGTGGCATCCAGGATCTCTGCTCATAGCAATGCGCAGACTTTCATGGCTGCGTGTTTCTGACTTGGAGCATTCTGTCAGCAGAGGTTGGCAGATGTACCATGCCAGGGGGGACAACCTTTTTGGAGAGAAGGTTAAGGAGGTTGCTAACCAAATCAAAAAACATACTGATACCATCTCTTTTTGCTCCCACCGAGCGCCTTCTACATCTACCTCCTCAGCTAGGAGACCTTTGGCAAGCCAAGGAGGAGTACCTATTACTGTCAGAGGCGTAGGTACAACCCTTTGGCTCACCAGCGTATTCAGGTTCAATCCCAGCGTGCTTATTCACATCAACAGTGTTAACCAAAGGCCCTATTGCTCCCCAGTCAAAGCAAGGGACAAGCTTTTGACTGGCTCCAGAAGAGCATAGCCACAGTAAAAGTGTCTGTCCCAGATGACCTGCTGGTCAGGGGGAGGCTGAAATTTTTCCATGAAAGGTGGCCCATTATAACCTCCAACTGGTGGGTTCTTCAAATAGTCTGCCTCGGATATGCACTCAGTTGGTATCTAAAACCTCCAAATTGCCCACCAAGCTCATTCATTCAGCTCTCTGTACAGGCAGATACTTGCAGAGGAACTCTTAGCCCTTCTGAAGGCCTTAGGGTTGAGCCTGTTCCACCAGAGGAGGAAGGGCGGGAATTCTATTACAGGTACTTCCTTGTGCAAAAGAAAACAGGGGGAATGTGTCCCATTCTAGACCTAAGGGCCCTGAACAAATTCCTAGTGCGTGAAAAATTCAGGGTGGTTTTCCTGGTCACCATTTCTCCCAATGATTCAGAAAACAACTTGCTATTCTCGCTGGACTTAAGGATGCATATACTCAACATCCTGATACTTCCAAACCACTAGATGTTATCTTTGAGTTTGGCTGGGAACTCATCACTGCCAGTACCACGTGTTGCCGTTTGGTCTCGGTCAGCTCACAGGGTCTTCAACAAATGTCTAGCTGTAGGTGCAGCATTGCTACACTGACTGAGAGTCCATGTGTTCCCGTATCTCAACAATTGGCTGGTAAAAGCAGCACCTCTTCGAATGGTGCTCAGGAGTCCATGCGCATGACTATTTGGGTGCTCGAGCTACTAGAGTTCATTTTAAAATACCCAAGTCCCATCTCCAACCCTGTCCAGCGATTAGAGTTCATAGGAGCTCTGCTTGATTCACAGAAAGTTCATGCATACCTTCTGGAGATGAGAGCAGATAGTCTTGTTGCACTCACTTCCAAGGTTTCGAGCCTCTCAGCAGGTCACAGCTTGGCAGATGTTGAGATGTTGGGCCACATGGCTTCCACAGTGTACATTACACCCATGACATGTCTTCACATGAGATCAGCTCAATGGACTCTGTCTTCTCAATGGTATCAAGCCACAGAGAGCCTGGAAGATGTCATCTAAGTGTCCCCAGAACTTGTATGCTCTCTTCAGTGGTGGACCATTCGTTCCAATTTGGTTCTGGGACTTCCATTCCAAATTTCTGAGACACAAAAGGTGCTGGCAATGGATGCATTTCTCCTGGGATGGGGGGGGGGGGGGGGGGGGGCTCATGTAGATGGGCTTCACACTCAAGGTGTTTGGTCCACCCAGGAAACAAATCTTCAGATCAGTCTCCTGTGATTTGGAATGCTGTAAAGGCTTCAGAGATTGGCTGTCTCATCAAATTGTGCTCACCAAACAGACAATCAGGTTGCAGTGTATTACACCAACAAGCAGGGAGGCACTGTATCACACCCTCAGTGTCAGGAGGCCATCCAGATGTGGCATTGGGCTTGCCAACATGGCATGTTCCTTCGAGCCACTTAACTGGTGGGAAAAAAACAATACCCTGGCCGACAGACTGATCAAGGTAATGCAGCCACACAAGTGTTCTCTCAGTATGGGCATAACCTGCAAGATCTTCCAAGCGTGGGGCACCCCCTTGGTGGATCTTTGTGCCACTCAGATCAACCACAAGGTCCCTCTGTTCTGTTCCAGGCTTTAGGCCCAAGACAGACTAGTGTCAGATGTCTTCCTCTTCATTTGGGGGACAGGCCTTCTGGATGCGTATCCTCCCATATCTCTAGTTGGGAAGATTTTGTTGAAATTCAAGCAAGGCCGTGGGAACCATGATTCTGATTGCGCCATACTGGCCGTGGCAGATATTGTTCCCTCTACTTCTGGAGTTATCCTCTGAAGAACCGTGGAGATTGGAGTGTTTTCTGACCCTCATCACACAGAACATGGGTTCTCTTTCTGCATCCCAACCTCCAGTCTCTGGCTCTCACAGCTTGGATGTTGAGAGCCTAGAATTCACTTCCTTGGGTCTTTTGATGGTGTCTCCCGGTTCTTACTGAATTCCAGAAAAGACTCCACTAAGAGGTGCTATTCTTTCAAATGGGGGAGGTTTGTCTTCTGGTGTGAGAGCAAGGCCCTAGATCCTCTTGCTTGCCCTACACAGACCTTGCTTGAATACCTTCTATACCTATCAGTCTGGTCTCAAGACTAACTCTGTAAGGGTTCACCATAGTGTAATTAATGCTTATCATCCACTTGTAGAAGGTTAACCCATCTCAGGACAGCCTCTAGTTGTTCGCTTCATGGGAGGTTTGCTTTTGTCAAAGCCCCCTGTGAAACCTCCACCAGTGTCATGGGATCTCAGCGTTGTCTCAGCCAGCTGCCATCTGAAGTATTTGACCTGGATGGTCATTTTCTTGATGGCTATTGCTTCAGGTCTTAGTAGGTCATGCACCTTATACTAATTTTCATCACCACAGAGTAGTCCTCCACACTCACCCTAAGTTCTTCTGCCAAAAGTGGTGTCCGGAATTCCATCTGGACCAGTCGATTGTCTTGCCAATATTCTTTCCCTGACATCATGCCCATCCACAGTTCTACACTTTGGATTGCAAGAGAGCATTGGCCTACTACATGGAGCGGACCAGGCCCCACAGACAGTCCTCCTCGCTTTTTATTTCTTTTGATCCCAATAGGATGGGGTCACCATTGGGAAACGCATCACTTCTAACTGGCTGGCCCTAGAGGGTCATGTCACGGCTCATAATGTCAGAGCCATGGCTACGTCAGTAGCCCACAAGGTCAGCCTCCATTGAAGAAATTTGCAAGGCTGTGACATGGTCTTCAGTCCACACATTCACATCACACTACTACCTTAAGCAGGATACCTGACACGACAGTCGGTTCTGGCAAACAGTGTTGCAGAATCTGTTTGGGGTGTAGAATCCAACTGCACCCTCTTAGGCCCAGGCTGCACTCTCATTCAGATTGTATGTAGTTTCAGGTTAATTGGTGTTATGTCCTCACCATTGTGAGGCTCAATTGACCAATGTTTGTTGTTTTTGGTGAGCCTGGATGCTAGGGATTCCCCACTTGTAAGAATAAATAAGTCTGCTTGTCCTGGGAGAAAGCAAAGGTACTTACCTGTAAGCAGGTGTTCTCCGAGGACAGCAGGCATTATGTTCTCACAATTCCTCCCACCTCCCCTTGGCGTTGTCTCCTTTATTATTTTTATTTATTTTTGCTGTAGTATTAAACTGAGGAGACTGCTTTCTCACAGCGGGTGGGAAGGCACTTGCGCAATGAGCAGTGAGCGGGTGGAGAGAGTCTTATGCTTCACAAAGCTCTACTTATACTTGTTATAAGTCACAGACCGGGAGCGACGCAGGTCGGCATCACCCACTTGTGAGAATATAAAGCTTGCTGTCCTCGGAGAAGACCTGCTACAAGTAAGTACCTTCTCTTTGCTGGTGAGCATTCATATAGTGGAGTATGGATGGGGTACACAGCTATGTATGTAGATTGTACAATACTGTAATTTATGCACATACTTTCTAGGGATGGGCTGTCATTGCAAGCCACTGCTTGCCCTAGGATTGGTAGCATGGAATGTTGCTACTAATTGGTTTCTGATAGGTACTTGTGACCTGGATTGGCCACTGTTGGAAGCAGGATTCTGGGCTACATGGACCATTGATCTGACCCAGTATAGCTATTTTTATGTAAGTGTCAATGACATATTGTTTACAAGCAAAAGCATGTAGAAAAATAAAGCTTTACCATTTTGTATTGTTTTCTATGCTAATTATAGTTATATTCACTTACATTCTGCATATAACTATGTGGATAACAAGAAAACATACACAATCTTGAACAAAAAATATCAAAAACATAGATATATTAAAAATAATAAAAAGAACATTCCACATGAAAATTAGCCTTCAGAACTGCTGAAAAATGTACACATAATTCTCAGGTCTAAAATGCCAGACCAAACAAATGTGTTTTTAACAATGTTTTAAATTTGAATAGTATCTGACGTCAACCTAATCTGTGCCGGCAAAGAGTGCCACAATTGTGGACCTGCAATTGAAAAAGGTTTTTTCCTTGTTTCTTCAAAATGAATTTTTGTAATGCTGAAATAACCAATAGATCTGTGCATAAACTAATCTCAAAGGTCTAAATGGTTGGTAAATCTTAAGAATTGTTCTCAAAATAATGTTCAGATTCCAACTTCAAAGCCTTATGAATTAGCAATAATATTTTGAACTGAATTCTCATTTCCACTGACAGTGGAAATCCTTCAAGATTGATGAAATATGTAGAAAACGTGACTGCCCAGATACTAACCATGCTACAGAGTTTTGGATAACCTGCAATGCACCCTCTTTGCAAATACTATACAGTTTGCAGAGAGAACACGCACTCTTTCACGATAATGTGCGCACAAGCAAAATAGTGCACACGTGTGCACTCTTTTGGCAGAAGGTGTGTACTCTTGCAAAGAGGGTGCATTCCTACTGACATTGCCCCTGAATCGAAAATTAAGACTATCCAAACAAAACGAACAATGTTGCAAATGACATGGGGAAACAAAACAAAAATTGTTACCAATGCATTTACAATGTAGGTGCAATACATGTACACCAGCTGTATGGCAGATGCAAGTGCTCATGCTTAAAAGAGTGGAGGAGTAGCCTAGTGGTTAGTGCAGTGGACTTTGATCCTGAGGAACTGAGTTCAATCCCACTGCAGCTCCTTCTGTCTGGGCAAGTCACTTAACCCTCCATTGCCCCTGGTACAAATAAGTACCTGAATATATGTAAACCGCTTTTGAATGTAGTTGCAAAAAACCTCAGAAAGGTGGTATATCAAGTACCGTTTTCCCCTTTCCCTAAAACATAGGTGCATATTTGACTTGTTACACTAGTATTCTATAAAGGACAGTAGGCACATACTTTTGTTTATGGACTACACTCCAAATAGGCCCTATTATTGGTGCCTAAAAATAGACAAACTGTTATAGAATTACCCTTCACATGCCAAAAAAATACTTCCCAGTTTCAAAGGGCATTGTTGCTGAGTCCAAAAAGTTATGATTGTCATTTGAACTGAATTCCTGTGATGTAGCCAGTTGACACCCAACATTCTCTTTGTTTCAAAAGTCTATTACCCCCCCCCCCCCCCACACACACACACACACACCAGTGGCGTAGCCAAGGGTGGGCTGGGGTGGGCCCAGGCCCACCAACTTTAGGTTCAGGCCCACCAAGTAGCAGCACACCTATAATGTGGCTGGCAGGGACCCCAAGCCCTACCAGCCAAAAACTCCCAACAACTGTTTGCTGCCGGTGAAAATCTGCTATTTAAAAGGTATACAGGGGAGAGGGGATGTTTGAAAGACCATATGGCATGCAGGCGAGAGGAAGAAACCAAATCACTTGTAGGACAAGGTAGAGTTCTGGCCCACCCACCTTGGGTCCAGGCCCACCCAAACTTGGGTGTCTGGCTACGCCTCTGCCACCCCCCCCCCCCCCCCAGTAAGAAAACAAATCTCAGAAATAAACAGCATGATCACTGTGTCAGCTGAGAAAACAATTTCCAAAATAAGTAATAGGATTTTGTTTAGTTATTTTTAATTTGTTTAGTGTGAGAGATGTAATAGCCAGGTAAGAGATTTCCTGCTATTCCTTCCTTAGGCTCTTGGCTTCTGAACTCTGGGGTTAAAGCTATCTGAGTGAAAGAATAAATAATATTATGAAGTATATCAAAGTTTGCATTGTCATGAGACAGTATCTTTTCAAGTCTTAAAATGTATTACAGCAGACACAGGAATGCTGAGACCAATATTAAAGTAATGTAAAGTGCTCTATTATTGCCTATTCTTTGCTGACGTCATCCAAGAGATGGGGTGTAAAAGATTTCCTGTTCATTCTGTTGTCAAATATTTGGTTAATTAGGCTTTAGGTTTTATAAATTATGAAAATACAAAAGTGTGTTTTTGTGTGTGGGGGGAAATTCTTGTTTATTGCTGGCTGTATTTATTTCAAGCCTTTCCAGAGCATAGAACAGTTACTCTGCATTTCTTTCAAAGTTCAAAAAAAACATGGTGGCATTCATTGAAGTGCTCAGACCCACCTTCCCCAATCATATGGAAAAGTACTAACTGAAATCTATAGTTGTCCATTTCACCTATTAGTGAACAAAATGTGACTGTGAAAGAATTAAAAAAATGTAAAGATTAGATAGGAAAGTCTGAAAATAAATATCTGACTTGATGCTCTTTCTGCTAAAATAATTGACAGTATGCAGGGTAATCACTGTCATTTGCTGTATTGAATGATTTTAAAGGACAGATGGATTGTCTAGCATGTCTTTTTATTTTAGACAATTGAAGACAACGAGGTGTACTTGCCCAATGACGAAGTATGGGTCTATGAAATTGATAGTGGATTATGGTAAGACAAACCACATACTGTGTGCAAATCAAACCTTTATTGTTTGTCTAGTTATAATCATATTTGTTGTTATAGAATAATGTTTGGTGCTGGATTACAGTTAGAGAGTAGTACGTATGACAGAAATTTCCTGTGTAGACAGTATGGATGCCCATAAACAGGTGTACATTTCAGTTCCCTTTACATTTACTTGCAATGTTTTGCATGTCTTTTATGTCTGACTTTCAATTTTATTCCTTGCCTATCTTCCAAATACTCACCTTTTCCATGCAATTATTGCTATAGCAGCACTAGTAATATCCTAAAGAAGAAAGTAATATTCTGCAGATTTATCTGTTTGTACATGTTTGGAAACCAAGTCTTGAAATGGAACTTCTACATATAGCTTAGTGTGGTTGAAACCAAGAAGGTATTTGTATATCAGTGATGGCCAAACTTTCCATCCTAGAAACACTTACAAGCTATAATCCACATGAGCCATCAGTTAATAAAATAATTTTAAAATCTAAGTCCTTATCTGCTGCCTTGCACTCCTTAAGTGCACTGAAGGGCTGGTGGAGGCTTAAATTTGCATACATATTACTGGTTGTCCTGCTTTGTACTTTGGATATTTCTGATTAAATGGCTATAAGAATTTACACTGTGACCCAGCTCTGGGCTGTGCCCTGTGTACTACATGATGAGATGATCACCATGATACTACGGCAATGAACAAGAAATGAAGTACAGTACAGCCGATGTAAATGGGATCGGCCCATTATCGGATATATAAAAAGTCGGATAACAAGAAAAACATTGAAAATACATAGAAAATGTGTATTTCAGGTGCTTGCATTGAAAGCAGGATCTCAGTACCAGCAAAGCCAATCAGTAATTTACATTTAAACAGCACAACATAAAAAAAAAAAAAAACAGAGTGAAAACATGCAGTAGATTGAAAACATTCAATATTATTTGGAAAAACAAATTGCAAGTATGCTAAAAATGGGATTTTTCATTTTTAAATTTAAAAATACTCAAAGAAATACATTTGGGTTGGAAGTACAGGAAATTATTTCAAAAGAAATCTTGTGGTATCCTGATGCTATACATTCTTTTTTTTACCCTTTTGCTATTCTTTTGTGACATGAATTTGAAAGTTAGAGCCTTGGAGGGCACCTCTGCAAAATGGCTGATGTTGGTTTGTTGTTGTAGATTGTTAGTGCAACTTAACCAGTCTTCCTATTTCATTGTCCAAGCCTATGGCTGTACACTAGTGGTAAACAAAATATTAGCCATTCCCCTATGCCACTTTAAATGAAGGCTGTACTATTACAGTGCAGTAATCTGTTGGCACACTATACAGTAATTCTTAATTATCCGACCTTCACTAATCCGACCAACCGGCATATCCAACAGACCCCCCCCCCCCCCCCCCCCGATGTCATTGCGACTTTTTTTTTACACTTTCCTGACACCTGGCTCACTGGAAGGGTAGACCTGCCTCTGTTTGGATTAGCTACTGAGTCCCTGTTTTCACTTCAACACTTATAAATGATTCCCAGCCAACTTTGAAAAAAGCCTGAGCTATTCTGCCACCATCTTGCTGTGCAAAGTTGGTGGACTCTTATTCTAAAAGTGTTATTGCTGGAAAAGAAACTTCTATAAGGTATTGAGTTAGAGGGTATATTGATTTGTCCAATAGAGACTTTTTGTTTCCTAATTTCTGACTAGAGATCTATAATTATTCTTTCATATTTAAAGTGTAGAGTATGTTGTGTAGATCAGAGAAACAAACTTCTGCTTTAATGCATTTTGGAATTAAATTTTCTAGGCAGCAGAATGGGGAAAATGTGTAAAAGATGTGAAGGTTTTTACAAGGGTGGGGGGTGTGTGTGTATATCTATATATATATATATATACATACATGTGTTTTTTTTTTATATTTCTGCCCTCACTGGTCTTCCTTGTATTCTGAAGTATCCAGACAGCATAGTTATAAGTTTACAGGTGACAGTAGTTTATTCTGTGACTGAAAATTTGTTTATGTATTCAGTGCGATTTATTAATCACATCTACATAATGCTTGAAGCGATTCACAAAAATAAAATAAATTCCTTGACATCACCGACAGATCAGTCCAAAAGTTGTGGGTTATGCCCGTTTGCCAGCAGGTGGAGATAGAAAACAAAGAATTGAACTTTGCCATATAGGTGGAAGACAGCAGCTCCTGGACTGCTCTGCAGATGCTTGCTCCTGGTCCAGTAGACCTGGTTCCAGTTGAGTTGAGAGTTTTAAGTATTTATCTTCTGTCTAGTGGGCATACCTAGTGGTACTAGGTCTCTCCCTCCCCTCTATATTCCTCCTCCTTTCTCCTCTGACAGCTCCTTTCCTCCTTTGTAAAAAAAAAAATGGGAGAAGTGATTACAGGCTTTCTGCCTGCCTTACTCTATGCTTATAGAGAAGGCTTGCATATACCTGAAGGGGAAAATTGCTTCAGATGGGTAAGTCTGTTGGCTTCGTGTATTTTCTTCAGCTCCAGGCTGATTGTTATGGCTGTGCCACTGAGTCTGTTAAGAGGTGTTTCTGATGCAGTGCTTGGAAGAGCAATATCAGGACACTGTTCTTCTTGTACAAGTTTTCCCTGCCAATGCCAGGAATCTGTTTCTGAGGCTGAGGATGTACCTGACTCAGTCCATAGAAACAGAGAAAAATGAAGGCAGATAAAGATTCAGTGGCCTATCCAATCTGACCATCCATACCATCTACTATCCCTTCCTCTCCCTTAGAGATCCTATGTACTTGTCCCAAGCTTTCCTGAATTCAGATACAGTTTTCATTGCCACCACCTCCACCAGGAGGCTGTTCCACAAGTTTACCATCCTTTCCATGAAGAAGTATTTCCTCAGGTCACTTCTCAGTCTATCCCCTTTCACTTTCATCTTGTGCCTCCTCATTCCAGAGCTTACGGGGTGGGGTGGGGGGGCCTACAACCTGGTTCGTACTAGAGAAGACGATGAATGGAAGATCTCCTTTAACACACGTGATGGACACTATGAATACTTAGTGATGCCCTTTGGCCTTTGCAACGTACCTGCGGTATTTCAACATTTTGTAATTGATATTTTCAGGAACCTACTCTATTCCTAAGTCATCGTATACCTGGATGATATCCTTGTATTCTCTTCTACTGTTTCTGACCACCCTACTCATGTATGCAATGTCCTCCAATGACTTCAGGACAACTACGTATACGCAAAATTAGAAAAATGTGCTTTCCATCAAATTACTATACCTTTCTTAGGCTACCTTATTTCGGCCTCTGGGTTACAAATGGATCCAAACAAATTCCTAGCCATTCAAAATTGGCAACGCCCTACTGGACTTCAGGCTCTCCAGCGTTTCCTTGGATTTGCCAATTACTCTATCATCGCCGCCCCTTGTACAGCTCTAACGAAGAAGGGGGCCGATCCTTCTCATTGGCCACCAGTGGCTGATCAGGCTTTTGAATGACTGAAGAAAGCCTTTCTTACAGCTCCAATACTTCAGTGACCAGACCCACTATTACCATTCACCCTTGAAGTGGATGCTTCTGCTGTCGGGGCAGGTGCCATCCTCTCTCAAGCAGTGCCAGGAGAATGATTACATCCCTGTTTTTTTTTCTTCCCTAACAAGTTTTCGTCCACAGAATGAAATTACACTGTCGGAGACCATCAACTTTTAGCTCTAAAATTGGCTCTAGAAGATTGGAATCATCTTATGGAAGAAGCAGCCCACCCTTTTACTAGAAATGGGGGGAAGGCCGACAGTCGCTCAAAAGAGCATGGTTCGGGATAAGGTATCTTTCAAAGATATCACCATAACAGGGAAGATAGAGTATCCTGATAGTGAGGTTGCAAAAGAGATTGTAGTAGATCGGGTATCTTTAAATAACAATAAAAATCAGACAAAAGATTGCCAATTAATACTGTCAAGTACTAAGCATGATGTACTTAGGAACAACAAACATAGTTTGAAATGTCTATATGCGAATGCCAGGAGCCTAAGAAATAAGATGGGGGAGTTGGAATATATTGCACTAAATGAAAAATTAGATATAATAGGCATCTCTGAGACCTGGTGGAAGGAGGATAACCAGTGGGACACTGTCATACCGGGGTACAAATTATATCGTAGTGATAGGGTGAATCGGATTGGTGGAGGGGTAGCATTGTATATTAACGAGAGCCTTGAATCAAATAGATTGAAAATTCTGCAGGAAACAAAACACTCCTTGGAATCACTGTGGATTGAAATTCCATGTGCAAAGGGGAAAAGGATAGTGATAGGAGTGTACTACCGTCCGCCTGGCCAGGACGAACAGACGGATGCGGAAATGTTAAAGGAAATCAGGGACGCAAACAAACTGGGCAACACAATAATAATGGGGGATTTCAATTACCCGCATATAGACTGGGTTAATGTAACATCTGTACACGCAAGGGACATAAGATTTCTTGATGAAATCAAGGACAGCTTCATGGAACAGCTAGTTCAGGAGCCGACAAGAGAAGGAAAAATACTAGACTTAGTCCTTAGTGGTGCTCATGATCTAGTGCAGGGGGTAACGATACGAGGGCCGCTTGATAACAGTGATCATAATATGATCGGTTTTGATATTGGCATTGAAGGAAGTGAAACTAGGAAATCAAGTACGCTAGCGTTTAACTATAGAAAAGGTGATTACGACAAAATGAGAAAAATGGTGAAAAAAAGACTGAAAGGAGCAGCTCGCAGAGTAAAAAACTTGCATCAGGCGTGGATGCTGTTTAAAAACACCATCCTGGAGGTTCAGGACAAATATATTCCACGTATTAGAAAAAAGGGAAAAAAGACTAAACGTCAGCCGGCGTGGCTAAACAGTAAGATAAAGGAAATCATTAGAGCCAAAAAACAATCCTTCAGAAAGTGGAGAAGAGAACCAACTGAAAGTAACAGGATAGATCATAAGGAATGCCAAGCCAAATGCAAAGCGGAGATAAGGAGGGCAAAAAAGGACTTTGAGAAGAAATTAGCGTTGGAAGCAAAAATACATAGTAAAATTTTTTTTAGATACATTAAAAGCAGGAAACCGGCCAAAGAGTCGGTTGGGCCGCTGGACGAAAATGGTGTTAAAGGGGCGATCAAGGAGGACAAAGCCGTAGCGGAGAAATTAAATGAATTCTTTGCTTCGGTCTTCACCGAGGAGGATTTGGGGGGGACACCGGTGCCGGAAAGAATATTTGAAGCGGGGGAGTCGGAGAAACTAAACAAATTCTCTGTAACCTTGGAGGATGTAATGGGTCAGTTCAGCAAGCTGAAGAGTAGTAAATCACCGGGACCTGATGGTATTCATCCCAGAGTATTAATAGAACTAAAAAATGAACTTGCGGAGCTACTGTTAGAAATATGCAATCTGTCCCTAAAATCGAGTGTAGTACCGGAAGACTGGAGGGTAGCCAATGTTACTCCGATTTTTAAGAAGGGTTCCAGAGGAGATCCGGGAAATTATAGACCGGTGAGTCTGACGTCGGTGCCGGGCAAGATGGTGGAGGCTATTATTAAGAATAAAATTGCAGAGCATATACAAAAACATGGACTGATGAGACAAAGTCAGCACGGATTTAGTGAAGGGAAGTCTTGCCTCACCAATCTAATGCATTTTTTTGAGGGGGTAAGCAAACATGTGGACAATGGGGAGCCGGTTGATATTGTATATCTGGATTTTCAGAAGGCGTTTGACAAAGTGCCGCACGAAAGACTCCTGAAGAAATTGCAGAGCCATGGAATCGGAGGTAGGGTATTATTATGGATTAAGAACTGGTTGAAAGATAGGAAGCAGAGAGTAGGATTGCGTGGCCAGTATTCTCAATGGAGGAGGGTAGTTAGTGGGGTCCCGCAGGGGTCTGTGCTGGGTCCGTTGCTTTTTAATGTATTTATAAATGACCTAGAGATGGGAATAACTAGTGAGGTAATTAAATTCGCCGATGACACAAAATTATTCAGGGTCGTCAAGTCGCAGGAGGAATGTGAACGATTACAGGAGGACCTTGCGAGACTGGGAGAATGGGCGTGCAAGTGGCAGATGAAGTTCAATGTTGACAAGTGCAAAGTGATGCATGTGGGTAAGAGGAACCCGAATTATAGCTACGTCTTGCAAGGTTCCGCGTTAGGAGTTACGGATCAAGAAAGGGATCTGGGTGTCGTCGTCGATGATACGCTGAAACCTTCTGCTCAGTGTGCTGCTGCGGCTAGGAAAGCGAATAGAATGTTGGGTGTTATTAGGAAGGGTATGGAGTCCAGGTGTGCGGATGTTATAATGCCGTTGTATCGCTCCATGGTGCGACCGCACCTGGAGTATTGTGTTCAGTACTGGTCTCCGTATCTCAAAAAAGATATAGTAGAATTGGAAAAGGTACAGCGAAGGGCGACGAAAATGATAGTGGGGATGGGACGACTTTCCTATGAAGAGAGGCTGAGAAGGCTAGGGCTTTTCAGCTTGGAGAAGAGACGGCTGAGGGGAGATATGATAGAAGTGTATAAAATAATGAGTGGAATGGATCGGGTGGATGTGAAGCCACTGTTCACGCTATCCAAAAATACTAGGACTAGAGGGCATGAGTTGAAGCCACAGTGTGGTAAATTTAAAACGAATCGGAGAAAATTTTTCTTCACCCAACGTGTAATTAGACTCTGGAATTCGTTGCCGGAGAACGTGGTACGGGTGGTTAGCTTGACGGAGTTTAAAAAGGGGTTAGATAGATTCCTAAAGGACAAGTCCATAGACTGCTATTAAATGGACTTGGAAAAATTCCGCATTTTTAGGTATAACTTGTCTGGAATGTTTTTACGTTTGGGGAGCGTGCCAGGTGCCCTTGACCTGGATTGGCCACTGTCGGTGACAGGATGCTGGGCTAGATGGACCTTTGGTCTTTCCCAGTATGGCACTACTTATGTACTTATGTACTTAGAAAAAAACATATCTACTCCCTGAATGATTAAGTACTTCTGTTGTCTGAGCTACCACGCCCTTACGAAATAAGATGGCCACCCCTCCTGTCCTTCTCACTGTAGGTGCCACCACACAATCCCCCATCCACCAATGGACCAGTTTAGCGTGATCCAAATTGGACAAATGGGTTTCTTGTAAAAAGGCTATGTCAGCTTTGTGATGCTGAAGGTGCTGCAACGTCTTAGAATGTTTGATTGGGGATACCACCCACATTCCATGTAGTAATCCTCACGACCAGTGCAGGTACCGAAACAAATACTTCACAAGGTAGGGACTATCACTCTGCAAGGTAGACCATCCCAGCCTGCGGCCTCCTTCCTCTGCCTCAGGAAAGGAGATAAACCCAACTGCGTTAACGTACCCATACTGTGAATTACTAGTCAATTTCGTGTCCCAACTAAATTGTCCCATTACCCATCCCCGTATCCCCACCTCCCACACTCTCCCATCCTCCCTCCACCTAAACCAGTCTGAATCCCACCCCAACAACAACATTCCCACAGGAAACAAGTCAGTAACCAACGCCACCTCCTCCCGAACCCCAAAGAACAATGCTTAAAAAATACCCCGGCACCAAAACAGTTGTAACCCAAAACACCCCAGCAAAAAACTCCCTTCCCGGAAACCAGGAAACTCCCTCTCCCCCTACAAACAACCCTCCCCCCTCAAGATGGGAGAGGAAAGAAAATATCATTGAGATTCCCAACTCCAGGGATGCAGACACAGCCTCCACAGCGAGGGGTTGGTGGTTGGGAGGCGAGGATAGTGGAGGGCAGACTTATACGGTCTTTGCCAGAGCCGGTGATGGGAGGCGGGACTGGTGGTTGGGAGGCGGGAAGTACTGCTGCGCAGACTTGTATGGTCTGTGCCCTGAATAAGGCAGGTACAAATCAAGGTAAGGTTTACACATATGTTTGTCTTGTTGGGCAGACTGGATGGACTATGCAGGTCTTTTTCTGCCGTCATCTACTATGTTACTATGAGGCATATTTTCAAAGCACTTTGGGAGGCTAAGTTCCATTGGTTTCTATGGAACTTTGGGAGGCTAAGTGCTTTGAAAATGAGCCTGTATGTATATCAGTTTCTCCACATTGCTTTCCCATGTGATCTAGAAAATATCAATTGTCTCTCCCCCAACAGGCCACATACCAGATCACATGTTCAGCCCCACAGGCCAACTATAAATAGAAGCAGCTTGACATCAAACCCATCCCAATTCACAGCTCAAATGAATAATAATTAAAAAAAAAATCATAAACATAAACCCCAACTTACACACAATCAAACCAAACACTCACATACTCACTCAGATATAGTGGAATTGGAAAAGGTGCAGCGAAGTGCGACTAAAATGATAGCAGGGATGGGACGACTTCCCTATGAAGAAAGACTAAGGAGGCTAGGGCTTTTTAGCTTGGAGAAGAGACGGCTGAGGGGAGACATGATAGAGGTATATAAAATAATGAGTGGAGTAGAACAGGTGGATGTAAAGCGTCTGTTCACGCTTTCCAAAAATACTAGGACTAGGGGGCATGCGATGAAACTACAGTGTAGTAAATTTAAAACAAATAGGAGAAAATATTTCTTCACCCAACGTGTAATTAAACTCTGGAATTTGTTGCCGGAGAACGTGGTGAAGGCGGTTAGGTTGGCAGAGTTTAAAAAGGGGTTAGACGGTTTCCTAAAGGACAAGTCCATAAACCGCTACTAAATGGACTTGGGAAAAATCCACAATTCCAGGAATAACATGTATAGAATGTTTGTACGTTTGGGAAGCTTGCCAGGTGCCCTTGGCCTGGATTGGCCGCTGTCGTGGACAGGATGCTGGGCTCGATGGACCCTTGGTCTTTTCCCAGTGTGGCATTACTTATGTACTTATGTAATGCAATATGTCCAAAAAGGGGAAAGTGTTCTCAAATCTCAGGCAGACAGAGAGGTATGGCACATAGAAAAGTTCCTCCCGTGCTGCTCGAATCACTGAGGACACTCCGGATGCTGCAGAAAGAACAAGTGGACTAAACAAGGGACGAAGCTGCAGCAACATGTCTGATGGAGAAAAAGGAGGGCAAGGAGCACACCCCAGGGAGCAAATGAGCAAAACTTTAGTGCAGGAACCAAACCTCTTGGCCCCTCAGAATTTTCAGTGCTTCACACTTTCCCCATGCAACTCCACAGTACCAAGCCATTCCAGGAAGATTCTGGCCTCCGCCACTGTAGTATAGTTCTTTGTAACTCCCTGGTAAGTAACCCTCAGCTTTATAGGGTTTAATAGCACAAATCTGATCTTTCTCATAACTAACTGGGAACAAATGGGCACAAAGTCCCGTCTCTGTACTGCCACCTCTGTGGAATAGTCCTGGAAACACAGCACTCTGTGGTTCTCATAGGAAAGCTCCTTACCTCCTCTAAGAGCTTGCAGCATAGCTGCTTTGTGAGTGAAGTTAAGGAGGCAGCAAATCACCACTCGGGGCCTGGAGAAAGATTGTTGAGGAAGCCCAACTAGATGCATCCACTCAGTCCGCAGGGGGCCCAGAGAAGCCAGAAGCTGCAACTGCTAAGGAAGCCAATTATCCAAAAATCCACATATATCCCGATCTCCCATCACCTCTGGCAAACCCACCAAGCGCAAGTTGTATCTTCTGGACCTATTTTCTAGGTCCTCTAATTTGTCTTCATAAGCAGTAAGCACCTATCATAGGCGCGTCTGTACCTCTTCCACCGAGAGCATGTGATCTTCCAGGGCACTAGTCCTCTGCTGGAAAGCTGTCAGTTCCTGACAGATCTGGCCCATATTGTCTTGTCGCCACTACAATTTTGTGTCTATGGGGCTTAGACGTTTATCCAAGAGCATCTCCATTGCCCCCATTACCTCCTCTGCTACTGCCGAGCTTAAAGACAGCCCCGTGGGTCTCGACAGCATGCGGGCTCAACGACACAGCCATCTTGTCATCGTGGAGCTTGCCTTTATCCTTCTCCTTTCAGAGAGCCTTTGCAGCCATAATTCACAGCAAACCAGCACCACAGGACTCCCAAAAGTGTTTCACTCTATGATGCTTTCCTGGGGCGAAAATCACCACAATGAAACGAGGTTCAGCTAACAACCGTTCCTGAGCATGGCATCACGTGACCTCACTGAAATTCTTTTTAAAAATTGTAGTTACATTGGCCACCTTGCAATTTTCAGATACTATGAACAGTTTTAATGATAAGTTACAGATTACCAATAATAGATCTGCAATTTCATTTTTGACTTCTTCCAATACCCTGGGCTGTAAGGGGAACAGCTCATACTGTTTTCTTGCATTTATCACTGTATTCCATCGAGCCCAGGTGGTTTGCTGCTCTTTAACTTGTCAGTTTGGCTTATTACATCTTCCAGAAACTTCCTTTACCTTCTAGCTGTGCCCTAATAAACTTTAACAGAGTCTTTAATTACTAAGGGTTTTTTTTGTGCCTGTACTCACCAGTACGGCTTACCAGCCCCTTTTTTTCCTGGCGAGTCGCTGACCTGCACCCTTCCTCTCGCTCCCCTCATCCCTGCAACCCTCCTTACCCTCGGTAGCTTGGTGCAGTGATTAAGAGAGGCCGCCGGTGTCAGGGCCTTCCCTCTGCAAGTCCTGCCTATGCGGAAACAGGAAGTTGAAACAACATAGGCGGGACTCACAAAGAGAAGGCCTCAATGCCGGCAGCCTCTCTTAATTGTTGCACTGGCTGATGCTGGGGGCCCAGACTCTCAAGCAGGCAGTGGGAGAAGGAGGATGGGCAGGGGGAGGAAGAATCTCTGGACATGGATAGATTGTAAGCTCTTTGAGCAGGGACCGTCTTTCTTCTATGTTTGTGCAGCGCTGCGTACGCCTTCAAGCGCTATAGAAATGCTAAATAGTAGTAGTAGTAGTAGTAGTAGTAGCGTAGCCAGACCTCATTTTTTGGGTGGGCCTGGGGGTGGACTGGGTGGGCATGACCCACATATTTCCTCTCTGTCCATCCCCTTCCCGTAAAGATAAATTACCTGGGCTGGCGGGGATCTTCGGGCCCTGCCAGCTGAAAAATCTTCTGGAGGCCCCCAAGGCTTGAGAAGTCTCATCCCTGCGCCAGTCACCAGCGTGGCGGGAAGCAGCGTTCAGCAGCATTGCCTGTGTGCCTTCCTGCCTTTTAAAACAATTCGTCTCCCCAGGCTCTGCTGCATTTATTTCTTCGCCCATCGCAAAGCGCTGCTGTTCGCACAGGCAGCTCCGCTCCCCTTTGCCGCGTCCATCTGGCCCTACGTATCCACTACAGGAAGTGGATCAGAGAGGGCCGGATGGACACGGCAAAGGGGAGCGGAGCTGCCTGTGCGAACTGCAGGGCTTTGCGACGGGCGAAGAAGTAAATGCAGTGGAGCCTGGGGAGACGAATTATTTTAAAAGGCAGGCAGGCAGGCAACGCTGCTGAACGCTGCTTCCCGGACCCGGCAGAGCCGCGGGAGAAAAGGCAGCGACAGCAGCAGGATGTTAGATGGGTGGGCCTGGAGGGAAAGTGGCTGGGCCTGGGCCTGTCCAGGCCCGCTCGTGGCTATGCCCCTGCATGGATAGCAGGGGAGGACAGGGGGGGAGAGAAAAAGCACTGAACATGGATGGCAGGGGTGGACGGGAAGGAGAATCATTGGACATGAATGAAAGGGGAGGGCAGGGAAAAGAGGGGAAATGCTGGAAATGGATGGAGGGGTGGACAGGGGAGAGAGGAGAAATGCTGGACTTGGATGGAGGAGAGGGAAGAGGGAATTATTGCTGGATTTGGATACAGGGGAAGGAAGAGAAAGGAGAAATGTTGGACATGAATGGAGGGGAGGAGAGAGGAGAAATGCTGGACATGGATGGAGGGGAGGAAAGAAAAAAGAAGAAGATGCACATGGATGGAGATGAGGGAAAGGGAAGAGAGGAGAAAAACTGCACATGGATGGAGAAAATAGGCAAAAGCTGGATCCATGTTATACCTCCTCCAGACAATTCCACGGAGGACCCAGCTTTTACTTATGGATGTAGGGCAAGAAATGAAGAAGAAAGGAGGAAAGTAAAGAAATAAATGGAAAGGAAGCCCTGGAAACAGAGGTAAGAGAACAGATAAAGAGCAGCAGAATCAGAGACTGGGACCAACATGATCAGAAAAAAAAAGTAACCAGACAACAAAGGTAGAAATAATCATTTTATTTTCATTTTAGTGTTTGGAATATGTCCAATTTGAGAATTTACATCTGCTGTCTTATTTTACACTGGGTATACTGGAGCTGTAACAGCTTACAGAAATTATTTATAATGGGGAAAAAATCACAAGTTATTTTTTTCTCCTATACTGGTATAATATTTTCAATGATGCTGTTTATATGTGCCATGGCTGGTATAATGGGTGTGGCTATCATAGGGCAGAATATATATTACTGGGGATAAATATTTAAACTCACCATGGCAGGAACATATCCTGCTATGGAAGAGATACATAGACGATGTGATCTTATTCTGGCAGGGCACTAGGGAAGAGGCCCTTAAATTTGTTGAGTATTTGAACACATTGGACACTCATGTGCACTTCACCTTTCGTATGGATAGTGAGAAAATTGAGTTTTTGGATATATTGGTCAAGAGAATGGATAATAATGAGTTCAGTACCACTATATATAGAAAACAGACAGACTGTAATTACATACTCCATTACACTAGCTTTCACCATCCTGCTCTCAAGAGAGGGGTTCCCATTAGCCAGTTTTTGAGACTTAGACGTATATGTTCAACCACAAGTGAATTTAGAAAACAAGCTAAGCCTATGACTCAAAGATTTCTGCAAAGAGGGTACCCTATGGGGGTGATTAAAAAAGCATACAAGAGAGCGTTGTATGCTCAATGTCCCTGGTTACTTATCCCCACCCCAAGATCCATAGATCGCACTTTATCTTGTGTTCTGCCTTTTTCTGTTAAAGCCTCTAAAATAGGACATATTATACATAAGAACTGGCACATCCTAAGAACTCATCCGATGTTTGCTGAGCATCCAAAAATAGCCTATTCCCGCATGTCTAATCTAGGGGAGTTGTTACATAAACCTAGAGACAATGGTAACAACCAGGGGCAACATTCACCGTGTGGGAAGTGCACATTTTGTACATTTTCCATGTCCACTCAATGGGTTTGGATCCCTGGTACCACCAAGAAATATTATTTGCGCAGCATTACTGATTGCACCAGTGTAGGAGTAGTTTATTGTATAGTGTGCCCTTGTCAAATGTACTATATAGGGCACACGAAACGCCAGTTAAAAAAACGTCTGGCTGAGCATGCTAGTAACATTAGAATTGGTAAACAAGAGGCTCCTTTGGTCAGCCACTGGATAGCACATGCTCATGAAGTAGCTGATTTAAAATGCACGGTGCTTAGACAGATCACTCCATGCAGAGGAGGGGGTGACGTCACAGCACAGCCGCTGTATATTGAACAGAGATTTATCTTCGAGTGGGATACGGTGGCTCCCAAGGGTCTGAACCTGGAGGTAGAATGGACATAGTAGGTTTTGCCCCCCAGGTGAAAATGATTCAGTGTTGATATAAGGAAGCAGTGTGATTTCCTGCTTTAGTCATTTAAGTTGCTGAGACGCTCACAGAGGGTCCTGTGCTGGACTCATGATTCCTAAGGTAGGCTGCCTTAAAATTTAAAGGTTAAAGATTTCATTATTGAATTTGATTTAGATTGAATAAGTTTGTATAGGGGTTAAAAGAGATAGATAGGAATGAAAGTAGGGAAATGTTATAGCTAAACTATGTACTGTTTTTGGTATAGGGAAATGTTCCTCCTGAAGAAGGAGTGTTCGAAATGCGGTCTCGCATCGAGGAACAAAAGAGAGAAGGTGTGAAGAGTTAGAAGGTGCTTAAAGTCTGGAAACAGTATGTAAATTCCAGGAAGCCCTTGACACACTGCACTGATTCACTCTGCTGAACTAACACTACTCCAAGAAGAGTGCTGGAGAGACTTTGTTGTGAACACTGTGCTCCTGCTTGATGTGATTTAGAAGATTTTTATGATTTATAAGGACTATAATTTGAACCTTTAAGGACGATATCTAAGACACAAGTGGAAGATTTGAAATTGAGGAAACAACAATTGGGGAGCATGTACACAGATTATGGATATATAGAAATGTGCCCACACAAGGTTTATGTGAATGGGTGTTGAAGTGAAGGGTGTGACTGGGCAAGTTCCGGAACTTACCTAGCATAAGTGGTTTTATGTGATATATGTATTGTAATAAAAGAAATTAAATATTTTAAAGGAAGAACGTTTTTTGTGATATATCATAGGGCAGAGCCATAGGTGGTGACCCTGCCCATATTGAGTACCAGTACCTTTTTTCCTACAAAAAAAAGCACTGGCTAAGCTATACTTTAAGCTGCATTTGTTAAATAAGCAGAGTAACTTTAAAAAAAAAGGCACTAAAATTACTTATTTAACTCCATGTCTACCTTTTTCCAAGTCTGAATGCAATTTCCCAGCAGATAAATTTTCAACCAGTAAAGATTTCCTCCCCTTAATAGGGTACTGTCTCAGCACCTCTTCAGGAGTGAGAACAACTGGGCTCATCCAGTTTCCTTGGTGGAATTTCCTTGGTGGTCTTCTTTACGTTCATTTGCAGTTTTATAGGTTGAATGTTCAGGCTAGAGAAAATGCTACATTTGGAGCAGTAGTTCTGGCAGCGGGGTGTCATAATCCTGCCCAATGTGAAGATTGATTTGATACATCCCATAAATTCTGGACTAGTCTAGTGGGACAAAAAGAAAGGAAAATTTTGGTCTTTACTGCTAATTTTCTTTTCATGAGTCTCAACAGATCAGTCCAGAAACCACCCTGAATATGTTCTGTTTTTTGTTCTGTCATTCTTCTCTGAAGGGTTCATGGCGACGGCTTGTCAGTGAAACACAGCCCTTAATCCCCTCTAGGAGTATTTTCAGTTTTGTTAACTAGGTTAGCTGTTTTAGCTTTTGTTTTTTTACAGGAATACAGGAAACATTTTACTCACCCCCATACCCAAAGACACAAAGAAAAGTGCCAGTGAACTAACCAACTACAGGCCAGTAGCATCCATACCCTTAATAACCAAGCTAACAGAAGGGTTGGTGACCAAACAACTCACAAACTATTTAAATAAATTCTCAATACTCCACGACTTCCAGTCAGGATTTCGGTCTAACCACAGTACTGAAATAGTACTAGTCACTCTCATGACCAAATTCAAACAAATGATTGCAACTGGAAAGAACATACTACTCCTACAATTTGACATGTCAAGCGCTTTCGATATGGTTGATCACGGAATACTACTACATATCCTTGAGTACTTCGGAATTGGAGGCAACGTTCTCAATTGGTTCAAGGGATTCCTAACCACACGATCATACCAAAGTGACATCTAACTCGACCACCTCAGCAACATGGACACCTGAATGCGGAGTCCCACAGGGATCCCCTCTTTCACTGACTCTTCAACTTAATGATGACACCCTTGGCCAAACTATTATCAAACCAAAACCTCAACCCATATATATACGCAGTCGACGTAACGATTTACATCCCATTCAACAAGATCTAAAGGAGATTTCCAACTACATCAACCAAAGTCTTCATATCATGCATTCATGGGCGGATGCATTTCGGCTGAAACTTAATGCTGAAAAAACCCAATGCCTAATACTCACCTCTCAACATAATAAGAACAAATTTACCGCCATTAACACACCAAATCTGAACCTTCCAATTTCGGATACCCTAAAAATTCTTGGAGTTACCATCGATCAACACCTAACACTCAAGAACCACGCGAAAAACACAACCAAGAAGATGTTCCACTCAATGTGGAAATTAAAAAGAGTAAGACCTTTCTTCCCAAGGACTGTTTTCCGTAACCTGGTACAATCAATGGTGCTCAGTAATCTAGACTACTGCAACGCACTCTACGCCGGCTGTAAAGAGCAAATAATCAAGAAACTTCAAACAGCCCAGAATACTGCAGCTAGACTCATATTCGGTAAGACAAAATATGAAAGTGCTAAGCCCCTACGAGAGAAACTACACTGGCTCCCACTTAAAGAACGCATCACGTTCAAAATATGCTCCCTAGTTCACAAAATCATACACGGAGATGCACCAGCCTATAAGTCAGACCTGATAGACCTACCACCCAGGAATGTCAAAAGATCATCCCGCACATTCCTGAATCTACACTTCCCTAACTGCAAAGGTCTAAAATACAAACTAATGCACGCGTCAAACTTTACTTACTTGAGCACACAGTTATGGAATGCATTGCCGCGCAACATAAAAATGATTTACGAACTAATGAACTTCCGCAAACTACTGAAGACCCATCTCTTTAACAAGGCATACCGCAAAGATCAACCAATGTGATTATACACAACTCCTCCACATATATTCAGAACTGTCTTACAATAGTTGCTTGTTATACTACTATCATGTTTTATCATTATCATGTTACCCAAGATCCTTCTGTATCACTAAATGTCTATTTTCTAATATATGTCCACCATTCATGATGTATTGTAAGCCACATTGAGCCTGCAAAGAGGTGGGATAAAAATGCAATAAATAAATAAATAAATACTGTGAGCTGTGCCTCTACAATACCTATCGTAGAGTAGAACTCACAGCTCTTAAGTCTCTGTCTCTATCTGCTTGCCAATGACCACAATCCATACATATTGGACTAGTCTGGTTGGACTCAAGGAAATAAATTTAGCAGGTAAGACCATATTTTTCCTTTATTACACTGCCCCACTGGCTAGCTGCCACATCCATATCTTAGCTCCTTTATGGAAATGTAATTAACTTACTTCACACCGCAATTCCTCAGGGAATTTTTTTCCACTAAAATGGTCCCCACCACTGAGAATATCTACACCTATTCCTGTTTCTTGAAGTATTTATTGATGTTTAGACATTTTGTTAAATGGAATGTGAAAGCTTCTTATTTTCTGACCTATAGGACAATGCATCTTATGGAAGGAGAATTACCACCCTCAATGTCAGGAAGCTGTGGCACTTGCATAAATGGCATGTTGTATATTTTTGGAGGATATGATGATAAAGGATATAGCAATCAGGTGAGGAATATTTTTAATTTGATAGTGTTCTGTAAGTAGTATTAGATTCTTGTCCCTTGATTGGTCTCATAATAATATCTTAATTGCTGCTATACTCTTTATAAGAGTTGGTGACAATGTGTGAATGATGACTAATTTTCTAAGACTGCTTGCAGATCACACAGTTGAATGTTTAAGGAAAGATAGTATAGCACTAGTTTGATGCAATATCTTCACTTCTGGAGACCCAGGAGAGCAGCGGTTTTAGATAGCAATGAACAGGTGTACTGAGGAAGCACATCAGTTGCTATATGCACGATCCAAAGAGCTGTGAGTATCTCTTTAAGCAGGATCATGAAATTAATCCAGTTTATTCATAAAATATAAAGGCCCCTGTTTACTACAACCTGGTAATAGCTCTGGTAATAGCAAGGTAATTGCAGAATCTGAGTTAGCTATTGGGACCATTACTAATACTTTTGGGAGGGCTGCTGTACAGTTAATGTGGAGAAAAAGCTGCTATGGTGTATTAACAGCACAGCTGATATTATGTGATACAGTTAACTTCACCTCTTGAAGTAGCATTACCTGTTCTGCATTACCTGCTGTGTTAACATTATCTGTTCTGCAGTCTGGATCCATTTCCTGCCCCAAAATGAAAGTTTGCATGTTATCTATTTAACACTTCAATTAGCATGTGCTAACAGTTAAGTACTGCACTATTAGTATATAGGCCTAAAAGGTGTGGTCAATATTTAAAGTGATTTAACCAACCTGTTCGGGGCTAACCAGTCATTTTCAGTGGTACTTAACTGGGTAGCGTTGCTGAAAATGTCCAGTTAGCACCTATTTCAAAAACTGGTGTTCTGAGGGCATTCCAGGGCAGTCTCAGCACTTGGCCAGTTAAGTGCCAGTATTCAGCACTTAATTGGCCAAGGTAACCGCATAAATAAAACCACATAAAAGTCAGTCCTATCTTTATGCAGTGCCCCATAACCAGTTAAGTGCTGAATATCACACTTAACCAGCTATGCCAGTGGTTCCCAAACCTGGTCCTGGAGGCACCCCAGCCAGTCAGGTTTTCAGGATTTCTACAATGAATATTCATGAGAGAAATTTGCATGCACTGCCTCCACTGCATGCAAATCTCTCGCATGAATATTTATTTTGGATATCCTGAAAACTTGACTGGCTGGGTGCCTCCAGGACCAGGTTTGGAAACTACTGGGCTATGCATTAGCTGGCTCTGCAAACCTGGAAATTCAGTGCTGAAGTCTGGACATGGCCTAGCATTGAATTTCCAGGCATAATGCCAGCAGTGGTCAGCAAATCACCGAACGCTTCCGGCTGAATATTGGGCCGCTCTCTTTATTAGATTAATTAAAAAATTTTCAAATGGAAGCTTTCAGAACTACTAAGGTTCCTTGCTCATGCAAGAAATTAAAAGGACTCTTCACTTATTCTGTTATTTATATTACTGGTGCTAACTTGGTTATAGTTAATTTCCCTAAATATTTATTATGACAAACATTTCTGAGATTTAATTTTTTAGCTCTATTATGTTAACCTGCGAACAAGAGATGGTACATATTTGTGGAAAAAAATTCAGAACTTTAAAGGCCAGCCTCCTACACCACGTGACAAGCTTTCCTGCTGGGTTTATAAGGACAGGTTAGTAGTACCTAAGAACTATTTTGACAATAAAACATATAATTATTAATCATAACAATTTATATGATGCTTCTTTAAAAAATATTAAGGTAGTCATTTTAGAAGGGTTAGTTGCCATTTGTACATATAAAAAAGCAGATTTACATGTGCAAATGGCCATACATATCTAATTTTAGAAAAGTCGCTAATTACACACTTCCATAGGGTCCCACAAATCAATCCAGAGACATGTGGGATGTGTCCCTGTACCAGCAGGTGGAGATAGAGAGAACCTCTGAGGTTTGCTATACGTGGACCTGTGCAGCCAAGTAAACCTCAGTATTCTCTCTATCTAGCAGGTGGAGTGACATCTCTGTGCAGATGTGGTTTGATCTGGCTATTGGTGTCCTTTGGGCCTAGTTTAGCACAGTCAGGGGTTGAGTGGCTGTTTGTAGCTTCTGGTGTACACCTTGTGGTGCCAGGTCCCTCACGGTCTCCCCCTACCTTTCCTCCATTGCCCAGAGCTGTGGGCCTGATCGGGTGTTGCCTTTCTCTCCTGAGTAAAAAAAAAGAAAAAGGTAGGTATCTGTTTAAGAGACTTTGTTTTTGTTTAATCATACGGAGGAGCTCAGGGCCGTGCCTAGGGTCTCTGGCGCCCCCCTGCAGACTATCAGTTGAGGCCCCCCCCCCCCCCCGTGAAAATGATCGCTCACCACATGCCACACTGACAGGAATTGTCAGCAATATTCTTAGAAACAAATTGCTATACATTGCAAAATAAGATAGCAGATGTAAATTCTCAAATTGGACATATTCCAAACACTAAAATGAAAATAAAATGATTTTTTTCTACCTTTGTTGTCTGGTGACTTTCTTTTTCTGATCATGCTGGCCCAGTATCTGATTCTGCTGCTATCTGTCCTCTTAACTCCGTTTCCAGAGCTTCCTTTCCATTTATTTCTTTACTTTCCTCCTTTCTTCTTCATTTCTTGCTCTATATCCCCTGCCCCCTCCATTCATCCCTATCCAGCAATTCCCCTCTCTCCCTGAGCCCTGCAATCCATATCCATCCATGTCCATCTGTCCCCTCCATTCATCTCTATCCAGCAATTCCCCTCTCTCCCTGAGCCCTGCAATCCATATCCATCCATGCCCATCTGTCCCCTCCATTCATCTCTATCCAGCAATTTCCTCTCTCCCTGAGTCCTGCAATCCATATCCATCCATGCCCATCTGTCCCCTGCCCCCTCCATTCATCCCTATCCAGCAATTCCCCTCTCTCCCTGAGCCCTGCAATCCATATCCATCCATGCCCATCTGTCCCCTACCCCCTCCATTCATCCCTATCCAGCAATTTCCTCTCTCCCTGAGCCCTGCAATCCATATCCATCCATGCCCATCTGTCCCCTGCCCCCTCCATTCATCCCTATCCAGCAATTCCCCTCTCTCCCTGAGCTCTGCAATCAATTACCATCCATGCCCATCTGTCCCCTGCCCCCTCCATTCATCTCTATCCAGCAATTCCCCTCTCTCCCATCCATGCTCCTCTCTCCCCTCTCATCCATGCTCCTCTCTCTCCCCTGCCCTCCCGCTCCCATGTCCCAACTGCCCGCCCTCTTCTCCTCCCCCCCAAGATCCCTTTCCTTTTTTTTTTCTTTTAAATTTACCTCCGTCCGGCAGCGCAGCATCTGAAGGAAGCGGCGCTCCCGACGTCTCTAGCCAGCCTTCCCTTCGCTCAGTGTCCCGCCTTCTTCTGACGTCATTTCCTTGACGTCAGAAGAAGGCAGAACACTGAGCGAAGGGAAGGCTGGCTAGAGACGTCGGGAGCGCCGCCTCCTTCACTGACGCTGCGTTGCCGGACGGAGGTAAATTTAAAAGGAAAAAAAAGGAAAGGAATCTTTGGGGGGGGGGGGAGAAGAGGGCGGGCAGTTGGGACATGGGAGCGGGAGGGCGAGGTAAGCATGGTGCGGCGGTGGCAGCGCCCCCCAGAGGACGGTGCCCCCCTGCCGTGCTTACCTCGCTTACCGTGTCGGCACGGCCCTGGAGGAGCTAGACGGGCTACCGAGTCTGTTTGAGGGGCAGGCGTTTGTGGAGCATGTCAGTGCCCTCTGAGGCGGCTACTACTACTACTACTACTTAGCATTTCTATAGCGCTGCCAGGGTTACGCAGCGCTGTACAAGTTTAAACATGGGGAGGGACAGTCCCTGCTCAAGAGAGCTTACAATCTAACGGTAACAGACTACGTAGTCAGTGTAGGTAACAGGAATGGGGAAGGTGTTAGGCGCCAAAAGCAAGGGAGAAGAGATGGGCCTTGAGTAAGGACTTGAAGATGGGCAGGGAGGGCGCATGGCGTATGGGCTCGGGAAGTCTGTTCCAGGCATAAGGTGATGCGAGGCAGAAGGGGCGGAGTCTGGAGTTAGCGGTGGTGGAGAAGGGTACAGATAGGAGTGATTTGTCCTGACAGCGGAGGTTACGGGTGGGAACATACGGGGAGAGGAGGGTAGAGAGGTAATGGGGGGCAGCAGATTGAGTGCACTTGAAGGTCAATAGGAGAAGCTTGAACTGTATACGGTAGTGGATTGGGAGCCAGTGAAGCGACTTGAGGAGGGGGGTGATATGAGAGTATCGGTTCACGCGGTAGATAAGACGTGCGGCGGAATTTTGGACAGATTGAAGGGGGGATAGGTGGCTAAGCGGGAGGCCAGCGAGGAGAAGGTTGCAATAGTCAAGACGAGAGGTAACGAGCGAGTGGACGAGGGTTCGGGTGGTCTGTTCAGAGAGGAATGGGCGAATTTTGCTAATATTATAGAGGAAGAAGCGACAGGTCTTAGCTGTCTGTTGGATATGGGCAGAGAAGGAGAGGGAGGAATCGAAGATGACTCCGAGATTGCGTGCTGAAGAGACGGGGAGGATGAGGGTGTTGTCAACAGAGACGGAAAGTGGGGGAAGAGGAGAAGAGGGTTTGGGTGGAAAGATAAGGAGCTCAGTCTTTGTCATGTTCAGTTTCAGATGCCGGTTGGACATCCAGGCAGCGATGTCGGAAAGGCAGGCTGAAACTTTGGCCTGGGTTTCAACTGTGATGTCGGGAGTGGAGAGGTAAAGCTGGGTGTCATCGGCATAGAGATGATACTGGAAACCATGAGATGAGATCAACGAGCCTAGGGAAGAGGTGTATATCGAGAAGAGAAGTGGTCCAAGGACAGATCCTTGGGGAACCCCAACAGAGAGCGGGACGGGGGTGGAAGAGGAGCCATTAGAAGATACTCTGAAGGTGCATTGGGAAAGATACGAGGAGAACCAGGAGAGGACGGAGCCCTGGAACCCAAATGAGGACAGTGTGTCAAGAAGTAAATTATGATTGACGGTGTCAAAGGCGGCGGATAGGTCGAGGAGGATGAGGATGGAGTAATGGCCTTTGGATTTGGCGAGGAACAGGTCATTGCAGACTTTAGAGAGTGCTGTTTCTGTCGAGTGTAGTGGGCGAAAGCCAGATTGAAGCGGGTCGAGGACAGCCTGAGAGGAGAGGAAGTCAAAGCAACGGCTGTGGACAGCACGTTCAAGTAATTTGGAGAGGAAGGGTAGAAGAGAGATGGGGCAGTAGTTGGAGGGACAGGTGGGGTCAAGTGATGGTTTTTTGAGAAGTGGTGTGACTACTGCGTGCTTGAAGGTGTCAGGGACAGTAGCAGTGGAGAGAGAGAGGTTGAGGATGTGACAGATTGAGGGGTTAACTGTAGGAGAGATGTTGGTAAGCAGATTGGTGGGAATGGGATCCGAGGAAGAAAGAAGGCGAGCAGTTTCCTCTTCGGTGATCTCAGGGAAGGAGGAAAAGGAGGCCGGGTTAGGTTGGTTGAGGGAGTGGGTTAAGAAGTCACAGGGAGGAGAAGGCTTGGAAGTGAATTCAAGGTTGATCTTCTGCACTTTATCGCGGAAGTGGTCAGCTAGTGATTGAGGAGAGAGTGAGGGAGGGGTGGGAGCGGAGGGTACTTTAAGTAGGGAGTTGAGGGTGGCAAAGAGGCGACGAGGGTTGGAGCCAAGAGAATTGGTTAATTGAGAATAATATTCCTGTTTGGCAAGGAATAGGGAGGACTGGAAGGAGGATAGCATGAATTTGTAATGGGTGAAGTCTGATAGGGTGCGAGATTTCCTCCAGAGTCGTTCAGCAGATCGGGTGCAGGAGCGAAGGTAACGGATGCAGGGGGTTAACCAGGGCTGAGGATTAGTGCGCTTAGTGGGGCGAGAGACAGATGGTGCTAGGGTATCCAGAGCGGTGGAGAGAGTTTCATTGTAGGTAGAGACAGCCGTGTCGACAGATTCAGAAGACGAGATGGAAGGGAAGAGATTGGAGATGTGGGAGGATAGGGTAGGGGGGTCGACAGCTTGGAGATTCCTGAAGGCCGTGGTTATAGTTGGGCGAGGTTGAGGAGGAGGGTGATGAAGTGTGAGGGTAATTAGGTGATGATCTGAGATAGGAAGGACTGAGGTGCAGAAATTGGAAGGTGAGCAGGAAGAGACGAGAACGAGGTCGAGACAATGGCCATCACGGTGAGTAGGGGTGGTAGAGCATAGTCGGAGGTTAAAGGAGGATATCAGAGTAAGGAATTTAGAAGCGTAGGCATTGGATGGGTTGTCAACGTGAATGTTAAAATCACCAAGAATGAGGGAAGGAGATGCGGGATCAAGAAAGACGGTGAGCCAAGCGTCGAAGTCAGTAAGGAATGAAGAGAGGGGCTTGTCAGGGGGGCGGTAGATGACTGCAACTCTGAGTGGTAATGGATAGAATAGCCGGATGGAGTGAGCTTCGAAGGACGAGAAGCAGTGAGACTGCGGTAGGAGGAGGGGTTGGAAACTACAGGAGGGTGAGAGAAGTAGCCCGACGCCTCCACCGCGGCCATCTGGGCGGGGAGTGTGGGAGAAGAGATAGCCTCCATGACAGAGGGCCGCGACTGAGGCAGAGTCGTCAGGGGAGAGCCAGGTTTCAGTTAGGGCGAGCAGTTGGAGGGAACGAGAGATGAAGAGATCGTGAGTGAAGGGCAGTTTGTTGCCGATCGAGTGGGCATTCCACAAGGCACATGAGAAGGGGAGGGAAGAGGGGGGGAGGAGGGGAATAGGGACGAGGTTGGAGACATCACGGAAGCGTTTGCATGGAAAGGAGGAGGACAGGTGGGGGGGGCCTGGATTAGGGTTAATGTCTCCCGCGGATAGCAGGAGGAGGAGCAAGAGAGTGCGGAGGAGGGTGGGGGAGGTCGGGCGACGAAGGCGACGAAGACGGGGTGCACTTAGGAGGAATGGTGAAGGGTTAATGGTAGGAAGGAGGTGTTGGAGATTAAGGGCTAGGAAGGAGGAGGGGGACAGGAGAGATGGTGAGGTGGTGAGGGATGCCGTAGCGGGCAGGATGGGAGGGAACACAGGTGGGCAATGGGTTCCAGCGGTAGACAGCGGTAAGGGGAGGGGAAAAAGATTAGGAAGGGACAGGGCAAGGAAGAAGATGTGGACAGGGGCCATAAGTAGTGGTTACAGTGTGACAGGTGTAAGTGTAGTGACAGAGCGAAGAGCCGGAGGCTTGGAATTGGAGGGATTGATGTGCTGGAGAGTGGGTAAGTGAGTGGCTGGCAAGTTAGGAGGCAGGCAAGTGCAGCAGTGGCTGCAAGCTTGTAGGCGGGGTGAAGCAAGCTGGTGCGGATGGACAGGAACGAGCAGGGAGAGGCAGGTGGGCTGGAACAAGCAGTGAGGCAGGTAGGTTGACAAGTTAGCAGATCGGCAGGTAAATCAGTGGGAGACAGGCTAGCAGGCGGGTTGGGGCATGCTGGTGCCGATGGACAGGAATGAGCAGGGAGACGCTGGAGAGCAGGTAAGTTAAGGGCTGACAAGTTAGCAGGCGGGCTGGAGCATACTGATGCAGGAGGACAGGAGTGAGCAGGGAGAAACTGGAGAGCAGGTATGTCAATGGCTGGTGAGTTAGCGGGCTAGTAAGCTAGTAGGCAAGTAAGTCAATGGCTGACAAGCTAGCAGGTGGGCTGGAGCAAGCTGGTGCAGATGAATAGGAACGAGCAGGGAGAAGCTGGAGCAGGCAGTCTGGAGCAGATGGACTGAGACAGGCAGGGAGAAGCTGGTTCAGGTGGATTGGAACACGCTGGAGCAGATGAGCTGGAGCAGGCAGGCTGGAGCAGGTACTGGAATAAGCAGGGAGAAGCTGGTTCAGGTAGACTGGAGCAGGTGTACTGGAATAAGCAGGGAGAAGCTGGTTCAGGCGGACTGGAACACGCTGGAGCAGATGTACTGGAGTAGGTAGGCTGGAGCAGGTGTACCGGAGCAAGTAGGCTGAAGCAAGCAAGGAGAAGCTGGAACAGTCGGACTGGAACGCTGGAGCAGGTATACCTACCGGAGCAAGTAGGCTAAAGCAAGCAAAGAGAAGCTGGAACAGTCGGACTGGAACGCTGGAGCAAACAGGGAAGCTGGAACAGTCGGACTGGAATGCTGGAGCAAACAGGGAAGCTGGATCGGTGGACTGGAACAAGCTGGGATCGGAGCAGGTGTACCGGAGCAAGTAGGCTGAAGCAGATGGGCTGGAACAAGAAGGGAGAAGCTGGAACGCTGGAGCAAACAGGGAAGCTGGATTGGTGGACTGGAGCAAGCTGGGATCGGGCGGACTGGAACAAGATGGGATCATGCAGACTGGAACGAGCTTGGAGCAGGCGGACTGGAACACACTAGAGCGTTTGGACTGGAACAAGCAGGCTGGAGTAGATGGACTGGAACAAACAAGGGGGACGCTGGATCGGCGAACTGGAACAGGATGGGCTCAGGCGGACTGGAACAAGCTGGGATCGGCGGACTTGAACAAGCTGGGATCAGGCGGACTGGAACAAGCTGGGAAACTGGTGGGCCGGAACAATCTGGGGTCAGGCGGACCGGATCGGAACAAGCCAAGCTGAGAACAGGCGGACTGGAACACGGTAGACCGGCTGGATTGGAGCAAGCAGGGGGAAGCTGGATCAGCGGACTGGAACAAGCTGGAACCGTCAGACTGTAGCAGGCAAGCGGAGAGAGGCAGGCTCGGGTGGACCAGGGAAAGCTGGAGTAGCTGGGGTGCTCTCAGAGCAACCGAGCAACTGAGCTGGGCTGCCCTCAATCAGCAAACGAGTTTTGCTGGAGCGTCAATACTTCCTCCTGATGCAGGGAGATTTGCTGATCCGTGGTGCCTGTGGAAGACTGCTTCGTTGTGCACCGACAGCCCAGTGTGGAAGATTCGCGGTGGAGGCTGGCCGCGCCACGCGGCGGGAAGGGCAACGTGGGCGTCGGGCTGCTGGGCCCGGGATCGCTGCGGTGGTGCAGTGGGTCCCCAGATCGCTGGGCTGGCAGATCCGCGAACACCCACTGAAGAGGCCCACACGCCGCCCGGACCGGGCTCGTGCCACGAGGCCGGGCCCGCACTACAGGCCACAGGCGATCTCCCTCCGACTCCTAGCCGACACGGTCCCGGGCAGTTCCTGCCGGGGAGCACGACGGCCGAGGTGAGCACACGGAGCTCACGGATCGGCGAACTCGGCGTCAACCCGCGATTCGGGCTCTCCCGGGGGGTCGCACTGCAGCGGGAGCGCCGGGGAAGCGAACCTCAGACCGGGGAAACTCGCCTTGATCTGCACGGACCCCAGGTTCGCTCGCCTTCGCTGGCGCTCACCAGGGCAGTCGCAGTCAACTCGTGGCCCCCTAGTCGGTTCCCACGAAGCCTCGGTCCGGTCGAGCCTAGGATGGCCCAGAACAGCGCAGGTAGGTCCGTTTCCCAAGACCTTTGGAGCTCCCACCACAGAGCTTCCTACCTGGCGGCCATCTTACCTAAGCGCTGCTCCTGGTGTGGGGGCCAGAGAGCAGTGTCGGGGGAGTGTGAGTCGTGCCGCTGTCAGCCCACAGCGGGTGTTCAGCGCGACGGGGGTTCCCCTCAGGTGTCCAGTGAGTTCGAAGCGCAGGGGATAGTTTCAGCGGTTTCCTCAGGGCAGTTAGTGCAGTGCACATCGGTGGGCGCCATTTTTTCCTCTCAGGTGTGACCAGCTCTGCATGTGGCGGTTGACAGACAGGAGGCACAGCGCGCTTCTGTGGCACAGGCGCCGATGGAGAAAAGCAATTTAGAGGGAGCAGGGGAGTGGAGGAGTAGCCTAGTGGTTAGTGCAGTGGACTCTGATCCTGGGGAACTGAGTTCGATTCCCACTGCAGCTCCTTGTGACTCTGGGCAAGTCACTTAACCCTCCATTGCCCCTGGTACAAAATAAGTACCTGAATATATGTAGACCTCTTTGAATGTATTTGCAAAAACCTCAGAAAGGCGGTATATCAAGTCCCATTTCCCTTCCCCTTTCAGTTCCTTTTCCCCCCCGGATTTTATTTTATTAATGCACAATGCCTTTCTTCTGAAGAAGTCAGGAGCTTCTCTTCAGGCAGCTCTGTCTCTTCCTCAGCAAACTTCAGTTGCTGCAGCCTCTCAGTTTTTCCTGCCAAAATGTCCCCGGGTGGAGATTTTGGATCCCGAGGAGCTATCTGACACAGATGGCCTGGTTTTGTCTCCAGGCTTTCCCTAAGAATCATTGGATTTGGCAGATGAGGTCACCCTGCCTTCTGAGGAGGGGGATGACCCGACGGCTGCCCGCTTTTTTTGCAGGGAAGAACTTCCCTCCCTGATTATTAGGGCTTTTGAGGTTTTTGCCATTTCACCCCCTGAATAGTCAGGGAGAACAGGTCTGGTGCCCTCTATTATGTCTGGCACCAAATGCCCACCTGCTCCGGAGTGGAGGAGTGGCCTAGTGGTTAGTGCAGTGGACTTTGATCCGGGGGAACTGAGTTCAATTCCCACCGCAGTTCCTTGTGATTCTGGGCAAGCCACTTAACCCTCCATTGCCCCTGGTACAAAATAAGTACCTGAATATATGTAAACCGCTTTGAATGTAGTTGCAAAAACCTCAGAAAGGCGGTATATCAAGTCCCATTTCCCTTTCATGTGCATGAGGCCATGAAAATCCTTATTTCGGAGCAATGGGATATGCCGGACAGTGGGCTTAAGGTTGCTAGAGCTATGTCGTGTCTTTACGCACTGCCTGCTGCTGACCTAGACTTGCTGAAGGTTCTTACGGTGGATTCATTAATCACAGCGGTCACTAAGAAAATCACTCTCCCAGTGGAGGGTGGCACGGCGCTCAAGGACCCTCAGGATTTTAAGTTGGAGACTTGCGTGAAGCTGTCCTTTGAAGTAGCGGCCCTTTCCCTGCAAGCTTCAGTTTGTGGCTCCTATGCGGCACGGGCATGCTTATCGTGGGTACAGAAAGCCTCCTCTCCGGAGGACCTCGTGGCTGTTTTGCCGGCCTTAGAGTCCAGTTTAGCCTTCCTTGCGGATCTTCTTTATAATCTTTTGAGGGTTTCAGCGAAGGAGGTTTACCTAGCGGTCACCGCACGTCACTGGCTGTGGTTGCGACATTGGGCTGCAGACGTGGCCTCTAAGTCACGGCTGGCAAGGCTTCCTTTTAGGGGAAAGCTTTTGTTTGGGACAGAGCTAGAACAGATTGTGAAGGACCTCGGTGACACTAAGGGCCAGCACCTCCCAGAGGACAGGTCCAAATTTGTGCGACCGGCGGGACCTAGACCTAAGTTTAGGGATACACGTTGTTACCGTCCAGGTTGCGGGGCCTCTTTTCAGAGAACAAAGTCTTCTCAGAGACCTCAGCCCTTTCGAGGTGACAGGCAGGCCTTCTTTTCCGGTAACAGAAACCAGCCTGCAGCCAGGTCTGCCCAATGATGGGGCCCTGGTCCATCTCCAGCCAGTTATTGGGGGTAGGCTGTCCCTATTCCTGGTGGAGTGGACCAGGGTAACATGCGACGGGTGGGTCTTGGAGGTTATCAGAGACGACTACAAGTTGGAATTGGCTCGTCCGATAGTAGACTCGTTTCTGGAATCTCCTTGCAAATCTCCCACCAAGGTGTGGGCAGTTCATCACACCCTCCTCAACTTACAGCGACTGGGAGTCGTCCAGCCTGTACTCCCAGCAGAAAGAGGGTGCGGTCGATACTCCATTTATTTTGTGGTGTGAAAAAAGGGCGGTTCTTGGCAACCCATCCTAGATCTCAAGTGTGTCAACAGGTCCTTACGGGTTCGGCATTTCCACATGGAAACCCTCTGCTCGGTGATCACAGCGGTACAGCCAGGGGAGTTTTTGACGTCTCTCGATCTCAAAGAGGCCTATTTACACATTCCAATTTGGCCTCCCCACAGGCATTTTCTTTGCTTTGCAGTGCTCGGTCATCATTTTCAATTCAAAGCGATGCCCTTCGGCCTAGACACAGCACCTCGGACTTTTTCCAAGGTCCTTGTCATAGTGGCAGCCTATCTCAGAAAGGAAGGGATTCAAGTCCATCCTTATCTAGACGTCTGGCTTGTGCGGGTGTCTTCTTTCGAGGAGAGTCGACGGGCAACCGACAGAGTGGTTGGGTTGCTTCAATCGCTTGGTTGGGTGATCAACTTCCTAAAGTGCAGCCTTACGCCCTCCCCAGACGCTGGAATACTTGGGAGTGTGCTTCGATACCTGAACGGATATTTTCTCTTCAGCTCGAGCATAGCGGTTGCAGGGTCAGTTGCAAGCTTTATTCCAAACTCTGAACCCGCGGGCTTGGGACTACTGGGTTCCATGGTCTCCACCTTGGACATCGTAAAGTGGGCCAGAGCTCACATGCACCCCCTCCAGTGGCACCTTCTGAGCCGTTGGTCTCCTCTCTCAGAGGATTACGAGGTTCGGATGCCATGTTCGACCCGTCTGCACACAATCATGCACTGGTGGTTCATTCAAAAGAATCTGGTGTCAGGCATTCCTCTGCAAACCCCGGAATGGAAGATCGTGACCACGGATGTGTCGCTGTCTGGTTGGGGGGCTCATTGCCTCCAACAGATGGCTCAGTGCATTTGGACCTCAATGGAGGCGTCTTGGTCCATCAACCGCTTGGAGTTGCGGGCAATTCATCTGGCCCTTCGGGAGTTTCTGTCTCTTCTCCGTGGTTGCCCAGTTCGAGTTCTCTCGGACATTGCGACGGTGGTTGCCTACGTGAACCATCAGGGGGGCACCAGGAGTGCACCCCTAGCGTGCAAGGCGGCCCTGATCTGCCGTTGGGCAGAGACTCATCGCTCTCTCTTGACAGCGGCTCATATAGCGGGGGTCACAGAATGTGCAAGCGGACTTTCTCAGTCGCCACTAGTTGGAGCGGGGGGAGTGGACGCTCTCCCCTCTGGCCTTCGATCAGATAGCTGCCCGTTGGGGGATGCCGGTGATGGACTTAATGGCCACTGCATTCAATGCGAAGGTTCCCTGTTTCTTCAGCATGGGAAGAGAGCTGGGCTCAGAAGGCATCGGTGCTCTTCTACAACCTTGGCCCAGGGGCCTGCTCTATGCTTTTCCCCATGGCCTATGGTAGGCAGGTTACTGACTCGCATTGCCAGTCATCCCGGTCGAGTGATCCTGGTGGCCCCGGATTGGCCCAGACATCCCTGGTACGCGGATATGGTCAGGCTCCTGTTTGATCGTCCTCTCAGGCTCCAGGCGCAGGACGGTCTCTTGCTGCAGGGACCAGTCATGATGGAGGATCCCTCCCCCTTTGGTCTTACGGCCTGGCCCTTGAAAGGGTGGTTGAAAAGGAAAGGGTATCCGGATACGGTTATCGCTACAACGCTTCAGGCTCGGAAAACATCCACCTCGATAGCTTATGGTAGGGTGTGTCATACCTTCGATTCATGGTGTGCAAGTTCGGAATTGTCAGCATCTTCGGTATCGGTTATCCTCGTGTTTCTTCAGGAGGGTGTACAAAAATCACTCATTGAGTTCTCTTAAGGTGCAGGCGACAGCTCTGGCATGCTTTAGAGGCCGGTTTCAGGGGGCGTCGATTGCCTCCAACCCGAATGTGGTTCGTTTTTTGAGGGACGTAAATCGGTTGCATCCTCCGCATGTGCCAGTTCTGCCATCCTGGAACCTTAATCTAGTTCTCTTAACGCTTCAGCGTCCTCCTTTTGAACCCTTATTGGGGATTACGGTTAAGGATCTTACCTTGAAGGCGATTTTCCTAGTAGCCATTACTTCGGCTCGGAGAATTTCAGTGTTGCAGGCTCTTTCTTGCAGAGACCCCTTCCTGCGGTTTACGGAGGCAGGGGTATCGAATAGGACAGTTCCTTCGTTTTTGCCCAAGGTGGTTTCTCGTTTCCATTTGGGGCAGTCTCTGCATTTGCTGACTTTTCGCCGGGAAGATTATCCCGAGCAATTCCGGGCTCTTCAGTGCCTCGACGTGAGATGGGCTCTTCTCAGGTATTTGGAGGTGACTAATGAATTTTGTCTTTCTGACCATCTCTTCGTCCTTTTTGGAGGCAGTAAGAAGGGTCATATGGCTTCCAAGACCACCATAGCCCGTTGGGTGCGGGAGGCCGGCCTACGTGTCATTGGGCAAGCAAGCCCCTGCGCAAATTTGTGCTCATTCTATGTGAGCTCAGGCTTCCTTCTATGCAGAGTCCCATTTGGTTTCTCTGGAAGATATCTGCAGAACCGCTACATAGGCTTCGGTCCATACGTTCAGTCATCATTATTGGGTGGATGTGGCAGCTCGGCAGGATGTGGTGTTTGGCTCGTCGGTGATTTCTGCCGGGTTGGGGGTGTCCTGCCCGACTTGAGGACTGCTTGGGTATATCCCACAAGTCTCTGGATTGTTCTGTGGGACGCTATGGAAGGAAAAATTAATTCTTACCTTATAATTTTCTTTCCATTAGTTCCAACAGATCAATCCAGAGCCCCCCCCCCCCGGATTTATTGTCTGCGGTTTTGTTTCAGTTGGTTAGTTTTTTCGGGTTTCATTGTTCTGAATGTTCCTTCATTTGATTAAAATAATAAAAACAAATACATTTGGAAGTGGTGGAAGTATGTTGGGAATTTGTTCCGACAGTGTCAGGAGAGTTTTCTATTGTTTCCATTCCACTGCTTTGGTATCGTTCATACCGAGGTTTACTTGGCTGTACAGGTGCACGTATAGCAAACCTCGGAGGTTCTCTCTATCTCCACCTGCTGGTAGAGGGACACAACCCACAAGTCTCTGGATTGATCTGTTGGGACTAAATGGAAAGAAAATTATCAGGTAAGAATTAATTTTTCCATATACCTGAGGCGTGCAGTTTTGAAGAGGGTATGTTCTGGGCCTGGTTTGGGTGAATCTGAAAAGTATATATGTATTTCCTGTTTTGCAATGGAAATAGTCATATTCCTTTAGCAGTTTTCCCATTGAGTTTATAACTGCTCTCAGTCATGGATAATTGTCGACCAGCTGCTCATTTGGAACTGAGGCTTGGAGGAGTGATTGAGGTGGCAATTGTGATTATGTTTCTTTTTTATTATTATTATTATTTATTTATTGATTTATATAATGAAAAACAAGCAAACAATACTTGTCAAGAAATTAAACATTGGCTTCCATTCAAAATACAGGAAATCAGAAAAAAAACCCAAATTTAAGAAAATACTTACAGCCAGTTTAGATATGGATATTTAAAGTCATCATCAAGTGATTGTGTTTCTAATATTTAAAACCATCTCAAAATTCCAAAAGTTTGAGCTTTGGACCTTGGTTCTTAATTGACTCCACTTGGACAGGCATGTTTGCAAAATCCACCACTCACGCATGTATATGCTGGTATTTACATGTGCCAAACCCTGAGTAATGCCTTTCTTTTTTGGAATGTGTTGCTTTGTAAAATGGCAGTTACTGCTGTAGGTGCCACACGTTCAAAGAGTCTTTTGTTAAATGGGAATAAGATTTGATATACCGCCTTTCTGTGGTTACAATCAAAGTGGTTTACATATTATATACAGGTACTTATTTTGTACCTGGAGCAATGGAGGATTAAGTGACTCGCCCAGAGTGACAAACATGCGTCACTTGTGAATGTTCCAACCTGGGTGTCCTTTGTCTTACCTAGATGTCCTATGCAGAATTGGGCTTTAAGAGGGTACTATTATAACAGGTTACCTAAGTGGAGAGGCCAAGTAGGTGTCTATTTAGGAGAAATTATATACAGTGGGGGAAATAAGTATTTGATCCCTTGCTGATTTTGTAAGTTTGCCCACTGACAAAGACATGAGCAGCCCATAATTGAAGGGTAGGTTATTGGTAACAGTGAGAGATAGCACATCACAAATTAAATCCGGAAAATCACATTGTGGAAAGTATATGAATTTATTTGCATTCTGCAGAGGGAAATAAGTATTTGATCCCCCACCAACCAGTAAGAGATCTGGCCCCTACAGACCAGGTAGATGCTCCAAATCAACTCGTTACCTGCATGACAGACAGCTGTCGGCAATGGTCACCTGTATGAAAGACACCTGTCCACAGACTCAGTGAATCAGTCAGACTCTAACCTCTACAAAATGGCCAAGAGCAAGGAGCTGTCTAAGGATGTCAGGGACAAGATCATACACCTGCACAAGGCTGGAATGGGCTACAAAACCATCAGTAAGACGTTGGGCGAGAAGGAGACAACTGTTGGTGCCATAGTAAGAAAATGGAAGAAGTACAAAATGACTGTCAATCGACAAAGATCTGGGGCTCCACGCAAAATCTCACCTCGTGGGGTATCCTTGATCATGAGGAAGGTTAGAAATCAGCCTACAACTACAAGGGGGGAACTTGTCAATGATCTCAAGGCAGCTGGGACCACTGTCACCACGAAAACCATTGGTAACACATTACGACATAACGGATTGCAATCCTGCAGTGCCCGCAAGGTCCCCCTGCTCCGGAAGGCACATGTGACGGCCCGTCTGAAGTTTGCCAGTGAACACCTGGATGATGCCGAGAGTGATTGGGAGAAGGTGCTGTGGTCAGATGAGACAAAAATTGAGCTCTTTGGCATGAACTCAACTCGCCGTGTTTGGAGGAAGAGAAATGCTGCCTATGACCCAAAGAACACCGTCCCCACTGTCAAGCATGGAGGTGGAAATGTTATGTTTTGGGGGTGTTTCTCTGCTAAGGGCACAGGACTACTTCACCGCATCAATGGGAGAATGGATGGGGCCATGTACCGTACAATTCTGAGTGACAACCTCCTTCCCTCCGCCAGGGCCTTAAAAATGGGTCGTGGCTGGGTCTTCCAGCACGACAATGACCCAAAACATACAGCCAAGGCAACAAAGGAGTGGCTCAGGAAGAAGCACATTAGGGTCATGGAGTGGCCTAGCCAGTCACCAGACCTTAATCCCATTGAAAACTTATGGAGGGAGCTGAAGCTGCGAGTTGCCAAGCGACAGCCCAGAACTCTTAATGATTTAGAGATGATCTGCAAAGAGGAGTGGACCAAAATTCCTCCTGACATGTGTGCAAACCTCATCATCAACTACAGAAGACGTCTGACCGCTGTGCTTGCCAACAAGGGTTTTGCCACCAAGTATTAGGTCTTGTTTGCCAGAGGGATCAAATACTTATTTCCCTCTGCAGAATGCAAATAAATTCATATACTTTCCACAATGTGATTTTCCGGATTTAATTTGTGATGTGCTATCTCTCACTGTTACCAATAACCTACCCTTCAATTATGGGCTGCTCATGTCTTTGTCAGTGGGCAAACTTACAAAATCAGCAAGGGATCAAATACTTATTTCCCCCACTGTAGACACATGGAGGCTTATTTTCGAAGCACTTAGTCTTACAAAGTTACATGGAGGTCTACTTTCAAAACACTTAGACTTACAAATTTACATAGTAAGCTATGAAACTTTGTAAGTTTAAGTGCTTTGAAAATGAGCGCCATAGATGCCGAGCCAGCTTATTTTCAAAAGAGATCACCGGGCATCTTCTGACACAAATCGGGAGATGGCCGGCGATCTCCTGAATCCGGCCAAATTGGTATAATCGAAAGCCAATTTTGGCCGGTGCCAACTGCTTTCTGTCGCGGAGCCGGACAAACTTCAAGGGGGCGTGTCGGCAGGCTACAGAAGGCAGGACAGGGGTGTGGTTACAAGATGGCCGGCTTCGCCCGATAATGGAAAAAAGATGGCTGGTTCTGACGAGCATTTCGCCGGCTTCACTTGGTCCATTTATTTTTACGACCAAGCCTCAGAAAAGTGCCCCAATGGACCAGATGACCACTGGAGGGAATCGGGGATGACCTCCAATTACTCCCCTAGGGGTCACCAACCCCCTCCGACCCCCCAAAAAATATTTAAACATTTTTTTGCCAGCCTCTATGCCAGCCTCAAATGTCATACCCAGCTCCCTGACAGCAGTATGCAGGTACCTGGAGCAGTTTTATGGGGGTGCAGTGCACTTCAGGCAGGTGGACCCAGGCCCATCCCCTCCTACCTGTTACACTTGTGGTGGTAAATGGGAGCCCTCCAAACCCCCCCCCCAAACAAAAAGCCCCTGTACCCACATGTAGGTGCCCCCTAGGGTGCCCGGTTGGTGCCCTGGCATGTCAGCGTGACCAGTGCACTACAAATGCTGGCTCCTCCCATGACCAAATACCTTGCATTTCGCCGGATTTGAGATGGCCGGGCCCGTTTTCGATTATGGCTGAAAAACGAAGCCGGCCATCTCTAAACCCGGCGATCTCAAGATTTGACCTAAATATTGAGATTTAGCCAGCCCCAACCATATTAGTGAAAGAAAAGATGGCTGGCCATCTTTTTGGAAAATACGGTTGGCTCCGCCCACTTGCATAGCCGGCCCCGGAGATGGCCGGCGCCATTCGATTATGCCCCTCCATGAGTCTTTATCATATACCAGCACAAATGCTGCAGAAATAATGGGTAAAAGGATCCTGCATAAATTTATACCGGCTTGGGAGCAGGGGTAAATATACACACTTATTTTTTATTTTATTTATGCAGATTTTACATATACAAAGAAAACATTCATTGTCCAGCAATACCTGAAAATATCATGAGATTAATCAAACATAAGAGGAAATCAAATACAGGCAAAATAAATATTCATGACTTTTTAACCAAGCTCTCAATATAGATGGGGGGGATTCAACCACTCATGAAGAAACAAAACAACATAAAATAAAAGGTACAAGCTACTATTAACTCAAAGTCATGCATAATAATAATAATAATATGGCTCTTATATCCCACTAGCTCCTGCTGTAATAGCAGTTCAAAGCAGGTAACAAAAGATAAATATAAACAAGGATAACAGCTACAGTAGATTAATCCAGATTCAAAAATTTTTTTAAAGATAGTTTTTGTAAAAACTTGAAAACCTATTATATGAAGGGGAAACACATAGATATAATGGTAAAGAGAGCCAAATATGGACTGCCTGATAACATCGGAAGGTTCTTTTTGTTTTCTTAAATCTCACACAAGAAAAAGATGGATAAAACAAGAGATAAGGATCTCTATGTTTAGAAATTTGGTTTCTAGAAGGAAATGAGAGCAGGCCGATAAGGTACTCTGGACTGGTTCCGTCAAACACCTTGAAGACTAGGCAAGCAATTTAAAGTGGATGTGAGCTTGGATTGATAGCCAGTGAAGCATAATCAATAAAGGAGTAACACTATCAAATTTTTTCATGTGAAAAATGACAATGAGAAAGCAAGAACCTGGACATGTAGAATAAAATGTCGTTTGTTAAAATAATGTCTGATATTCCGTAGTTGCTGAAGGTTAAAAAATACAGTCTGAATAATATGATTAACATGTGGTTCTAAAGAATAAAGTCCAGAATGACCCCTAGTACTTTGGACGTACAATCAACTTTAAGGTAAAAGGATGGAGTAATTTGCAAATCAGAGGGAAATGAACTAACATTATGATCCAACCAGAGTAGCTTAGTTTTCTCTTTATTTAGTTTAAAGCTGTGGTTTGAGCTATAATGTTCAATTCTAGTAATACAAATGGCCACAGTGGATATTTTAATGGATGGATTTGCATTCACAGGAACCAACAATAGCATATCAACTATGTATGAGTAAAAATTTACATTCAGGGCAGAAAAAGCATGATCAAAAAAGGACATGTAGATGTTAAACAAAATGGGGGATAACGGGGAACCCTGCGGGACACCACAAGAGGGGTGTCCAGAGACCTGAAAGAATATTGTTCATCTTAGCAACATAATGTCTGTGATGTAAGAATTCCCTGAACCATGATAGGACATTACATAAGTACATAAGTAATGCCACACTGGGAAAAGACCAAGGGTCCATCGAGCCCAGCATACCTGATATGCCAATGGAGCGAAGTTTAAATAACAAAGCGTCAAAATCCACAGTGTCAGATGCAGCCGTTACATCCAATTGTAACAAGATAAGGGCCTTTCCTTTGGCTAAGCTAATCTTAGCATCTGAGATTAGCATTAGTAGTGCGGACTCGGTACTATGGTAAGACCTAAAGACAAATTGCAAAGGGATTAAGCAGCAATGATGATCCAAATAGGCTGTCAACTGAGAGCCACAACCGCTTCAGAAATCTTTGATAGAATTGGGATGCTAACCACCAATCTAAAACTAGACGACAGGCTAGAATCTAGATTCGCTTTCTTAATAATAGGAGTTAAAATAATTCTCCACAGATAGAAACATTTTCCTTTTTTCTTGGGTTAATTTGGTTACATCAGGGTAAAGCCAGATCTTTTGACCTGCAAAAATATGATTAGTTGATTTAAAGTATAATCTCATAATAGCATTCAGGTCTTGCTGAAAAACAAAGGACACCAACAGTGTCCCTCTTTCATTTGCGTCATCTATAGATTTCTCCAACATAGCTGTAACATTTTGTAAATTGTTTGAAATCTCTTCTTCAACCTTTTTCATTGTGCTAGGTATATAATAAATCTTATTTAATGGAGGAACTACTTCCTGAGAATAATTCAAGTTTTCTTTCAGGAATCTAACAAACATATCAATTGGAGATACACCCAACAGTCTAGGAAAATTTAAAACGCGTAAATTCAGTCTCCTGTTGTAGTTCTCCATTTGTTCCATCTTTCTTCTGATATCCAAATTATCCTTAATCACAGCCACCTTGAAATCTGCATTCTGCTTAGTCTCTATCTGTAAGGCCTCAATTTTTGTGGAAAAATCTTGCTTAGCCATATCCAGGGAGTCTTTCACTTCTTTCACATGTAAATTTAAAGATTTTACCTCTTCTGAAGAGCGTCCCAAGGCTTTCTCTATATCGAGAAGCTTCAACCAAATCCTGTCCAGATTTACCTCTGTGTCTCTTCCTGCAATTGCTGTTATCTCAGCCCTGCCGCGTTCCCCTATGGGCCTGTCTGATTCGCCCCTTCCGGGCTCCAGAGTAGACCCCGTACGGCTGGCAATCGTTGCAGGACACGGAGGAGGTGTCGAGCATGGCGGGGAAAAAGATATTTCAGCTTCCAGCGGGGGGCTCGCTTCACCGATTCCCTCCGACAAGGATTCCGCTCCGCCTCGACGAGAAAGAGCGGGGAAAAAGCGCTCGAGTCCTTGTCCTGCCGGTGTGGACGTTCCCGAAGGTAGGGGAATCCCTCGGAGCGTTGCCTTACGTTTGGTATGCGGCATATCACCAGGAATTTGTTTAATCAGAAGGAAAGGGTCAGAGCTCACTTCTTACACACCCGCTCACGACGCCATCTTGTCTATTCACTTTGGTCCCAGTGACTTCTGTTTTATGCAGTGTTTCTTTCCATCTGATATTTTTTTCTCTCACCAAGTCCACCATCCTCCTGTGTCCTAAAGTGTCCTGTCTACCAGCCCTGTCCCTATCCTTCTTCCAGTTTCAGCATCTGCCCTCAAAGTGTTACGATCCAGCCCTTAATTTCAGCAATTTTCCCTCCATCCATATCTAGCATTTCTCCTCTCTCCCTTCCCCTCCATCCGTGTGCATCTCCTTCCTTTGTCTTTCCTTCCCTTCATCCTTGTCCAGCATTTCTTCTCTCTTCCCTACCCTCCATCCATGTGCATCTCCTTCCTGACTTCCCTCCCTTCCTTCTATCTATGAGGTCCAAAGTTGTTGATAAAGGGGGGAACTTCCTCTTGGCTTACCCGTGTAAATGTCTTATAAGGCTTAATCAGACTAAATATGTTTTTTATGTTCCTGATCAGCTTAAATCCTTTCTGGAAGTAGAACAGAGTCAGAGTTAAAAGAAATGTAGAGAAAAACGACTCCAATTTGGATAATTATTTGATAATTTGTTTATGGTTAAACTTCACTAATTCCTACCACCTGTTTTTGAGGTCTAAGTAAGCCAGATTGTATTGGATTGTAAGGTTGAAATGACTTATGCTTGTTTGATTATTATGGCTGTGTTTAACTTGACAGTATTATACCTGTTAAAGTTTTGCAAATAATAATAAAAATTATTAATAATAAAATAAATAAATAAAAATAAATAAAAAAAAATAATTCCCCACAATTAAAGGGATATTGACACAATTGCAGTGAACTATTTAGGTAATGAACAATCCAGTCTAAAACCTGAGGGGGAGGGTCCTTCATAAGATACACAGGACAGCCATTTAATAGACAAGAAGAAAATCTAGTAGCTGTTTAATCTTGGCCTTATCAATAAAAGAAAAGGAACACCAGATCCTGTCAGTGGGAGAAGCAGATAGATCAGTGTCCAACATATCAATGACAGCCAGTAAGTTAGGAGGTACAGAATCCCTGATCTTAATTATTTTCTCCAAAAAATAGTGTGCTAGATCAGAAGATGAACGAAAATTGTCCTGATCATCTTGGCCAGAATTGAAGGAGGATAGCCCTTTAAAAATATTTTAAAAACTGTCTAGACATAGAATGTGAGGAGTCAATTTGAGTCACAAAGAAGGTCTTTCTAGCCTTGCATATTGTAGCTTAATATCATTTAAATGACGTTCTCCATTCAGCTTTGAAAGAGGAATTGCCTGACTGACGCCATCGACTCCAGGCAACAACATAAAGTTTTCAAGTTAGATAAATCTTTTGTGATCCACTTGACATTATGAGATACAGGAGTTGATTTCCTAATCAGTGGGTCAAGGTTATCAGTAGTAGTGATACGAGTGTTATGTCAGAACAATGAACATATCTAACAAAGTAGTATAGTATCTATGTAGCATTTTTTTTAATCTAGAAAAATTCTCAGTTCCTTTGGGTCCTAAAAAACATATGTATGACAATCATGCTTAATCAAACGCTTAGCTGGAAATCTTAAAAAGAACTACTACTACTACTACTACTATTTAGCATTTCTATAGCGCTACAAGGCATACGCAGCGCTGCACAAACATAGAAGAAAGACAGTCCCTGCTCAAAGAGCTTACAATCTAATAACTGCCTACTCTAATGGACAGAACATCAGATCTTAGTGCAAGAAATAATTTATGTTTGGCCAGAGTGTTTAGAGACAGGGAAAATCCAAACTCTTGTGTCCCAAAAAGCAGATGATGTTGCCAAAAGAAAAGTCTTAGAACAGAGAGTCCTTATTGATTTAAAAAACAAATGACACCAGCAAAGTTGCTCGATCTTGAATATCTTCCACAGTTGTTTTCAAAAAGATGATCAAATTTAAACTACCAGGAGAGATCCCTTCATGGGGCTCTCCTACTCCCAGATTTTCCATTGCCTGTTTAAAAGGGAGATAAAACACCTTTTGAAATGGAGAAATAGCCCCCTCTGCCAAACCAAGAGATTTGCAAAGGGACCTCTTGAAGAGTTCTTTGGAGGATATGGAAGGAGAGCGAGGGAAGTTCAGGACTCTCAGATTTAAATTCCTGGTCCTATTTTCAAGTATCTTCAGCCTATTGCTCAGCACCATTGTATCTTTAATTATTCCTGCTTTCACCTTTTGAACAGATGTTACTTGCTGTCCCAACTCTTTAATTTGATTATCATGTCCCAGTACTTTTCCTTCCAGAGTGTTAACATAGTCATATAACTTCTCCACAATTCCCACCATATTATTTACATTGCCACTCACAGTTTTCTCCAAAGATACTAGTGCTGCCCATATAGCATCCAACATTATCACCGCAGGTTTCAGCAGCTCATACAAATGCTGACAAGCAGGGGGGGGGGGGGTCTAATAGGGCTAAAATGAAAAAAGCCTGAATTGCTTCTCCCTGCCTCAGGCAGTGTGCATGCTCCCTCCTCCTGTTGCCTCTGAGCAGTCTGTGAGCAGTTCCGGGATCAAAGAACACTGCCTTGGTTCTGGTTTCTGTTGGGATTCCACTCGCAGTTCCAGCTAATGATTCCATGTCCAAGAAATGTTGAATCCCTGGTTGAAGAGGGGGCTCTCATCTTTTGGGGCTCAAAGTCACCTGAAGCTGAGTATCCTCTCCTTCATGGGACTTGGCAGCAAGGACTGCTTGACGTAAACACTGTCAACTTCAGCTGCCTCACCAGCTGCGGGATCATTGGCTGCGACACTTGACGGGGGGGCATAGGTAACACCTTTGTCTTCCCTCTTCTTTTCACCATAATAAGCAGATAAATGTAACTTAGTAGAAAGTCCAGAGCCAGCAGCAGCAGTGTTAAGCAGCTTGTACCATCTTAGATCCCTACACATTTATTTTATAACAATAGAGTTGAAATTCAAAGCAATATAAATGGACGGGAGAGCCTCCTGCCCATTTAAAATTGCTTGTGCCTACCTAGCTGCCAATATTCAGCACCACTTAACTGGACAGTGCCACTGAATATCAGCACTCACTGGTCATATTGGAAGTGGGCAGGTGAGGGAGGAGGAGAGGAGCCGTGAGTTTTGCAGGTACCAACAATATTCAGTTCCAGTGCCACATAACTAACTGGGCATTTAGAATCATGTAGAAAGCAATCCTATCTTTGCCTGGTTAGCTGTGCAGGTGCCAGCACCTACATAACTTCTGGGTCCTAGCCTATAGAGTACAATGTCGGCCCTTCCCTCTCACCCACCCCAGCAAGCTTCAATTGCTCCTTTTACCCCCAAACACAATCTCAGATCTCCCCACCCCCCAACAAAATTACTAACCTCCCTCCCCACCCTTGTTATAAGAGTTCTCCCTAGGCCTACCTTTGTCCTCGGCATAGTAATCAGCACTGTGGGTGCTTGAGTACCCCCAATATTTAGCAAACTCCTTGACTATATCCAGAGATGGGGTAATGTCACAACTGTCACTAGTTCCTTGATCGTGAGCCCTTGAGCCCAGGCCACAAACAGGAAGGGAATCTAGGGGAGGCCTGGGGTGGACCGAACCACAACTAATACAATTAACAGACCACTGGGTACTCACCCAGGACTCCAGGCTCCCGAGAAGAGGTGCAGAACCCCTCAAAGGATAGGGAACTACAGGACACGATCGGCCTACACCAACAGGCTAGGCAGCACCCAGCTACCAGATACGGAGCCACAGGAACCAGCTGGCAACCACAGGTACTATATGGTTGTCGCAGGGACACAGATACCGGAACAGCTTCGCCAGTCTTCTCCTGCACTTTGCTACCTGCCCCCAGGAGTTGAGCCCCTGGGGTTCAGGCGGCCGGCAGGACTTAGGGTTAACAGAAGCAGCAGTAGTATCAGGCAAGCTGAACCAAACTGACAGGTAAGGCAGACCAGCCAGAACCCAGCCCTGCCGGGAAAAGAGTCCTGAGCAACAGGAGTACTAGCCAGAACACAGACTTCTAAGCACAGATAACCCACACACAGCAGACACAGAGACCGAGGGTTTAACACAGCACACAACCCCAGGACAAGAGGTGAAACCACATCAAACAGAACTAAAACAAATAAGTTAACTAAAGCAAACAAGTTAACACATCACAGAAGACACACACTAACCTCAACCAGAGAACACCGCCCAGCTGCAGGGGGAAGCCAATTAACCCCATGCTGAGACAAACACATAAATACACAGAATAAATGCTGACAAGCCAGCACTTAAGAGCATGGGCAGATGTATTTCGGCTGAAACTTAATGCAGAAAAAAAAACCCCAATGCCTAATACTCTCCTCTCATCATAACAAGAACAAATTCACCGCCATCAACACACCAAATTTGAACCTTCCAATTTCAGACACCCTTAAAATTCTTGGAGTTACCATCGATTGACACCTAACACTCGAGAGCGACGCGAAAAACACAACCAAGAAGATGTTCCACTCAATGTGGAAATTAAAAAGAATAAGACCTTTTTTCCCAAGGACTGTTTTCCGTAACCTGGTACAATCAATGGTGCTCAGTCATCTAGACTACTGTAACGTGCTGTATGCTGGCTGTAAAGAGCAAATAATCAAAACATTTCAGACAGCCCAGAACACTGCAGCTAGACTTATATTCGGTAAAACAAAATATGAAAGTGCTAAACCTCTATGAGAGAAACTACACTGGCTCCCACTTAAAGAACGCATCACGTTCAAAATATGCTCCCTAGTCCACAAAATCATTCACGGAGATGGCACTTGCCTACATGTCAGACCTGATAGACTTACCACCCAGGATTGCCAAGAGATCATACCACACATTCCTGAATCTGCACTTCCCTAACTGCAAAGATCTAAAATACAAACTAATGCATGCGTCAAACTTTACCTATTTGAGCACACAGTTATGGAACGCATTGCCGCGAAACCTAAAAACGATCTACGAACTAACGAACTTTCGCAAACTGCTGAAGACCCATCTCTTCAACAAGGCATACCACAAAAATCAACCAATGTGAACATAGATAACTCCTACACACAGTGGCGTACCTAGGGTAGTTGACACCCGGGGCCGGTCATTTTTTAACACCCCCCCCCCCCCCAAAATCCAGTACTAGGCATGCCAAGAATACAAAACACTCAGGACCTATAGAGCAATTCTACCATACCATAAGCAGTCATTTCTACGAGTCACACAAGGAAAAGGAAAGCATCTTAAACACTACAGTGAGCACTAGAACATCAATTCACCTATTGTAAAACGAAACCAGACAGAATAGTACAGATCGTAGATCCTGCACAGTCCATGCCAACTGAAAGCCATGTCTTTTTCACAAACACAGATACACCCTAATCCACTATAGAATAAGTAATCATAAACTTTCTATTAGACAAAAATTAAACTGAACCCCCAATGCCAGACTCTGCATACAATGCAACACCACAGAAACTGTCCCCTAGTACTGTGCAAAATATAAAGACAGCAGATGTAAATTTGAAAAAAAACTAACAAGTACCAATCACCACTTTACAAATTAACAAATAGAAATAAAACAAATATAGAAAGTAAAATAATACCATTTTATTGGACTAATACATTTAGCTTTCAGAGGCCAAAACCTCCGTCCTCGGGTCAGTACAGTATAGTGCTTACAGTATCCTATCCTGACCTGAGGAAGGGGGTTTTGTTCTCCGAAAGTTAGTCAAAATGTATTAAAATTAGTCCAATAAAAAGATTACCTTATTTACATGTTCTATTATAAACATTTAACACATCTACAATACTTTATCCTAAAGCAAAAAAAATAAAAAAATATATTTATTTACAGTTTGTTGTCTCTGGTTTCTGCTTTCCTCATCTTCTTTTCACCGTCTTCCTTCCATCCAGCATCTGTCTTCACTCTCTCTCTCTCTCTCTGCCATCCAGTGTCTGCCCTTTCTGCTGTCCCTTCCATCCACTGCCTGCCCTTTCTCTCTGCCCCTTCAATCCACCATTTGCCCTCCCTCTCCCATCCATCCAGGGTCTGCCCTCCCTCTCGCTCCCCCTTCCATCTAGGATCTGTCCCCTCTCTCTCTCTCTGCCCCTTTTTTCAGCCCCCAGTTCCAGCCCCCTTCTCCCCTCTGAACACCCCCACCCCAGTCCCCTTCTCCCCTCCCCTTCTCCTGTCTGAGACCCCCACCCCAGTCCCCTTCTCACCTCCCCTTCTCCCCTCCCCTTTCTGAGATCCCCACCCCCCTCCCCTTTTCCCCTCTGAACACCCCCACCCCAGTCCCCTTCTCCCCTGTCTGAGATCCCCACCCCAGTCCCCTTCTCCCCTCTGAACACCCCCACCCCAGTCCCCTTCTCCCCACCCCAGTCCCCTTCTCCCCTCCCCTTTTCCCTCTGAACACCCCCACCCCAGTCCCCTTCTCCCCTCTGAGATCCCCACCCCAGTCCCCTTCTCCCCTCCCCTGTCTGAGACACCCACCCCAGTCCCCTTTTCCCTCTGAACACCCCACCCCAGTCCCCTTCTCCCCTCCCCCGTCTGAGACCCCCACCCCAGTCCCCTTCTCCCCCCCCCTTTTCCCCTCTGAACACCCCCACCCCAGTCCCCTTCTCCCCTCCCTTCCCTTCTCCCCTCTGAGATCCCCACCCCAGTCCCCTTCTCCCCTCCCCTGTCTGAGACCCCCCCCCCAGTCCCCTTCTCCCCTCTGAACACCCCCACCCGAGTCCCTTTCGCTCCTCTCCTTCCCCACCTCAGTCCCGTTAAAACCGGCGAAGCAGCGTCGCAGGTAGCGCCTCGTGCCCTGCTTGTAAAAAAAAAAAAAATCAAATCTCCTTCCTTCTCCTCCTCGTCTTGACGTCTTGACGTCGACTCGGGCCTTCCAATCAAGACGTCAAGACGAGGAGGAGAAGGAAGGAGATTTGATTTTTTTTTTTTACAAGCAGGGCACGAGGCGCTACCTGCGACGCAGCTTCGCTGGTTTTTTTAATGTGCGGCGCCGCGGGAAAGGCCACGGGAGGCGACGGGAGCGGAGCACCCCCCACCCACTGGCACCCGGGGCGGATCGCCCCCACTGCCCCCCCCCTTGGTACGCCACTGCCTACACATATATTCAGAACTGTATTACAAAATCTGCTTGTTATACTACTATGATGTTTCTTTATCATGTTGCCCAAGATACTACTGTAACACTAAATGTATATTTTCTATTACATCTCCACTATTCATGATGTATTGTAAGCCACATTGAGCCTGCAAAGAGGTGGGAAAATGTGGGATACAAATGCAATAAATAAATAAATCCCTCCTGCACACAGAGCAAGCTCTCAGGGAAAAAGATAGATAAGAAACTACAGCAGGAAAGTTCTCTAGGGGAAGATGCACTAAAAAATTGTTAATGCCTTTCCCTTACCGATTCCCTTAGCGAATCGGTAAGGAACGGGCATGCATCAAGGAATAGGAATGCAAATGAGCTGCTCGTTGTAGCTCACTTGCATTCTCTATTCCATTGATAAACAGTTGGCTGGTGGATCGCTAAAAAAAAATAAACCTCAAGAATGACGTCCTAGACTAGTTGCACCACCAAGCACGAAGCAAAGCAGCCAAAAGCTGAGCCAAGCGGTAAAACGGAGGAGGAATTTCCCGCCCTGACCTCCACGGCGCTCCAGTCCCGTGGGCAGAGGTGGGGGGTACGAAGCGACGCGGCCAGCCAAAAGCTGAGCCAAGCGGTAAAATGGAGGAGGAATTTCCCGCCCTGACCTCCACGGCGCCCCAATCCCATGGGCAGAGGTGAGCCGAGAGCACCGGGGCCAATCAGAACGTGGGAGCATTGGGCCGGAAGGGCGCTGATTGGCCACGAGAAAGAGAGCCGGCTGAACTCTGGGCTAGAGGCGGAGCAAGTGCCAGAGCCGGATGATGGTTCCTAGGTCTACTATAAACAGCAGCAGGAGCAGGATTAGAACCCAGAATAGCAACATCGGCCATTGAGATTACATTTTTTTGTTAACACTGTCGTCCTTGGTGCTTTTTCCGCTGTCTGTACCCTGCACAGTAGCGTATCTTGATTGTTAATTTGTGCCCTCGATTCTGCTGCTGAAAAGACCTCCGCCGTACCCGTTACCTCCTTACCCTTACTACTGCTGTAGTGATGCTGAGGGGAAGTGATACAGCCATGCCACTCGCAGACAGCGAGCCTCCTGTCTGCCTGCCCCCGGCCAACCTGCGTCTTGGCGCTCACATCCCGAACCTGCCACTTACCGGGACATCTATCTGTCGCGAGTCCATCGCACATCCTGAAGGTCTGCCCAAAAAAAGACATCCATTTTGGGTGACCTGCCCCCCCCCCCCCCCCCCCGCAATAATAAAAACGGCCTTTTTGGCCGTGCTTCACTCAGCTGAGAGACCCGGAAGTCTGTGAGCCAATCACAGCGCGTTTAACTCAGCTAAACGCACTGTGATTGGCTCAGAGACTTCTGGGTCTCTCAGCTGAGTGAAGCACGGGCAAAAAGGACGTTTTTATTATTCTGGGGTCCAAAAAAGAGCCTGCACCATCGGAGCTTTAGCCTGTTTTGATTTATATATATATATATATATATATATATATATATAGTGAAGGACGTCCATAAAGGATGCTTCTGACAAGCACCTGGCCGTTTTTGCCCCCCCCCCCCCCCCCCCCCCCCCGATTGTATTTTTTTTACATTTTATTAAGTTTTCCAATCCTGCACAGCCCCAACCAGGGCGTAGCCAGACTTCAACAGTAGGCGGGTCCAGAGCCGAGGTGAGGGGCACATTTTAGCCCCCTCCCCGGCGCCGCTAACCCCCCCGCCATTGCTGACACCAACAACTTTGACCCCCCCCCTCCCGCCGGCGATCCTCTCAACCCCCCCTTCCCGCCGTCAACCCACCGCCTGCTACCCTTGCTGGTGGGGGACCCCAACCCCCGCCAGCCGAAGTCTTCCTTCGTTTTTCGTTTGGTTTCAGACTGAGTCTGACGTCCTGCATGTACAACGTGCAGGACGTCAGACTCACAGAAACAGAACGAAGCCTTGCGATCTGCAGAGCTTCGTTTTGTTTCTGTGAGTCTGATGTCGTGCAGGACGTCAGACTCAGAAACCAAACGAGGAACGAAGGAAGAAGACTTCGGCTGGTGGGGGTTGGGGTCCCCCGCCAGCAAAGGTAGCAGATGACGGGTTGGCGGTGGGAGGGGGGTTGTTGAGATGGTCGCCGGCGGGGGGTCCAGGGCCAAATCTATGGGGGACCAGGCCCCCATGGCCCCATAGAAGCTACGCCCCTGGCCCCAACGAGAGGTACAGACCTCTCGTTAGATTTTCCACCGTTTTCCAGCGTTAAGGCAATCAGAAAAAGTTAGTGCATCTCATAGGGTTTCTAGAGGGTCACCGGCGGGGGGTCCAGGGCCAAATCTATGGGGGCCCAGGCCTCCGTGGCCCCATAGCAGCTATGCCCCTGGCCCCAAAGAGAGGTACAGACCTCTCGTTAGATTTTCCACCGTTTTTCAGCGTTAAGGTAATCGGAAAAAGTTAGTGCATCTCATTACAATAGGATTTCTACACAATTTGCTCATCTGCATTCTGTTTTCGTTAGCTGCTACCGTCTTTGGAAAAAAGTAGTTAGTGCATGCCAGGGTTTACTACTTGCTCGTTAAGGGCTCGTTAAGTTTAGTGCATCTGGCCCCTAAACGCTAAAGCAGCGCTTACCTGAAACTGCAGGTAAAAATAGCTCCTGGCTACTGACGTCAGTAACTGCAGACTTCAGCTACCACCCAGCTGACCAATAGCAAGCAAGTCCCACCCAGCTACCCTAGCAGAGAGATCCCTAGCCCCTCCCTAGCCCTAGCAGAGTGGGTACCAGTCTCTCCTCAGCCTGCTTAGCAAAAACATAGCAGAAACATAACAGGTAATTTCCATTGGATTTAGCATCCCCAATCAATTAAAAAAGTTGGCTCCTATGGTCTGTGGTGATCCAGTAGGGCAATGACAGCAGGAGCGAACCTCATTTGTTCCTGCCCCTAGTGCTACGAGACTTCTGCTAGAGATCACGGCAGCTATTTGTACAATGGAGGCCCTAGGGGCAGGAGTGAGTAGGGTTCGTTCGTGGCCCCATCACCCCCCTGGACCACCAGGGACTAGTGTAGGCCCAGAAGGGACTGTTCTTAACTAGAGGGAGAGGGGGATCTGCTATTGTGTCATGGGGGTGGGAGGTGGTGTCTGAGATCGTCAGGAGGTAGGGAGGGGGATCTATAATTGTGTTGGGAGGTGGGAGGAGGGACATGCACACCACTTACATGAGTCATGGCTGATATTCAGCTGGGACCCATATAAATGTCTTAAAGACATTGAATATTGGAGCCTAATTCTTTCTGCAGCGGTTAGCATTTAAAAACTGCTGACCTCTGCCAGCTGAATATTGACCGGAGCATGCGTAAATCACAACTCTGCTCGTGCTCTGCCCAGAGTATGCCTCCAAACACTCCTGCACTTGAGCCATGTAAAAATATGTGCATTCTTGTGATGGAGAAAATTTTCTCCGAGGACAGGCAGGACAGCACGTTCACACTAATGGGTGATGTCATCTGATAGAGCCCAGTGTGAAAAAATCCTCAGCTTCTTTTCCATAAGCTTTTGGGAGTCCCACAGTGCATGTATTCATGCCCTCCCGCCCACCATTGCTGCGCATGACCAGCCAGTCATGTTCTTTTCACAGAGCAGTGAAGATATCTTTTTCAGTCTCTCCTCTGTCGCAGTTTGCACCTATGAAATTTTCAGCCTTGTCGCCTGTTTTTCCTTTTTGTAAGCGTTGCATGGGACCAGAGTTCCTGTTTCTCCTTTCCTTTTTAGTTTCTTAATGTTTTTCGACATTTATAACTTTCTTTTCATTTTCTGTGGCTTGTTGGCCCACTTTGGCCTGAGTGTCCTGGTCAGGATACTAATTTTTTCTCTTTTCCTTTCATCACTGAGCCACTTGATTTCACTGTGGCTATCTTCCCCGACATGTCCCAGAAAACTCCCAGTGGTTTCGAACAGTTCACCCAGTGTGGGCAAGATCATATTGAAAACCGATACACATAATTGGTGCGTGACATGCTTGGGGCCCAACCATGATGCTTTCTCTTACAATTTCTCTCACCAGATGTCCAAGAGAACCACAAAGAGTCGCGAACAGTGCAAACATATTTTTGGCACTGAGAAGTCCGGTCCATCAACAACTTCAGAAGCTTCATCGGACGCTGGGGATGCTTTGACATCAAGGAGGTCTCTACTTGCCTCTGCATCAAGTATCAGCAGCTCCCTCTGAATCATCTGGGTATTCTTGGATCCGATACCAAGGATTCGTAAGGATTCACATCATCCTCATCGGCGTTAAGGGAACTCGATGTGGTGTGCCGGGCAGAGGCCAAGAAGTATTGACATCGGTCTCTTTTGAAGCAGGGCACCAGGAGCATTGGGGTATCACGGTCACTGATACCCAGGAAGTGCTTGTTAGGTGCAAAGGCTACACGCCAATTGTTGGGGTCATACCCAGCATGTTTTCTGCAGTTAATGCATGGACATGTGCTTTAGCCTGTGCAAAACCTGGTCACAGTTAGCATGTCTGCACTTAGCACCTCCTATTGGGAAGCACTAAATTAAGCCATCCTAACTGCACAACTGGCAGTGCACAGTTTGTACTCTACACTGTATGTTTTCCACACTCATTCTCTTCCCATGCCTCACCTAGTTTCTGCCCTCTAACATAAAAACATAAGAATAACCATACTGGGTCAAACCAGTGGTCCATCTAGCCCAGTATCCTGCTTCCAGCAGTGGACAATCCAGGTCACAGGTACCTGGCAGAAACCCAAATAGTAGCAACATTCCATGCTACCAATCCCAGGGCAATCAGTGGCATCCTCCATGTCTGTCTCAATAGCAGACTATGGAGTTTTCCTCCAGGAAATTGTCCAAACCTTTTTTAAACCCTACGCTAACCTCTGTTACCACGAGTTCCAGAGCTTAACTAGAGTGAAAAAATTTCTTCCTATTTGTTTTAAAAGTATTTCCATATAATTTCTTGAGTGTCCTGTTGGGGTCTGCACCCACCTTAGCCAAACCCCAACTGATTACTGCTAGAAACCCACGTTCTTGGATTTGTTTCTTACACTAATAAAAAACATAATACTTACTCAGAAGTGAAATAAAAAAGAAAAGTTTATTCTGGAAACAAGTAAAAGTTGCTCAAGCAGTGGCTATAGCGATACAGAAAAGAAATTAGCCTTCCTTGGCAAGTGTCACAAATTCTAATCCCACCTCCTCATGCTACTTCAGCAATTTTTTTATATCACATGTCCAAACTATATACCAACTGACCTTGTGGTTAAGCTAGCAAACTGTTCCCAACTTCCCCTTTTCACAATCCAGGTACAATGTGGTTTCAAACTGTATGAAACAGAGAAAATCTTGACCCAAGAATTAATATAAGTCTAAATATCAATTAAAGTTATCTTAATTACATTGGACCATTCTATATGCATGTATTTATCTTCTAAAAGCTTGTAACAAAGCTCACAATAAAATTCTTAATTGTCTTGTACAGTATCTTGTCCTAGACATGACCGTAACACTGGTCAGCAAAATTACAGAAAAAGGTTTTTTTTCCATTCTGTGACGCACTCTCTCCCCAAGATTTTGTATAACTGTCTTTTGCCCACACACATATCTGTCTTAGTAAAAAGGTCCATTGACTTGCCCAACAAATTACACTAAATTGTAAACATGTTTTTGGGTCCGGAGGAGTGTGGGGGGTCATATGGCTGTCCTTGCACAATTTCCAAAGGCCACCTTGCAGCCTGATCTAGTTAGCAAGGCTTGAAAACAGCACACAGAATACTTAGGGGGGGATGAAATCTTACAGGTAAACCCTTACATTAGGGGTCCCTAGCCCCCCAAGCTCCCCGTAGTCCCCTGGTCTTTGTACTTTTTGGAAGAGTGAAAAATCTATTAACTTTTACCCATTCTACATCACTCACGATTTTGTAGACCTCAATCATATACCCCCTCAACCATCTCTTTTCCAAGCTGAAAAGCCCTAACCTCTTTAACCTTTACTTATATGAGAGGAGTTCCATCCCCTTTATCATTTTGGTCGCTCTTCTTTGAGCCTTTGCTAATTCTGCTATATCTTTTTTAAGATACAGCAACCAGAACTGAATGCAGTACTCAAGGTGGGATCACACCATGGAGTGATAAAAAGGCATTTTAATATTCTTGGTCTTATTTACCATCCCTTTCCTAATAATTCCTAGAAATAAAACAAAACATGGAAAAGAAAATAAGATGATACCTTTTTTTATTGGACATAACTTAATACATTTCTTGATTAGCTTTCAAAGGTTTCCCTTCTTCGTCAGATCGGAAATAAGCAAATGTTGGTAGATTATAGTATATATAATAATCCCTAGCATCCTGTTTGCTTTTTTGGCCATGATGTACAAAGTAACATGTGCAAACTGCAAACCCACTGCTGTAATATTTACAGTGCTTGCACGATAGCAGTTAATGTGGACTAATTCACACTTAATTACTAAAAAAAACTTACCCTCAAAAACCTTCTGAAAAAGTGAAGTCTTTCATTTACATTTAAACTGTTTTAGGGATAATTCATGTCTGATTCTCAAAGGAACAAGAGAGTTCCATGTAGCAGGTGCCAAGAAAAAGAATGCATGACATGTACATTCTAACTGCGCCATATAGGGACTGGGCAAAACTAGACGATCGTTCAGGGATTTAAGAACCCACCCAGGAGATTAAGGGATAGTAAATAGTGATAAACAGTCCGGAGTACCACCACAAAAAAGCTTTATATGTTAAAAGGAGGAGTTGTTTTTTGTTTGTTTTTTTGACTGACGCAAAAAATTGTCACAATGTACAAGATACATCATTGTAAGCAACAACAGCAAACATTGGTCTCAAAAGTAACTAAGCAAATAGAACCTTTATCCCTTTAAAGTGTTTAACATTACAAACAAACAACCCAGGAAGGGGAAGAAAGGGGGAAAGAATTGAGAGAAAAAAAAGGGAAAGGGGAAAATGGAGAAATAAAGAATAAAAGGTACTCCATCAGTCAAAAGAAGTGTTTAAAAGTAATATGAAATGCTACTGGTATTCAATGATACTGTTTCAGAGATTGAGTCACATGAGCTGATTTTTGAAGGTTACACAAAAGATGCACAGCCAAATTTTGCAATGTCTGTAACTTCCTAATGGCATACTTTGGCAGCCCTAAATAAACAATATTACAATAGTCTAATCTAGACATAAAGAAATGATAAATGAGTGAAACACTGTGTGATAAAAAAAAAGACCTAATTGAATGAAGTTGTCACAGTGTAAAGAAACATGTTAGAGAAAGTTTTTGTTGTATTTATAAAAAAGAATAGTCTTTCCTCCTCATTAAAGATATGCTCAAGCAATTTGATGCCCATATTAGACCATTTCTTGAAAAGTTCAGAATCCGTGAAGGCAGTGTTTCTTAAAATAATGATATTGGTGCAACCCCCATTGACTTCATCTCAGTATAGCCTAAAGTGTAGGGTTTTCATGTCCATGTCATACACCATCATATAGCCTCCCAATGTGTATATAAGTGAAATAAGTCTATTTATGTTCAATAATGCAACGTGGAGGGGCATAATCAAATGTCACCGGCCAAATAGATCGTAGGCGATCTATGTTGGCGGCGGCACTACAACTGGCCGGAACCGTATTATCGAAAAAAATGACCGGCCATCTATTTGTTCGATAATACGGTTTAGCCCGGCTAAATGCCTTGGATGTCGCAGGGTTTGAGATGGCCGGTTTTGTTTTTCAGCGATAATGGAAAAAAATGCCGGCCATCTCCAACCTGGCGACATCCAAGGCATTTGGTCATGGGAGGAGCCAGCATTTGTAGTGCACTGGTCCCCCTCACATGCCAGGACACCAACTGAGCACTCTAGGGGTCAGTGCGGTGGACTTCAGAAACAGCTCCCACATGCATAGCTCCCTTACTTTGGGTGCTGAGCCCCCCCAACCCCCCCCCCCCAAAACCCACTACCCACAAATGTACAACACTACCGTAGCTCTTAGGGGTGAAGGGGGCAACTACATGTGGGTACAGTGGGTTTTGGAGGGCTCCCATTACCAGCACAAGTGTGACAGGTGGGGGGGGGGGAGTGGGCCTGGGTCCGCCTGCCTTAAGTGCACTGCGGTACCCACTAAAAGTGCTCCAGGGACCTGCATACACGCAGGCCTCTAGGACTTGTTGCTGCTGTATAACCTTGGCACCCTAGTTGACACCTGAAGACTAATCTCTTTGAAAAAGTCTTTTATTTAAATAAGCACGTTTACTCACAGTTAACTGCAGATCAGAGGTTGTGCCCCACTGGCAAAGAGTCCCCTGGTACTAAGATGAGCAGTAGGTCAGAGCTGGCACAATGGTGTACAATGCCCTCTTTCAGCACCATTCAAGGTAAGAACTACGTTCTCTAACGTGGGTAACACAGGAAAGGAAACTAAAACTGGCTTACAAAAATGGCCACTACCGCATGGACTACAACAGGAAACAAAACAGGGCACACTCTGACCCAGTAAGCAGGGGAAAGCACCAGGGGAGTAGAGCCTACCAACTACCAATACCTACACCCACCACAATGCATTGCTGATGTGACTCTGCAGTACAAATAATAGAAAAGGTGTCACACTCACCCCAGAGCCACATCACAAGCAGGAAAAGGCTGTCGGAGGACAGAACACATTCTGCTGTCATGAAGGTGGGTACGGCATTTGAGGCTGGCATAGAGGCTGGAAAACAAATTGTTTAAGTGGGGTTTTTTTGGTGGGAGGGGGTTAGTGACTACTGGGGGAGTACGGGGAGGTCATCTCCGCTTCCTTCCCGTGGTCATGTGGTCAGTTGGGCACCTTTTTGAGGCTTGGTCGTGAAAATAAAAGGACCAAGTAAACCCGGCGAAATACGGCTTAACGCCGTATTTTTTTTCCATTATCGGCGAAAGCCGGCTATCTGGTAGCCACGCCCATACCTGCCCATATCCCGCCTTCGCTTCGCCGCCGACGCGCCCCTTTGAACTTTCACCGGCGAGGCGACGGGAAAGCGGCAATGCTGTCAAAAAAAGCAGCTTTCGATTATACCGATTTCACCGCTTTTCCCAGATCGCTGGCCATCTCCCGATTTGTATCGGGGAAATGGCCGGCGATCACTTTTGATTATGAGCTGGATAGTAACATAGTAGATGACGGCAGAAAAAGACCTGCATGATCCATCCAGTCTGCCCAACAAGATAACTCATATGTGCTACTTTTTGTGTATACCTTACCTTGATTTGTATCTCTTTTTCAGGGCACAGACCGTATAAGTCTGCCCAGCACTAGCCCCGCCTCCCAACCACCAGCCCCTTGATTTGTATCTGTCTTTTTCAGGGCACAGACCGTATAAGTCTGCCCAGCACTAACTCCGCCTCCCAACCGTCAGCCCCACCTCTGCCATCCAAGTCTCCGCTAAGCTCCTGAGGATCCCTTCCGAGCAGGATTCCTTTATGTTTATCCCACGCATGTTTGAATTCAGTTACCGTTTTCATCTCCACCACCTCCCGCGGGAGGGCATTCCAAGGCAGTTGCTGTTGAGGCTTGGAAGGAGGAGGAAGTGTTGCCAGAGGCTCTGCAGGCTTCCAGGGGGAAGGGAGTGAGGCCTAGCCCCTTCCCCAGAAATGAGGAAGGTCCTGGGGAGCAGTCCTCAGGCAAGGCCCAGGATATGGGGCCTCCTGGGGCCCAGGACCAGAAGGCCTGGAAGAACGGTTCCCTCTCTGTTAAAGCCGCAGAGAGGAGGGAGAGGAGCCTGGTAGACCGGAGAGAACAGCAGCCGAGGGCGGAAGCCAGTCCGGTACCCCCCTCACTGGCCTACAACATCCAGAAGGTTGAGAGGGGGGGAGAGCTGGTGAAGGCCCAAGAAGGGAGTTTGCCGGGCAGAGGAAGGTGAGGAGATGGATACCTGTCAGGAGGAGTCAGCCTGAATCTGAGGAGACAGGCAGTGAGGATAAGCGAGTCCTCGGAAGAGGAAGATTTTTGGGAGAGAATCAGGACCCAGAGGACCGGCTAAAGTCATCTTGGTGACTTTAATATTCCTGCTAATGATCCTTCCAACTCTTATATTTCCAAGTTACTCGCTTTAACGTCGTCCTTTAATCTCCAACTATGCTCCACCTCCCGCACTCATCAAAATGGTCACTGTCTTGATCTCATCTTCTCCTCCAACTGTTCACCTTCTAGTTTCCTTGCCTCTGATCATCCCTCCTCCGATCACCATCTTATAACTTTCACACTTAAATCTCCTCCCTCCCAGTCCCGTCCTATCCTATCTAATTTATGTAGGAATCTTCACGATATTGACCCTTCATCTCTATTCTCCCATGTTTCAAACCTCCTCTCTACTGTGGCACCATCCACGTCTGTCAACGAGGCTGTTTCTTCTTACAACATACTCTATCCTCTGCCTTAGACACTCTTGCACCTTTGATGACCCGCCCTGTAAGGCGTACAAAACCCCAACTTGGCTGACTTCTAATATCCGCTACTACGTTCCTGTACCCGCTCCGCCGAACGCCTCTGGCGGAAATCTCGGGCCCTTGCTGATTTCTTACACTTTAAGTTCATGCTGACCTCCTTCCAATCTGCTCTTTTACGTGCCAAACAGGATTATTATATCCAACTGATCAACTCTCTTGGCTCTAATCCTCGACTTCTCTCACCACATTGAACTCTCTCCTCAAGGTGCCCCCTCCCCCAACTCCCCCTTCATTATCTCCTCAGACCCTTGCTGAATTCTTTCACAACAAGGTTCAAAAGATAAACCTTGCTTTCTCTACCTCACTAGCTCTCCCTCCACTAGTCCGTTCCCCTCTCTCTCCTTCCCCTCATTCCCTTCCTCCTTTCCTGAAGTTACTATTGAGGAAAACTACACTTCTCCTTTCTTCCTCAAAATGTACCACCTGTTCCTCTGATCCCATTCCCACCCACCTTCTTAATGCCATCTCTCCTACTCTTATTCCTTTTATCTGTCACATTCTCAACCTCTCACTTTCCACTGCGACTGTCCCTGCTGCCTTTAAACATGCTGTGGTCACACCTCTCCTTAAGAAGCCTTCACTCGACCCTACTTGTCCCTCTAATTACCGACCCATCTCCTCCTTCCTTTTCTCTCCAAATTACTTGAGCGTGCTGTTCACCGCCGCTGCCTTGATTTTCTCTCCTCACATGCTATCTTGACCCACTACAATCTGGTTTTCGCCCTCTCCACTCAACCGAAACTGCGCTTACTAAAGTCTCCAATGACCTATTACTGGCTAAATCCAGAGGTCAATATTCCATCCTCATCTTCTTGATCTTCCACTGCGTTTGACACTGTCGATCACAGCATACTTCTCGATACCCTGTCCTCACTTGGATTCCAGGGCTCTGTCCTTCATGGGTCTCTTCCTACCTCTCCCTCCGCACCTTTAGTGTTCACTCTGGTGGATCCTCTTCTACTTCTATCCCTCTGCCTGTCGGCGTACCTCAGGGTTCTGTTCTTGGTCCCCTCCTCTTTTCTATCTACACTTCTTCCCTTGGCTCATTAATCTCATCCCATGGCTTTTCCTACCATCTCTATGCTGATGACTCCCAAATCTTCCTTTCTACCCTGATATCTCACCTTGCATCCAAACCAAAGTTTCAGCGTGCTTGTCTGACATCGCTGTCTGGATGTCTCAACGCCACCTGAAATTAAATATGACCAAAACCGAGCTTCTCATTTCCCCCCCCCAAACCCACCTCCCCGCTCCCCCCGTTTTCTATTTCTGTTGATGGCTCTCTCATTCTCCCTGTCTCCTCAGCTCGAAACCTTGGGGTCATCTTTGACTTTTCTCTTTCCTTCTCTGCTCATATCCAGCAGATTGCCAAGACCTGTCGTTTCTTTCTTTACAACATCCGTAAAATCCGCCCCTTTCTTTCCGAGCACTCTACCAAAACCCTCATCCACACCCTTGTCACCTCTCGTTTAGTCTACTGCAGTCTGCTTCTTGCTGGCCTCCCACTTAGTCACCTCTCCAGTCGGTTCAAAACTCTGCTGCCCGTCTCATCTTCCGCCAGGGTCGCTTTACTCATACTACCCCTCTCCTCAAGACCCTTCACTGGCTCCCTATCCGTTTTCGCATCCTGTTCAAACTTCTTCTACTAACCTATAAATGTATTCACTCTGCTGCTCCCCAGTATCTCTCACACTCGTCCTTCCCTACACCCCTTCCCGTGCACTCCGCTCCATGGATAAATCCTTCTTATCTGTTCCCTTCCTCCACTACTGCCAACTCCAGACTTCGCGCCTTCTGTCTCGCTGCACCCTACGCCTGGAATAAACTTCCTGAGCCCCTACGTCTTGCCCCATCCTTGGCCACCTTTAAATCTAGACTGAAAGCCCACCTCTTTAACATTGCTTTTGAGGAGGTCACGTGGTGCCATGATCGGAGCTAGACGCGGGTAAGAGCTGCTCCGTTCCTCGAGGTTCCCCGCTCCCTGCATATCGCACCTCCGCGGATATTTTTCAAACTCAGAAGCAGCGCTGAAGCAGGAGAGTGTTAAAAAGTTGTTAATATTTCCCGGAGGGGGAAGATGGCAACGAAATCCGCCCAAAAAGAAAAGACACGAGGGAAAGACAAAATGGCGGCGCCGTCCAGCCCGGCGGAATCCTCGATATCATCTGCTTGGGTAGCAGAAATAACAGCTGAAATGTCGGCGGTATTTGAAACATCGTTGGAACGACGATTAGCGCCTATAGACATGAAACTGGAGACCCTAAGTGGCCAATTTGGTGAGTTTACCAAGGACTTAGTGAGCTGTCAGGAACGAGTGAATGCGGTGGAAGATCGCGCTACAAAATTGGAAGGCGGCCACGAACAGCTGAGGAAAACAGTAGCAGCCTTGGAAGCGAAGGTGGACGACCTCGAGAATCGCTCGAGGAGGAACAACTTGCGGTTGATTGGGCTGCCTGAAGAGCTGGAAGATAAAGATTTAATATCATTTCTAGAAAGGTGGATTCCTAAAGAACTGGCCCTGGATGGGAACTTCAAGTCTCTGCAGATTGAGAGGGCTCATAGAGTGGGTCCACGTGGTACGAGGATAGAGGCACGGCCCAGAGTGGTTATTCTCCGGCTGTTGAATTTTCGCCAGAAACAGGAGATTTTACAAGCGCTGAGGTCGGGGAAAACACTGATGTATCAGTCAAAAAAAATCCTTTGTTTTCAAGATTACTCGGCCGGGGTGGCGGCACAACGTAAGATGTTTGCACCGATATGTTCACAACTATTCCAGCGGAAAGTGAGATTTGCTTTAGTATACCCGGCTGTGCTGAGAGTGACCTGGAATGGGACAACACGTATTATGCATTCGGTGGAAGAAGCAAAACTTTTTTTGGAGCAACTGAACAGCAGTGGACAAGCTACATGAATAGAGCATGAGGATTGGTATGACCGGGGACTATCGGGTGCAAAGTCAAAAGTCAGCGGTAGAGGCCGGGGAGAACATGTTTGTGATGGGGATATTGAGGGTGGTGTGGGAGAGTTTGATGACACCCTGTAGTGGTTAATAATGGGTGCGGGGAATTGGTTTATTGTTTGGGGTTCATTTGAGGGGAGAGGGAACCTGGAGAGGCACTAGATGTGACGTTCCAGATGTGTGTTCTGGAACAAGGGAAAGGGAGGATTAAGAGGGGGGGGAGGGAGATGGGGGGGAGGGACGGGGGGGATTATTTGATATGTTTGCAAATGGAGTGTGTCGAGTGGAGAATCCGGAGGGGAGTTGGAAAGAGTTGGAGTCTGTATGGGGGGGGTGGAGGCTGGGCTATCTCCTCCCAAATTCACAGAAAAGATTTTTTGATATGTTACTTTGGGGTTGTAGGCTCATAAAGTGAAGGTGGTAACATGGAATGTGGGTGGCATAAATTCACCCATTAAGCGGACAAAAATATTACAACACTTACACAGGAACCACATAGATATTGCATTTTTACAGGAGACCCATTTGGACGCTGGAGAACATGGTAAGCTTAAAACCTGGTGGATAGGCGATTGCTGGGCCGCAGATGCCATCCATAAAAAAGGAGGAGTAGCCATTTTATGTAAGAAGGGTACTATTGATAGTCATCGGGTGTTATATGTAGACTCAGGGGGGAGATATATAATGGTAAAAGTAACAATAAAAGGTCGCCCCTATCTGTTATGCAACATTTATGCCCCGAATCAGTATGACAAGCAGTTCTACAATCGTATAATACAGTTATTATTACAACAAAGGAATTTGGATAAGGTGGTGGGGGGAGATTTCAATGCAGTGTGGGACCCAGAGATGGATAGTACGGGGCGGAGGGCTTCAGAGGCATATAGAGGGAATAGAGGTCTTAGGCAGCTGGTTCATTTGTTTGATTTGGTGGATAGCTGGAGAGCGTTGCACCCCACTGAGAGAGACTATACTCACCTTTCGAGAGCACACTCCTCTCAGGCAAGGATAGATTATCTTCTAATTTGTAGGGGGGTATTTGGGAAGGTGGAGAAAGGGGAGTTGGGACCATATGTGATATCAGATCACGCTTGGGTGCTAATGGAGTGGTCGGTGGGATTGGCAGATAGTAGACCCAAGAGCTGGCAATTCCCAATTGAATTATGCAAAGATGAAAAATTTAGAGCACATATCATTGACTGCTGGCATCGGTATGCAAGGCATAATGAGGAACATACAAATGACCCGATTCTGTATTGGGAGGCCGCAAAGGCAGTTCTTAGGGGGGAAATAATTAGCTACACGTGTAGGAGTAGGAAGATTCGAGATAGGGAGATACTGAGATTGGGGGAGCAGTTGCGTAGGGCTAGGAAGAGATTTGGGAAGGAACAATCGGGGAAGACCAGGCAATTAGTACTAGAGACACAGGTGGCGTTGAACTCATTGCTCCATCAACGAGCAGTAAAGTCACAAACATATTATAAATACCAGCTATATAAGCATGGTAATAAAACGGGGAGAATGTTGGCCAACTTGTTGAGACCTAGAGTCCGCCTTCAGGGGATACTGCAAATCCAGGAGTCAAGGGGCCATTTAGTCCGTACCGATCGGGAGATTTCCCAGGTATTTCACCGGTATTATACAGAACTATATAAAAGCCCACCGGACTTAGGTTTGAGGGGGGACGTATATTTGGAGTCCAAGCTACTGCCCTTGATAGATGAGGGAACTAGAGGACAGTTGAATGAACAAATAAGTGTGGAAGAAGTAGAGGGGGCGATAGGGAAAAGTGCGTTGAACAAGACACCTGGAGCTGACGGGTATAGAGCCGAGTTTTACAAACTAATGGGTACGGAGATCACAACCCCGTTGGCTGCTATGTTTAATAAAATTATAGAATTAGAATCTATGCCGCAGTCCTTAACGGTAGCACAAATAATTGTACTGCCAAAACCTGGTAGGGACCCGTTGTTGCCAGAATCTTATAGGCCGATCTCTTTGCTTAATTTTGAAGCGAAGTTGATGGCAAAAGTTTTAGCTAATAGAATGGCTAAGGTACTTCCAGAAATTATACATGAAGCACAGGTAGGATTCGTGAAGGGAAGATCAATCACCAAGAATGTAAGGAGAATTTTGACTTCTTTGGAGCAGAGATCAAAGAGAGGGATACCATCTATTCTAGTAAGTTTTGATGCGGAGAAAGCATTTGATAAAGTGAGATGGGACTTTATGTTTGAAGTATTGAGGGCATATGGCTTTGAGGGTCTCTTTGTTTCAGGAATAAGAGCATTGTATGCGGAACCACAGGCCACAGTGTTGGTGAATGGAATGTCGTCAGCGATGTTTCCAGTCCTACGGGGTACCCGGCAGGGATGCCCTCTATCGCCGCTTCTTTTTGTGTTGACTTTAGATCCCTTAATTAGAGAGATACTGACAACAGATGATATTCAGGGGGTTCGAGTTGGGGAGGGATGTTTCAAAGTAGCGGCATTTGCTGATGACATACTGGTACATCTGGAGAGTCCTCGAAGTTCCTTGGTGGCTCTTTTGGAAATTTTTGGTGAGTATGGAGACTTTGCAGGTCTCCAATTGAATTTGGGGAAATCGGAGGCTTTACCTTCCTCAGTCCAAGTGAAGGATGAATGGAGAGAGGGTTTCCCTTTGAGGTGGGCATCAGATTCATTTCGTTATTTGGGGATTAATTTAAGCATGGATGTGACAAACTTATATCAGCTTAATGTGGGGAAACTGATTGAAGATACTAAGGAAAAGTTGGAGCGGTGGCGTTTATTGCCAATTTCTTTAATGGGTAGAATTAATCTGATAAAGATGGTTCAGTTTCCAAAGTGGTTATATGTTCTTCAAATATTGCCTATACGCCTTCTTCAGAAAGATTTGAGATTATTTTATAAATGAGTGAGTGCTTTTTGTTGGGGAGGGAAAAAGCCGAGGCTGAGAATGGCACTATTGACAGGTCATTGGAGGCAGGGGGGTCTGGGACTGCCAGACTTGAAGTTATATAACCAAGCTTGTATGCTTCGGCATGTGGGAGATTGGATTGAGGGGACAACTGTTTACACACCATTATATCTAGAACAGGAACATTTTGCGCCTTATCATCTTTATTTTCTGTTGCACTGCAAAAAAAGTCAGTTGCCTGAGGGTATAAAGGGGAGTGTGCTCTTGGATTCACTGAGGGAGGGGTGGAAGGTTTTAGTGAGGCGGTTAGGTGGGGACCCTGAGGTGTCGGATCAGTTGCCTATTAGAGGAAATGGAAGGTTTAGATCAGGATGGGACAATGTTTGGTTTAAGAAATGGGAGCAAAAAGGGATATATCTTCTGGAGCACGTAATGGGAGCCACAGGGGAGGTGGAACCGTTAGGAACTTGGGAGGAAGAGTCTTCTGAGGGGTGGGGTGCACAGTTCGCCTACGCACAGCTAATACATTACGTAAGGACCTTGGACAGGAATAAGTTGCAATTCAAGCTAGGAGTGGAGCTCAGGTCATTTTTTTCAAAGATTTCTGGTAGGGGGTTGATCTCTGGGTTAGTGTAGGCCCTTGTTCAGCTATGCCCAGCTAGAAGGTTTGAGGGGATCAAGGCAAAATGGGAGGAGGAATCGGGGGTGGGGCTAGGTACTTGGGAAGTTTTGCAATCCTTAAAAGGAGTTTATACTTTAACATCTGATATGCGGTTGAGGGAATGTGGGGCTCGGGTGATCCTACGGGCATATATGACTAAGGCGATGTTAGCACATGTGGAAGGGGGCCAAGATTCGCAGTGTTCCAAATGTGGTCATCCTAGACATACATACTATCATGCATTTTGGGCTTGCCAGAAAGTGAGAGGATTTTGGAACCAGGTGGTGCGATTTTTGGAACGCCTGGTGGATAGATCTCTTCACGGTTCAATGGAACAATTACTTTTGGATGTGCCTGGAGCATTTCGAAGTTTAAAGGGGCCTGGGCGACTGCTTTGTAGGAAATTATGCTTGGTGGCTCGGAAAACAATTTTACAATACTGGGTGGGGTCGGAGACTCCAGCTTTGGGGCATTGGAGGAATCAGATACACCAATTGATGGCATGGGAAGCTCGAGATGCGAAAGGCACTTTAAGACGCAAGAAACAGTTTTTGACAATTTGGGACCCTTATTTACAAATAATGAGCCCAAGAGGTAGGAGTTTCATTATTAACAATTTGTAAAACTCCTGGGGTAAAGTCCATAAGAGGTGAAGGAGGTTAAGATGCTCACACTCGAGACAATTGTAAGATGGCTGGGGAAGGGAGGGTGGGGAGGGGGCGTGGGGAATTGCTGTTCAGTATCTCAAGATAAGGGTTGGTTAAGGAGTGGGGGGAACAGGGGGAGGGAGCAAAAGTTTTGTGGAAACACTGTATTCTGATTCACTGATGGAGTTCTATGTCCTTTCTGGGGTAGATGGAGGGTATGTAGCATGTTCAATAACAGTGGAAGATACTGGAGTTTTCAGAGGGAAGGGGCAGTTACGTGTGTATTGGAACGGATTGATAGATATAATGTTAAAAGTGAGTTTTGGGGATTCCGATAACAAAAGGTTTACAAGTAAAAGGAGGAGAGGGTGGGGGGAGGGGGGGTTGTTTGGGGAGAAAAAGAAGAAAATGTTTTGATATATGTGGACGGATGGATAGTTGTCTGTTGTATTAGGAAGGTTAATCGTTGAACATTGTGTATCGATGTTTTATATAATACTTCAATAAAAAGATTTAAACATAACATTGCTTTTGACTCGTAACCACTTGTAACCACTCACCTCCACCTACCCTCCTCTCTTCCTTCCCGTCCACATTAATTGATTTGATTTGCTTACTTTATTTATTTTTTGTCTATTAGATTGTAAGCTCTTTGAGCAGGGACTGTCTTTCTTCTATGTTTGTGCAGCGCTGCGTATGCCTTGTAGCGCTATAGAAATGCTAAATAGTAGTAGTAGTAGTAGTAGTAGTAGTGGTTAGGAGAATCAAGGCCGTGGAGAAAGAGGTGGTGGAACTGGGTAAACGTATCAAGATGGCTAAAACCATGATTAAAGTAGCTCCAGCAACACACAAGAAACTATATGAAAAGGAAGAAACACGTCTAAAAAAAATGCTTGGGAAGAAAGAACAGCTGCTTGGGGTTTTAAAAAAAGGCCCTGGGAACCCTTTGCGCGAGATTTATGTGAACAAGGAAAGAATGGCTTCTGGTTCTCTCGCTGGAGGCCAGGGAAGTAAACGATCAGACCCCACAGCAGAACAGAGAGGGAAGAAGACAGAGGGTTCAGTTCCTGGGTCCCTGCATTCTTCGGTGCCAGAACTGACCGGGAGCAGTACACAAGCCACATTAAAGTATATGCAGTACCTGGCAAGCCAGCCCGGTCCTCTTCCAGAGACAGCAGAGCTCAGGGACGTCAGGGCTGGTCTGGATCAGACTTCTCAGACACAGAGACCTGTGGAGGAAAATACAGAAGCGAGAGAGTTTCAGAGACAATCATTCCAGATACTAGACACAGGGTCAGGCGCTACAGGGGAGAGCCTGTTGTCTAATGCAGTTCTGGTTGAGCCGATGCAGAAGAAAGAGGGCGGTGTACCCGGAATGGAGCAGTGGGCTGCAAGCAAGGACAAGCGGTTGCAGCCACAGGTGGTTCTTTTTCCACTGGAGGCATCGGTTTCGGGAGGTCAGCAACTTACGAGCGCAGTGCCATTACTAGCGCAGCAGGTTCGCCCACGAGGATCGAAGGGGCAGGACGTCATACCTGATCGAGAGACGGCTGATTTGCAGTGTGCAGAGGGCAGTTCGCAGCTGCAAGGGACATCACAGACAGCCGGTGGAACATCGGAGGCGAGCCAGAAGGCTGTAGCGCTAAGGGGGACAGAGGCTAATTTTCAGCAAGGAGCGGAGAGACGATACGCGGAGCTTCCGGGTTCGAGGAAGCTCTGCCCACTCACAGCAGATGAGAGGGCAGGTTTGCCCAATCGGGGCGCAGGAGGAGGGAGTTTGCACGGGTTCGACAACGGGACCGGAGCAGAGCCATCAGAGAGAAAGGAGTCAAGGCACCCAGAAGGCTGTGAGAAAGAAGGGGCAGACAAGGAGATTCTTGCAGTGCCAGCCCCGCAGCAAGTAATGGCCGCAAGGACTGCCGGTAATGCAGTACCAGACTTGGTTCAGACGGAGGGAGGGCGGGCTGAAGGGGGTTTGTTGCGGGATTCTGGGGCAGCTGAAGGTTTGCAGTGGGAAGGTTCTTTTGGTGTAGATTTGCCTGATGCAGGGGACTCAGGTGTCTGGGCAGCAGGGGATGGAGGTATGTCGGTGGGCCAGCAGCATCAGGGAAGAGGGGGTATGGTTCCTGAGGGGCAGGGAGGCCCCAGAGTAAAAGGAAGGGGGGGAGGCAGGGGGGAGGGGCAGCGGGAGGGGGGAGATGACATCATTACGGGTACGGGGGGGCAGGAGGTGGGGGGGAGTAGGGAAGACAGTAAGGCTGAGGGGCAGCAAGGGAGGGGGCGGAGTTGGAGGGTAGGGCTGGCACCAGCTCAGGGGTAGGGGGCGATGGGGGCAAGGGTCTGTGTCCTTTGCTGCAGTGGTCCAGGGAGGGGGGAGGACCTGCGGGGTATGAAGGGACAGGCAGGGGTTTTGGGGGAATGGGGAAAGGGGGGTGGGCAGTTACCAAAAAGACGCAATGTGGTTCAGCTTAAATGGATAGGGGACGGAGCAATGCCGTCCCGGGAAAAGGTCTTGAAACAGGTGATGGGGATGGGGTTCATACCTGAGGACTTTTACGCTTGTATACACCCCGTCAACATCCCCGAATATGATGTAAGCTTTATGACCCAGAGGGGGATGGAAATCTTTTGGGAACGGTATGAGGGAGTAAGGGGGAGTGGTGGGACTTCAGGGTGATTCCGATCAGCAAGCCGGACCTGGTGCAGGTTACCCTACTTGTGTGGAATGAGTCTATCTCAGGGGCAGATCTGGCTTACTGGCTCCAGCGGTATGCGGAGCTGAAGTCACCACTTACTAAGCTACCGGATCCGAGTAGGGTTTGGGCAGGAGTTTGGGGAGCCCAGGTAAAATTAAAACAGGACGGCTATGTCGTTCAGCACATCCCCTCGGCAGCTTTCATTGGCCGTGACAGGATACTGTGTTTTTACAAAGGACAGCCATGACAGTGCTTTAGGTGTGGTTCATTTCGACATTTTAGCATGTCCTGCCCTGTGGTAAAGTGTGGGAGATGTGGGGACACCCAGCACTCCACGGAGGATTGTACCTCGATTCGGTGCAATCTCTGTGGAGGGCTGGGGCATGCATTCCGGAATTGCCCTCGGGCGTCCCATAATGAGTGGGACATGTGGAGGAAGGGGTATGGCGGGGTGGTAGGGGAAGAGGAGGGGGCAGGGCAGGGGGTGCTGGGCAGGGAGGAGCTGGTAAGAGAAGGGGAGGGGAGGCAGGAAGGAGGGTCGGGGGAGGAGCAGGAGGGGGATTGGGTGCGAGTTCCACAGAGGAGGGGGAAGTCTAGAAAGGGGGGACACGGGCGGTAGGCAGGGAAGTGCCGCAGCAGGGGGCGAGGGGGGGAATAGATATCAGGTGTTAGGAGAGGAGGATGGGGGGGCTGAGGGTGAGGTGGGCGAACAGATGGAGGGGACGAGGGTGGAGTTGATGGAGGAGGGAGCAGAGGCAGGGGGGACAGCAGAAGGCAAAAGGAAATATGAAGAGGTTCAGGTGGGAAGTACAGGGAGTCAGAAGAAGGGAGGGGAGGTTCAGGGCAGTAGGGAAGAGGGAGGGGGGAGAGAGAAGGGGAGGGGAGGGTGGAAGGGATGGGAGAGGGAAGGGGAGTAAGAGGAAGGCCAAGGGGGTTGTGCAGGGGGCGTGGGCCCAAGTGTATGAGAGGGGGGACAGAGTGGAATTGGAGGAGGTTTTGGAGGACAGGGAGGACCTAGAGGAGGAGTTAGGGGGTGAGGTTGGGGGAAGGGGGAAAGGGAGGGTGAGGGGTAAGGGAGTGGGATTGGATAGCACAAAGAAGAAGAAAGGAAGGAAGAAAGGGGGAGGGGAGGGGGAGGCACAGGTGGGACTGGTGGGGGGGGGGAAGGGGATTGGGTGGGGGAGGACGATGGCCGCACAGAAGAGGACCTGTCTCAAGGTGCGAAGGGGGAACATCAGGAGGTTCGGGTACAGAGTATAGGAGGTGTTGAGCAGCTCGGTTACTCTCCATGAGAATGGCGGGACTTGTATTAACATTTGCTACCCTTAATGTGGCCAGTATCTCCTCTCCAAAGGCGCAATGCTTGGCGTATGACAGGTTTGCACGGGTCCGGGCGGATTGTTTCCTGATACAGGAAACCTGGCTGACGTCTCTGGAAAAGATCAGGCGGGCGAGACGGGCCTGGAGGTGGGGACCCTCGGTGTGGGGGTTGGCGGGGGACAGGTATGGGAGAGTGGGAATTTTATTTAAGACGCACCGGGTGAATATCCAGAGGGTGGTGGAGTTGGGGGTGGGGAGATGTCTAGTGGTAGATGTGATTTGGGAGGGAAGAGCGTTGAGGGTGGTCAACGTGTACGGGCCCCAGAGTAAGAGGGAAAGGGTACTCCTTTTTGGGAAAATTCGGCCCTACCTGTACACCTCACGCCAGGTAGTCTGGGGTGGGGATTTCAACACTATATTGAGGAAAATGGATAGTGGGGGACGGTCAATGCAGGTGAGCTATGATGGGGTGAGACTGGCGAGGATTATGCGGGAGGCGGGGTTGGTTGACGCACATGTGGAGTTTTGTGAGGGGCAGGAGGGGTTCACATTCTTCAGAGGACAGTGCAAGAGCAGAATAGATCGCTTCTTGGTGAGGAAAGGGGTTGGTCTGGGGGGCCCAAAGATTGTGGATGTGGACTTTTCGGACCACCATATGGTTCTCCTTCAGGTGGGGGGAGCGGGAGCACAGAGGCCAGGGAGAGGGTTGTGAAGGCTGAACTTAAAGTGGTTAAGTAACAGGCAGGTGCGGGAGGAATTTCTTGGGTTTTTGGACGACCAGGAGCATTTTCATCGATTGGTGGGTGGTGGGACACGGTGAAAAGACGCACACGGGGGTTTTTTTTGAGGCAGGCGAGAAGGGAGGGTAGGGAAAGGACGAAGCTGGGTCTGGCGGTGAAACAGAAGAGGGATAGATTAATTTCTCAGGGGGGGAGTGAGGTGGAAATAAGGGAACTCCAAGAGCTCCTGGAAAAGGTGCAGTACAATCGTTACACCTCATTGGTGTATGAACGAGATTTCGGGAAGATGGTTAGCCTGGATCCCTTCGCCTGTTGTAGGGAGAGGAGGGACCATAGGGTGGTTGAAGGAGTGCGCGACACACGAGGGATCCTTCAGGATTCCAAGGAGGGGATTTTAGGTGTAGTAGGGGATTACTTTGAAGCATTCCTCTCGGCCCAGCAGATAGATAAAGAGCAGATGGAGAGCTATGTGGAAGGGACCCCAGGGATAGGGGATTGGGGACCCCAGCTCCAGGGCCTTTTGCAACCATGGACTGTGCAGGAGGTGGAAGAAGCCATTGAGGCACTCCACAAGAAGACCTCGCCGGGGCCGGACGGGCTGCAGACCGAGTTTTATCAGGCCTTTAAGGCGCAACAGGGGCCGATCTTGTTGAAGGTATGGGAGGCAGCTCGTTCGGAGGGTTCCCTCCCCAGGTCCCTGACAGAAGCAGCTCTGATTTTGCTGAGCAAAGGGAAGGACTCGTCGCTGCTGGCCAATTGGCGGCCGATAGCGCTGCTCAACACCGATCGGAAGATTTTCGCAAGAATGCTTTTTCAAAGGATGAGGCAGGTGTCTGCGGGATTGTTAGCGGCCTCCCAAGCATGCGGGGTTAAGGGCAGAGGGGTCCTGGAAGCAGCAGTATGGGTAAGGGGGGGAGTTGAACACAGTAGGGAGGGTGTGAATGGTCGGTTGGTGGTGACGCTTGACCAGGATAAAGCATTTGACAGAGTGCAATGGGATGTCCTGTGGAGAATTCTAGAACACTATGGGTTCCCGAAGGGGTGGGTAGAGCAGCTGCAGCTGCTGTATAGGCAGGCTGGGTGTTTTCCCTTGGTAAATGGGTGGAGGGGGAAGGAGTTTACGGTGGGGGCAGGGGTGCCCGCTGAGCCCGCTGTTGTATGCATATGCCATCGACCCTTTTATAAGACGGGTGGAGAAGGGAGGGGCGCAGGGACTGCAAGGTGTGGAGGTAGGGGAAGGTAGTCAGCTGAGGGTTGTGGCATATGCAGACGACGTCACAGTGTGGGTGGCGGACCAAAGGGAGGGAGGAAGACTGCAGGAGCTGATCCAGGATTACTCGCAGGTCACAGCATCGAGGGTCAATTTTCAAAAATCGAATAGCCTGTGGGTTGGGGAAGATCAAGGGCACCAATTTGAGTTGGGTGGTCAGTTTCCAGCGCCAGGGGAGCGGCTCAGGATTTTGGGGATTTATTTTGACCAGGGGGATTATAGGTTATACAACTGGGATAAGTGTCTCCAAGAAGCCAGGGCACGGGTAGACAGATGGAAGGGGTGGAGAATGTCGATGGGGGAGCGGGTCCAGTTGATAAAGACTCATCTAATTCCCTTGTTTTTATTTGTTAGCTACATCTGCTTGTTGCCGGAAAGCCGCTATACAGCCCTATATAGCGTGTTTTTCCAGTTGCTCTGGGGAAACAGGATGAACCCAGTGAAGCGTAATGTTACATATCTGCCCAGGAAGGAGGGGGGGTGGGGGTGGGAATGGTAAACCCGGTCCTGTTCTTCAGTGCGCTGTTCCTGCAGTTTAATTTGGGCAGGGCGGTTGGGCAGGAGCCCCCGGGGTGGGCACGGAGTGTTCTGCAATGGTGGAGCAGGTACTGGGACCTGTGGCAGCAAGGGGGAAGGGTAGTAGCTCTGCGGAAGGGGGCCCCGGGGAGGGTAGGCTACTGCAAGACTCTGGTGAAGCTGGTGAGGGTGTGGGGGGTGTCAGTAGCAGAGGTGAAAGAAGGACAGCGGGGGGTTTGGATGGAGAGGGTTCGATCACAGATGTTTTCAGCGCTGCGGGATGCGCCAGACCCAGTGTTAAAGCAGGGGTTGCGGTTGATTACATCTGACCGGATCCCTGTGAAATACACAGATATTGCGTGGCTGTCCTTTCACGGTAAACTGTATGTGAGAGCCAACTTGAAAGATTGGAAAGTGCAGGACAGGGGATGTCCAAGGGGGGAATGTGCTGGGGTCGAGGAAACAATGGAGCATTTCCTGCAGAAATGCCCATTTTCGGTCCAAGTTTCTGACCGGGTTTCCTCTCTGTTGCAGATCCCCAGTTTCCGTCGGTACACCTATGCGGACTGGGTGTACGGTCCATCTGTAAAAGTAGGGCGCTTGGATCCGGAGACACGCTTTCTGATATCAGTGATACTCCGATACTGCCTCTGGATAGCGCGGTGTGGGGTCTCCCTGCACCAGGACGTCCGGTCGGCGGAAAACGTCAGCTGGGCTGTGGTGAGGGCGGTGCAGGAAGCGGCAAAGTGGGAAAGGGTGGAGAAGGGGGTGGAGAAATCCGCAAGGTGGTGGAAGCATGTCAGGCTAAAACCACCATGAGGGGCTTTCAGTTGGCTGTTTGCAGGGGTTTTGGGGACTCTGGGTATTTGGTAGATAAATTTAATGTATTATCATGTGGGGGGAGGGGGGTTTGTATATAGGTAGGTTGCTTGTGTATAGGTAGGATGTTGATGGGGGATGTGAGGGGAGGGTTGGTTGTTTTTTCATGTGTGTAATTTGTTTTTAGTTTTTTTTCAATAAAAAGAGTTCTCCAAGCATCCACCACTCTCTCCGTGAAAAAATACTTCCTGACATTTTTCTTGAGTCTGCCCCCCTTAAATCTCATTTTATGTCCTGTAGTTCTACTGCCTTCCCATCTCCGGAAAAGGTTCGTTTGCGGATTAATACCTTTCAAATATTTGAACGTCTGTATCATATCACCCCTGTTTCTCCTTTCCTCCAGGGTATACATGTTCAGGTCAGCAAGTCTCTCCTCATACATCTTGTAACGCAAATCCCATAACATTCTTGTAGCTTTTCTTTGCACCGCTTCAATTCTTTTTACATCCTTAGCAAGATACGGCCTCCAAAACTTAACACAATACTCCAGGTGGGGCCTCACCAACGACTTATACAGGGCATTAAAACCTCTTTTCTTCTGCTGGTCACACCTCTCTCTATACAGCCTACCAACCTTCTAGTTACAGCCTCCGCCTTGTCACACTGTTTCGTCGCCTTCAGATCCTCAGATACTATCACCCCAAGATCTCTCTCCCCGTCCGTACCTATCAGACTCTCACCGCCTAACACATACGTCTCCCGTGGATTTCTACTCCCTAAGTGCATCACTTTGCATTTCTTCGCATTGAATTTTAATTGCCAAATGTTGAAAGATTCTAAGGTGATTATTTTAGAACCTCTTCTCACATTTTAGACATCCCTAAATCAGCATTTATAGTCCATGGTTTTCTAAATGCCGATTTTGCAATTCCAGGTTTTGGCCGTCCAAACCTGCAGAACTTCCATATAGCTAGGGGGCATGTCTTGGGTGGGACTAGAGAGTGGCTGACAGGTAGATGTCCATGTCACAGCTATTCCCTAATTCAGAAGGGGAAGGAACATCCATGTTCACAAACATGGATGTTGGCATTTAGACCTGCTCCTTGGAATGTCCAGGTCACAGCAAGGTGCTCAGATTGAGCAGCGCTTCACTACAGGGAATCAGGGGTACCCTCATAATTCCTACATGGTTGCCATCCTTCCCGAAAATAAAACTAGTTTAAAAGAATGAGGCAATGTCTCAGCTCCAGGAGCGATGGACATTTATTGTATTAAAATGACTGATACGAATGTTCATGTCCCGGCACATGGATGTTTTTATCACTATTTTAGAACATGGTCATTTATGTTGTCATTGAAATCTTGGTTTAGCTGCATCCATAGTTTGGACATTCCAGTTTGTAAAATGGCTGTGTGTAATGTATGAACTCAGCGCTGCCAGTGCTCACTAACTTAAACATTCCAATTCGGACTTAGACAACCTTTCTAAAACGCCTTTCTAAGTCACTTTTCACTATTAATATGATGTGTGCATTATTTACTATGATAGCAGATTTATAGATTTTTTTAAATATTATAAGGTTTTATAAAATAAGTGGACTTTTGGGGTATGTTTACTAAGGTGGGTTAGCATTTTTAAGGCGCCTGTAAATTTAAGGCGTGTTAAACGCTAACACGCCTATACATTTCTATGGGAGCGTTAGCATTTAACGTGTGTAAACCATTTATGCGCATTAAAAACGCTAACACGTCCGTAGCACCGCATAGTAAACATAAGCTTTTGTTTGTTTGGGTTTTTTTGTTTTTGTTTACTTGTGATTGAAATATAGCCAGTGTGTACTGAAATTTTACTGAGGTTTTTCTCCACTTGTATAAAATGGAATTGAATATACATAGGTTCAGTGACAGTGCTTTCACATAATTAAATTTTGAGCTATAGTTTGTTTTGATATTCTGTGTGTTTTTACTCGCTCTCTTTTTTTGGTTGATTGTATTGAACATTCCATAATTTGGCTTTTTTCTTTCAGTCATTCTATAAGCTTGCCAGTCCCCATCAACGTGAATCCTAGGAGAGTGCTTGCCTTTGGAGTATGAATAATTACTTACCTGTAATTGTTATTTATACATAAATACATTTTCTTTGAGTCATAACACTTCAGCCATCTGATTTTTGGGCAAGGTGCACTCAGTTCTCTCTAGAACTCATCTAGCTCTGAGTGGAAGTGATGGTTGAAAGAATGATGAACAGTTGCTTGCTAGACTGACTTTTAAGTTGTATCACTGTACGCTTAGGAAATTTCATTGTTGTAGCACAGGAGAATGAGTTTAAAAGTGTAAATCTCTGAAAAACTACCCATGAAGAGCAATAACTAAAAGTATGTAATTATCCTTTACTGAGAGTTTTTCTTAATTTTAAGTTAATTTGCTGTTAACAGTAAATCAGAATTAGAAATGTGATATTTTATCTAAAGAAATCATAGTGAACACATGTAAGTATTCATTTCAATGAACATTTTCATTATTTTTTTCAGGCTAATTTATTTTGGTGGTTATGGATGTAGGAAACATAATGAACTGAATGATTGTTTTGATGTTCATGATGCATCTTGGGTAAGACTAAATTTCAACAACTGGTTCCTTTTTTTAATTTCTGTGATGATAGCATTAAATAGCAACTGCAGGGTACAAGTACAGTAATTCAGAAACATGTGTTCACATAGACAGATCTGTCTAGTAGGTTATGCAGGCCTCATGTTTATTGGGATAGTACAGCAGGTTGATAATGGTTGGATAGCATCCATAAAATTACATGAACATAGGCATGAGAAAATGTGTGATGTTAAGGGTGATTTAAATAAGGGATCTTCCATGTCCATCCACTCTAGATGGTAGAGTACAGAGGAGGAAGATGTTCAAAATTGTAGCAGTATCTTACAGGTAGTTATGCTTTATGATTGACAGCTGGGATATATCCTTAGAAATGGTTCAAAATACAGGATACAGTCAGCCATATGAGTGACATCATCCGTGACAGGCAGGGCTGTACCAAGGGGTGTGTGAGCGGTGTGGGCACAAGAGAAGTGAGGGCTTCAAAATTGCTCTCCATCCATTGTGTCATCTGCTAGGCCATGGCACAGTTGAAATGAAGCCGGCTGTATCATAAGTGTAAACATTTGTAATAATGATGGACTGATATAATCCTGTAAAATTTTATAGAACTCCACCAGGAGGCCATCCAGTCCCGGAGTCTTATGAAGGGCACAACTTCCCAAGGCCTAAGCCAATTCATCCCCTGAAAAGGGAGCATTGAGAAACTCTTTCTGAGATGATTTGACTTTAGGTAGAGAAACATTATCTAGGTGTAGTAACCCATCTAATGTGTAAGCGTCCGGGGCTTGGTATAACATTTCATAAAAATCTTTAAAGATAGTATTAATGGTTTCATCAGAAGCAGTTTGATGACCCCTAGCGTCTCTCATCTGAAGCACCCTAGTGGGACCCTTACATGTGGCTATCAAGTGGTAAAGCATTTTACCACATTTGCTACCATGCAGATACAGTGGGGGAAATAAGTATTTGATCCCTTGCTGATTTTGTAAGTTTGCCCACTGACAAAGACATGAGCAGCCCATAATTGAAGGGTAGGTTATTGGTAACAGTGAGAGATAGCACATCACAAATTAAATCCGGAAAATCACATTGTGGAAAGTATATGAATTTATTTGCATTCTGCAGAGGGAAATAAGTATTTAATCCCTCTGGCAAACAAGACCTAATACTTGGTGGCAAAACCCTTGTTGGCAAGCACAGCGGTCAGACGTCTTCTGTAGTTGATGATGAGGTTTGCACACATGTCAGGAGGAATTTTGGTCCACTCCTCTTTGCAGATCATCTCTAAATCATTAAGAGTTCTGGGCTGTCGCTTGGCAACTCGCAGCTTCAGCTCCCTCCATAAGTTTTCAATGGGATTAAGGTCTGGTGACTGGCTAGGCCACTCCATGACCCTAATGTGCTTCTTCCTGAGCCACTCCTTTGTTGCCTTGGCTGTATGTTTTGGGTCATTGTCGTGCTGGAAGACCCAGCCACGACCCATTTTTAAGGCCCTGGCGGAGGGAAGGAGGTTGTCACTCAGAATTGTACGGTACATGGCCCCATCCATTCTCCCATTGGTGCGGTGAAGTAGTCCTGTGCCCTTAGCAGAGAAACACCCCCAAAACATAACATTTCCACCTCCATGCTTGACAGTGGGGACGGTGTTCTTTGGGTCATAGGCAGCATTTCTCTTCCTCCAAACACGGCGAGTTGAGTTCATGCCAAAGAGCTCAATTTTTGTCTCATCTGACCACAGCACCTTCTCCCAATCACTCTCGGCATCATCCAGGTGTTCACTGGCAAACTTCAGACGGGCCGTCACATGTGCCTTCCGGAGCAGGGGGACCTTGCGGGCACTGCAGGATTGCAATCCGTTATGTCGTAATGTGTTACCAATGGTTTTCGTGGTGACAGTGGTCCCAGCTGCCTTGAGATCATTGACAAGTTCCCCCCTTGTAGTTGTAGGCTGATTTCTAACCTTCCTCATGATCAAGGATACCCCACGAGGTGAGATTTTGCGTGGAGCCCCAGATCTTTGTCGATTGACAGTCATTTTGTACTTCTTCCATTTTCTTACTATGGCACCAACAGTTGTCTCCTTCTCGCCCAGCGTCTTACTGATGGTTTTGTAGCCCATTCCAGCCTTGTGCAGGTGTATGATCTTGTCCCTGACATCCTTAGACAGCTCCTTGCTCTTGGCCATTTTGTAGAGGTTAGAGTCTGACTGATTCACTGAGTCTGTGGACAGGTGTCTTTCATACAGGTGACCATTGCCGACAGCTGTCTGTCATGCAGGTAACGAGTTGATTTGGAGCATCTACCTGGTCTGTAGGGGCCAGATCTCTTACTGGTTGGTGGGGGATCAAATACTTATTTCCCTCTGCAGAATGCAAATAAATTCATATACTTTCCACAATGATTTTCCGGATTTAATTTGTGATGTGCTATCTCTCACTGTTACCAATAACCTACCCTTCAATTATGGGCTGCTCATGTCTTTGTCAGTGGGCAAACTTACAAAATCAGCAAGGGATCAAATACTTATTTCCCCCACTGTATAACTGTTACATATAATAGGCTATTGATTTTACTGCCTTCTGATGTAAAAGTGTGTTTAAAGTGGCCTGTGAGGCCAGTAGAGCCTGCCTAACTGCTGGGGTATTCCATACTCCCAAAGCTATCCTCTCCCGAATCACCTGTCTTTCCAGACGCAATATTTTGAATGGCTTTCCGACATGCTGTATAAGCAATGATTTCCCTCTTAATACCGCTTTAGCTGTTTCCCAGTATAGAAGAGGTTGAGTCTCATTGGCAGCATTATTCTGAACATAATCCTTCCACTTGTCTATAACAAAAGAGTGAAATGCTGGGTCCCAATAAAGTTCCAGCTTGTAAGTTAAACATTAACCGTATCATAGCATGGTCCGAAATACCATAAGGGCCTATCTCTGAGGTAGTTAGATGTTTTAAAAAAGAACGAAACACTAGTAGATAGTTCTCAATTGTGTGGTGTGAGCTCTGGAGAGGTGAATATAATTCCGCTCCCCTTTATGAAATAATTTCCATGAGTCTACCAGATCCAGAGTATCACACAACAAAGGTAGTTCCTGAGTTGGATGAATTCTCTGAACCCCAGTAGGATGAGAGCGATTCTGAGCAGGATAAAAAATTAAATTAAAATCCCCACCCACAACAATATTTTGGTGAACATAGGGTAGCAGGACATTAATCAGGCTAGTAAAAAAACTTTTTGTCAATAAGAGCTGGGTGCATATCCATTATAGAGAATCATAGGATGTTTATTAAGGGCCCTGAATAACAGATTGTACTTGGAGATCCAACAACTTTCTAAATAAAATAAGCACTCCAGCTTGTTGTCTTATATGCCAGAGATTCAACCAGGGATCCCACCCACCTTGACTGAAATTTGTTGTGTTCTAAAGATGATAGGTGGATTTCCTGTAAAAATGCTATGTCAATTTTGTGGTGCTGGAGAAAGTGTGAAATTTTTTGTCGCTTAATTGGAGAGGTTACTCCCCCCCATCTCATACACACATTCCAAGAGGATATTTGTAAGGGGTTCATTTACCCATGCTCATAGGCCTGCTCCCCGAAAGATAAACCTATTCTACAAATGGAGCAACCCCAGCCCTAAGTCGCCCCATCCACCATAAACAACATCGGGTCTGCAACTGAGAGAAGAAAGAATGGAAGGGAAACAAATCTTGCACTGTACTAACCAACCCTCCTACCCCCTTCCAGCCATCCACCCTCCGCTTCCCTACACAGCCCCTAAACACCCCCATAGGACTACCCAAGTGGAGTCCAGAACAAGGGAGCTACAGCCCTCCTGCAAACCAGATGTACCAAATGTTCTCCGAGGACAAGCAGGCTGCTTGTTCTCACGACTGGGTTGACGTCCACGGCAGCCCCCACCAACCGGAACAAAACAAATCTTGCACTGTACTAACCAACCCTCCTACCCCCTTCCAGCCATCCACCCTCCGCTTCCCTATACAGCCCCTAAACACCCCCATAGGACTACCCAAGTGGAGTCCAGAACAAGGGAGCTACAGCCCTCCTGCAAACCAGATGTACCAAATGTTCTCCGAGGACAAGCAGGCTGCTTGTTCTCACAACTGGGTTGACGTCCACGGCAGCCCCCACCAACCGGAACAAAAACTTTGCGGGCGGTCCCGCACGCAGGGCACGCCCACCGCACATGCGCGGCCGTCTTCCCGCCCGTGCGCGACCGTTCCCGCTCAGTCTTTTCTTTTCCGCGCTGGAGAGAGCCGTGTTCGTCTCTCTCTCTGTCAGCCCCGGAAACCGGACCGCGCTTTAGACGCGAGTTTTTCTTCGTTTGTTTTTCTTTGATTGTTTTCTTTTGTTCTGTTTAAAAAAAAAAAAAAGAAACTTTGTTTTCCCTCGTACTTTTAGCGGAGGCGCCTCGCTGCGGCCTTGTGGCCGCGCGGTCGATTTATTTTTCGAGGTGTGATTTTTACCGCCACCATTGACGACTTTGACTTCGCCAACGCGATTTTTCCGTCGATGTCCTCGAAGGTCCCGAGTGGATTTAAGAAGTGTGGTCGGTGCGGCCGGCATATCTCGCAGACCGACACTCACGCTTGGTGCCTCCAGTGCCTCGGGCCGGAGCACGATACCAAGACGTGCACCTTGTGTCTCGGTTTACGGAAACGGACACAGGTGGCGAGGCAAGTTCTTCGGGACCGTCTTTTCGGAACTTGTGCCGGCCCCTCGACGTCGACTTCGACGGCATCGGTGTCGACGGCCGGATCTTCGGTACCGGTACCGATGTCCACGAAATCGGCACCGACCCCAGGAGCACAGGTCCCGTTGGCCTGCTGGTCTTCCGGAGATGGCAGGGGTGAGCGGCCGCGCGGGCAATCGGCCCCGGTCACTCCCTCTACTCAGGGCCCTCGGGACCGAACCCTGTCGGACTCGAGGCCGAGGGGGATCTACCTCCTCCTCTTCGGTACCGCCGAGCGCCGATGACGGGCACCGGAAGAAGGCTAAAAAGCACCGTCATCGGTCGCCCACGGCGCATGTGGCTACCGGCTCCAGAGATGACTCGACGCCGAGAAAGCGGCAGCGCGCCGGGAGGAGCGTTCCCCCTCGGTGGTAGAGGTATCGCTATGTCAGGGCACCGGCACTTCGGTGCCGTCTTCTGGACCCGAGCAGATTCCGGCACCAGCACGTCCACCGGCCCCCTCGCCTTTCCCGACAGCGGGCCTTGACGAGTGCCTCCGAGCCATCCTTCCGGGGATCCTGGAAGGGCTGATGCGCCAGACTGTGCCGGCGCCGGGGATGCTGCCGGCGTGCTGTAGCCCGGTGCCGAGGCCTTCGACGCCGACGCCGCTTGCGGTGCTGGTCTCGACCTCCACACAGGTGGAGTCGACGTCGATGGAGCGAGCTTCATCCCCGCCGGCGCGGGAGTCCACCACTCGACGACGCCACCGAGGACTCGGTGCCTCAAAGTTGAGCCGGGCCCGGTTGAGGTCTGAGCTACAGGAGCTCATGTCCGACACCGAGGAAGAGGCCTCGTGGGGGGAGGAGGAGGACCCCAGATATTTCTCCTCAGAGGAGTCTGTGGGCCTTCCCTCCGACCCCACTCCTTCACCGGAGAGGAAGCTCTCGCCACCTGAGAGCCTCTCCTTTGCCTCCTTCGTCAGGGATATGTCTATCTGCATTCCCTTCCCCGTGGTCTCTGTGGATGAGCCGAGGGCCGAGATGCTCGAGGTCCTCGACTATCCATCACCACCTAGAGAGCCCTCCACGGTACCGTTGCACAATGTCCTCAAAGAGACACTGCTTCGGAACTGGTTGAGACCTTTATCTAACCCCACCATCCCCAAGAAAGCGGAGTCCCAATACAGGATCCACTCAGACCCAGAGTTAATGCGGCCTCAATTGCCTCATGACTCGGCGGTCGTGGACTCTGCTCTCAAGAGGGCACGGAGTTCGAGGGATACCGCCTCGGCGCCCCCGGGGCGGGAGTCTTGCACTCTGGACTCATTTGGGAGGAAGGCCTACCAATCTTCAATGCTCGTGACCCGCATCCAATCCTACCAGCTCTACACGAGCATACACATGCGGAATAATGTGAAGCAACTGGCGGACCTGGTCGACTAGCTCCCCCCGGAGCAGTCCAGGCCTTTTCAGGAGGTGGTCAGGCAGCTGAAGGCGTGCAGAAAGTTCCTATCCAGGGGTATTTATGACACCTGTGATGTGGCATCTCGAGCTGCGGCCCAAGGTATAGTGATGCGCAGACTCTCGTGGCTGCGGGCCTCTGACCTGGACAACCGCACCCAGCAGCGGCTGGCCGATGTCCCTTGGCGGGGGGATAATATTTTTGGTGAGAAGGTCGAGCAGTTGGTGAACCAACCACACCAGCGGGAAACCGCCTTCGACAAGCTCTCCCACCGGGCGCCTTCAGCATCCACTTCAGCAGGTGGACGTTTTTCCTGGGCCAGGCAGGCTGCGCCCTACGCCTACAACAAGCATAGGTACACCCAACCGGCCCGAAGGCCTCATCAGGCACAGGGACAGTCCCAGCGTCCCGTCAACAGCGTGCGCCTAAGCAGCCCCCTGCGCCTCCACAGCAAAAACCGGGGACGGGTTTTTGACTGGATCCATGGGAACATAGCTGCCATCAAAGTGTCCGTACCGGACGATCTGCCAGTCGGGGGGAGGTTAAAATTTTTTCACCAAAGGTGACCTCTAATAACCTCCGACCAGTGGGTTCTCCAAATAGTGCGGTGCGGATACACCCTGAATTTGGCCTCCCCTCCACCAAATTGTCCTCCGGGAGCCCAATCCTTCAGCTCCCATCACAAGCAGGTACTTGCAGAGGAACTCTCCGCCCTTCTCAGCGCCAATGCGGTCGAGCCCATGCCACCCGGGCAGGAAGGGCAGGGATTCTATTCCAGGTACTTCCTTGTGGAAAAGAAAACAGGGGGGATGCGCCCCATCCTAGACCTGAGAGGCCTGAACAAATACCTGGTCAAAGAGAAGTTCAGGATACTTTCCTTGGGCACCCTTCTACCAATGATTCAGAAAAACGATTGGCTATGTTCCCTGGATTTAAAGGACGCATACACTCACATCCCGATACTGCCAGCTCACAGACAGTATCTCAGATTCCGCCTGGGGACACGGCACTTTCAGTATTGTGTGCTGCCCTTTGGGCTCGCCTCTGCCCCACGGGTGTTCACGAAGTGCCTCGTGGTGGTCGCGGCGTATCTACGAAAGCTGGGAGTGCATGTGTTCCCGTATCTCGACGATTGGCTGGTCAAGAACACCTCGGAGGCAGGGGCTCTCCAGTCCATGCAGTGCACTATTCACCTCCTGGAGCTGCTGGGGTTTGTGATAAATTACCCAAAGTCCCATCTCCAACCAGTCCAATCTCTGGAATTCATAGGAGCTCTGCTGAATTCACAGATGGCTCAGGCCTTTCTTCCCGAGGCGAGGGCCCAGAACCTCCTGTCCCTCGCTTCCCAGACCAGAGCGTCTCAGCAGGTCACAGCTCGGCAGATGTTGAGACTCCTGGGTCATATGGCCTCTACAGTTCATGTGACTCCCATGGCTCGTCTTCACATGAGATCTGCTCAATGGACCCTAGCTTCCCAGTGGTGTCAAGCCACCGCGAATCTAGAAGATGTTATCCGCCTGTCCCTCAGTTGCCGCAATTCGCTGCACTGGTGGACACTTCGGACCAATTTGACCCTGGGACGTCCATTCCAAATTCCGCTGCCCACGAAGGTGCTGACGACGGATGCATCTCGCCTAGGATGGGGAGCTCATGTCGATGGGCTCCACACCCAGGGACTGTGGCCCCTCCAGGAACAAGATCTTCAGATCAACCTCCTAGAGCTCCGAGCGGTCTGGAACGCACTGAAGGCCTTCAGAGATCGGCTGTCCTATCAAATTATCCAAATTTGGACAGACAATCAGGTTGCAATGTATTACATCAACAAGCAGGGGGGCACCGGATCTCGCCCCCTGCGTCAGGAAGCCGTCGGGATGTGGGGTTGGGCCTGCCAGTTCGGCATGCTTCTTCAAGCCAAATACCTGGCAGGTGTAAACAACAGTCTAGCCGACAGACTGAGCAGAGTCATGCAACCGCACGAGTGGTCGCTCCATTCCAGAGTGGTACGCAAGATCTTCCGAGAGTGGGACACTCCCTCGGTGGACCTTTTCGCCTCTCAGACCAATCACAAGCTGCCTCTGTTCTGTTCCAGACTACAGGCACACGGCAGACTAGCGTCGGATGCCTTTCTCCTCCATTGGGGGACCGGCCTCCTGTATGCTTATCCTTTGGTGGGGAAGACCTTACTGAAGCTCAAGCAAGACCACGGCACCATGATTCTGATAGCGCCTTTTTGGCCCCGTCAGATCTGGTTCCCTCTACTTCTGAAGTTGTCCTCCGAAGAACCGTGGAGATTGGAGTGTTTTCCGACCCTCATTTCGCAGAACGACGGAGCGCTTCTGCACCCCAACCTTCAGTCTCTGGCTCTCACGGCCTGGATGTTGAGGGCGTAGACTGCTTCGTTGGGTCTGTCTGAGGGTGTCTCCCGCGTCCTGCTTGCCTCTAGAAAGGATTCCACTAAAAAGAGTTACTTTTTTAAGTGGAGGAGGTTTGTCGTTTGGTGTGAGAACAAGGCCCTAGAACCTCGTTCTTGTCCTGCGCAGAACCTGCTTGAATACCTTCTGCACTTATCAGAGTCTGGCCTCAAGACCAACTCAGTAAGGAATCACCTTAGTGCGATTAGTGCTTACCATTATCGTGTAGACGGTAAAGCCATCTCTGGAGAGCCTTTAGTCGTTCGATTCATGAGAGGCTTGCTTTTGTCAAGGCCCCCTGACAAGCCTCCTGCAGTATCATGGGATCTCAACGTCGTCCTCACCCAGCTGATGAAACCTCCTTTTGAGCCACTGAATTCCTGCCATCTGAAGTACTTGACCTGGAAGGTCATTTTCTTGGTGGCCGTTACTTCAGCTCGTAGAGTCAGTGAGCTGCAAGCCCTGGTAGCTCATGCTCCTTATACCAAATTTCATCATAACAGAGTAGTACTCCGCACTCACCCTAAGTTCCTGCCAAAGGTGGTGTCGGAGTTCCATCTTAACCAGTCATTTGTCTTGCCAACATTCTTTCCCAGACCACATACCCGCCCTGCTGAATGTCAGTTGCACACATTGGACTGCAAGCGAGCGTTGGCCTTCTATCTGGAGCTGACACAGCCCCACAGACAGTCCGCCCAATTGTTTATTTCTTTCGACCCTAATAGGAAAGGGGTCGCTGTCGGGAAACGCACCATCTCCAATTGGCTAGCAGATTGCATTTCCTTCACTTACGCCCAGGCTGGGCTGGCTCTTGAGGGTCATGTCACGGCTCATAATGTTAGAGCCATGGCAGCGTCAGTGGCCCACTTGAAGTCAGCCACTATTGAAGAGATTTGCAAGGCTGCGACATGGTCATCTGTCCACACATTCACATCACATTACTGCCTCCAGCAGGATACCCGACGCGACAGTCGGTTCGGGCAGTCAGTGCTTCAGAATCTGTTTGGGGTTTGAATCCAACTCCACCCTCCAGGACCCGATTTTGTTCTGTTCAGGCTGCACTCTCAGTTAGTTGTTCTTCATAGGTCAATTTCTGTTATGCCCTCGCCGTTGCGAGGTTCAATTGACCTGGGTTCTTGTTTTGAGTGAGCCTGAGAGCTAGGGATACCCCAGTCGTGAGAACAAGCAGCCTGCTTGTCCTCAGAGAAAGCGAATGATACATACCTGTAGCAGGTGTTCTCCGAGGACAGCAGGCTGATTGTTCTCACCTACCCTCCCTCCTCCCCTTTGGAGTTGCGTTTTTTCCTCATTCCTTTGCTTGTCATTCAACTGAGCGGGAACGGTTGCGCACGGGCGGGAGGACGGCCGCGCATGCGCGGTGGGCGTGCCCTGCGTGCGGGACTGCCCGCAAAGCTTTGTTCCGGTTGGTGGGGGCTGCCGTGGACGTCAACCCAGTCGTGAGAACAATCAGCCTGCTGTCCTCGGAGAACACCTGCTACAGGTATGTATCATTCGCTATAAACTCCCCTCCAGAACCCACCCACAAACCAGGGGTGTAGCCAGACAGCAGATTTTGGGTGGGCCTAGTCAAGAAGTGGGTGGGCACCAAGTGTTCTCCTCTCCCCCCCCCCCCCCCCCCAATGTGATGAGGCCGGCATCAGCAGCTTAGGAAGCTTAGACTGTTGAAGTGGAGAGCAGTGTTTTCAGCACCATCAGGGGGAGGTCTTCAGCTGGCGGAGCTTGGGATCCCAACTAGCTAGCATTAAATGTGTGCTGCTGTTGGGTGGGCCTGAGCCCTAAGTGGATGGGCCCCAGCCCACCCAGGCCCACCTATGGCTACGCCACTGCCACAAACCCTAATTCCAGAGAACCCGCAACCTCATTTGAATCGTGCAGTTGTTAAGTCCATCTGTGCCCACTATATAGCATGTACATCAAACTGGAAAGACCGCAGCATAATAACCTGAATAAGTCCCCAACAAACACTTTAACAGAGACTTAATCGTAAGGAACTGTCTTCCTCTCCTAATAAGACAAACCCTCCATCATGAGTGGCTTTCTCTCTATATCCAAGGCAAGGGAGCAAACTCCATCAGCGAGGTGAGGGATGCGGTAGGCTAGCCACAAATTTGGAGGCCTCGTCCACCAAGTTAAATCCATGATCTACTCCATTATGAAAGATCCTCAATTTGACTGGATAAGCCAGAGCAAAATGAATATGCCTCTTGACCAGATCTGTGCACAGAGGAGTAAAGAGTTTCCTCGCTGCCGAAACCTCTGCTGAGTAGTCCAGAAAACAAAGAATGGGTTCTCCTTCATAACTGAGCTGCTTACCACCATGCATCGCCCGAAGAAAATCCATCTTATGGACATAATTAAGCAGTTTGAAAATACTACTACTACTACTACTACTTAACACTTGTATAGCGCTACAAGGCATACGCAGCGCTGTACACCATACACTTAAAAGACAGTCTCTGCTCAAAGAGCTTACAATCTAAATAGGACAGACAGACAGAAAAATTAAGAGGTAACGGGATTAAAGAGGTGGGGATAAAAGGTACAGCCAAGTGAGCAATGATTAGGAGTCAAAAGCAGCGTTAAAGAGGTGGGCTTTTAGCCGGTATTTGAAAATGGGCATAGACGGGGCTAGACGTACATGTTCGGGAAGTCTATTCCAGGCATGAGGTGCAGTGAGGTAAAAGGAATGAAGTCTGGAATTAGCAGTAGTGGAGAAGGGGACAGACAAGAGAGATGTATCTACAGAACGGAGTGCCCGAGGGGGGGCGTAGGGAGAGACAAGAGTGGAGAGGTACTGGGGAGTAGAAGAGTGAATGCATTTATAGGTCAGAGAAATTTGAATTGAATGCGGAAACGGATAGGGAGCCAGTGAAGTGACTTGAGGAGAGGGCTAATGTGAGCATAGCGACTCTGGTGGAAAATGAGTCGCACAGCAGAGTTTTGGATTGATTGAAGGGGAGAGAGATGGCTAAGTGGGAGGCCGGTGAGAAGCAGTTTGCAATAATCTAGGCGAGAGGTGATAAGAGTGTGGATCAGGGTTCTGGTAGAATGCTCAGAGAGGAAGGGACAGATTTTGCTGATGTTATAGAGAAAGAAACGACAGGTTTTGGCAATCTGCTGAATGTGAGCAGAGAAGGAGAGAGAGAAGTCGAAGATGACCCCAAGGTTACGAGCTGATGAGACGGGGAGAATGAGAGTGCTAGCCACAGAAATAGACCACATTCGGCCTTGCTGAAGAGTCGCACTGCTGCCCCAGCCGGTGCGCACTCTTGATCAACAGCGGGCCACTGGCCTGTGGCAAATTAAGAGTTTCCATCAGCCACTTTCCCAAGAAAATATGGAAATCTGTCGCTGGGAGCACCTCCGGCAGTTCCACCAAGTGGAGGTTATTCCTTTGTGAATGATTTTCCAGCTCATTCAGCTTATTTTCAAGATCCCGTCCTTGGAAAGGTTAGTAAAATTAGTTTCCATACTGTCCAGTTTATCCATGGAAGATTCCATAGCAGCATTCACCTCCGATATCTCAGCAGCCCATACGGAACTCGAGGAGGGAAATAAAAGCATGTTCTCATCCGCCATTTTCGTGCCCTGCACTGAGGTTTTCTCCCAGTTCTTTTTTCTTGATATAGCAGCCATTCTGTTTTAAGAAGTGTCTCCAAACAGATTTTACGGCACACCAAGGCAAAGGCAAAATAATTGCTGTGTGAAAGGGCACTGGAGCAGAGAAATAAAAACAGATTAGGGCAGGTAAGGCTGGAGCTTCCAGACCTCCATCCTCACTCCTCCATATGCAAACCAGGAGTCTTCACGCTATGTTTTTGTACTGATGGTTCCACACTCTCGCAGCAGGTGAGAAGGCACTCACGCTTTAACTGTGGGGACACTGCACGTATTCTTAAACCTATACTAGTTTGTTTAAGCTCCACACCGGGTGACGTGGATGACGTTACCCACATGTGAGAATGAATGGTTTGCTGTCTTTGGAGAATACCTGCTACAGACACATATCTTCGCTTTCCCATTTATCTTTTTGTCTATATGATTTTGTGTAGGCTGAACCCATTTTACATAAATGTAGAGATCAAAATTGAGACATTCAAGTTAGGATAAGCTCAATTCTGGTGGTATTTTAAGAAAGGATCTGTCAACAGAGAACTTTTACTAAACTACCCACAGGAGTGCACGTGTATGTCCCAGTCCATGCAGCGGGACCATCCTTTTTACAGATATATACTTTGGAAAAATTGACAGAGAAAACTCAGCAACTTACACGTGTAATTGGTCTTCACTTAAATGTGTAGTATGTGAGGCATTTTGCAAACCTATACGTACAAATACTACAAATTAACTATAGAGGTTGCAATCTTTATTTTCAACTTGGAGGTGGAAATAAAGGATGATTAAAGAGGGTAACTCCCTTAATCCATCCTGTAAATGACTGGCTGAAAGGTGCATGCTTTATGAGTGCCAGGAAGCAGCTATAAATTCCAACATGGAAATATTAGGTTATACACATGCATTCCACTTATGAAATGGGGCAAACACCTATAGATTTTCGACCCACCCAAGCCATGCTCAAACCATGTTCCAGATATGTCCCTTGCAATTTCTACATATTATGGATTTCCCTGTGTAAACTGATCCTTTCTAAAATCGTAGTTTACATGTTGATATTTCCACATGTAAATTCCAGAATTTCAACATGGAAATTTTTTTTTGGTGGAGAGATTTTGCTCACACCTTTTTCAGTAGTAGCTCAAGGTGAATAAGGCTTCTAAAACCCCCTTGTTTAATTAAAATGAATACAATTAATTAATTTGTTATAAATTAAAATTTTATTAAAATGTATGGGAGAATGAATTTGTGAGAGAGAAGGAGGAATGTGAGAGTGGGGCACAGAGTGTGAGGAGGTTGAGCAGTGAGTGCTTAGCCCAAACTCATTTATCATCATTTTTGACCAAACCTTTCAGTTAATAAACATAAAATACTACCTCTAAGAAGGCCAGCCTTGTAGCTTAGTCTTCAGTGCTTTTCATTATGGTGAAGTAGATGGAATGAAGTGCGCCACCTGGAGATGCAAAGAAGATGGCTGCCATTACTGTGGTCACCCCTGCCAACCAATCAGGGCATTGAGGGTAAATAACAAAGATGTGCCTCTTCATCTCTTTGGCTAGTGAAAGTTCTCTGATCTATCAAGATGCGCTATTTTGGGAGCAGAAGGCCTGGCAGATACTGCTGAAGGTTTGAAGGATAAAAATGATAAATCCAAACTAGTCTGTGAAACTTTATTCTGATTACTTATTTTGAAAGCACTGTAAAGTGAACCATATATGTAGGGCCTTCTCTTCTGTATTTTAATTATAGGCCAAGATGTTTCATAAGTGGCCAGGAAATTTCATTATGCAGAAACAAGAGAAAAATGTAGGCAGATAAAGACCATATGGCCTATCCAGTCTGCCCATCTATGCCATCTACTCTTCCTATCACCCCCTTAGAGATCGTATGTACTTGTTCCAAGCTCTCTTGAATTTAGATATTGTTTTCGTCTCCACCACTTCCATTGGGAGGCCATTCCACAAATTTGCCGCACTTTCCATGAAGAAGAATTGCCTCAGGTTACTTCTTATTTTTTTAAAATTTTTATTTATTAATTTTGTTTTTTTAACAAGAGTACACTTGTCAATTGAAATAAAGCCATACGTTTTAAATTTCAACAAGAAAATATGAAAGAAAAAACAAAGGAAATTATAACCATTTTTTCATTCCTTTACATAATAATATTCTTTTTTAGACCACAAAAGTATGGGGGAGCGATATGAATTAGTGAAGATTACAAACATAATTATTAAAATTAACTAGGCTGCGTATACCTCCTATATATATTTAAAGATGTCATTTCAGTTGTTTCAAATCTAGAAATGATTTTAGCTGATCAGGAGAATAAAAGGTATATTTTGTCTGTCCCAATTTTACAACACATTTACAGGGATAGGCTAGAAAAAATGACCCCCCCCCCCCCCCCCCCCCTACTTCACATGTCCTGATTTTCAATGCCAAAAAGGCTTTCCTCTTTTGTTGGGTCTGCTTAGTTACAACAGGATAAATCCACACTTTAGCTCCACCAAAACAAATATTTGAATTTTTGAAGTAAAGTCTCATGATATTATTAAGATCTTGTTCAAATATGAAAGAAACAATAAGAGTAGACCTTTCTGTTATATCATCTAAAGATTGTTCCAATATAGCTGATATATTATTCAAGCCCAAATTTGTATTTCCTGCACCTTCTGTTTTTCCTTCTTTCCCCTTGGGATTAGGAATATAATATATTTTATTTATTGGAGGAATAGCTTCATGAGGTATTTTCAAAACTTCATTTAAACATCTTCTAAATAATTCCATCGGATTATTCCCAGAGAGTTTGGGGAAAGTCAAAAGGCGTACGTTCAAACGTCTATTGAAGTTCTGTATCTGTTCAATTTTCCTACGAATGTTGGTATTATCTTTAACCACTGTTTCTTTAAATTCTTGTAGTTGTTCTACGTCCTTCTGCAAATTTGTAACTTTTACAGCTAGTTCTTGCTTGACTGAGTCTACCATTGATTTTAACTCTTGAAATTTAACGTTAAGTGCGTAACTTCACCTGATGTTTGCTGAAGAATTGAATCCATTTTATTCAGCATCAGCCAAATCTTCTCCAAATTTATCTCTGGAACTTTCTCTGAGGTTCCTGCCTCAGGTCTCAGCGTTCTCTTCAGCGGCGCTAGTCCCTCGCAGGGAGACACACCCGCAACACTTCCGGTAGGGCGTTGGCTTCCCTCTAGGGCCGCTGTCAACGCTGTGCACGGAGGGAACAACAATGGTGGTGGAGAAAGGGAGGTTTCATCTCCCAGCAGGGTTTCCACTTCCCCGGATAGCCCTGCTATGGGATCCGTTCCCTTCAAAATTTGAGAGGTAGTGGTAAAGAAACGTTCCAAGCTCGGTTGAATTGGAGAGGAGGTCGAGGTAGGCGGGGGCACTAATCTCACCGACCCTCTACGTATAGAATGTGGCATAGTTAAGGAATAATCTTATTTTATGCCGAGTTTTACAGGAGCGTTTCTCATGCCGTCTGGTTACACCGCCATCTTGACACGCCCCCGCCCTTTTCCGCCTCAGGTTACTTCTTATCTATCCCCTTTCACCTTTATCCTATGCCCTCTTGTTCCAGAGCTTCCTTTCAATTGAAAGAGACTCGTCTCCTGTGCATTTATGCTGCATAGATATTTAAATGTCTCTATCATCCCTCCTCTCCTGCCTTTCTTCCTTTTAATGGGTCGATATTCAAAGTGATTTAACCAGCCAGAAGCAGTTTCTAGCTGGTTAAATCACCAGGATCCACATGAAAAATTCTGGCCAGGTACCTACCTTCTCCCCCCTCCCCATTTAAGATTCCCTTCTCACCCAACCTCAAAGAAGCCCCCTCACCCCTGTAGACCCCCCCTCCCGTCTTGGGCCTACCTCTGCATGTCCCTGGTGATCTAGGGGACTCAATGCCCACTTGCTCTTGCTCAGAGCGTGGTCTGCTCTTCGAAATGGCTGCTGTAACCTCTAACAGCAGCCTCATGGTATTTCAAGTACCTGAAGTACTCATGGTACTTGAAGTACTGTGAGGCTGCTGCTAGAGGTTTCGACAGCCATTTTGAAGAGCAGGTTGTACCGAGTAGGATTGAGTGGGCATCACTCCTGCCCATTTCCTTGTAGATCACCAGGGACTAACAAAGGTAGGCCCGGGGGGGGGGGGGGGGGACACCTTAAGAGGGAGGCTGGGCATAGATTTTCTTTGGGGTGGGTGGGTGGGAGGAGAATTCTGAAGTTCTTGGAGGGGGGGAGGTGCCACCATACCACTGGCCACTACCTGGAGGTTAACCAGGCATCAACTGATACTCAGACTAGTGCCTGGTTAACCTCACCGCATAAAGATAATTTAGCCTTTTTCTGTCTTTATGCAGTTACTTAGCCAGTTAGTGGACTGAATATCACCAATAACCAGCTAGGTTACTGCTCTGCCCAAACTTCGTCCCTGGCCTGTCTCTAATCTTGCCAGTTAGGCAATAGCTGGTTAGCAAGAACATTCAGCAGCACTGTCCGGTTAAATGCCACTGAATATCCCGGCTTTGCCTTGACTGAGCTATTTAAATGGCCAGTAGTCTCTTCTGGTTATTTAAATCACTTTGAATATCTACCCTCAGTTCCTTATCTTCCTGCTAGACCAGTCCAGATTAGAGGGTTATCCTTCCTTTCCAGCAGATGGAGGTAGAGAACAGTGATTTTCAGTGATATCTTTGCCACTATAAGGATTGGTGCAGTCCTGTAACTCTCCAATATTCTCTGCCTCCATCATAAGATTGCAGTCTAGATTGGTACAGCGAATATTTCTCAAGGTCTAGCTCCCTAGGACTAGTGTCAAGGCCCATGTTCCTGGTTAGTCAGTCCCATAGGAGCAGCTCTCAGGGTTTGTCCTCAGACTATCACATGATTGAGTGCAGGGATGATATTGCCCTGGTGACAGGGCTGGCTTATGGGTCTCCCCTGATGGACTGCTGGGTCAGGCAGGATAATCCCATAACGAGATCCCTGCCAAGAAAGGGAGCCAGTAGGTGGAGGGAGGGGGTGGGGGTCTCCATCCAGGCTGTTTTTGTGTCTGGAGTGTCTTGCCGTCTCTCTGCTGTCCAGCTTGTAGTCCTCTATCCCTCCACCACCCCCCCACCCCACCCCCCACACACTCAGTAGGAGCTCTTTTTAAAAAAGAATACAGAAACACCAGGAGCCTGTAATTGATCCTACTGGCCAGAACTCCCGGCCTGCAGTTCAGGGGTAGTTTGGGCCTCAGGACATGTGGGGGCAGCTTCTGTCAGGTCTAGGCAGGGAAGCATCTTGCACACTTGTGGTGCAGCAGCCATTTGGTACAGATATGCCGAAGAGAGGCAGCCATTGCAGCTTCTGTGAGCAATGAAGGATTTTTTTGGTACCTTGCTCTTACTTCCCCACCTGTGATGAAGAGATGTTAGGGCAGTCTGAGGTAGTAGAAACTGCATATTTTGTTGACGGTTGAGATCTGAGACAGGAAGCCAGGTCGAAGCAGTTTTCCCACCGGTGGGAAACATGGTCATTATGAGATCCGCATGTGTCTCATGCAATGAGCCTTGGTGGGAGGTTGGGGGATATGGGGGGTTAGCGTGATCAGAGGGTGTGCTCCCAGGAGCTTGGTGGCCTCTGGAAGCAGCTGGAGGAGACTAGTTTTGAGCAACTCCAGTCAGGTTTTTGGCCCTGGGGCAGCACCTTTTGCTGGTGATTGCCTCCAGCCTACAGAAAGCTATGGCCTCCCTACAGGTGCCTTTGAGGGAGGCTGGGAAGATGTTCCTAGTGGGTCAAGGGTCGCCCTATACACACACACACAAGATGGAGTGCAGTTTGGGTCCAGAACTGTGGGATGACTGACTTCCATGGAAGGACAAGGGAGACAATGTCCTCTTAGGTAGTCTGTCACCAGAAGATTAGACAATGTCCCCTTAGGTAGTGCAGCTTCTCCTGCCTTGCTTGTTACCCAGTCCTGGTTGGGGTCTTGCCTACTTCTGCCGCTTGTCGGCAGTGGTCCAAGGGCTCACGTTGCTCCAGTGTCCGAGAGCCTGAGACCGTGACAGGCACCTTTGATGTTGCGTCCAGGCTTTCTGCTTTGGGTGTGGGGATGCATAGACTCTCATGGCTGCTTGTCTCTGACCTCAAACCGGCAGTTCAGGAGAGACTGGCGGATGTTCCGTGCGGAGGAGATAACCTTTTTTGGGACAAAGTGGGGACCTCATTAAGAAAACATTCTGACACCATAAAGTCCCTCTCCTGGCAGCCTCCTCCTGCATCCACCTCTTCTAGGAGATTTTTGACTGGGCCTTGAAAGCGTACCTACTACTCTCAAAGGCATAGGTTTACTCCTCCTTCTCATCCTTCCCAGCAGGCCCAGCCCCAGCACTCTCGTCCTTGTCAGCAATGTGCCCAAAAGTCCCAGCCGGCTCCCCAGTCAAAGCAAGGGACAACCTTGTGATTGACTCCAGGAGTGCATAGCTGCCATCCCAGTAGCTGTTCTGGACAACCTGCTGGTGGAGAGGAGGCTGAAGTTTTTCTAAGCAAGATGGCCCCTTGTAGCCTCTGACTGGTGAGTCCTGCAAACTGCCCGCCATGGTTAGCCAGAGTGGTCGAACCCATCCTACCATGGGCCAGGGGAAGAAGGGAAGGGATTCTCTTACAGGTACTTCCTTGTGCCCAAGAAAATGGGGGGGGGGGGGGGGAGGATTACATCCCACCCTAGACCTCAGGGGTGTGAACAAGTATCTGGTCCAAGAAAAGTTCAGGATGCTTTCCTTGGGCACCCTTCTCCCCATGAGTCAGGCAAATAATTGGCTATGCTCTCTGAACTTAAAGGATGCCTATTCACACATTGAGGTTCTTCCCAGCTACAGGATGTATCTCAGATTTCATATGGGGAAGCACCTCATTCAGTACCACATTCTGCCATTTGACCTCATGTCAGCTCCCAGGAGTCTTCACCAAATGTTTAGTAGTAGTTGCACTGTTGCTATGCAGACTTGGAAGTTCATGTGTTCCCATACCTGAATGACTGGCTGATCAAGAGCACATCGAAGGAGCTACTAGCGTTCGTGATCAACTACCCCAAGTCCCACCTCCCACCAGTACAACAATTGGAAGTCATAGGAGCCCTGCTAGACACAATGCAAGCAAAGACAGATTCCCTTATCACCATAGCCACTCAAGTCCACAGCAGGTCACAGTGCAGCAGATGTTGAGGCCATTAGGCCTTCCCCTGTTCATGTGATACCTATGGCACTCTTCCATTGGCAGGGTGCCAAGTGGACCCTAGCTTCTCAGTGGTCCAGGCCAAGGGGAACCTAGCGGATGTCATCCAGATTACTCCCCAGTTGGTCCACTCCCTCCTTTGGTGGATAATTTGATCCAGTTTAACCCTGGGACAACCATTTCAAATTCATCTGCCCCAGATAATAGTTGACCACAGATGCATCCACTCTGGGGTGAGTCCATGTAGATGGTCTTCACACCCAGGACCTTTGGTCCACCCAAGAGATCTCTTTGTACATCAGTCTCCTGGAGCTCCAGGTAATTTGGAATGCTCTAAAGGCTTTCAGAGATCGGCTGATGAACCAAATTATCCTCATTCAGAGGATAACAGGATGTAGTACATGGCAATCTGATTGTCTATCAGGCTGCCATGTATTACATGAACAAGCAAGGGGGTATGGGTTCCTACCCTTTATGTAAAGAAGCAGTTGGAATGTAGACCTGGTCTGTCCAATAACCAATTCCTAATCCACAACAGAACATTGCCTCCTATTCCATGGCTCTTTAATTTTCTCTGGAGTCTCTCATGAGGAACTTTGTCAAAAGCTTTATGAAAATCTAGATACACTACATCAACCAGCTCACCCTTATCCACATGTTTATTTACACCTTCAAAGAAATTAAGGAAATTGGTGAGGCAAGAATTCCCTTGGTTGAAACCGTGCTGACTCTGTCCCATTAAACCATGTTTATCTATGTGAACCATAATTTTATTCTTTATAATAGTTTCCACCATTTTACCCAGCTCTGACATCAGGCTTAGAAGTCTGTAATTTCCTGAATCACCCCTGGAACCCTTTTTGAAAATCGGTGTTACATTGACCATCATCCAATCTTCAGATACTACGGACGATTTTAGCGACAGGTTACATATTACTAACAGCAGATCTGCAATTTCATGTTTGAGTTCTTTAAGTACCCTTGGATGCATGCCATCCGGTACAGGTGATTTACTACTATTTAATTTGTCGATTTGGCTCAGTACATCTTCCAGGTTCACCAAGATTTCTTTCAGTTCCTCCACATCATCACCCTTGAAAACCATTTCTGGTACAGGTTGATTTTGCATCTTCTTCTGTAAAGACCTAAGCAAAGAATTAATTCAGTCTTTACACTATGGCCTTGTCCTCCCTGAGTGTCCCTTTTGCTCCTTCATGATCTAATGGTCCCATATGTGGTGTAGGTTTGCCATCTGGTGTGAAAGCAAGGCCCTACTTCCTCTCTCTTGCCCTACACAACAACTGCTTGAATACCTCCTGCACCTCTCTGAGTCAGGTTTTAAAAACCAACTCTGTAAGGGTTCACCTCACAGAGTTGATTATTGTCACCATGTAGGAGGTAAGCCCCTCAACGTCGTCCTCACCCAGCCAATGAAAGCTCCTTTTGAGCTACTTGACTCGTCTTCTGAAGTACCAGACCTGGAAGGTCTTCTTTTTAGTGGCAGTCACTTCAGCTCACATAGTCAGTGAGCTTCAAGGCCTTGCAGCGGATCTATCTTACATGAACTTTTATCATAACAGAGTAGTTCTCCACACGCATCCTATGTTCCTTCCTAAGGTGGTATCAGAGTTCCATCTTAACCAGTCAATCGTTCTACCAACATTCTTCCCAAAATCTCATGCTCACCCTGACAAAAGTGCACTGCACACCTTGGATTACAAGGAAGACTTAGCCTTCTGTCTTGAGTGGACTAATGCCCATAGACAGTCCACCCAAAGTTTTGTTTCTTTCGATCCAAATGGGTGGGGGGTAGCTATCGGCAAATGCACGTTATCCAGTTGGCTAGAAGATTGCATCTCTTTCGCTTATGCCCAGGCTGGGCTGACTCTGGAGGGGTATGTCACAGTTCACAATGTCAGAGCCATGCCTGCGTCAATAGCCCACTTGAGGTCTGCCCTATCAAGGAGATTTGCAAGGCTTCAGTGCAGTCTTCCGTCCACACATTCACATCTCACTACTACCTTGAGTAGAATACCCGATGCGACAGTCATCGGACAGTCCTGCTGAATCTGTTTGGTATCTAGAAACCAAATTCACCCTCCTAGGCCCATTATGTCGGTTCCAGGTTGCACCTTCACAACCAGTTGTATATAGTTTCAGGATAATTGGTTTTCTTAGGCTTTGCCATTGCAAGTCCCTTTGTCCTAGCATTGTTGTTTTCGGTGAGCCTGGTAGCTGAGGATTCCCAGTTGTGAGAAAGAAATGCCCAGCTTGTCCTCGGAGAAAGCAAAGTTACTTACCTTATAGCAAGTGTTTTCCGAGGACAGCAGGCCAATTATTCTCACAAACCCTCCTTTCTCCCTTTGGAGTTGTCTTTTTCAGCTATGTTACTAGACTGCTGGACCTGCGCTTTCATGTCAAGTGGGAAGGCATCCACGCATGAGCGGTGGGATGGTGCCAAAGGCCTCATAGATAGTACACTGGGCAGCATCCACACTGGACTCTGTCGGATGACGTCACCTAACTGTGAGAATAATTGGCCTGCTGTCCTCAGAGAACACCTGCTACAGGTAAATAACTTTGCTTTCCATAAGAAGCTCAGTTTCGTGGCCTCCAGACAACAACTGTCACTGCAGTGACAAGCTCAGATTTGTTAGGGACAGGTTATAGGCAGAGGGAAAAAAGTATCCAGTTATTCATAGTGCTAGATCTTAGCCCTAGTTCCAGTTGTAGACAGCAGAATGGAATGGACTACAATATTTTGTCCTATACAACATCAGCAACTAGGGATATGGGGTTAGAGACAGAGTTTGATTTGTTTGGCTCTCCTAAGCAAAGATGTTTCTCCTAGTTCCAGTAAAAGGAGCAGAATGAAATCACCAGGTCAGAAAAGAAGACTGTTTATTATGTTAGTTCATGAAAAAATTAAGTTTCATTATGCTTTTGTTTTCAGGAGGGGCAAGTGTTTTGGGGGTGGAATAATGATGTCCATGTGTTTGACACAAACACACAAACATGGTTTCAGCCAGTAGTAAAAGTGAGTATTAAGTGTTTCATCAACATAATACTGTTTGTAAATCTTCAGTCTACATATAAAACTCTTGACTGTGACAATTTTTAAGGCATTGTGTATTTGTACTTGCAGAATGTTGCACCTCAGCCTCGAGCAGCGCATACATGTGCTGTGCTGGGGAACAAAGGTTATGTCTTTGGAGGACGAGTGCTGGTCAGTACTGAAATATTTCTTTTCATTCTTGTAAAGTTATCTATTATGAATAAGGTGTAAGGGAACAATACTACTGCTAAATAGTAAATTTGTTGCATTCATTATTTATGCTCAAGTTATACAGTAGTTTATTGGGTTGAGGTATTTAATCAGTTTACTTGAATGCAGTGATCTGTTTGCTAATGTAGTGTTATGAACTGAATTTTTAATAACTTTGAAACAGTTTCTGTTTGAGATATATATAGATACAAATGTATATATAAATTCCAATGTAATGTAATTTATCCTTTATAAAATTCTCTTTACCTCAGTTCCATTATATATGTATGAACATTTTCTGTTTAATGGTTTTTATCAGATTGTATAGAGAAAGCGCGTACAAACTGTTCAATTTTCCTTCTATTAAGGGCAAAAGGAGAACAAAAATTTTTGAATCTCTATTTGCCTTTCAGGCTGCAAGAGTGGGAAAGTTGATGGGTGAAGTTCTTATCTAGATTTTAAAAGGAGAAGTAAAACTATACTGTTTTGCAAATTTGTGTTAACTTACTAGATCATAGTTATAATAGTGGATTTATGGTAGATCATTGTCTCTTTTTGTAACTTTATTATTGTGTATATCCCAGTTAACTGATCTGGCTCTTTTGCTGTGATCTGCTTAGAACTGAGAAGATGCAAGTGGAATATGAATTCCAATGTAATATGATATTAATGAACAATATATTTACTTTTCTCCACGGACAAGCAAGATCACAACACTCACATATTTGGATGATGTTACAACCTGTCACTGTCAGAGCCTAGCCAGTCCCTTGTCCTAAAGCTCAGAAAACTCTGGAAAAGGTTTCTGAGCAGGTGTAAGAGTTCCCACCCAGGATCTTCCCTCAGAACCCCTCAATTTCTTTTCAACCACCATTGCAGTCTGCCATGTTTCAGTCCAATTGTCAGTGTTTTTTCTTAACAGTCAAAAACTTAGGGCTCCTTTTACAAAGCCACAGTAGTAATTCCCAGTGCAGCAAATGCGACGAAGCCTATTCAATTTCTGTGGGCTTCATCACATTTACCACACAGGAATCACTACTGCTGCTTTGCAGAAGGAGCCCTGAGTTTGATCTGGCAGCTTTCATCTTTGATACGGGAAAAAAAATCAGGATTAAGTGTTGCCTTTATTGTAAAAACAAAATGTCCTTCTCTGAAATGGATAATTTTTATGTGTCTGTTGTTTGGGACGATAAAGAATTGTATGCAGTGTGCCTGGATGTTACTGAGGACCAGAAAATCTAGGAGACAAAAGCTCCATGAATTTCTAGAGTGGAAGGAATTTGATCAACAGCTGACAAACAGAAAAGTAGACCAATAGTTGCCCAGGTCAGAAAACATGATAAATACCATGTAGACCCAATAAGAAAGGGATCAAAACAGTGCTCTTGCTGACCAAATAAACAGTCTGCACAGTCTAAAATGACAAACAGTAAGGAAAACTGAAGCAAGAACCTTCTCCAGAGGCTGTATCTGTAAAAACGCACCATAGTTTAGCCCACAACACCAAAGCTTGCACTCTACATCACAGGCTTATGGAACCAACTTCTCTTCCTGCCCTCCGAAGCTGAGCAGTGGAAAGACTGCCCTAAGAGAGGCTCTGCCTTTGGCACTGAAAGCTCCACCCCCTTCTAGGTTGTGTACTGATGGGGCTTCTCCAAAACATGCTCCACCTATAGAACTGAAGTCTCCACCCCTGACAAGACATCATGGAGATTCCTTGGAGTTTCTGCACCATATAAGGGCTTGTCTTGCACACTTTCTCATAAATTGGACTGAAAATACTTTCCTTTTCCTTAAAGATACAGGAGTCACAAAGAGTTCACTATTGGCACCAAAGTATCCTTCTCACATTGAATTAGCATAGAGGTCCTGTGGTCTCATCAGAACAAACAGATCCCAGAACAAGATGTACTGTTAATTCTGCTACATGAAATACTACTAGATCAGCAGCAAAAGATCTGGCACATCTCACTGTCAACCTGTCCTATATCCACGAGATTGGAGATAAAATATAGATTTCAAACGTCTATGGGTCATAAGAAACTACAAACTACCACGTCAGCTCTTAAAGATGTAAGCATTCTAGAGTACATAGTAATACACCTCCAGGGAAAGAACCCAAGATGGTAGATACTGTAGACTGGAAAATGTTCCAAAATACAAGAATTGCACCACACCAATTTAATTAACTTAATACTTCTATGCCATTATTGAGAAGATTCAAAACCAGACTGACTTGGTATCTTCAAATGTTCAGGAAGATGAATGTGCTAGATACATGATTCGAGCAACCTACAATGCTTACAATACAGGTTCAAGAAGGGCCGCGACAACCATAGCAGCTAGTAGGATGGCATGGTAATGGGCCTCTGGGCTTAGAGATGATGTTCATGATCATCTGGCAGATGCTCCATGTTCAGAAGAAAATCTCTTTGGAGATCATATGACTGAAGCTTTCACCAAACTCACTACATATATGCATTGTCCATACAAGATGGTCAGGGCTCCTCCTACTGGCCATGGGGTCAAGCGCATCTCATGTCTCCTTACATTGCTTTCTCTGTAGGACACTTGTTCAGAATGGCACAGGCAATTTAGGATGCCACTTTTTATTTAAACATAAGTATTTCTCCTTTCATTACTTTGGGATTTCCTTTGGTAGGATCCTTAGGCCTAGCCAGGAACTCTAACACAGTTTATTTTATAACATATTTTATATTCAGTCCCACTCAGACCTTTAGCCCTTCTTATACTACATAAGAACATAAGAGTAACCATACTGGGTCAGACCAGTGGTCCATCTAGCCCAGTATCCAGTTTTCCAAACAGTGGCCAAGCCAGGTCACTAGTACCTGGCAGAAACCCAAATCCAGTCCAACTTTCCTTATTCACCCCTTTCAACATAAGTTTTGGGCTTTATGTGCAATTATTCTAGAGTTTGGTTCTGAGTTCATCAGCACTTTATTTTCAAGTATACCTTGTCCCTGGCTTCATAAGGCTTCTTTTCTTAAACCTCTCTTCTGCTGAGGCTGGATCCCCTCATAACATCTGAAGGTGTTTCGTTCAAGACAGCTTTTACCTACATACAATGTCAGTTTCACAGTCCTCCCCCACTTAAACCAGTGGAATATGGAATTGGCGGTGGTGGAGAAGGGTACTGAAAGGAGGGATTTGCCTCCGCTCTCAAGACAAATCCCTCCTTTCAGTACCCTTCTCCACCACCGCCAACTCCAGGCTCCGCCCTTTCTGCCTTGCCTCACCCCACGCGTGGAACAAACTCCCCGAGCCCATACGCCAGGCCCCCTCCCTGCCCATCTTCAAATCCCTGCTTAAAGCCCACCTCTTCAATGTCGCCTTCGGCACCTAACCTCTACACCTCTACCCAGGAAATCTTGACTGCCCCAACTTGACATTTCGTCCAACTTGACATTTCGTTCTTTAGATTGTAAGCTCCTTTGAGCAGGGACCATCCTTCTTTGTGTATTTTGTACAGCGCTGCGTAACCCTAGTAGTGCTCTAGAAATGTTAAGTAGTAGTAGTAAAATATGCCTTTAAGAGTATTTTAAGTGAGACTCATCTCTTTAAAAGACTCTTGGCCTTACTGCTTGCACATAGATATCTACAATGTTATAATGCTTTGGTGGGGAAATTTTTATGGGGTTCGTAAAAGCCTCATTTAGCAATGAAATATTTGCTCTTTCTGAGAGTGGACGGTGGATTGGGCCTCCCGTATCTCCAGGATTATAATTTGGCTTGTCAACTGTGCTTTGTATGTGATTGGATATTTGAATCATCTGATTATTGTGACTTTGCATTTGAGCGAAGTCTGGGGGGGGCGCACTGTCACTGGCCTATCTGCTTCATGCCAGGAGTCAGCTGCTTTTGCCATGATTGCATACCCATCTGCTACTCCGCCCCATGTATGTTGGGCATGGGCGTCCATTCAACGTAAATTTGGATTGCACGCTACTACATCTCGCTTTCAACCTATTGTTGAAAATTTGGACTTTATGCCCCGGGGTATCTGATTCCAGATTCCAGTCCTGGGAGAGGCCTAGCACTTGTGCAACATGCCTTGGATAAGGACGAACCCAACATGTTATGAAACAGTACAAACCACATATCTCCTTACTCCAGCTGACTGGTTTGCTTATCTTCAAATAAGTCATTATATTGATGCCCAGTTATGCTGTCACCCAGAAGACTTTTCAGAATCATCCTTTGATGAAAAGTGGCCTCTTCCAGCTGTTTGTAAAGGCCTGGTGGGTGAATATCTTCATAAAGGTAGTTAGTAAACCCCAATAACTCAGTTGTATATTGTAAGGAATATGAGGAGGAGAGGGAGAATGAAAGCGCAAGGGGGAAGGAGGGGGCTGGAGAGAGAAAGAGAGAGGGTTATTTTTCCCCTGAAGAACGGAGGAAAGGGAAAAACTACAACTCCCAACAGCCCCTGAATAGGACATACCATAGAAACAGGGACTGCCATTCCCAACAGCCCCCAGAAGTTGCTAGCAGAAGGACAAGAGGGGGGAATTGGGAAAACCTGTCACAGAGAACTAGGCTAAGGGAAGAGGTTCTGAGCCTAGCCAATCAGGGAGATGAGAAGCAGCTGAGCAGTGGGTGTGGTGAAGAACCCATGGACTGGCAAGGGGAAGAAAAGGGAGAGGAGGGAAGACAAGAGGAGCTGATGGATACTTCTGCTCTGGCTAAACTGGGAGGTACCCAGGTGAAACAGCAGCTGGATGCATGTACATAAGTACATAAGTAATGCCATACTGGGAAAAGACCAAGGGTCCATCGAGCCCAGCATCTTGTCCACGACAGCGGCCAATCCAGGCCAAGGGCACCTGGCAAGCTTCCCAAACGTACAAACATTCTATACATGTTATTCCTGGAATTTTGGATTTTTCCAAGTCCGTTTAGTAGCGGTTTATGGACTTGTCCTTTAGGAAACCGTCCAACCCCTTTTTAAACACTGCTAAGCTAACCGCCTTCACCACATTTTCCGGCAATGAATTCCAGAGTTTAATTACACGTTGGGTGAAGAAAACTGTTCTCCGATTTGTTTTAAATTTACTACACTGTAGTTTAATCGCATGCCCCCTAGTCCTAGTATTTTTGGAAAGCGTGAACAGACGCTTCACATCCACCTGTTCCACTCCACTCATTATTTTATATACCTCTATCATGTCTCCCCTCAGCCGTCTCTTCTCCAAGCTGAATAGCCCTAGCCTCCTTAGTCTTTCTTCATAGGGAAGTCGTCCCATCCCCGCTATCATTTTAGTCGCCCTTCGCTGCACCTTTTCCAATTCTACTATATCTTTCTTGAGATGCGGCGACCAGAATTGAACAGAATACTCAAGGTGCGGTCGCACCATGGAGCGATACAAAGGCATTATAACATCCTCACACCTGTTTTCCATACCTTTCCTAATAATACCCAACATTCTATTCGCTTTCCTAGCCGCAGCAGCACACTGAGCAGAAGGTTTCAGTGTGTTATCGATGACGACACCCAGATCCCTTTCTTGGTCCGTAACTCCTAACGTGGAACCTTGCATGACGTAGCTATAATTCGGGTTCTTTTTTCCCACATGCATCACCTTGCACTTGCTCACATTAAACGTCATCTGCCATTTAGCCGCCCAGTCTCCCAGTCTCGTAAGGTCCTCTTGTAATTTTTCACAATCCTGTCGCGCGTTAACGACTTTGAATAACTTTGTGTCATCAGCAAATTTAATTACCTCGCTAGTTACTCCCATCTCTAAATCATTTATAAATATATTAAAAAGCAGCGGTCCTAGCACAGACCCCTGAGGAACCCTACTAACTACCCTTCTCCATTGTGAATACTGCCCATTTAACCATACTCTCTGTTTCCTATCCTTCAACCAGTTTTTAATCCACAGTAGGACATTTCCTCCTATCCCATGACCCTCCAATTTCCTCTGTAGCCTTTCATGAGGTACCTTGTCAAACACCTTTTGAAAATCCATATACACAATATCAACCGGCTCCCCTTTGTCCACATGTCTGTTTACTCCTTCAAAGAATTGAAGTACATGGGTCAGGCAAGATTTCCCCACACAAAAGCCGTGCTGACTTGGTCTCAGTAATCCATGTCCTCGGATGTGCTCTGTAATTTTGTTTTTAATAATAGCCTCTACCATATTCCCCGGCACCGACGTCAGACTCACCGGTCTATAATTTCCCGGATCTCCCTGGAGCCTTTTTTAAAAATGGGTGTTACATTGGCCACCCTCCAATCTTCCGGTACCACGCTTGATTTTAAGGATAAGTTGCATATCACTAGCAGTAGCTCCGCAAGCTCACTGTTTGAAGTGTCAGCAGCCATTTTGAAGTGGCATCAGCAGTGAAAAGGGCAGCAGCATTACCGGACAGGAAAGAGTGAGGTTCCTTCCTGCCCCAAAGAGGGCACTAGACCACCAGGGCACAATAAGGTAAAGTAGGGGAGGGGAGGGGATGTAGAATGTGGGTAGAGGGTAGGGGGGTGAGGTAGCTGTAAAAAAAGGTAGGGGGAGGGAAATATATAGAAGGGGATGGCTTTTTTATGGGGTGAGGTCAAGTCAAGGTAACTGTGTGGCATGGGGGGTGGGGAGGGGTGTGTGACTATTGGTGTCCTCTTTTTTGTCAGGGCAAATATGGGAACCCTAGACAAATAGCAATGCAGGTCGTCCACCTGAGCAGACCAAGTCAACAACAATGCATTCTGAAGGAGGTGCATGTGAGCTACCACCCAAGGAACCACTTCGATAGAGGACATCATCAAGCCTAGGACTTGCAACATTAACCAGAATGAGGGCCTACGGGAGCTGCAGATAGCCTAGGTCTGTAACTTCTGAATCCTGCCCTCTGGAAGGAACACCTTTCCCTGGAGAGTATCATAAGTACATAAGTAATGCCATACTGGGAAAAGACCAAGGGTCCATCGAGCCCAGCATCTTGTCCACGACAGCGGCCAATCCAGGCCAAGGGCACCTGGCAAGCTTCCCAAACGTACAAACATTCTATACATGTTATTCCTGGAATTTTGGATTTTTCCAAGTCCGTTTAGTAGCGGTTTATGGACTTGTCCTTTAGGAAACCGTCCAACCCCTTTTTAAACTCTGCTAAGCTAACCGCCTTCACCACAAGTTTGTTTACTCCTTCAAAGAATTGAAGTAAATTGGTCAGGCAAGATTTCCCCACACAAAAGCCGTGCTGACTCGGTCTCAGTAATCCATGTCCTCGGATGTGCTCTGTAATTTTGTTTTTAATAATAGCCTCTACCATTTTCCCCGGCACCGACGTCAGACTCACCGGTCTACAATTTCCCGGATCTCCCCTGGAGCCTTTTTTAAAAATGGGCGTTACATTGGCCACCCTCCAATCTTCCGGTACCACGCTCAATTTTAAGGATAAGTTGCATATCACTAGCAGTAGCTCCGCAAGCTCATTTTTCAGTTCTATCAGTACTCTAGGGTGAATACCATCCGGTCCAGGAGATTTGCTACTCTTCAGTTTGCCGAACTGCCCCATTACGTCCTCCAGGTTTACCGTGAAGTCAGTAAGTTTCTCCGACTCGTCCGCTTGAAATACCATTTCCGACACCGGTATCCTACCTAAATCTTCCTCAGTGAAGACCAAAGCAAAGAATTCATTCAGTTTCTCCGCTACGTCTTTGTCTTCCTTGATCGCCCCTTTTACCCCTCGGTCATCCAGCGGCCCAACCGATTCTTTTGCTGGCTTCCTGCTTTTAATATACCGAAAACATTTTTTACTATGTTTTTTTGCCTCTAATGCTATCTTTTTTTCGTAATCCCTCTTGACCTTCTTTATCTGCGCCTTGCATTTGCTTTGACACTCCTTATGCTGCTTCTTGTTATTTTCAGATGGTTCCTTCTTCCATTTTCTGAAGGCGTTTCTTTTAGCCCTAATAGCTTCCTTCACCTCACTTTTCAACCAGGCCAGCTGTCTTTTGGAGTTCCGTCTTTCTTTTCTAATTTGCGGAATGTGTATGGCCTGGGCCTCCAGGATGGTATTTTTGAACAGCGTCCATGCCTGTTGTACAGTTTTTACTCTCTCAGTTGCCCCCCTAAGTTTTTTTTTTACCGTTCTTCTCATTTTATCATAGTCTCCTTTTTTAAAGTTAAACGCTAACGTATTTGACTTTCTGTGTACAGTTACTTCAAGGTCGATATCAAAACTGATCATATTATGGTCACTGTTATCAAGCGGTCCCAGTACCATAACGTCCCTCACCAGATCATGCGCTCCACTAAGGACCAAGTCTAGAATTTTTCCTTCTCTTCGGCTCCTGCACCAGTTGCTCCATAAAGCTGTCCTTGATTTCATCAAGGAATTGTATCTCTGTAGCGTGTCCCGATGTTACATTTACCCAGTCTATATTTGGATAATTGAAGTCACCCATTATTATCACATTGCCCATTTTTTCGCGTCTCTGATTTCTTTTATCATTTCTGTGTCTACCTGCTCATCCTGGCGAGGCGGACGGTAGTACACTCCTATCACCGTTTTTTTCCCTTTTATACATAGAATTTCAACCCATAATGATTCAAAGGTGTGATTTGTGTCCTGCTGAATTTGTAATCTATCTGAGTCAAGGCTCTCGTTAATATACAATGCTACCCCTCCACCAGTCCGGTCCACCCTATCACTACGATATACTTTGTACCCCGGTATGACAGTGTCCCACTGGTTATCCTCCTTCCACCAGGTCTCAGTAATGCCTATTATATCCAATTTTTCATTTAGTGCAATATATTCCAACTCTCTCATCTTATTTCTTAGACTCCTAGCATTTGCATATAGACATTTCAGAGTATGTTTGTTGTTCTTATTTGCATGATGCTTAGTACCTGACACTATTGATTTGACATCTTTTGTCTGATCTTTAGTTGTATTTAAGGGCACCTGGTCTACCACGGTCTGTTGTGCAACCTCACTATCCAGAAACCCTATCTTCCCTGTTTGTGAGGTATCTTTGCAAGATACCTTTTCCCGAACCATGCGCTTTTGAGCGACTGTCGGCCTTCCCCCCATTTCTAGTTTAAAAGCTGCTCTATCTCCTTTTTAAATGCCGACGCCAGCAGCCTGGTCCCACCCTGGTTAAGGTGGAGCCCATTCTTTCGGAATAGGCTCCCCCTTCCCCAGAATGTTGCCCAGTTCCTAACAAATCTAAAACCCTCCTCCCTGCACCATCGTCTCATCCACGCATTGAGACTCTGGAGCTCTGCTTGTCTCTTGGGCCCTGCACGTGGAACAGGTAGCATTTCAGAAAATGCTACCCTAGAGGATCTGGATTTGAGCTTTCTACCTAAGAGCCTAAATTTGGCTTCCAGAACCTCTCTCCCACATTTTCCTATGGCATTGGTACCCACATGTACCAAGACAGCGGACTCCTCCCCAGCACTATTTAAAATCCTATCTAGGTGACGCGTGAGGTCCGCCACCTTTGCACCAGGCAAGCAAGTCACCAGGCGATCCTCACGTCCACCAGCCACCCAGCTATCTATGTGCCTAATGATCGAATCACCAACTACAACAGCTGTCCTAACCTTTCCCTCCCGGGCAGCATTTGGAGACATATCCTCGGATATAAAAAGGGAAAAGGTGGGTAGCCCAGAAGGGGAGTTAAGAGAGCATGTTTACAACCGTTGGGTATTGGGGTGGTGGTCAGGAGGTAGTGCTGGCCAAGTTGGGTGGGACCCTTTTACTCTCCCTGTGGTGATTAAGAGAGGAGGGAGAGGGGAAAGGTCATGCTCTGCTTAAACTGTTTTATATGAACTGCTGTTTTTTTTCCTTTGAACCCTTTGAACTGTTGTGTTTTGGGAATTGCTTGGCATGAACTGCTTTATATGAACTGCTGGGGTGCTTGAACTATTTTCTTTGGGTTAACCAGTGGTGTACCAAGGGGGGCGGGGGCGGTCCTGTGGGGTTCCCGTGGGGATGGAAGCAGTTCCTGTAGGGTTCCCCTGGAGATTGAAACAATTCCTCTGGGGTTCCCATGGAAGTGTAAGCTGCACCTGCACCTGCACCAGCCTTTCACCTACTGAGTACCAAGTTATTTGAGTTCTGTCTCCTCCTCCTTGCTTTAACAGCACAGATGTGGAAAGTCTTCCATTAAGGAGGTGGTAGAGACATAAATGGTGATGGAATTCAAAAAGGCGTGGGATGAACATAGAGGATCTCTAATTAAAAAATGTAAGTTACAAAAAAACCTAAACTTAAATGGCTGCATGTGTGTGGGTGTGTCAAGTGACGCTTAGATGATGACTCCGGCTGTGATGAATTAGGGCTGATATCAGGCAGACTTGTACGGTGTGTAGCTCATATGTGGCAGTCTGGTTTAGGATGGGCTGGAAAGGGCTTAGACAGCAACTTCAGTGGCTGGAACATGAGGGCAGTGCTGGACAGACTTTTACGGACTCCTGCAAATGAGAAGACGACTAGGCTGGAATGGGCTTTGACAACTCCAGCAGTTGGAACATAAGAATATGGCCAGATGGACTTCTATGGTCTATATCCCAGAAACGCCAAAAAAAGACCATAATCAAGTATATAATATCACATTCATTGATAATGAATTGATAATGAGTGTGACTATTGGTCAGACTGGATGCCTTCACTTACTGTGTTCCTATTAATCTTCTCTGCTCCCGGGCTGATGCACAGACATAGGCACAAGCATCAGATGTTACCTGACCTACTGGCATGTGCATGTGGTGACCTCTCGGCACACAGTGCCAGTGAATCAGAGACAAGTCTTACATGTGCACACCAGACTGTTCTAAGTTCCAACTTTCATTCTTTCTTCCCTGCAGTGCTGTGGCGCGAACCCAGAGAGACTGAGAGAGCTGGCCGGAATTTTTTTTAATGTACCATTAAATTCTTGCTGGACTGGGTGGGGACAGTTTAAATTCTTGTGGGGAGGTGAAGGGGGGCGTGTCAAGATGGCGCCGAGAGCGGAGGTTTGGTAAGCAGCTCCAGCCTAGCCTCGGAAATTTTTCCTTTTTCTCTTATTGAAAATGCCTCACTCGAAACGGCAAGGGGTCGTCCGGATAGTTCCCACACCTACCGGGTATGTCCACGCCGACGAGGCCAGGTTTGGAGCGCTTTTCCCCTGCTCTCCCTCGTGGAATTAGCGGGTTGGAGTCCATAGCGGGAGGAGCCGGTGAAGCAGCTACCTCGCTGGAAACGGAAACATCTCTAAGTACTAGTAGTATCCCCCCCGCCGGACTCTATGATTCCTCCATGCCCTGCGCACACAGCGAGTCGAGAGGGAAACCCATCGCAAGCCGGAAAGGCTGACACTGGAGGACCTTGTGGGGTATCCGACCCTGTGGAAGTAACAGCGCAGCGGGGAAAGAACCGGAGGTCAGCCTCAGATATGGCTGAAATTGCTGGATATAGACAAAACCTTGCAGCAGTCTTCAATGGAGGTAAAAACTTTGAATACCACTGTACAAGAATTGAAGGACTCCATAGAAGTTGTAAAACAAGATTCTTCCTCTAAGATAGAGACTTTACAGAAAGAGATGATTCAAATTACTGAATTTAAAATGGCTGCAATAAAAGATAATATGGAATTAAGAAGAAAATTAGAGCAAATGGAGAACTTTAACAGAAGACTAAATCTTCGTCTACTTAATTTTCCTAAATTAGTAGGGATTCCCCCATTAGAAATTTTTACAAGATTCTTGAGAGAAAATTTAAATTTTCCACATGAGGCAATCCCGCCATTAAATAAAATATATTATATACCTAATACAATTAAAAAAGTAGAAGGAGAGAAATCAATGGACTTAAATAACATTACAGCCATTTTGGAACAATCTTTAGAAGAGGCAACCGAAAGAGCAACCTTGATTGTTTCTTTTGTCTTCCAGCAACATTTGAACTCAGTAATGAGACTTTATTTCAAAACTACAAATCGTATATTTGGAGGACAAAAAATCTGGATTTATCCAGATGTAACAAAGATTCTCCGAGGACAAGCAGGCTGCTTGTTCTCACTGATGGGTGACATCCACGGCAGCCCCTCCAATCGGAAACTTCACTAGCAAAGGCCTTTGCTAGCTCTCGCGTGCCCATGCGCGGCCGTCTTCCCGCCCGAACTGGCTCGTGTTCGTCAGTCTTCTTTTGTCCGCGCTCGGGACGGTCGTGTTTTGCCGCCGTTTTGTGCCCCTCAAGTTGACCCTCGCGCGTCTTCGCGATTTTCGCTAAAAAAAAAAAAAAAGAGAGAGACCTTTCGGTCTTTGTCCCTTCCCGTATGCCCAGCTTTTCCCCCAGCGTAAGCTTCCTTTCGCTTTTCGGGATCGGCCTTTTTGGCCTTGGTACGGGTTTTCTCTCCCTTATTTTTGGTGCCTTTCGTCATCATCGCGAATTTTGATTTCGCCGGCGTGATTTTTCCACCCATGTCATCGAAGTCTCCCAGCGGCTTCAAAAAGTGCACCAGTGCGCCCGGGTAATCTTCCTCACTGAATAGGCACGCTTCGTGTCTTCAGTGTCTGGGGGCTGGGCACCGCCTGCAGGCCTGCAGTCTTTGTGCTCTTTTACAAAAGAGGACTCAGGTAGCGAGATTGGCCCAGTGGAACGTGTTGTTCTCGGGCTCTTCGACGACAACAGCACAGGACGCATTGAGTGCATCGACGTCGACAGCATCGAAGTCTTCGACCTCAGCATCAACGGCATCGAGGCTTCGACCCTCTACATTGTCTGTACCGAGACATCGGAAGGCTGCGTCGACGTCGGTGGTACCAGGACCTCCGCTGTTGCTGATGTCGTCGAACGGTGGTGCTTCGACTGGAGTGCAGGTGAGGGCTGTCCATTCCCCTGCTGGTGGCGGTGAGCCTTCGGGTGGGTCTCCTCCTGCCCTGAGGGCTCTTGCGATACAGCCCCCCCGAGACCGACCTTCTTCGGCCTCGGCCCCGAGGAAGAGACAGTTGGATTCTATGTACTCCTCGTCGGTACCGGGAAGCTCCGGTGACATGCTTCGTTTGAAGAAATCAAAGAAGCATCGACACCGGTCTCCTTCCCGCCTCGGTACCGAGAGCTCTGGGTCGCCGAGGGAGTCGGCACCCAGTAGGCATCGGCACCGGGAGGACCGCTCACCCTCTGTTCAGGAGGTGTCAATGCGCTCCACCTTGGACAGCCCGGAACCGCGTCCACGCCCGGAACAGACTCTGACCTTGACGCCTGCATCGGCTTCCCAGTCTTTCTCCACAGCCGCTCTGCACGAGAGTCTCCGGGCCGTTCTTCCAGAGATTCTGGGAGAGCTGTTGCGCCCTTCTCCTCCGGTACCGGGGGTGCTTGCACCCCCAGTACCGTTGAGCGAGGCGACGGATGGCCCTTTGCCCGGGGTGAGCGGTACCGGCTGTGGCCGCCTCCCAGGAAGACTCCCCGACGACGTCGGTGGAGGCAGCTTCGCCGGTGCTGGCGAGGGAGTCTACCTCTCGGCGCTCCCACCGTGGCCGTGTTTCCATGGAGTCGAGTCGGGCACGGCTTCAGACACAGGTTCATGAACTTGTGTCTGATACCAATGGTGAGGCCTGGTGGGAGGAGGAGGAGGACATCAGATATTTCTCTGACGAGGAGTCTGATGGCCTTCCTTCTGATCCCACTCCCTCCCCTGAAAGGCAGCTTTCTCCTCCCGAGAGTCTGTCTTTCGCGGCTTTTGTCCGGGAGATGTCTATGGCCATCCCCTTCCCGGTGGTCGTGGAGGATGAGCCCAGGGCTGAGATGTTTGAGCTCTTGGACTATCCTTCTCCACCTAAGGAAGCGTCCACAGTACCCATGCATCATCTCCTAAAAAAGACATTGCTGGCGAACTGGACCAAGCCTCTAACTAATCCCCACATTCCCAAGAAGATCGAATCCCAGTACCGGATCCATGGTGATCCAGAGCTGATGCGCACTCAGTTGCCTCACGACTCTGGTGTGGTGGATCTGGCCCTAAAGAAGGCTAAGAGTTCTAGGGAGCATGCTTCGGTGCCCCCGGGCAAGGACTCTAGAACCTTAGACTCCTTTGGGAGGAAGGCCTACCATTCTTCTATGCTCGTGGCCAAGATTCAGTCCTACCAGCTCTACACGAGCATCCACATGCGGAACAATGTGCGGCAGTTGGCGGGCTTGGTGGACAAGCTCCCTTCTGAGCAAGCCAAGCCGTTTCAGGAGGTGGTCAGGCAGCTGAAGGCGTGCAGAAAATTCCTGGCCAGAGGGGTATATGATACCTTTGATGTTGCGTCCAGGGCCGTTGCTCAAGGTGTGGTGATGCGCAGACTCTCATGGCTGCGTGCCTCCGACCTGGAGAATAGGATCCAGCAGCGGATTGCGGACTCCCCTTGCCGAGCGGACAACATTTTTGGAGAAAAAGTCGAACAGGTGGTAGAACAGCTCCACCAGTGGGATAACGCTTTCGACAAATTCTCCCGCCGGCAGCCTTTAGCATCTACCTCTTCAGGTAGACGTTTTTATGGGGGAAGGAGGGCTGTTCCCTACTCTTCTGGTAAGCGTAGGTACAATCCTCCCTCTCGACAGCCTGCGGCCCAGGCTAAGCCCCAGCGTGCTCGCTCGCTCTCGTCAGCAGCGTGTGCCTCAGCAAGGTCCCACAGCTCCCCAACAAAAGCAGGGGGCGTGCTTTCGACTGGCTCCAGCAGAGCATAGCCAAGTGTCCGTGCCGGACGATCTGCCGGTTGGGGGGAGGTTGAAAGTTTTTCACCAAAGGTGGCCTCTCATAACCTCCGACCAGTGGGTTCTCCAAATAGTCCGGCAAGGATACACCCTCAATTTGGCTGCCATGCCTCCAAATTGTCCACCGGGAGCTCAGTCCTTCAGCTTCCAGCACAAGCAGGTACTTGCAGAGGAACTCTCCGCCCTTCTCAGCGCCAATACGGTCGTGCCCGTGCCACCGGGGCAAGAAGGGCTGGGATTCTATTCCAGGTACTTCCTTGTGGAAAAGTAAACAGGGGGGATGCGTCCCATCCTAGACCTAAGGACCCTGAACAAATATCTGGTCAAGGAAAAGTTCAGGATGCTTTCCCTGGGCACCCTTCTTCCCATGATTCAGCAAAACGATTGGCTATGCTCTCTGGACTTAAAGGATGCTTATACACACATCCCGATACTGCCAGCTCACAGACAGTATCTTCGATTACGTCTGGGATCACGTCACTTCCAGTACTGTGTGCTACCCTTTGGGCTCGCCTCTGCGCCCAGAGTGTTCACGAAGTGCCTACCTGTGGTAGCAGCAGCGCTTCGCAGGCTCGGAGTGCACGTGTTCCCTTATCTCGACGATTGGCTGGTGAAGAACACTTCTGAGGCAGGAGCTCTACAGTCCATGCAGATGACTATTCGACTCCTGGAGCTACTAGGGTTTGTGATAAATTACCCAAAGTCCCATCTTCTCCCAGTACAGAGACTCGAATTCATAGGAGCTCTGCTGGATTCTCGGACGGCTCGTGCCTATCTCCTGGAGACAAGGGCCAACAATCTGCTGTCCCTCGTCTCCCGGGTATGAGCGTCCCAGCAGATCACAGCTCGGCAGATGTTGAGATTGCTTGGCCACATGGCCTCCACAGTCCATGTGACTCCCATGGCTCGTCTTCACATGCGATCTGCTCAATGGACCCTACCTTCCCAGTGGTTTCAGGCTGCTGGGGGTCTAGAGGACGTGATCCACCTGTCCACGAGTTTTCTCAAATCCCTTTGCTGGTGGACGATTTGGGCCAATTTGACTCTGGGACGCCCCTTCCAAATTCCTCAGCCACAAAAGGTGCTGACTACGGATGCGTCTCTCCTGGGTGGGGAGCTCATGTCGATGGACTTCACACCCAAGGAAGCTGGTCCCTCCAGGAACGCGATCTGCAGATCAATCTCCTGGAGTTACGAGCGGTCTGGAACGCTCTGAAGGCTTTCAGAGATCGGCTGTCCCATCAAATTATCCAAATTCAGACAGACAACCAGGTTGCCATGTATTACATCAACAAGCAGGGGGGCACCGGATCTCGCCCCCTGTGTCAGGAAGCCGTCAGCATGTGGCTCTGGGCTCGCCGTTACGGCATGTGGCTCCAAGCCAAATATCTGGCAGGCATAAACAACAGTCTGGCCGACAGGTTGAGCAGGATTTTGCAACCTCACGAGTGGTCGCTCAATTCCGGAGTAGTGCGCCAGATCTTCCAAGTGTGGGGCACCCCCTTGGTAGATCTCTTCGCATCTCGAGCCAACCACAAGGTCCCTCAGTTCTGTTCCAGACTTCAGGCCCACGGTCGACTGGCATCGGATGCCTTCCTCCTGGATTGGGGGGAAGGTCTGCTGTATGCTTATCCTCCCATACCTCTGGTGGGGAAGACTTTGTTGAAACTCAAACAAGACCGGGGCACCATGATTCTGATTGCTCCCTTTTGGCCGCGTCAGATCTGGTTCCCTCTTCTTCTGGAGTTGTCCTCTGAAGAACCGTGGAGATTGGAGTGTTTTCCGACCCTCATCACGCAGAACGAAGGGGCGCTTCTGCATCCCAACCTCCAGTCTCTGGCTCTCACGGCCTGGATGTTGAGAGCGTAGACTTTGCCTCTTTGGGTCTGTCCGAGGGTGTCTCCCTTGTCTTGCTTGCTTCCAGAAAAGATTCCACTAAGAGGAGTTACTTCTTTTTATGGAGGAGGTTTGCCGTCTGGTGTGACAGCAAGGCCTTAGATCCTCGCTCTTGTCCTACACAGACCCTGCTTGACTACCTTCTGCACTTGTCTGAGTCTGGTCTCAAGACCAACTCTGTAAGGGTTCACCTTAGCGCAATCAGTGCATACCATTACCGTGTGGAAGGTAAGCCGATCTCAGGACAGCCTTTAGTTGTTCGCTTCATGAGAGGTTTGCTTTTATCAAAGCCCCCCATCAAACCTCCTACAGTGTCATGGGATCTCAATGTCGTTCTCACCCAGCTGATGAAACCTCCTTTTGAACCACTGAACTCCTGCCATCTGAAGTACTTGACCTGGAAGGTCTTTTTCTTGGTGGCAGTTACTTCAGCTCGTAGAGTCAGTGAGCTTCAGGCCCTGGTAGCCCAGGCCCCTTACACCAGATTTCATCATAATAGAGTAGTCCTCCGCACTCACCCTAAGTTCTTGCCGAAGGTAGTGTCGGAGTTCCATCTGAACCAGTCAATTGTCTTGCCAACATTTTTTCCCCGTCCTCATTCCTGCCCTGCTGAATGTCAGCTGCACACATTGGACTGCAAAAGAGTATTGGCCTTCTATCTGGAGCGGACACAGGACAACAGACAGTCCGCCCAATTGTTTGTTTCTTTTGATCCCAACAGGAGGGGAGTGGCTGTGGGGAAAAGCACCATATCCAATTGGCTAGCAGATTGCATTTCCTTCACTTACGCCCAGGCTGGGCTGGCTCTTGAGGGTCATGTCATGGCTCACTATGTTAGAGCCATGGCTGCGTCAGTGGCCCACTTGAAGTCAGCCACTATTGAAGAGATCTGCAAAGCTGTAACGTGGTCATCTGTCCACACATTAACATCTCATTACTGCCTGCAGCAGGATACCCGACGCGACAGTCGGTCAGTGCTTCAGAATCTGTTTGGGGTTTAGAATCCAACTCCACCCCCTTAGGCCCATGTTTTATTCTGTTCCAGGCTACACTCTCTGTTAGTTGGATAAGTTATTAGATCAATCTCAGTTATGTCCTCGCCGTTGCGAGGCCCAATTGACCATGTTTGTTGTTTTGAGTGAGCCTGGGGGCTAGGGATACCCCATCAGTGAGAACAAGCAGCCTGCTTGTCCTCGGAGAAAGCGAATGCTACATACCTGTAGAAGGTATTCTCCGAGGACAGCAGGCTGATTGTTCTCACAAATCCGCCCGCCTCCCCTTTGGAGTTGTGTCTTCCCTTGTCTTTGTCTTGCTACTTACGGGACTGACGAACACGAGCCGGTTCGGGCGGGAAGACGGCCGCGCATGCGCGGTGCACATGGGCGCTCGAGAGCTAGCAAAGGCCTTTGCTAGTGAAGTTTCCGATTGGAGGGGCTGCCGTGGACGTCACCCATCAGTGAGAACAATCAGCCTGCTGTCCTTGGAGAATACCTTCTACAGGTATGTAGCATTCGCTTTACCCAACAAAAAAGAAAATTGTTTCTTTCTATGAGGTCTAAAACAATAGAAATAGGAGGATCCTTCCTTCTTGCATACCCATGTAAATGTGTTGTAAGGTTAAGTCAAATAAAATATGTGTTTTTTAATCCTGATCAGCTTAAATCTTTCCTAGACTCAAAACAACGATAGAGACTTTGAAGGAGTAAAACGAGAATGCAGGCGGCATCAATTTCTTTCTTTATTATTTTTGAGATAAATACAATGTAATCTTCACAAATTCCTACCCCCTTCCTTTATTGAGGTCTAATGAAGCTAAATGATATGTTACTATCGAGGAAAGTAAATTCCTGTATGCTTAGTTTGTTTCTAAAGCTGTATTTCACTTAGCAGTTTTTGTATGTCTGTTTAAGTTGTAAAAATTCAATAAATAAATAAATAAATTCTTGTGGGGATGGGTAAAATTCCAGCGGGGACGGGTGGGGATGGATAAGATTCCAGCAGGCACGGGTAGGGATGGGTAAGATTTCCCCGTGCAACTCTCTAATATACACTTTTCTAGAGCTCAAAAAATGGGTCTTCCCTCTGATGGAACTTGTCTCAAATGTCATGCAGCTAATATTTCCTATTGACACTGTATTTGGGACTGCTTGGGAATTCATCTATTTTTGACTGATCTCTGGCAACACTTGAGCATTCTTTATAATAGAAATTGGGGTGCCACTTCCGATATGTGCTTACTGGGTAATTTGTCAGTGGTTATAGAATGCACTCAGGTTTCTGCACTGTTTCTCTGCAAGGCAACTCTAGTAGCGAAGAGATATATTTTGTTGCAGTGAATTCGGCCAGATCCACCCATTTTGATGTTAATGCAGAATCAGATGTACGAATTACATAACATGGACTGTTTATCTGTGGACACCAGATCAGGCACCTGGTCTGCCTATTTGACTACCCTATCCTCACAGATAGGCCCTGCCCACCTTAGTTCATTAGAGGTTTAATTGTGATTGCTCATTATTATTTGGGTATAGGTGATTTTGGAATATGATAGGGATTGTTTATGATGGTTGTGGGGTGGGGGGAGATTGAAGAGGGGAGGGTTGAGGAGTGGGCTGGGACATAGGATAGCGGTTTTGGAGGGGTCTCTTGGTGTTTGTTGTGCCTTCTGTCTTTGTATTTCTTTATTTGAAATCAATAAAGATATTCACACATAAAAGACTCTTGGGGCTATGCACTGCTTTTATCCTTCCCCCCTATGTAAGAACTGTCCCACTCACTGTATTGGTTGAAGAAGAAATGGCTATTTAAAATCCTGGCATAGATTTCAGGCACAGTGAAACTCTGCCCACCTTTCCAACTTGCCAGTGTCCTTTCACAACGGAGAACTTCCTAACTGCCCCACTCCACTGCTTGTCTCCCTTTGAGACTCCCTGATTGTGACAATGCCTCTCCCTTTCCCCCAGGTTTCAGTTACTTACTGTGAAACCTTCTGCAATCACCAGCAACTTTGCTTCTCTCTGGGGTCTGAGGCTTCCTAGCTTTATGAACTCCTCTTCTCTCTCCAGGTTCCAGTTCTTCCATCTGGAAACCTGCTTCACCCCTCCGTACAACTGTCTGTCTTAGGGGTAGAAATTTTTTGGCTCTGGATACACTTCTCCCATCCACCAGTTTCCTACTTATTCCTTCTGGAAACATGTTTCAGTACCCGGCACAAACTGGCGGTCTCAGGGGTGGAGGCTACTTGGCCCTTGGAAACTCCTCCTCTCCCTTTTCTCAGGTTCCATCAGCTCTTCTGGAAACCTGTTTCAAGTCCCCAGCATAAACTGCCTGCAAGCCTGTGCAGCATCCCCACCCCACCCCACCCACTACAGAGGAGACTGTGGATGGGGAGTGATTTCTGCACCCCTGTCTCCCTTGTCCTGACTGCCTGTCTCAGGGTTGGAGACTTCCCCTTCTCTTGGACCTAAGGAATATCAGCCATCCCTTCCTCTCTCTCTCTCTTTCTAAGAAAACAAAATAAAAACTTCCTTTAAACTCTGTTTTCAGCAAGCAGAAAGAGCCAGCTAATTAGGGCTGTTGATCTTGCTGACAGCCAGCAATGAACTAATAATTAGAGCAGCTGGCAGTCTGTTGAGTCACAAGTTTTCTCCTGGCTTCTCTTAAGTCTGGTGCCGCTGACTTCACACCCCATGCCTCATGGGACTTGCGGTCCATACTTCCTAAAGGAAACATTTCCATTCTAGTTTCCCTTTTTTTTAAAGTGGGGACAAATGCACTATTATTCAAATCATCTCTATTTTCATGACAAGAACCCGAGTTCCTTTTCACAGCATACAGTTCCAGTTGTGTGTGTTTTCTGGTGCCCTGTGGGGCGCTCTACACTCACTACATGTAAATAGTTTCAACCTTGTGTGAATTATCTGGTGAATTATGAGATTTATTTTTAGACAGAAGCTGTTACCACAAACAGCACATGTAAATAGTTTGGGGTTTTTTTTAGACCATGCAGCTTTTTCATATTATCCAGTAGGGGGTAGAGTATGGCATTTTCTAAGCAATTAGAAGTCCATAACTACAGATGAATGGATTATCGCTATAATAACAGAGGGCTACAGACTACATTGAAGCTTGTGCTCAAAGGACAAAGGCCATCAAATTTCCTCCCACCCTTATACCAGCAAAAAATCTTTGCTCAACAGCTAGAATCTTTCATGAAAATCTAATGCCATAGAATCAGTTCTCAATCTGAACTGGGGCTAGGGTTTTATTCCAATTATTTCCTTATTCAGAAGAAGATGGGGGAATGTGATCCATACTGGACCTCAGAAATGTTAGCAGTTCATATTGGAGAACGGCAAACACAGAAGAAAGCAGACCTCCGCAATGGAAAAAAAACAAGAAAAGTTCATATTAACAGAAAAATTCAGGATGAATACATTAGCCTCTATTATCCCTGAACTGAAAAGAACAGTTGGTTAGTGTCTTTAGATCTCAAAGATGTGCAGATCATCACCATACATCCAGATCATTGCCAACGTTTATGCTTCAAATCCCTCAAGCAACACTACCAATACAAAGTCCTACCTTTCGGACTTTCATAAGCCCTATGCATGTTCACTAAGTGTGTTGCATCTCATCTGCGTCTCAAAGGGGTGTAAGTATTTCTATACCTGGAAGATTGGCTTATAGCAGGAGGTACACTGGAGGATGACTCTAATGCTATTTGATTATCCACGTGGACCCTGATCAATTTGGAATTCATAGTTAACATGAAGAAGTCAACACTGCCTCCCACTCAATCCTTTGAATTTATAGGAGTGAAAATCCATAGTCCAGCAATTTTTTACTGTACAACAGAGCAGAGCTTATTGTCAAACTAGTGGCCATCAGCATGGTCATGTCCATCTATGAGTAGGGTTACCATATGACTCCAGAAAAAGGAGGACACATTGATTCGGTCCAGGTTTTGCTTCCATTGAAAGCAATGGAAGTAAAACCCAGACTGGTTCAATCTGTCCTTTTTCTGGAGCCATATGGTAACCCTATCTATGAGACCACTGCAAAACAAATACAGAGAATATTAGGTCACATGGCAATATGGTCCCTTTTGTCCCCCCAGCATATGAGGATAGCGAAATGGGAGTTGAAATTTCTCTCAGCCTCTCATATAGAAGATTTGGATAACAGAGAAGCCTCAGAGAGCCCTTGAACTCCTGACAGTCTCCTCAGAAGGAGATTCTTTCATCCACTGCAACCCCAATTTACATTGACAACAGACACTTCCAATCTAGGCTGGGTAGTCCATCTAGGAACTTGCCAAACACACAGAACATGGTCACATGTAAAGACAAAACTCCACATCAACTAACTGGAGCTCTGATCAATTTTTTGTGCAAGTCAGGCTTTCACAGACAAAGTCACAGACCATGTAATTCAAGTACAGATGGACAATCAAATAATGATGTGCTATATAAACAGGCAAGGGAGAACAGGTTCATGGTATCTCTGCCAGGAATGAGTAAAGATTTGGAAACTGGTGCTACAACTGCACATATTCCTAGTTGCCTCATACTTAACAAGGGAGCAGAACAATCTGGATGACAGATTAAGTCACTTGGATCTGGATAAGTGATCTTTGGACAAGAAGATAGTCCAAAGCTTATTTTAACATTAGAGACATCCTCAAGTAGACCTCTTCATGACAAAGGATAACAAGAAATGTCCAGCCTACTGTTCTCAGTATCCCAGCAGAGATTGCTTAGAAAGAGATGCATTTACAATATAATGGAAGCAGGGCTTTTTTTTATTCCTACCCCCACAATACCTGTGATGTTCAAAACACTTCAAAAAGTGCACAGAGACTTAGCATATGTAATTTTAATCGCACCTCACTGGCCCAGACTAATTTGGTTTCCTTATCTTCTTCAACTGTGTCAAGAATCCCTTCTTATACTTCCCATCTATACACAGCTAATAACACGGAGACAAAGTAAGTTCATCTATCCCAACCTTTGATCTCTAGCATTGCCAGAGTGAATGTTGAAAGGGGGACATTTCTGAACGTCAACTTCTTGAACGAAGTCACAGATATCTTATTAGTGTCTAGAAAAGAAAGCATTAGAAGATCTTATTCTTATGAATGGGAAAAGGATTACAGCCTGGTACGTAAGGCAGAGTGAGGATCCTTTTAAGTGTGCAATAGCCAACCTCCTGATGTCCTAGCCCTCTCAAATTTGGGTCTTAGTACCAATTTAGTAAGAGTGCACAATAGTGCAATAGCTTCATACCACAAACATATGGATAAACAACCTATCTCTAAACACCCTTTGGTGACTAGATTTATGGAAGTCTCATGACCTGGCCTCCAGTTAAAATACCAGTTGATCAGTGGGATCTCCATCTGGTCATCTCATATCTCGTAGACCTGCCATTTGAGCCACTAGAGATATCAGATTTAAGATATCTCTGTTGGAAAGCTTTGTTTCTTCTTGCCATCACTTTGGCACATATTATCAGCCAGTTACAAGCCGTAGATCACTATCAGCCTTACACTGAAGTTTGCAGTGATTAGGTAATTCTAAGGATACATCCAGAATTCCAGTGTAAAACAATATCTGACTTCCATATCAATCAGATTATTGTTGAACCAGTTTTCTCTCTGCCACTGCATGTAGATCTCCATCAGCAGAGATTATGTACGCTGGACAGTAAGCAGTGTGTTTTTACAAGCAAAAAAGGTGCCAGTACTCAAATGCTAGGCCACCCTTCAGGAGTGGGGTGATCACTGAGGGACCCACCCCATAATAGCCAGGCCCTCTGCAACCAGTCAGAGAATCTATGACAAGACAGAATTGGTGTGTAGAGCCTGAGCTCTTTCATTAAAACTTGGGGTCCATGGGTCAATTTTAGCAGACAATGGAAAAGATGCCGGTACTCAGTACCCCCAAATACCCCCTCAAGAAAAGCCTTGACTGTAAGTGAGTACGTAGATATATCTGAAAATGACCTCATCAAATAATAGGCCCTTGCAGCTCTATCTGTCATATATGAAAATAATAAGGGTATACAAGTTAAAAACCTCAGTATGGATAACCCTTTCAGTATGGATAGTGTATTGTATTTACCTTTATTTTCTTATTTATTTCCACTATTCATGATGTAATGTAAGCCACATTGAGCCTGCAAAGAGGTGGGAAAATGTGGGATACAAATGCAATACATAAATAAATAAATATATTAAAACAAAAACTATTCCCTTGCCTAAAGAAACAGCATACCAGTTGGAGCTGCTGCAGGTCAACAGAGAGGACATGTTCAAGACAGCAACTTGCTCCTCCATATATACTTTCACAAACCACTATTGCCTAAACATATCATCTCAATGAACACTGCTTTGGAGGGGGGGTGGTGACAATACTGCATACAGTACAGAGTTAATACTTCAACTGTTCTCCACCTCCACAGTTATTCAGGCTGCAAAAAAAAGTTAACCTTTTTCCCCCCTTTTTTTTCACTACTCTCCCTTTTTTTAATCTCTTCCATGACCTCTTACACTTGTACCTGATTGCTGTATTTTGCTGTACTGTGTATTTCTGCAGTTGTGTTCCTTGTTGTTGCTTTCTGTTTTATAACAAAATCAATAAAGTATTTACAACAGAAAAAAAAACAATGGAAAGATTAAATAATTAAATAAAAATTAACAGAGGTTCAAAGAACATTCAGAGGTTTTTTTTCGCTATTTATAACTTGTAAATTGGGAGTCTGCACATGCATGACTGTTGTGATCCTGCTTATCTATGGTGAAGGCAGTTGCAGACCTGTAACAGATGTTCTCTGTGGACAGCAGGATCCAACAGCCACACTCTCCTGCTCACCCAAACCAGGGTTGAAGCTTATGATTGGATGAACTGAGGTGTTCTTGAGCGGGAACTCTCCCACATGCAGCAAAACATTTTCCAGAGTTTTCTGAGCTTTAAGAGAAGGGTAAACTATAATTAACAAAACTAGAGCCAGCAGACTGTGAATAACGAAAGTCCTTTTCAAAACAAAACACTCCTCTGTGTTCTACTGTTAAGGTATTATGATATTAAATTGGAGGAAAACCTCAAATACGGGTAGAAAACTCCTTTGTTGGACTTCAACTTCAGGGAGCTTCTACCTAATCATCATGGGCTAAAAAACCTCCTAACATTTATTATGTGTCTCCTGGCACTCAAATATGTAAACGTGCAGGGATCTCTTAACTTAGAGCTGTATCGTCACTGTATCTCAGCCATGGCCTGATTCTGGCCGAGTTTCAACTCCTGCTTCAGGGTACTGTGGTTTCTGCAGTTCGATATCTATAAAAATAGCATAAGTATTACCTTCTAGTAGTGATGTTATGACCCAACATTCAATATCAGTGCTCTCCTTACTTAACGTGCTCTGTCTATCCGCTTTCAATGACCATCAACATGGCGGAAGCTTTATAACAACTGATGTCAGACGCTAACTAATAAAGCTCCTCCCTTTAAAGGGAGATATACCAATATGACATCCTCGGGATCCTTTATTTAAAAGAACTGATTCTATTCACTCCTCAAATTCAAACCTCCTGGATGTAATGTTTTCAATCGATATATCCATCGCTGTTCTTGTTGTAATAGTATCAATTTCTTGTCACCTCAATTTCTTGTCACCTCCTTGAACCCTCCACTTTAATTGTTGCAACACAACACATCTTAAAGATGTGAAGAGGTGATTGGTTTCTATGCAGTGTGCTGCTAGAGGTGCTGTTGTCTTATTCGTATTAATGTTGCTTTTATGCTCCGTTAATCTAGTTACTAATTTCCTTGATGTTTGTCCAACATAGATCTTGTTACAAGGGCATATCAGCCAATACACTACTCATTCTGACTGACATGTGCTAGTGTGATTCAGAGTATATTCTTTGCCTGTTTGAGGATCTTTAAATTTCTTTGTCTGCATCATAGTGGCACATATCATGCAGTTCCCACAACTCTTATGCCCTTCTGTAATGCTATCTTCTGGCGCCGTCTCCCTCAACGCCGCTGGGGCTAGAATTTCTTTCAAATTTCTTCCCCTACTGTAAGCCATTCTCAGTCGTATTTCTTGAAACCCTGGGAGCGTTTGTATAATGTGCCAATTATTTCGTAATATCTTCGCTAAACATGGGGCTGTATTAGAGTATTGTAAAATGCATGTAATAACATTATCATCTTCATCCTCCCCTTGCCTTGGAGATAGTAGATAGTCACGATTATTGAACTTTAAGAGAAGGGGCCAGCTTGGCTCCATCAGGTGGTGATGACACCCACATGTGTGGTTGTTGGATCCTACTGTCAATGGAGAACACCTATTATAGGTATGCTTCTTTCTTTATCACCATTTCGAAGGTTTATGTTAAAACTGTATCATCCAGGGCCAGTTTTATTCATTTTTATAGCATATCAGTTTAGCTGAATTATTATTATGTGTTTGTGTTAGCCTTCAGTGAAAAGGTTAGATCCTATTCAGTCAGCTGAAAGGGATCAAAACATGACAAAAGGCAATGGTGGTCTGATTTTGGAAGAAATGGTCACTGGAAGTTCAAATCAAGGCTTAAGTCCCAGCTGATAATGATAGCCTCTGACTAGCTTGCAGGTACTGGCTATTTAGTTATATCATGAAATCACCTTACAGATTTGGAGTCAAAGATCTGGTTTAGGCTCATCTAGAAGTTACTGCAGATTAGGAGGGAGATGCAAGAATTGACAAGATTAGAATAATACAAATCTGCATTCAGCATACTAGTGTTAAAAGCACTAGAAATGCAGTTAATTAATTGAGTTGATAATAAGTAGACATGCACTGGAGTCAGACACCCCCCCCCCCCCCCCGTGATATTCAGCGCTATTTAACCAGCCAGTAATGGCTGTCCTTGAATATTAAGTGTGAGGTAGCCAGTTATCTCCTGCTGAATATTCCCGGTCAGCACTTAGGAAGTAACTGGCTATATTGCGCGATATAACTGGCCATTTGCTAATATACAGCGTATCGCCGTGTAAATTTGAATCGGGCCACAGAAATAGCAGGCGTATCTTTGGCCGGTTTAAACTTCCCAGTGCTGAATATTGGCTTGGCCGATTTAAGTTTAAACCAATCAAAAATAAACCAAATATTCAAGACCAGTCACAAAAAACAGCCCGGCATCGAATATCTGATCTCACCACTGATCATGAGAGTTAGCCAGACTGCCTCCCACAGTCTGAATATCGGCCCCAGAATGTTTTTAGGAAGCTAGGATGCAACAGAAACCACAGTGGTCCCTCTTTTTGATGTTATAACAAGCTGCTAATTTTTCTTTTCTTTAATTTATTAATAAAGATATTTTGTTCTGATTACTTTATATCTGTGAATTTGTCCCCCATCCCCACCGATATTCAAAGCTATTTAACTGGCCAGACAATGGCCAATGACCAGTTAAATAGCAAATCGACGCCTAACCGCTAACATGTTTATGTTTATTTAAACTTGATGAATCGCCTTTTTTAACAAATAAATTGAAGTGATTTACAAAAATTAAAAACATAATATTCAGTGGAAGATAACTGGTTAGCATTACCGGCTGTATTGCATGACTTATCTGGTTAGGATCTGATATTATAACCAGATAAGTTTAGTGGTCAAATAGGAACACATAAATAGCTGTCCTATCTTTAATCACTAAAAAGTTAACCAGTTACCGCGGAATATCGGCATAACTGGTTAACTTTTTAGGGGCTTAAAAAACCCCAGATATTCAATGCCAGTCACCAGAAATGGTCTAGCATTGAATATCTGAGTTTAATGCCGGTTGTGGACAGGAAAACGCTGTCTGCTGAATATCGGGAGGGTGTTTTTTGCAATTGTAATATATGTTACAGAGAGAGATTGATGTTTATTTATATTTATTTTATTTTGAATTTTAGCAAACTAGAATGAATGATTTGCATTTCCTAAACTTAGATACTTGGACGTGGTCTGGAGGGTAAGTTCAAATATGCAGGCAAAATCCCACAGTATGCTAGAACTGACACAATAGATAAAGGATAAAAATACTAAATTTAAAGTACCATAATTAAATAATAGAGTTTTTGAAAGAATAAATATGCATATGTAACATTACAAATTATTGTAGATCAGGGGTTCTCAACCTAGTCCTCATCTGGGCCCCTCCAATTTGGGTTCAGGCCCCCAAACTCTGCTAGTTTGGCTGGCGGAGGTCCCCAATCTCCGCCAGCAGGAGCTTTCATGTGGCGATGCCACCGCACTGCCTGCCCTGCTTCCCCCTCCCTCATGTGCATACTTGGTTAAAAATGAAATTGATCATGCGTGAGCCTTGTACATGCTCACTTTCACTAACACTGAGCATGCACACCGGGGCAGGAAAGCAGGGCAGGCAGCACAGCAACGAGTATCACCACAGGAAGGCTTCTGCTGTTGGGACTTGGGGACCCCCGCCAGCCCAGGTATGTGGAGTTGCAGCAGGGGCAGAAAGCAGTGGGCAGAGAGCAGTGGGGAGGTGGGGCCCTCCTCACACTCTACTTGGAACATACCTAGCCAGTCAGGTTTTTCAGGTTACCCACAATGAATATTCATGAGATAAATTTGCATGTCCTGCCTTCATTATATGCAGATTTATTCCATGAATATTCATTGTGGGTATCCTGAAACCTGACTGGCTGGGTTAAGAACCCCTGCTTTATATTATATACCGGTATAATATTATCATCCATGCCAGACCAGTCCAGATGAGTGGGTTATGTCCCCCTACCAACAGATGGCGCTAGAGAAAAAAAAGATCAGAGCTGACTTCATTCCCATTATGGGGGAGTTGTTGCTACCTTCATCTCCTCAGTATTTCTCTGATTCTAGCAGATGGTGCAGACATGGAGCCTGATACAGCAGCTACAGACAGACTGCTCCAGGAAGGCTGTAGGCTCAGATTTCTGGTGGAGCATAGATTGAGTCTGGGGAATGTTGTGGACAACTGTCCTTTGGGGTTGATTTTACTCATCCCTTGGGAACAGACCCAGTTGGAGCTGTGACCCATGCAGTATGCATGGAATAAAGCTTGGTCAGTGCTCCTGGTTTAGTGGGATCAGCAGAATACCTCTATAAAACATGGTATGGTACCCTCCCCCCCAATTTTTATTTATTTTTTATTTATTTAAATGAAGTGTCTTTCTTTTCCCAACGTTTTAATGGTTAAAAATTAAGAATCAGGAGGATAATACTTCATTTAGACCTTAAACCACACTCTTGGAACTTGTTGTTTCCTGTATATGTAGTTGGTCAAATAAGCCATCATTGGTCTAAAATACCTTCTGTTGACCGTTGTTGAACAGACAAAAAGTATATCTGCTTTAATTCACAATAACTTTCATTCAACAACTGTATATGTAAAAATTGTTACTTAGCTTGAGCAGCCTTGCTCTTGAACAGCTCCAAATGATCGTCTAATTTCTGTGAGATGCTGTCAACTGCTCGGTAGGGGTCCCAACGGAACATTAAACGTCATCTGCCATTTAGATGCCCAGTCTCCCAGTCTTGTAATGTCCTCCATTAATTTTTCACAATCCTTTTGCAATTTAACAACTTTGAATAACTTTTGGGCTCATTTTCGAAGGAGAAGGGCGCCCATCTTTCGACACAAATTGCAAGATGGGTATCCTTCTCACAGGGTCGCCCAAATCGGCATAATCGAAAGCCGATTTTGGGCGTCCTCAACTGCTTTCCGTCGTGGGGATGACCAAAGGTCGTGGGGGCGTGTCGGAGGCATAGCGAAGGCGGGACTGGGGCGAGCCTAACACATGGGCGTCCTCGACCGATAATGGAAAAAAGAAGGGCGTCCCTGACGAACACTTGGACGACTTTACCTGGTCCTTTTTTTCTTACGACCAAGCCACAAAAATGTGCCCTAAATGACCAGATGACCACCGGAGGGAATCGAGGATGACCTCCCCTTACTCCCCCAGTGGTCACTAACCCCCTCTCACCCTCAAAAAAAATTTTTTAAAATATTTTTCCAGCCTCTATGCCAGCCTCAAATATCATACCCAGCTCCCAGTAGTATTCAGATCCCTGGAGCAGTTTTAGTGGGTACTGCAGTGCACTTCAGGCAGGTGGGCCAAGGCCCACCCCCCCCCCCCCCTACCTGTTAGTGGTGTTAAATGTGAACCCTCCAAAGCCCACCAGAAACCCACTGTACCCATATGTAGGTGCCCCCCTTCACCCATAAGGGCTATGGTAGTGGTGTACAGTTTTGGGGAGTGGGTTTTGGGGGGCTCAGCACACAAGGTAAGGGAGCTATGCACCTGGGAGCAATTTATGAAGTCCACTGCAGTCCCCCTAGGGTGCCCGGTTGGTGTCCTGGCATGTCAGTGGGAGCAGTGCCCTACGAATGCTGGCTCCTCCCATGACCAAAGGGCTTGGATTTGGTCGTTTCTGAGATTGGCGTCCTCGGTTTCCATTACTGGCGAAAATTGGGGATGACCATCTCTAAGGTTGACCTAAATTTCGCGATTTGGGCGTCCCTGACCATATTATCGAAATGAAAGATGGACGCCCATCTTGTTTCGATAATACGGGTTTCCCTGCCCCTTCGCCAGGACGTCCTGCGAGGACGTCCTCAGGAAAACTTGGGCGCCCCTTTCAATTATGCCCCTCCACATGTCGTCAGCAAACTTAATTACCTCACTAGTTACTCCCATCTCTAGATCATTTATAAATATGTTAAAAAGCAGCGGTCCCAGCACAGATCCCTGGGGAACCCCACTATCTACCCTTCTCCAATCCACAACAGGACACTACCTCCTATCCCATGACTCTCCAATTTCTTCTGGGTTTAAAAAAGGTTTGGACAGGTTCCTGGAGGAAAAGTTCATAGTCTGTTATTGAGATAGACATGGGGGAAGCCACTGCTTGCGCTGGGATTGGTAGCATGAAATGCTGCTACTAATTGGGTTTCTGCCAGGTGCTTGTGACCTGAATTGGCCACTGTTGGAAGCAGGATACTGGGCTAGATGTGAGAGTTCTAGCATTAGTCTGACCCAGTATGGCTATTCTTATGTTCTTAATGCTGTTTGCAGGAAACAGCCTGGCATTGAGTATCTGGGTTTCATGCCAGCGGCAGACAGCAAATGTGCTGCCTGCCGGCGGATGAAAATATATTTATCCTCCAGCTCCAGTTCTCTATTGAACTAGTATTTTAGCAAACAATCTTGCAGGCATGTCAGAGCTCCTCTCTCTTCTCTCCCAGCTAAGGGAGCAATGGCAGGAACAGCCTTCAGAATCTGCTCTTTGCCTCTACACAGGTGAAGCTTTCCAGAGTGCCTTTAAGAACAGGTTAGGCCAGTGAAACATGAAAAAAAAATTGCTGCAGATAGAAAAGTAAAAAAAAAAAAAATCCTGAGTGCTTCTGCTTCAGTAGCAACTTGGTTCTGCTTTGAGCCCTTTCTACTATACCTCTAATCTCTGTGAAGTTTCAAGTATCAAGCTTTTGATATATCACCCATTAGTAGCCATCATTGTCAAATTAATCAGAATTGTAGAAAAGGAAAGGAAGTTGCAATCCAATAGGACAGAAGGAGATGAAAGCCACATACAACCAATCTGGCAACTGTATTCCCTGGGATGGCCCCCAGAGGCAGTAAAATAGTGATTGAGCTGGAGAGAGAATTATGGACCAAATGCACCCCCTCAAAAACCATTTTTAGTGCAACTTTAAATTTCTCAAAGAATAACCTACTATATAAATAAAGAGTGACCGACGTGCCGTGCATGCGCAGAACAGCACGTCACAGGTCTCTCTGTACGTGCCGTTGAAATCAACCAGGAGCAGCTGTCGCTCGCCAACACGGGCCAACCCGCCTCCTTCCAGAGGCAGCGGAGGAGCCCATAGTACCGGGGGGAGCACAGACCCTACGACCGCCCCTCCCTCTCCGAATACAAGGCCGCCCCATCAGCCCTCCAAAGCCGAAGGCTCAGGCACAAGACTGCTCCAGCCAACCACCGTACGCTTCAGAGCAGAGGAAGAGATGTTAAATAGAGGAGGTGCAGAGCCGACTCTGAAAGGTGGCAGCCATTGGAAAATACCGCCGTGGTGGAGAGGGTGCTCCTTCAGCTGTCTGCGTTTGCTCCTGTCAGCCCTCCGATTTTTGCCTTTAGCTCTGCAGCTATGAAGGCATGCTGTTCCTTTCAGCTGCTCAAAGCCTTTCTAGCGTCCTGCCTCTTCTGACAGAACTTCCTGTTTCCGGCCAGGACGCTACACTGGTTTTGGGCGACTGAAAGGAGAAGCATGCCTGCAGCACTAAAGACGAAGTCGGAAGGTTGAGAGGAGCAGGTATAAGAAGAGAGAGAACGTGGACTGGGGGGGGGGGAGTGAGGGTTCAGGAGTGAACAGAGAGAGAAAGGGGACCACGGGGAGGGGTAGGGATTCAGGAGAGCATGAAAAATTGCTGGTAGACAGAGGGCAGAGAGAGATACTGAGTGGGACAGATGCTGGAAATAGGGGATGAAAACAACAAGGGAGACTGTGGTCATGGAGTGAAAGGGAGAAATGGTGATCATGGAGGGCAGGGGAGAGCTGATGCCCATGGAGGGGAAGTAAAGGGAAAAGAGAAAACAGGAGGAGATTGTGATCGGGAAGGGGAGAAATGGTGCCATGGAGGGGAAGGGACCTGGAGAGAAGAGAGCCAGGAGGAGATGGTCATACACACTCACACACACACTCTCTCTCTCTGAACTCGCTCTTACACTGTCATTCAGACAGGTGCGCACACACACACACTTTTTCTCTCTCTCTCACACACACAAAATATTACCTCCTGTACTTTTACAAGACAAACAGAAGCAGGGAGAAATTTATCTCCTCCCTCCTTGACTCTCTCTCTCTTTCAGACAGACGCACACACACACACTTTCTCTGTCTCTCTCTCACACACTCTCTCTCTCTCACTCACACACACACACTTTCACTGTCTCTCTCTCTCTCACACACACATTCTCTCTCTCACTCTCACACTCTCTCTTTCAGACAGGTGCACACACACACACTTTCTCTCGCTCTCACACACACACACACAAAATATTACCTCCTTTACTTTTACAAGACAAACAGAAGCAGGGAGAAATGTATCTTCTCCTTCCTTGACTCTCTCTCTCTTTCAGACAGACGCACACACACACACACTTTCTCTGTCTCTCTCACTCACACACACACACTCTCTCTCTCTCTGAATTCACTCTCACATTCTCTCTTTCAGACAGGCACACACACACACACTTTTCTCTCTCTCTCTCTCTCTCTCACACACTCACTGTCTCTCTCTCTTTCTCACACACACACAAAATATTAGAACAATAAGGGAATTACATTTCACAAATAAAAAATGTTGCCCGTTTTAATGGGCTTAATGGCTTGCATTAACATATAAGAATCGATGGTAACTCATCTTGAACATTAGCAAAAAATCTTGCCCGTTTTAATGGGTTTAACGGCTTGTTCTAAATATAGTATGGGGCCTGTGACACTAAGGGGAGAAGTTATCAATACGGTCTACCATTAAAATGTATTATTTTACTGTTAATGCTAGTATTAGTAACTAGATTTCATTGCATAAAGTAGGATCTGTTCTAAAGTAGCACAAGTTAGTGGTAAATAACACGTTTTAACAGTAGATAAAACACAAAGCTTAAATACAAGCTATCACACGCGGCCAGCTTCTCCTACATGAGTACACAGCTATGGAACACACTACCAACTGACTTGAAAACGATTAACGACATAACTACCTTTTGTAAATCTTTGAAAACCTATTTCTTCAACAAGGCCTACAATGAAAACCCATAGCTAATTACAACACCTCACCACATCACCCTAATCTGATATTTATCTTTCTATAACTCTGATTAGACCTTTTCTCTCTTCATCCAAAATCTTTTTGTAACACCAATTGTATCAGTCTCCTGGAATGGCGATGTCATAACAGGCGCTTGTAAGCCACATTGAGCCTGCAAATAGGTGGGAAAATGTGGGATACAAATGCAATAAATAAATAAATAAGTACACCCCTAAATATCTTGGTCCTAACAAGGAAAGACCGAAGATTTCTAGATGGGTTATAAGATATTAACAAGCAAGAGATATATAGAGGTGAGCCACAGTAATGACTCTTGTGTACAAGTGTTATTATTATGAAAGTAATCCTATGTGTTACTGATAGCCAATATTCTTTCTGAAGAAGCAACATTACATGGTCCAATTTTTTTGATCCATTAACTAATTTCACAGCCATACTGTATTTTGAACCATTTGTAGCCAGTCCAGGACCCACTCAGGGCAGCAGGGCTCTGAGCTGCTATGTTGCTGTCTAAGAACACGTTAATATCCAGAGTTTTGTGTTTGTGTTACTCACATGTTGTTCTCTGTTTACTTTTCCTCTCCATTGGTGGAACAGTGAGTTGACCATCTGGTCCTTCACCTTGAGCTTCCCTGGCAGTCCCATGTTAGGGGAGATGCGTTCAGTTACAATTGCTACTTGGTTTTTTGGTTGCTGGCAAGTCTTCTAGTAACACAGCCTCTTGTAAGCAGTGGTAATGTCACTGCAAAGCTTCTCCGTCTCCACCATCTGGGAGCATAACCCATTCATCTGAACTGATCTAGCAGGATTCAAGGAAAGGAGTTTAAGAATAAGTCTAAATTTTACCTTCATTGCATCCTTTCTTTTTGTCAGATTTTATTTCTGTTGCAATATTTATATTTAAACTTTCCCATAGTCTGGAGCCAAAATGCCCCCCAGGGAGATTTTATCACCTGCAGAGACATTTTCCTCCTTTTTCTATATGATTTGGAAGACTAGTGTGACAACACCGCACCAGGAGCAGCATTTCATTCTCTCCTCTAGGACCATATGAAGTGCTGCCCCGCCAGAAAAATGTCCTTCCAGTGACCTTGAAAAATTGTATGTCACTACCTCTCTTTCCTTTTTTTTGTTACAGTGGGAAAGGGGGGAGGGGAGGAAAGTAGAAATACAGATAAATATATTTTAGCAAAAGAAAGGCAATAGCAGGAAAAAATATAGGAGTAAGTGATTCAGACTCCTCTGAGTTTTCCTCAGAAACTGGACAGCCAAGGAATTCAGAAGTCCTCTTTTTGCTCAAATATCTACCATCTACCAGCTGGTGCACAACCTTTCTCATCAAGCCAGTCAGGAACTGCATGGTATAATCATTACCATTTGCGGAGAAATTACTGAAGGACTTGGTCTGCACGGTATTCTAATGGGGTAGAGCTCACAACAGTTGTTCTCTCTCTCCATCTGCTAGTTGATGGGCATAACCTGTATGTATTGGACTGGTCTGGCAAGGACGCTGTCCATCCTAGCCTGGGGAACTGCAGGGCTGCAGATCTGACTTTCCCGTTTTGTGTACCCATAGTTGGAAAAAGGGATAAACAAAAGATGAAGGGAAAGAAAGACTCACTGAGAGAGCTTCTGCAGCACACTACCATTTTCCTGCTCTCCATCTTGGGCACTATCTTGGCTGCTCTCCAGGTGCCCGCTCTGACCTTTTTTTCAAAGGAAAAACTGCCCCCCCCCCAAAAAAAAAGCCTGTGGCTCACCACACCAGCTTGACATTGTTCCCGAAGCTTACAATGAGGGTGAAGGGAAATTCCCTTGAATAGTAAGAAGACTCTGAAGGTTGCTGTAAAGGAGCACAGCCAGAACATAACAGCTTGCAATAAGATGGAGCTTGATCCAGTCAAAATAACTGTCCTAGACTACCTTCCTGAGGAAGGGAGGGCAGTGCCTCAGCAGTATTGCTTATACACTCTGAAATTGGACCGACCAGGGCCAGTACTGGGGGGGGGGGGGGGGGGGAGAGATTTCCTATAAGTACTTCTGCCAGCCTCTGAATTTTGGTTCCTAAAGTTCCAAGTCTTATAGCTACCTGCTGGAGATGACAAGTTCAAGACTGATTTGTCTGCCAGTATGTACAGGAGCTCCCAAGAAGTAATGCCATAAACCCTGAGGCCCTGTCTTGAACTAGCCCCAACCAGGCAATACGAAGGATCTGGCCAAAGAAGCTCTTAGCATTACTTTCCTCTGTTGTGCAAGATTCATCAGCTATTAACCTGTCCAGGATCTATTAAGATCCCTACTGCCCTCTCATTCTGGTCCTAACATAGAATGATTGAATTATGGAGCCGTTGCTTGTAGCTGTCTGAAGAGAGAAGGAGACTACACACACACAAAAAAGAAAATACTCTTATTACTTTTCATCTCTCCTGACCATTCCTGATGAGTGGGTATGTGCCCTCCTACCAACAGATAAGAGACTGAGAACTGCCAAGTGATGTTATAGTATAAACACCAGTATTTCTCAGTCTCAGTAGATGGTAGATGAGTACCTGTGCAGCCCTCGTCAAGTCTGGTCGTGCCCTTTTGGCCGCATAAGTTAAAAAAAAATAAAGAAGCAGAGAGCGTAATTTAGTTAAAAGAAAAAAAAAAAAGAAACAACATGAGAAAGTTATTGTTGTGAGGGACCTAACTGTGCCTGGTTTTCCTGCTCCTTCTGGGAGTTGTCCTGTGCCTCAGCCCCTCCCCCTGCTAATAGGAAGGGTTCTTTGAGTGCCTCCTGAGAGAAGGAAGCAGTCACCAAAACAAAAACAAAAAAAAAGAGAGATGCATGTGCATTGTACTCTTACTGAAAAGGTGCTCAGGCAGAGCCCCCTTGCAGCTAAGCTCTCATTTCAGGGGTGGATATATCCTTTGTTCAGCAGTAGGAAGCTTTGTGATGGGCACCGTGGGGACTGTTGAGCCAAGATGTTGGCTTCTTCAGAGAAACTGCACTATTGTGCTTCTTGCTCAGTGCAGTGCGTGTTGTCTACACTTAGCAGGTTTTGCCACATTTGCATTAAATCATCACTGCCAGCTTTGGGGTTGCAGAGGACTCCTGGCGGTGCTCCGAAGTCTGCAAAATTGCAGGCCATTCTGGCAGAGTTGCCCCTGCAGGATTTAAAGGGGAACATGCTGGCAGAAAGCACTGCAGTTTTGAGTGACTTAACGTCTACATATCCACTTTAAGATGAACCTCCAGTGCTGCATAGGCAAGATTTTGGTGGGGTTTCTTCTGTTTTATCCCTGGAGTTTATATTATTGCTACACCAAGCTTTCTGTATTAAACAAGCTTTCTGGTCCCCTCTTCTCTGGAGCCCACGGCTGCCAAAGACAAGGAGGGGCTCTTAGGGGCTAAGAGGCAGTACTTGTGAGAAAAACAGGATCTAGATGATTTGGTTTCAGAGGATTCTTTGACACCTCTGGATGAAGTTTTAGACAAGGAAGCCATTTAGGCAGATGACCTAGAGTCTGGGAGCTCAGATGTTCCTCTGGGAGAAGATCGTACAGTAGTTTGCATTTTCCATAGCAGAGCTTTCCTCCTTGATTTCTGAAGTTCTACAGGTGCTTCATTTGTCAGATGAGGAGCCTCCAGTAACTACAAAAGGAGATCCACTTTTGAAAGGGATCAGGGAGCCTGTGAGAATCTTCCCATGTAATGAAGATTTGAAAGAGATGGTGGAGGCCAAATGGCACAACCCTGATGTGGCCCTAAGAATTTGCAAAGCCATGGCTCGCTTTTATCAGCTTCTCTTGACAGAATTGGATAGTTTCAAGTTACCAAATATGGATGTGCTGGTCACAGCTGTTACCAAGATGGCAATTCCCATTGAAGGGGGAGTGGCATTAAAGGATCCTCAGGATCGAAGAATGGAAGCCTTCCTGAAAAGATCCTTTAAGATCTCTGCTCTGGTATTGCAAGCGACCATATGTGGAGGTTACGTGGCTGGAGCTTGTTTTCACAGGGCAAAAAGACTTCTGGATTCCTCAGGGGAAAATATGGCACAAGTTTCTGAGGATGTCATAGTAACATAGTAGATGACGACAGAAAAAAGACCTGTATGGTCAATCCAGTCTGCCCAACAAGATAAACTCATATGTGCTACTTTTTGTGTATACCTTACCTTGATTTGTATCTGTCATTTTCAGGGCACAGACTGTGTAAGTCTGCCCAGCACTATCCCTGCTTCCCAACCACCAGCCCCACTTCCCACCATCGGCTCTGGCACAGACCGTATAAGTCTGCCCAGCACTGTCCCCGCCTCCCAACCACCAACCCTGCCTCCCACCACCAGCTATGCCACCCAATCTCAGCTAAGCTTCTGAGAATCCATTCCCTCGGAACAGGATTCCTTTATGTTTATCCCACGCATGTTTGAATTCTGTTACTATTTCCCTCTCCACCACCTCCCGCGGGAGGGCATTCCAAGCATCCACCACTCTCTCCGTGAAAAAATCCTTCCTGGAATTTTTCTTGAGTCTGCCCCCCTTAAATCTCATTTCATGCCCTCTAGTTCTACCTCCTTCCCATCTCCGGAAAAGGTTCGTTTGCGGATTAATACCTTTCAAATATTTGAACGTCTGTATCATATCACCCCTGTTTCTCCTTTCCTCCAGGGTATACATGCTCAGGTCAGCAAGTCTCTCCTCATATGTCTTGTAATGCAAATCCCATACCATTCTCGTAGCTTTTCTTTGCACCGCTTCAATTCTTTTTACATCCTTAGCAAGATACGGCCTCCAAAACTGAACACAATACTCCAGGTGGGGCCTCACCAACGAGTTATACAGGGGCATTAAAACCTCTTTTCTTCTGCTGGTCACTCCCCTCTCTATACAGCCTAGCAACCTTTTACTTACGGCCACCGCCTTGTCACTGTTTCATTGCCTTCAGATCCTCAGATACTATCACCCCAAGATCCCTCTCACCTTTGGTACCTATCAGACTCTCACCACCTAACACATACGTCTCCCATGGATTTCTACTCCCTAAGTGCATCACTTTGCATTTCTTCGCATTGAATGTTAATTGCCAAACCTGAGACCATTCTTCTAGCTTCCAGCAGATCCTTTTTCATGTTTTCCACTCCCTCCCGGGTGTCCACTCTGTTACAAATCTTTGTATTATCCTCAAAAAGGCAAACTTTACCTTCTAACCCTTCAGCAATGTCACTCACAAATATATTGAACAGAATCGGTCCCAGCACCGATCCCTGAGGCACTCTAATACTCACCTTTCCCTCCTCCGAGCAAATTCCATTCACCACCACCTGCTGGCGTCTGTCCATCAACCATGAAGTTGGAGCCTTTTTGATGAACAACATGTATGATTTGGTTAGGGCTTCAGCAAAGAATTTGGCCTTGGTAGTGGTGGAGAGGCATTTCCTGTGGCTAAGGAATTGGTCTGTGGATGTAGCTTCAAAAGTACATCTGAGTCTGTTTCCTTTGAGGTCTGAGTTACTTTTGGTGAAGATTTGGAGAAACTGAGGATAGTTCTCGCTCAGGGACTTACTGTACAACCAGGGGGCCTTTTTAGAGATGCAAGGAAATACCATCTTGGCAGGTTGAGTGGAGCCAGCGAGGTAGATTTAGGAGTAGAAGCTAATCCTTTCTGAAGCTTGTCCTTTCGAGGGAGTCACCATGGGGGCCAAGGGGCATCTCGCCTCCCAGGCCTCCCAATATTTATTTATTCATTTATTTATTGCATTTGTACCCCACATTATCCCACCTTTTTGCAGGCTCAATGTGGCTTACAGAGTAAGGTTATGATAAAGTCAATACATGATTTAAATATAGTTGATCATAAGCTGAGGTAAAAGAGGTAGTAGATGGGCGGATGTTGGGTAGGTTGTGTGCGAAGTGTTTTAGGTTGGGCCCATCCTTCAATAATTCCTAGCTGTTTCATCAGAGATGGAACCAAATTATCTCAGATCAATGGGTCCTGGATAATCTCGGGGTAAGCTACACTCTGGAATTCTCTCGCCACTTTTCTTATGTCGCCCTGCAAATCCCCCCTCTAAGCTTTAGCTGTGTGTCAGACTTTAGGTAGGCTTTTAGTATTGAAAGCAGTGGTTCCAGTTCCTCAAGTAGAGAGAGATTCTGGCAGGTATTCAATATACTTTATTGTGCCCAAGGAAGAGGGATCTTATCGGCTGATTCTGGATTTCAAGAAGGTCAACAAGGCTCTGAACCTTTCATCCTTTCTTATGGATATGTTGCGCTCAGTCACAGTGGCAGTCCATCAGGGGAAGTTCTTGATGTCTCTGGACTTGTCAGAAGTGTATTTTCACATTTCTATTTGTTCACACCACCAGAGGTTCTTACATTTTTTTATTCTCGGCGGTCATTGCCAATTCAAGTCTCAAGAAGGAAGGAATCGTGGTTCACCCCTACTTGGACGATTGGTTGATTCAAGCAAAGACCTTCAAAGAGAGAGTGCAGGCCACAGGTCAAGTGGTTCAGCTTCTGCAACAGCTTGGATGGATGATGAATTTTGCCAAAAGCTCTCTCAGTCCCTAGAATATCTGGGAGTCTGACTTCACGGTAAACCTGGAGGACGTAATGGTGGAGTTCGGCAAACTGAAGAGTAACAAATCTCCTGGACCGGATGGTATTCATCCTAGAGTACTGATAGAACTGAAAAATGAGCTTGCGGAGCTACTGCTAGTGATATGCAACTTATCCTTAAAATCGAGCGTGGTACCGGAAGATTGGAGGGTGGCCAATGTAACACCCATTTTTAAAAAAGGCTCCAGGGGAGATCCGGGAAATTATAGACCGGTGAGTCTGACGTCGGTGCCGGGGAATATGGTAGAGGCTATTATTAAAAACAAAATTACAGAGCACATCCGAGGACATGGATTACTGAGACCAAGTCAGCACGGCTTTTGTGTGGGGAAATCTTGCCTGACCCATGTACTTCAATTCTTTGAAGGAGTAAACAGACATGTGGACAAAGGGGAGCCGGTTGATATTGTGTATATGGATTTTCAAAAGGTGTTTGACAAGGTACCTCATGAAAGGCTACAGAGGAAATTGGAGGGTCATGGGATAGGAGGAAATGTCCTACTGTGGATTAAAAACTGGTTGAAGGATAGGAAACAGAGAGTATGGTTAAATGGGCAGTATTCACAATGGAGAAGGGTAGTTAGTAGGGTTCCTCAGGGGTCTGTGCTAGGACCGCTGCTTTTTAATATATTTATAAATGATTTAGAGATGGGAGTAACTAGCGAGGTAATTAAATTTGCTGATGACACAAAGTTATTCAAAGTCGTTAACGCGCGACAGGATTGTGAAAAATTACAAGAGGACCTTACGAGACTGGGAGACTGGGCGGCTAAATGGCAGATGACGTTTAATGTGAGCAAGTGCAAGGTGATGCATGTGGGAAAAAAGAACCCGAATTATAGCTACGTCATGCAAGGTTCCACGTTAGGAGTTACGGACCAAGAAAGGGATCTGGGTGTCGTCGTCGATAACACACTGAAACCTTCTGCTCAGTGTGCTGCTGCGGCTAGGAAAGCGAATAGAATGTTGGGTATTATTAGGAAAGGTATGGAAAACAGGTGTGAGGATGTTATAATGCCTTTGTATCGCTCCATGGTGCGACCGCACCTTGAGTATTCTGTTGAATTCTGGTCGCCGCATCTCAAGAAAGATATAGTAGAATTGGAAAAGGTGCAGCGAAGGGCGACTAAAATGATAGCAGGGATGGGACGACTTCCCTATGAAGAAAGACTAAGGAGGCTAGGGCTATTCAGCTTGGAGAAGAGACTGCTGAGGGGAGACATGATAGAGGTATATAAAATAATGAGTGGAGTGGAACAGGTGGATGTGAAGCGTCTGTTCACGCTTTCCAAAAATACTAGGACTAGGGGGCATGCGATTAAACTACAGTGTAGTAAATTTAAAACAAATCGGAGAAACTTTTTCTTCACCCAACGTGTAATTAAACTCTGGAATTCATTGCCGGAAAATGTGGTGAAGGCGGTTAGCTTAGCAGAGTTTAAAAAGGGGTTGGACGGTTTCCTAAAGGACAAGTCCATAAACCGCTACTAAACGGACTTGGAAAAATCCAAAATTCCAGGAATAACATGTATAGAATGTTTGTACGTTTGGGAAGCTTGCCAGGTGCCCTTGGCCTGGATTGGCCGCTGTCGTGGACAAGATGCTGGGCTCGATGGACCCTTGGTCTTTTCCCAGTATGGCATTACTTATGTACTTATGATACTCTCCAGGGAAAGGTGTTCCTTCCAGAGGGCAGGATTCAGAAGTTACAGACCTAGGCTATCTGCAGCTCCCGTAGGCCCTCATTCTGGTTAATGTTGCAAGTCCTAGGCTTGATGATGTCCTCTATCGAAGTGGTTCCTTGGGTGGTAGCTCACATGCACCTCCTTCAGAATGCATTGTTGTTGACTTGGTCTGCTCAGGTGGACGACCTGCATTGCTATTTGTCTAGGGTTCCCATATTTGCCCTGACAAAAAAGAGGACACCAATAGTCACACACCCCTCCCCACCCCCCATGCCACACAGTTACCTTGACTTGACCTCACCCATAAAAAAGCCATCCCCTTCTATATATTTCCCTCCCCCTACCTTTTTTTACAGCTACCTCACCCCCCTACCCTCTACCCACATTCTACATCCCCTCCCCTCCCCTACTTTACCTTATTGTGCCCTGGTGGTCTAGTGCCCTCTTTGGGGCAGGAAGGAACCTCACTCTTTCCTGTCCGGTAATGCTGCTGCCCTTTCACTGCTGATGCCACTTCAAAATGGCTGCTGACACTTCAAACAGTGAGCTTGCGGAGCTACTGCTAGTGATATGCAACTTATCCTTAAAATCAAGCGTGGTACCGGAAGATTGGAGGGTGGCCAATGTAACACCCATTTTTAAAAAAGGCTCCAGGGGAGATCCGGGAAATTATAGACCGGTGAGTCTGACGTCGGTGCCGGGGAATATGGTAGAGGCTATTATTAAAAACAAAATTACAGAGCACATCCGAGGACATGGATTACTGAGACCAAGTCAGCACGGCTTTTGTGTGGGGAAATCTTGCCTGACCCATGTACTTCAATTCTTTGAAGGAGTAAACAGACATGTGGACAAAGGGGAGCCGGTTGATATTGTGTATATGGATTTTCAAAAGGTGTTTGACAAGGTACCTCATGAAAGGCTACAGAGGAAATTGGAGGGTCATGGGATAGGAGGAAATGTCCTACTGTGGATTAAAAACTGGTTGAAGGATAGGAAACAGAGAGTATGGTTAAATGGGCAGTATTCACAATGGAGAAGGGTAGTTAGTAGGGTTCCTCAGGGGTCTGTGCTAGGACCGCTGCTTTTTAATATATTTATAAATGATTTAGAGATGGGAGTAACTAGCGAGGTAATTAAATTTGCTGATGACACAAAGTTATTCAAAGTCGTTAACGCGCGACAGGATTGTGAAAAATTACAAGAGGACCTTACGAGACTGGGAGACTGGGCGGCTAAATGGCAGATGACGTTTAATGTGAGCAAGTGCAAGGTGATGCATGTGGGAAAAAAGAACCCGAATTATAGCTACGTCATGCAAGGTTCCACGTTAGGAGTTACGGACCAAGAAAGGGATCTGGGTGTCGTCATCGATAACACACTGAAACCTTCTGCTCAGTGTGCTGCTGCGGCTAGGAAAGCGAATAGAATGTTGGGTATTATTAGGAAAGGTATGGAAAACAGGTGTGAGGATGTTATAATGCCTTTGTATCGCTCCATGGTGCGACCGCACCTTGAGTATTCTGTTCAATTCTGGTCGCCGCATCTCAAGAAAGATATAGTAGAATTGGAAAAGGTGCAGCGAAGGGCGACTAAAATGATAGCAGGGATGGGACGACTTCCCTATGAAGAAAGACTAAGGAGGCTAGGGCTATTCAGCTTGGAGAAGAGACGGCTGAGGGGAGACATGATAGAGGTATATAAAATAATGAGTGGAGTGGAACAGGTGGATGTGAAGCGTCTGTTCACGCTTTCCAAAAATACTAGGACTAGGGGGCATGCGATTAAACTACAGTGTAGTAAATTTAAAACAAATCGGAGAAACTTTTTCTTCACCCAACGTGTAATTAAACTCTGGAATTCATTGCCGGAAAATGTGGTGAAGGCGGTTAGCTTAGCAGAGTTTAAAAAGGGGTTGGACGGTTTCCTAAAGGACAAGTCCATAAACCGCTACTAAACGGACTTGGAAAAATCCAAAATTCCAGGAATAACATGTATAGAATGTTTGTACGTTGGGAAGCTTGCCAGGTGCCCTTGGCCTGGATTGGCCGCTGTCGTGGACAAGATGCTGGGCTCGATGGACCCTTGGTCTTTTCCCAGTATGGCATTACTTATGTACTTATGATACTCTCCAGGGAAAGGTGTTCCTTCCAGAGGGCAGGATTCAGAAGTTACAGACCTAGGCTATCTGCAGCTCCCGTAGGCCCTCATTCTGGTTAATGTTGCAAGTCCTAGGCTTGATGATGTCCTCTATCGAAGTGGTTCCTTGGGTGGTAGCTCACATGCACCTCCTTCAGAATGCATTGTTGTTGACTTGGTCTGCTCAGGTGGACGACCTGCATTGCTATTTGTCTAGGGTTCCCATATTTGCCCTGACAAAAAAGAGGACACCAATAGTCACACACCCCTCCCCACCCCCCATGCCACACAGTTACCTTGACTTGACCTCACCCATAAAAAAGCCATCCCCTTCTATATATTTCCCTCCCCTACCTTTTTTTACAGCTACCTCACCCCCCTACCCTCTACCCACATTCTACATCCCCTCCCCTCCCCTACTTTACCTTATTGTGCCCTGGTGGTCTAGTGCCCTCTTTGGGGCAGGAAGGAACCTCACTCTTTCCTGTCCGGTAATGCTGCTGCCCTTTCACTGCTGATGCCACTTCAAAATGGCTGCTGACACTTCAAACAGTGAGCTCACAAGACTTCTGGAAGTCTTGCGAGGCTGCCACTTGAAGTCTCAGCAGCCATTTTGAAGTGGTGCCGGTAGCAAGCGGGAGACTTGTCCTCTTCTTGAGGACTCTGTGAGACATCTGGGCGGAAGATTACAGCCTGCCCGTTTGTCTGTAAACCCGGACAAAGGGGCATACAGAGAAACGGGCAGGCTGGAAAAACCCGTGCAGACGTCCCACAGTGTCCTCAAAAAGAGGACATGTCTGAGTAAAATCGGACATATGGTAACCCTACATTTGTCCCTCAGTTCTGCAGTGCAAAGAGTCTGGATTGGTGGCTAGTTAGGAGTCATCTGGAGCAGGGTATATTTCTTGAGACTACAGAGTGGATAATAATTACCACAGATGCCAGTCTTTCAGGCTGGGGGGCCCATGGGTCTGGGTCATATAGCACAAAGCCACTGGTCAAAGGAAGAAACCTAGTGGTTGGTCAGTTGATTGGAAATTAGAACCATCTGACTGTCTCTCTTAGCTGAATCTTTACTTTTTGCTTTAGTATCTGATGCCAAGAATTCTTTATTGAGGGGCAATGAAATGGTGCTATTTACAGTTTGACTTAACTGCAGCATTTGATGCTTTTAATCATGAAAGTCTACTGTTTAAACTTAGTTGTTTGGGTATTACTGGCTGTGATGTGAATTGGTTTAGGGAATTTCTTTTGTAACAGATCCTATAGGGTGAAGATGAATGATATTTTGTCATCAAGCTGGAAATCGCAATGTGACGTCCTACTTAGGTTCTTCACACTTTTTTTTGGAGAAGATCTCTTAAAATTAAATGTTCAATATTATTCTTATACAGATGACATGTTATTACTAATCTCTGCAGCAGATGATTTTCATGAAACTATTTTGAGGATCAGTGCTGGTTTAGAGACTGAGAATTGTAGAAGAATGCTTAGCCTGTGTCAAGTTTTCAAGGCAGAAACTAGATTCGTGAGCCCTTGGGCCACTGTCGTGGCGCAGCAGTGGCAGACAAAACCACCCCACATCAGAGACAAGGCAGAACTCTGACAGGAACAGCTAGACTTCACCTGCACTTGACCGCAGTTCCTCAGGAGTTGAGCCGTGGGTGCAGGCGGCCGGCAGGACTTACCGGACAGGGCAGGAACTGGATACCAACTAGGCTGAACAGGGGCTGAGGGTCAGAGGGGAAAGGAATATACATGGGCAGCAAAGCAGGAAGTGGGCTGGGACTCACAGACAGACAATACTACACAAGGCAGGAAAATGGACAAGCTAAAGGACAGGAACTGAAAGCTGCCAAGCAGCCACTGAAACAAGGTACAAATACTGACAGACAAGAGACAGGACTGAAAGCTGCAGAGCAGCCACTAAGCAAGAACACAGACAAACAGAAACTAGACAAGGAATACAGACCCAGAAACAAGACTAGGGAAATAAGCAATAAACCTAAGCTAACCTACACACAGACTAACTAGAACCGGACAAGAAACTCAAACAAGAAACCAGACTAGGCAGAAGTGCAACAAAGCACTAACAAACCAGGGGCCTTAGACAATGCAAAGACAAACACAGAAGTTTCCAGGTGATTAATAAAGCCCATCAGCTGCTGAAGTTTTCAGCTGCAGGAATCACAAGGCAGCTATGTCACGTCTGTGGTCGTGACCCCTCACAGCCTCTACCTGATTTCTGGGGGTCAGCTTCTGCGCTGGATTCTGCCTATCCTTTCTAGAGTAGTTCTGTCTTTGGGAAGATCTCTTTCGGTTTCCTATCTCTGGCCGCCGTCATCTGGGTTGGATCAGTGGCGGCAGCCATCTTGGATAGCTCAAGGGGTACAGCCATCTTGGATAGATCATATCATAGGAAGCCATCTTGGAGTAACAAGGACAGGAAGGAAGCCCTTATTTGGTCCTTAGAGATCTCCTGTGGGAACAGCCTCCATAGTTACTCAGAGTTGCTGCAGCTGCACCTCAGGTGTGGATGGGCTTTATTAATCACCTAGAGACTGCAGTCGGTTGCCTTTGCATTGCGTCTTAGGCCCTGGTATGTGGGTGCTGGTGCACTTCTGCCTGAGAGACTTTGTCTGGACCTGATTCTGCTTTTGCTGGTTTCCTGCCTTTTGAACCTTTGCCTGGACCTGGATTTTGCTTTGTTTGCCACCTGCCTATTGAATCTTTGCCTGGACCTGGACTTTGCTTTGCTTGCCGCCTGCCTTTTGAACCGTTGCCTGGACCTGTCTTCTGTTTGCTGGCTGACTGCCAAGAGACCTTGCCTGGATTTGCCCGGTACGTCTGTTCTGCCTTGCTTCTGGTGTGGGGTGGTTTTGCCTGCCATTGCTGCTCCTCGGCAGTGGTCCAAGGGCTCACAACCCAGTTTCCAGCTTTGAGTACGTGACAAGCTACGGGTGCTGTTCAGGCACAAACAACAGAAGCAAGTCTGGCAGTCCGGAAGATCCGGACTGAGCTGAAGTCTGGAACGGGTGACAGTTCATAGCAGCCGCCGGTTCTGGCCACCAGGGGGTGAGGTGAGCACAGACAAGGAAACGGTCACGAACGTGACAGCCTGAAATTGAATAAGGATAAAATTGTTATGGTTGAGTAAGTCATATAAGTCTCTCCCAGAGACTGTAAAATTGCCTACTGGGATGTTGTTGTAGGTTGAAAGAACTATTACAGTTCTGGGATTTATTTTAGATATTCCCCCAGATTCTGTATAGCGTGCGTAGAGATTCTATAATAACTTGCATAACTTAATTGGCTTAACAAGTTAATCAGCACTGATAAGCAATAATGAGCACTAATTGGCACTGATTAGAATTTACACACAACTTGCTAAGCGTATTCTGTAACGAAGTGCGCTGAACTTCTAACATGTGCAGGAAAAAAGGGGCGTGGTTATGGGTGGGGAAATGGGCATTTCGTGAGCGTTCTGAAATTTACACGCATATTTATAGAATATGGCCCAGTGTGCATAAATTTACACGCTGGGATTTATGCTACATTTTCGTTGGTGTAAATGGATTCGAGTAGTTTCAGGTGCTCAGATATCAACTAAGAGTATTCTATAATTAGCGCCTAAATTTAGGCACCGATTATAGAATACGCTTAGTCGGCACTGATTTCAGCTCTGATATTTTAGGCGCAATATATAGAATCTCCTCCATTATGCTTACTTTAGAACCATTGATAAATTGTGTTGTGAAAATTATCTTCTTTACATTACACCAGGTTCATACTATGCAATCAATATTTTTTGAAGAGCATTTTTTAATATTGGTTGAAGCTTTGATTCTTTATCATCTTGATTATTGTAACAGCCTATATTCCAGCATTTCTATAATGTTAAGGTCCAAATTTCAGACATCACAGAATACAGCAACTAGACTGATCATCCGCTTACACAAACATGATAGAGCTTCTCCATTGTCAGTTGCCTGTGCAGGCACAAGTTTCTTTTAAATTAGTCTCATAGCATGTACAATTTATAAGATGTATGAAGGCAGTGGCCCAGAATATTTAACTCGATTATTCTCATTCTCAAATAATAATAGATTTTCAAAAGCAAATGACACTCTTACAATATATATTCCCTCAGTGAAAGGAGTATGCTACAAAAACTTACTGGAGTGTTCTATTTGTTATCAAACTGTTCAATTTTGTAATTCTTTACCTAAGGATTTCAAAACTTTAAGTTCCTAGTCTCTGTTCCTTCACTGTCTTAAGGTGCTAAGCTTCAAAATGACTTTGGAACAAATAGATGCCTGATCAAATTGAGTGAGTCCCGCTGGTGCAGCAGTTTAGCGAAACAGGGGGCTCCTGTGGGGAAGGTAAATAAAGATTCCAAATCATAAACTCAAGAAATTCTTTGTGCAAGTTAAGTATTGGTTGGATAATTTGGAATTATTATGATGCAGACTGTATGATTCAGGCTGTCATGGTGATGAATTGCACAGTATGGAATCAATTAGAAGACCTCAGTCTCGGAGATATATGGATCTTTCTAATATTAATACATAATTTATATATTTTTTGAATGTTTTAATGTTTTGATTAAGTTGAAAAAATATTTTCTGACCTATGGTTGACAAATGCTGGTCCAACTTTTTGTTTATTGAAAGGCAGTTTTGTAATGAGGTCTTTTTTTTCTCCTCCACATTTTTCCCTTGTTGCTTCCCCCTGTTTAGAGTGTTTATAATTGCCTTGAGTGAATTAATATTCTTGAATATGTAGAATAATAGAGTCCAACACATAATAATTAGAGTAGTTATTATTGGGGTTTTTTGTGCTTTGTTACATCGCATCATTCTGGGCTGAGCTGGTGGATGAAAAGGAAGCAAAATTTTGATCTCACCTACTAATTTTCTTTCCTTAAATCCAACTGACCAGTACAGAATCCTGCTCTTGTTTAATTGTGCTTTAATTGTAATTTCTTCACAATTCAAGATAAGCTGGGGTACCAGAATGCCCTCTGGGTTGTTTTAGGTGCGTGATTCATTATTGTTGAGAACCCTGGATCTCCTCCTCCTCTCTTGAAGGTTTTATAGGAGGGAATTGTGGTCAATTTATTTTTATTTTATTTTTATTACATTTGTACCCCGTGCTTTCCCACTCATGGCAGGCTCAATGTGGCTTACATATTATATACAGGTACTTATTTGTACCTGGGGCAATGGAGGGTTAAGTGAGGGTTAAGTAATATGGAAGAGCAAGAGGCTACATAGTAATTTTTAAAGCGCAGGACTCACAGCTCTTTGTTTCTGTATCCATCTGCTGGCTGAGGGGCATAGCCCATTCATTCTGGTTTAATCTGGTTCTAGTTAAGGAAAGAAAATTAGCAGGTAAGACAAACATTTTCCTTCTTTCCCACATGTATTGTAACTATTGTCATCCTCACCAATTGCAGTAAACTATTAAAATTTGTAACAAAGTGGCCAATGCTAAATATAGTGGGAACACCAGGGGGTGTTTCTGCCCTGCTAGAGTTAACTGATGTAATGGTAATCCATAACCTTATGTGCTCTGTCACTGGAGGTGGGGAGGGCACTGTATATGTTCTTTAATACACTGAGGCCCCGATATTCAGACTGCAGTAGATAGCTGGGCTGTCTTCCACAGTCAGAGCTAAACCCAGATATTCAATGCTGGTCCGTTTCCGGTGACCAGTATTGAATAACTGGTTTAACTTTGGCTGGTCCACTTTTAACTGGCCACACTGATATTGAGTTCTGGCCCCTTAAAGTGAGACTGGCCAAAGTTATTCAACTTGGCCGCTCTCACTTTAAAAATCAGCAGATAGTCAGTTATATTGCCCTATATAACTGGTTATCTTTAAGCCACTAAGCAGTGATATTCAGTGCCGGATAGCTGGCTATCTGGCACTGAATATCGCCAGATAGCCACTTAAGTGCCGCTTTAGTGACCATTTTCGTTTGAATATTGAGTGGTGAATAGTTAACATGCCATTTTTTTTGTTTCATAACCCCTGCTGTAAAATCGTTTGTTAACTGACAGTTTTACTCCAGCTTATTATAATGGTCCCAAAATTCTTGTGCAAAGGCTTCCAGTGTAATAGTATCAGTGAAAAACAGTGTAGCAATGAGACAGTAGTTTAGTGATGGAAGATGTGTCTATTTCATCTTCAAGTCTTGCTTGGGTGATTCTTCCCTGAATAAAATCTTCCTGCTGTCCCCTTCCTTTTCTCACTTGATGAAATTATCCTCAGGAGCAGTCAGTTCTCGCACCAACTATTTTCCTTATTTTTCATGCACTGTTTAGGATCAATGTTAATGGTCAGAAACCCAAAGGTCGGTCGTGGCATACTTTGACTGCCATAGGAGATGATCAGCTTTTTCTTTTTGGTGGACTAAGCGCAGAGAGTGTACCTCTAAGTAAGTATCCCACTGTTACAGGGCAACTGAAAAAAAATGTAAGATTCAGTTAACCATTCTGCATGAAAAGATTTCTAAGATTTCTTGTCCAGATAGCCCAGAGCCTCAGTGGTGTCGTGATAGTGTTGTGATTTCAGCATGTGAAAATACAGAGGTCTATATTGGGGGAATACATATTTTAATCAGATTTAATGCTATATTTAGTTCCCTTATATATACCCCAGGTTTTACTATCCTTGCAACGGCTCTCCGTCATGTTCAGTCATTATTTCAGGCTGGCTCCATTGCGGTAATAAATCCTTTAGCTGTCTGTGGGGTTTTAAAGAAGTGCCATTTCTCTTGATGAAAAATTTTAAGAGTCGCAGGGTATACCAGCGCAAATTTCTTTTTTGCTTCTGCTAAGGTTTTACAGAGAGGATGAAATTCCCGTCTCTTTTCCTGGAGGTTATAAGAATAATCTTGGAAAATCTTCACCGGGTTTCCATTATAACACAACGTGTCTCTCTTCATTCGTGCCCCTCTCATTATTTCCATCTTATGTATAAAATTATGTATCTTTATAATTACCACTCTGGGCCTCTGGTTTTGTTTGGGCCTCCATCCTATTCGATGTGCTCGCTCTAGGCATAAAGTTTCTGTGCTATCAGAGAGCGCCATTTCTGTCGTCAGCCATTTTTCCAACACTGTTTGCAGCATGTGCTCTGGTACCGATTCTGGAATACCTACTATTCGAAGATTATCTCTTCTGGAGCGGTTTTCTAGTTCATCAAGTTGTTGTGCCTGTATTTGCACCAGCTTTCGCAGTTCTTCTAGCTGCGTAGATCTTCCGGCCCCCTCGTCTTCAATCGCCGAGACTCTATGTTCTAGCTCTCCAGTGCGTCTCGTAGTATCCTCCAGCCATGTTTTTACTGCGGTAAGTTGTTCCGAGAGGTGCTTTAGTTGGGGTTCTAAAGCTTCTTTAACTGCTGCTGTTAATTGAAGCAGTTGTTGTGCGGTAAAGGCAGGAGGTTCTGGTGCCGGTGTGGGGCTCGCCGCCATTTTCTGCTCTCCAGTTTTTGTTTTTTTCTCCCTCTTTCCTCGCGGTTTTCACCGGCATCGCCTCTTCTAATTTTATTACAAAGGGGTCCATACAACTGCGCCTCCACTCTTCTGCAATTTCTCCCAATTTCGCTCCTTATTTGCAAGTTTTCTGTGTCTGAGGGGTAGGGAAGGCTCAAGAGAGGAGCTACGAAGCGACTGCTCCCTTGAGCTCATCACGTGATCTCCCCTACATATTTTAATTAAATAAAATCTACAGTAGAGTTACTGTTGAACAAGATGATACGCTGCAACTGTGTAAAGGGGGTAAAGAGTCATGGATTTGATATACCACCTTTCTGGTCATTTAGGGCTCCTTTTTTGTGACTTAGTTGTGTTTGAAGCAGATCTAGACCCTGGACATTTTTTCTTTGTTCCATTATGGCAGAAAAAAGTCCAAATTTTGGGAATTCCCATATCCCACCCCCTACACATCCCCTTGTGATTTGGACGCACTGCATATGAACTGTGTAGAAAAACATCTTAAAAATGGGTTTTGAAAATAGCGATTTGGACATTCTGGCAAAAGAAAATGGCCATCTGCTGCTATTTGAAAATAATGGTGCCCCCACACCCCCCATTCACAGAGGAATATTAGATGTTAAATGTCAGTATGGAAAATAAGATGACAATGAATACATGCTTGGCTGACCTATCTGTTGAAATGCTGAATTGACAGCTTCAGCCCTTCTTAGTAAGTAATGTTCTTACCGAATGCAGGAAATTCTTATTAGACATAAACGTGTTTGGAAGAGAACAGGGAAATTAAAGCAATGTATGCCCTTATCCTGCATGACTGAGCATGCAGATGATGTATGAAATAATGTATGCTAGTTCTGTATTCTTATAAATTTTAGATATTTTACTGGAGCTACTAGCAGTGTTGGAATGTACTATAAATCCCCTGAACTTGCAGATGTAAGCGGAATATAATATAATGTAAGCAGAATATAACTTAGCCAATGATTTTTCAAAGTTTATGTCCCATGATTTGTGACGTAAACCTGTTGCCCAGTTAATTCATGACTTAATGCATTCTTGATAAAAGAACAGAAAACCTGAGGGATTTTGAGACATGTGGAGGGGCATAATCGAACGGAGCGTCCAAGTTTTCATGAGGGTGTCCTCGCAGGACGTCCCTGCAAAGGGGCGGGCAAACCCGTATTATCGAAACAAGATGGTCAGCCATCTTATGTTTCGATAATACAGTCGGGGACGCCCAATCTCCACTTTTAGGTCAACCTCAGAGATGGTCGTCCCTAGAGATGGTCGTTCCTGATTTTCGGCGATAATGGAAACCGAGGACACTCATCTCAGAAACAACCAAATTCAAGCCCTTTGGCCGTGGGAGGAGCCAGCATTCATAGTGCTGCACTGGTCCCCCTGACATGCCAGGACACCAACCGGGCACCCTAGGGGGCACTGCAATGGACTTCAGAAAAAGCTTCAGAAAATAGCTCCCTTATCTTGTGTGCTGAGTCCCCCAAAACCCACTCCCCACAACTGTACACCACTACCATAGCCCTTAGGGATGAAGGGGGGCACCTACATGTGGGTACAGTGGGTTTCTGGTGGGTTTTGGAGGGCTCACATTTACCACCACAAGTTTAACAGGTAGGGGGGGATGGGCCTGGGTCCACCTGCCTGAAGTGCACTGCAGTACCCACTAAAACTGCTCCAGGGATCTACATAGTGCTGTTATGGAGCTGGATATGGTATTTGAGGCTGGCATAGAGGATGGAAAAAATATTTTAACATTTTTTTTAGGGTGGGAGGGGGTTAGTGACCACTAGGGGAGTAGGGGGAAGTCATCCCCGATTTCCTCCGGTGGTCATCTGGTCATTTAGGGCACATTTTTGTGGCTTGGTCGTAAAAAAAAAAGGATCAAGTAAAGTCGGCCAAGTGTTCGTCAGGGACGCACTTCTTTTTTCCATTATTGGCTGAGGACGCCCATGTGTTAGGCACGCCCCAGTCCCGCCTTCGCTATGCCTCCGACGCCCCCGTGAACTTTGGTCGTCCCCGCGACGGAAAGCAGTTGAGGGCACCCAAAATTGGCTTTTGATTATGCTGATTTGGGCAACCTTGGGAGAAAGTCGCCCATCTCCCGATTTGTGTTGAAAGATGGGTGCCCTTCTCTTTCAAAAATGAGCCCATTAGTGAGCTCAATGTGTGAGACCTAAACTCTCTCCCAAAGATCTTTGAGATATATATATATATATATATATATATATATATATATATATATATATATCAAACATATAAACGGTGAGTGACCAAACTCACTCGCAAATGCGCAGTAGAGACCCTCTCTGTCCCGCCCCCGCGTCAATACATGATTACGGGGGCGGGACAGAGAGGTTCTCTACTGCGCAAGGGGAGGGACGAAACCGCCGTTGCTACCGCTTCCCCCCCCCCAATAGCGAAGCGAGGGCCCGGCCCGGGTAAAGGGGTGGCGGCGACTCCGGGGGGGCGTAGCGGTGACCTCTTAGGGGCAGCGGCGAGCTCAGTGGCGAGGAGAAGGGGCCTTTCAACCCCCCCCCCCCCGTCCTATACTAGCCCGTTTTTACGGGCTCAATGGCTAGTATATATATATATTTTTTTTTTTTTATTAGTAGTGTGTATGTGGATTTCTTTCCTTTGTCCTCCTAGAGATGGGAGTGCCAGGTATGTGACCTGACCAAATGGGGGTCACAAGCAATCACTTTGTGCCACTTTTTGGACGTTTTTCTATCTTGAAAATGAGCTCCTCTATGTCCTGCTGTCCTTGGAGAACGTCTGCACAGGTGAGTAACTTTGCTGTACAGTACAGGGCTCTTCTGTTCTTAGTTGCCCTGACTGAGAAATCATTGAAAATAAACCATTTAGCGTTGTTGAACTCCAAGTGGCACTTTCATTTGTATAGCCCCATCATTTTTTTCCATTATAGTTCAGTATCCTCATCAGTACCAGTCTAGGTCTCTTGTCATTTTCTCTGTGTGCTTCCATTTGCTGAACATGTTTCATTTTCAGCAGGATACATGCAGTATCTAGGCCCAGAGTCTCTGGGAGCTATTTTTCCACTATCTCCCAAAGCTCAGCTGTTTCTCTGATGGACAATTCAGAGCAATTTAACTCTGGGACTTTCATTCCAGATTCCTCCTCCCCAGAAATTTCTGACCACAGCTGCATGTAACCTGCAATGGGGTGTTCATGTAGATGGGCTTCACACACACAGGGTCACTGGTCTGCTGAGGAGACCCAGCTTCACATCAGTCTCCTGGAGCTGTAAGCAATTTGGAATGCTCAAAGGCTTTCAGAGATCAGCTTTTGAGCCAAATCATTCTAATCCAAACATACAATCAGGTTGCCATGTACTTTGCCAACAAGGGGGGGGGGGGGGGGGGGGAGACAGGATCCTACCCTTGTGTCAGAAGCAGTTGGGATGTGACAGTGGGCATCCAGTCATGGCATGGTGCTCAGAGCCACATACCTGGCAAGGAAAGACAGCAGTCTGGCAAACAGGCTGATGCAACCACATGAGCGATCTCTTTACATGGGTGTCATCAGAACAGGGCCACCGAGAGACAAAGCTGGACCCGGGGCAACCCCCCCCCCCCCCAGGCCCACCCCCGCCCACTTACTTGTCCTGCTCCTGTCACTGTGCGCGGCAAAATTCCCCAGGGCCACAGAGCATCCTTCCTTCCTTCCTGCCACGTCCAAAGAGGATGTTTCGATGTGGCAAGAAGGAAGGACTCTGCTTTGTGGTGCTGCCATGCACAGGAACAAGAAAGCAGTGCTAGCGCCGGGCAGGCCCCCCCTTGGATGCCGGGCACTAGGGAATTTTGCCCCCTCCCCTATCTACCTCCCTTCTCTGTGGCTCTGCGTCCGAAAGGTCTTCCGATAGTGGAGCACCCCTTCAGTAGACCTTTTTGCCATTCGTCTCAAGAACAAAGTCCCTCAGTACTGATTCAGACACAATAAGACTAGCATAGGATGCTTTTCTTCTGAATTGGAGGAAGGGAATTCTGTATGTGTATCCTCCCATTCCTTTAGTGGGGAAGACTCTGCTGAAACTCAAGCAGAACTGGAGCACCATGATTGTCATCGCACCCTACTAGCTTAGACAGATAATGGTTTCCTCTTCTTCTGGAGTTATTCTCCAATGAACTTTGGAGATTGGAGTGTTTTCCAACCCTCATCATCCAGATGCTGGTCACATATGGAGAGATGGGGCGGGGAAATGAGTATACTGGATTATGAGGAGGACTAGGGAGGGGAAGGGGAGATGCTGGATTATGGGGGGCTAAAGACTTGAGCCACCCCTTGGGTGGGGTGGTGGTGCACACGGCTAAAGGTTCACCTAGGGCATCAGATACCCTTGGGCTGGTCTTTAGACAGGAAATTGCTTGCTGAATAATGTTTTTTCAAGAGCAACTCTTAATATTTAGGTGTAATTTTCTTTAAGTCCATAGGAGAGAAAGATGGAAAGAAAATGTGAGTAAATCACTAATATTTTTTCCATTTTCACAGGTGATGGCTGGATTTATAGCATCACAACAAATGAGTGGAAGCAACTCCCACATCTTCCAAAGGATAGGCCCAGGTACAAATAAGTCATTACGTAATGAAAAGGAAAATAAAAAAAGTACAAGCCTTAGAAAAATCTGCTCTGTACTATTCAATTATAAGAAAAATTAAAATATGTATGATCTGACCAGTATTATGGTAGTTGTGGGAAAATTTTAAATTTAAGATATCTTCCTTAGAAAAAACTAATCTGCCATTAAATGAGCAGCAAACATAATGTATCTTAACAATATATTTGTACAAACGTACAAGATCTGAGAAATGCTAAGAAGAATGGAAAGGTGTACTCCATGAAGTACTCAAAATTTCCAAAGGTGTGCTTTAAGTTCAAATTTCTAGAATGTCTATACGTATGAGATGTGGGGAGGATGTGTTTATGCATGTGAGTCTCAGAGAGGCAAGAGTTCTCCAAGGACAAGCAGGCCAATAGTATTCTCACAGTTGGGCAACATCATCCGATGGCGCTTGGTGTAGACGCTGACTAGCGAGAAGTTTGTAGAAGTTTCTAGCAGTATGCACTGGTGCCTTCCTGCCCAACGAATGAGCGTGGGTCCCTCAGTCTTCATTTTTCCACGGAGCAGGGAGGGCATGTCTTTGCAGTCTCCCCTCAGTGCTTTTTTCTCTGCTTTTGCAGTTCCTTCACATTTGGGTATTTTTCCTCATTTTTGTTTTTAATTTCACTTTTTGTTCTTTTCACTCTCAGTTCTTAGTGTTTTCGGCATTTTAGATTTTCTTTCTTTTTCGCAGCTCAATAGGCCCACTTTGGCCTGAGCACCAACTTCAATTTGGGCTCTGCCCCTTTTCGTAGTCCAGAATTGAGGAATTTAATTTGGCTGCAATTCTTTTCTGGATGTCCAAGAAGACCCCCACTGGCTTCAAACAGTGCACCCAATGTAATCAAGTGATCTTGGTGCACCAGGTGCCTTGGACCTAACCATAACCCTAACTCTTATTCTCTCTGTTTAAAAATGCAGCTGAGGACACAGAGGGCGCATCAGGTCCAAAAGGAGAGACATTTTGGCTCCTCAAAGACCAGTCTAATGACATTGGCACCAGAACCATTGACTTTGATGGCTACTAAGACTTCAACAACCACTGGGAAGGAACCAGCATCAAGGAGATGTCCACATCTCTCAACATCGGGTGCTGAAGGTAGGCCCCGGGACCGGTCAGCATTGGACTTGACACCGAGAGCATGTACTGGTTCAACATCATCCTCGTCAGCACTAAAGGATCTCAATGCTGAGCGTTGGTGGAAACCCAAGGAGCATAAGAATCAGTTCTCTAGACTTAAGGGCCCTGAGCAAATTCCTGGTCATAGAAAGTTCAGGATGATTTCCCTGGGCATCCTTCTCCCTATGATTCAGGAACAAGATTGACTATGCTCTCTGGACTTAAAGGATGCCTGTACCCACACTTCAATACTTCCAAGTCACAGGAAGTATCCCAGATTTCAAATAGGGAAACACCACTACCAGTACTGCATTCTGCCATTTGGCCTCATGTCAGCTCCCAGGATGTTCACCAAATGTCTAGCGGTAGTAGCAGCATATTTATGCATACTGGGAGTATATGTGTTTCCCTATCTGGATGATTGGCTGGTCAAGAGCACATTGCAGGAAGGAGTGGCAAAGTCAGTGCACCCAATTATTCGGCCGTTAGAGCTGCTAGGATTTGTGATAAACTACCCCAAGTCCCACCTACTCCCGGTTCAGTGATTGGAGTACATAGGAGCCCTGCTAGATACATTGCATGCTTGGGCTTTCCATCCTCAGACGAGAGCAGAGACTTTGATAACTCTCATCTCGCAGGTCTGAAGCAGTAAGCAAGGCACGGCTCGGCAAATGTTGAGATTAATGGGCTACATGGCTTTGACAGAGCATGTCACTCCCATGGCACATCTCCATTTGAGAGAAGCCCAGTGGACTCTAGCTTCCTAATGGTCTCAGGTGGCTGGGAACCTAGTGGATGTCATCCATATTCCTCCAGAGTTGACTCCTGCTCTTCTCCGGTGAACAACTGGGACAAATTTGACTTTTGGACTACCATTCCAAATTCCACCACCTCAGAAGATGTTAACAACGGATGCATCCAACTTGGGATGGGGAGCTCATGTAAATGAGCTTCACATCCAGGGATCTTGGTCTGCTCAGGAAAGAACTTACCATATCAACTTATTCAAGCTCAGGGCCATGGCTTTCAAGGCTTTCAGAGATTGGCAACAAAACCAAGTTATTCTCATTCAAATGGACAACCAGGTTGCAGTGTTCTGTGTGAACAAGCAAGGGAATATGAGATCCTACCTCTTATTTCAGGAGGCAGTGGGGATGTGGCAGTGGGCTCGTACTTCATGGAATGGTCCTTTGAGCCATGTACATGGCAGGCAAGGAGAACAGTGTAGCGGCTAGACTGAGCAGGGTTTTGCAACCACATGAGTGGTCTCTCAACAAAGGCATAGCCTGCAAGATCATTCGAGATTGGGACACTCCCTCAGTGGATCTTTATGCCACTCATCTCAACACCAAAGGCCCCAGTTCTGTTCCAGGATCAGATCACATGGCAGGCCAGCATCAGATGCCTTTCTCCTACATTGGGGGGAGGGTCTTCTGTATGCATATCCTCCAATATATCTCATAGAGAAGACTCTGCATCTTGCTGGCTTCCAGAAAAGACTCCTCTAAGAGGTGTTACTCTTTTAAGTGGAGAAGGTTTGCTGTCTGGTTTGAGGGCAAGCCCTTAGATCCCCTCACTTGCCCTACACAAAAACTGCTTGAATACCACCGGCACCTCTCTGAGTCTGGTTTAAAAAATCAACTCCGTAAGGGTTTATCTCGGTGCAATAAGTGTTTATCATTAGTGTGTATGAGGTAAGCCCATCTCTGTACAACCTCTAGTTGTTCGCTTCATGAGAGGTTTCCTGTTGACAAAGCCCCCCATCTAACTTCCCACCATGTCATGGGATCTCCATGTTGTCCTCTCCCAGCTGATGAAAAAAACTCCTTTTGATTCACTTGATTCCTGTCATCTGAAGTGTTTGACTTGGAAAGTTGTGTTTTTGGTGGTGGTCACTTCAGCTTGCAGAGTCGGTGAACTTCAGATCCTAGTAGCAGACCCACCTTACACCAAGTTTCATCACAATAGAGTAGTTCTTCGCATGCACCCTAAGTTCCTTTTTAAGGTAGTGTCGGAGTTCCATCTTAATCAGTCAATCATTCTACCAGCATTTTTCCCGAAACCACATGCCCATCCTGGCAAAAGTGTACTGCATATCTTAGATTGCAAGCAAGCCTTAGCCGTCTATCTGAAGCGGACTAAAGCCCATAGACAGTCCACCCAGCTTTTTGTTTCTTCTGACCCAAACTGGATTGGGGTAGCCATCAGCAAATGCACAATTTCTAATTGGCTAGCAGATTTCATCTTCTTTACTTATGCCCAGGCTGGACTGAGTCTAGAGGCCATGTCAAGGCTCATAGTGTTAGAGCCATGGCTACGTCAGTAGCCCACAAGGTCAGTCTTCATAGAGGAGATCTGCAAAGCTATGATGTGGTCTTCTGTCCATACATTCACATTTCATTACTGCCTTGAGGAGGATAGCTGACATGATGACCAGTTTGGTCAGACAATTCTGTAGAATTTGTTCAGTGTCTAGAATCCAACTCCAACCCCCAGACCCAGTTTTGTTCTATTCCGGGCTTCACCTCCACAACTAGAATGTTTATAGTTTTCAGGTTGATTGACTTCAAGGCCTCAATGTTTTGAGTCCCTATTGTCCTAAAGTTGTTTTCGGTGAGCCTGGTAGCTAGGGATTTCCAACTGTGAGAATACTATTAGCCTGCTTGTCCTTGGAGAAAGTGAAGTTACTTATTTGTAGCAGGTGTTTTCTGAGGATAGGAAGCCAGGAATTCTCACAAACCCTCCCACCTCCCCTTGGAGTTGAATTCTTTAGCTATATAACATGACTGAGGGACCTACGTTCGTGTGTCAGGCGGGAATGCACCAGTGCACACACGGTGGGATGCTGCCAGAAACTTCTACAGAATTCTCGCTAGTCAGCATCCATACCAGTCTCCATTGGATGATGTCACCCAACTGTGAGAATACTTGGCCTGCAGTCCTCGGAGAACATCTGATACAGATGAGGAATTTTACTTTTTGGGTGTTTCTTTGTATAAGTGGGAGCCTTGTTTGATCATGTAACACAGAGGCAAGAGTTGGCGGTGGTTGTGCATCAGGGTGAAAGAGAGAAAAGATATTTATGTTTGAGTGAGTGAGTGTGTGAGTGCATACTAAAATTGAGACTTAGTTTATGTGCATGTAAATATTTTAGAGACTGAATTTGTGTGGGTGTATTGGTATTCTTTGGTGTGTTTGTGTGTGTGTGTGTGTGTGTGTGTGTGTGTGTGTGTGTGTGTGTGTGTGTGTGTGTGTGTGTGTGTGTGTGTGTGTGTGTGTGTGTGTGAAATAGGAGATGTCTATGTGTGTGTATGTAAGAAAGAGAGAAGGGACAGTAAGTATTTGAGAAATGGAGAATGGATGTGTATATCCTTTTTCAATATACATGCGTAAATTTTGCAACATAAGACCAATATCCTTTTAAGCCAGCTAGCTGCATCTGATATAGTCAATATACACACATATTGTTCCTATTCCATAGACATCAATGTCGAAAGTTATGCAGATAATTTGAAAAAAGGATATGGATGGAAATCAATGTTTACATAACAATGCCTAAAAAGTAGAAGTTGTGTTTGGCATTATTGGCAATCACAAGTAATGTGATTCCATGATAGCGCATTTTAAATGGAGATAAGAGAGAAATAGCTTTCCAGCATGTACATTGAAGTTTAAATATAATGCAGTGCTTTGTGATCTTTTCCTGCAGAGAAGTAGTTAATCAGGCTGATTTTAATACAGAGATGCAGAGAGGTCCACATCTTTAACCTAGGACGCCCTTCAGTTACAGAACAAGTGATTGCTTTGATCCCTGCAATTGTTATTTTTGATATATTTTACTTTCATTTCATGAAAATGCTGAGGCTATGTAATCAGAATAATGTGTGTCAGAAGCTCCATGCTTTAAAACATTGTTTAAATAAGATAATTTCTGTAAAGGTAAATTTGAATTTTCACATTAAGATGATGTCATAATCATTGTTCTGATCATAGAATTTCTTTCAAGCACATAAATGGGTGAGTTGTACTTTAAGGTCCTGTTCTCAGAAATCTTTTATTAATCCTTTAAAAAATATGTAAGTTAAAAATATGTTTCCTAATTTTATCCTTGTTTTCTACTGTCACAAAAAGTTACTGGCAGCTTTTGTGTTCTGCCTGAACTTTTATGCTTTGGTTATGATTTTCTGATTTTAAACTTTATAAAGGATGTATCTACTGTTACCCAAAAGCCTGGGAATGTCATAACTAAAACTATTAGTCTACAAAATTCAGAGATATATCAAAAAATTACATACAGCTTGAAATCTCCACAGGAGGGAGCTGAATATCGCCTGAAAATAACTGCAAGACAATGTATATGAACACTTTTTTTTTGTACAAAATTATGATTAATGAAAAGGGGTTTGAATCCAGTCTAACCATTGCCCCTCAACAGGGTAGCTGTTGGGGGACACCAGTTGGAGCTTTGGTAGCCCTAGTCCCAGATCCTAGCATCACTTCAGGTTTCTCAGGAGCATTAGATGCACATGAGCAGCAGTGGCCCTTGCCTAGAGCTAGAAGATTCAGTGCCCACCAAATCTTGCTTTTCCATATTTTGGAGGCAAGGGGCTGCTAGGACTGAATCACATTAGACCCACTCATGGTCAGCCTTATCCCTATAACATAGTTCTCGTTCCTTGTCGTCAGCACCAGCCCAGTTCAGGACTTATGGGTTTGCACCCATCTACCAGTAGGTGGAGATAGAGAGTATAGAATTGTGCTGTGCCTTAATAGGAGCCTATGCAGCTCAAACAATTCAGTATTCTCCAATAGAAGCTTCTTGGTTGATCATTTGGTTGGAGTTGAGAGCAATAAGCAAGGCCCTCCTAGTGTTTGCAGAGTTTCCTCCCTGGCCAGTGATAAGCAGGGTTCTACATTGAACCACAATACATCAGTTCTGGTACTATTTATTGCTCCACATTGGCCCAGAAGACCATAGTTTCCAGACGATGTCCAACTTCAAATGGATCAACCTACTTCCTCACAGCAAGGAGTATTGCATCAGGGTTCAATTCTTATGAAAGATTCCACCTGCGGCTTGGCTATTGAGAGATCAAGATTGAGTAAAAGCTGTTTTCAGGAAGTTATTTCTACTCTTCTTCAGGCAAGAAATAGTTCTTTTATCAGCAGTCTATGCAAAAGCATGGCAAACATTTGAAGGATGGTGTATGCAGAGATCTTTATTCCCCTTTATTCATCAATAGCTAATATCTTAGCAAATTTACAAGGTCTTAAAAAGAGTCTAGCCCTGGATTCCTTAAGCATCCAGGTAGTTGCCTTATCCTGTTTTGGAGATAAGCATGAGAATAGTTCCTTTGTAGGTCACAATTTTAGGTGTGTGTTTCTCAAGCATGTTAGTTGTCTTTGTCCTTCTTATTGTTCAATTTATCCAGACTGGAATTTGAATCTAGTTTAAAATCCCTTCAGCAGGAACCGTTTGAGCCCTTAAAAAGAGCCATTCTTAAGGACTTTACATTGAAAACCCGTCTTTCTTTGGCTAGATGAATGTTGGAGCTTTAGGCTTTTTCCTGTACAGATCCATTTCTTCAGTTTACTGAGGAGGGAGTTTCTATTTGTCCAGTTCCATCCTTCCTTCCAAAGGTTGTTTCATGTTAGTCAGTCTCTCCATCTTCCATCTTTTCGTAGAGAGAATTATTCCTCAGAATTTTTCTCCTTGCGTCTCTTAGATGTTAAGAGAGTTCTGTTTTGCTACTAAGAATTAACTAATGAGTTCCGTAAATCGAACTTATTTTGTTTGTCTTGTTTGCTAAGTCCAAAATAGGTGAAGCAGCTTTTAAAAGCTACTATTTCTCGCTGGTTGAAAGATATTTCTTCAGCCTATGTTTTGGCAGGTAAACAATCCTCTGCAGTCGTGAAAGTACACTTGATTAGGGGTGAAGCTTCTTTGTGTAATACAGTATCTCCTCTGAATAGTTGTAAAGCAGCAACTTGGTCTTCCCTTCATATCTTTGCAAAACATTATCACTTGGATGTTGCAGCATAGGAAGAATTTGTTTTTGGATCTTAATTCCGTATGAGGTGACTGATTCCCTCCCAACTTGAGGACTGCTTTTTTGCATCCCACAAGTCCTAGACTCATCTAGTGTTGACAAGGAAGGAGAAATTAGATCTTACTTGCTAATTTTAATTCCTTTAGTCACACCAGATGAGTCCAGCTACCTGGCTTTTTTTTGTCTGTGTGTATATTTAATGCAGAGTTTTGGTACCATTTTCTCTTGGTACCATTGTTTCTCTTGTTCAGCAACTGGATTTTATTGAAAGTAGTCTATAAGCGCTGATATTAGATTAGATTAAATGAAACAGAAGAATGTTGTATTGAATTTTTTAAAGGTTTTTTTGCTTTCTATTCTTTCACATCTTTTTTTTTTTTTTTTACTGCTTTGATGTCTAATACTGAATTGTTTGAGGTTCACGGGTTCCTGTTAAAGCGCATCACAATTCTGTAGTCTGTATCTCCATCTGCTGGTAGATTTGTACCCACAAGTCTTGGACTTGGCTGGCGCAATTTAAAAAAAAGGAAAATTAGTAGTTAAGATCTAATTTCTCCTTTGGAACTAAATTGACATGGACTATGTAAAAACATTTGTGAATAAGATGATCTTGGTCTCAATGTATTGAAATTCTAGTTTTACAAGCTGATTTATGAGGAAGAAGGCCACTGACATTGGGTGTGTTGAGAAACTATTGGATGCAATGGTATTTTTTTTATTATTATTTTATTTTTGAGTTTCAGTCTTCATAAATAAGTATAATGGGAAATAGTAATTTAAAAAAAACTATGGGTTCTACTGTTTTTTTTTTTCTTTTTCTATTTATTTTGAAATTTATAGTTTGATATATACATTTAATGAGAAAACATTTTTTCAGTTTTGGGCTAAATCATTCAGAGGCAGGTGAGGTTCTGTCATCTATTTCTTATCCTATTGTTTCTTTTTCAGAATTTTTGTGAAGATGGATTGTAACCCTAAATCCTCCCTTCCTCTTCGTCTGTCCAGTCCAAATATGTGGGTGCAATACACACTCATGCCAACAGATGGAGACTGAGAATCACTGGTTTAATGGTGTCACACTATAAAGGGGCATGTGTAGTCCACAGCTAGCCAGTATTTCTCCTTCTTCAGCAGATGGTAGTTGATTTAACTTGTGCAGTCTGGATCTGGTCTGGTAGGTCTTCCATATGGGGACAGAATTAAAGATCTCAATATGTATGCTTTGGAAGAAAGGCGGGAGATGTGATAGAGACATTCATATACCTACGTAAATGCACAGGAGGCGAGTCTCTTTCAATTAAAAGGGAGCTCTGGATGAGGTGAAAGTAACTTAAGGAAATACTTCTTCATAGAAAGGTGGTGAATTTGTGGAATGGCCTCCTGGTGGGGGTGGTGGAGACGAGAACTGTATCTGAATAGAGTAGATGGTATAGATGGGCAGACTGGATAGACCATATGGTCTTTATCTGCCTTCATTTTTCAATGTTTCTATGAGTTGATCTAATGAATGTACCTTTTAATTTGGGATGGTTTCTTTACTGGGGCCATTGTACACTATTTAAAAAAAAAACCTGCTCCTCAGCTTGATGGTACTAAACATGGTGGTTACGCCCCCCCCCCCCCCCCCCCACACACACACACAAATACGCACAATTACCTTTCTCTACCATTGAAAGTTTGCTGGGAGATAGCACTACTTGTGCCTCAGCCCTCCTACCCTATGTTTGGGATGGGGACCCTGAATGCCTGACCATGGAAAGGAAACTATAAAGCAACAGTGTAAAAAAAAAAAAAAAGAAGGAGAGGTTCTGGGGGCAACTGAAGATAATATAGTCAGTCTCTGAGTGAGGGGGGTGAAGAGGTCATTCTCCGAGGACAAGCAGGCTGCTTGTTCTCACATGTGGGTCGACGTTTGCGTCAGCCCAGGAATCGGCATTTTGCAAGCAAAATATAAAAAAAGTTTTGCCAGAGTCTTCTGGTGCGCGTGCGCGGACTGATTTCCCGCCCGTCACGTGAGCACATTCCCTCAGTTTTCTTTTCTCTGCGTTGAGATGTGGTAGTTTTTTTCTGCGCTCCTCTCAAGCCCAGGAAAGAGTCTTTGAGTTTTCGGGGGGGGGGGGGGGGGGGGGTTCTCCTCATTTTTTTCTTTATTTTATTGTCATTTAAAAAAAAACACAAGTAAGTTCCCATAGTGTACTTTTAGTTTTGTCCCCTTTCAAGTTTTCTTTTATTTTCATCGCGGCTGGTTTTTAGGCCGCGCGGTCGGGTTATTCCCTTATTTTTGTGCCCTTTTTTCTTTAATCTGGCACAATCGCGTCTTTTGATTTTGCCAAAGCCGTTTTTCCTTCTATGTCATCGAAGACACCCAGTGGCTTCAAATGTACTCAGTGCAACCGGACCATCTCATGTACCGATACCCACGCCTGGTGTATCCAGTGCCTTGGGCTCGACCATAGCCCAGCCGCTTGCAGTCTGTGTCTTTGTATGAAGAAACGGACCCAAGCGTCATGAGAAGCCCAACGAGAAAAGCTTTTTGGGGCTCGGTCCGGTCCTTCGACATCGGTACCAAGGTCGGCGGTATCAACATTGAGGGAAGCATTGACATCAGGAGTTGCGGTAATGGCTGCTGATAGACCAATTCGCACTGGGAGCAGTGAGGCATCGAGTGGGTCTCCACCTGCCTCGAGGCCTCCTGTTTTGCAGGCCTCCCGGGACCGACCTTCATCGGACCTGGGCCCAAGGAGGCGTGAGGATTCCGCGTCCTCATCGGTACCGAGGAGTCTCGATGACGGGCGAAGATGAAGAAGCACCGTCATCATTCTCCTTCGACACACGGTGCCGAGGTCTCCGGGGCGTCGAGGGAATCGACACCTGAGAAGCATTGGTGCCGAGAGGATCGCTCTCCCTCTATTCAGGAGGTGCCAATGCGTCAGTCTTCTGGCAGCCCAGTACCTGCTCCCGAGCCTCGACAGATTCTGCCACCGGCTCCTTTACCGACCCCTCAGCCTTGTCTGATGGCGGCTCTTGACGAGCGCATCAGGGTCCTGCTTCCAGAGCTTCTGGAAGGATTGCTGCGCCAGTCTGCGTCGGTGTTGAGGGTGCTTACGCCTTCCGTACCGTCTGCTACAGCAGCATCTGGCCCTTTGCCTGTGGTGAGATCCCCGACCTTGGTGCTGTCTGCCACCCAGGTCGACTCCCCTTTGATGTCGGTGGAGGAAGCTTCACCGCAGTCCAGGTGGGCGTTGACTTCTCGGCACCGCCATCGAGGATGTCGCTCCTCGGCGTCGAGACAGGCTCAGTTTCGGACTGCTCTGAGGGATGTCTTGTCTGATATTGAATATGAGCGTTCATGGGAGGAAGATCCCGGGTACTTTTCTTCTGACAAGTCCTATGGGATTCCCTCTGAACCTTCCCCTCCACCAGAAAGGAGACTTTTTCCTCCAGAGAGTCTATCCTTTACTTCCTTTGTCCGGGAAATGGCTGCGGCTATTCCCTTCCCTGTGGAGGTTGAGGATGAACCCAGAGCTGAGCTGCTCGAGGTCCTGGATTATCCTTCTCCGCCTAGAGAGGCTGCAACGGTGTCTCGTCTTCCGCCGGGACCAACACTCACCTGCTCGCCGCCAGAACCAGTGGGGCCCGGGGCCGCCACGGATGGCCAGCCATCGTCGCAGGTCCTCCAGTGGCCGGCTATCGCCGGCCAGTGGGGGGGGGGGGACGGTTATTGCCTTCAGTCCGGCCACAGAGGATCGCCGGTTGTTCCCGCCGATGGCCGGCTTTCCACTTCCGGTATGGAACCCCTGCAACATGGCGCCGGCGGAGGATAGCCGGCGTCTCTTCCGGTTGCGGGACCAAGCAGGGGAAGTGGTGACTAGCGTCACCTCGGATTGGTTACGTGAAGGCTCAACCGCAGGAAGCACCAGCTGGAGTTCCGCGCTAATGAGAAGGCCTACTTAAGGAGCACCACTCCTCCTAGCCAGTGCTTCGGCTTCTCGTTCCTGAGAGCTCTGCATCGTTGGATGGAACTCTGTACCCTGCTATCTGCTATTGCCTGCCTTGACCATTGCCTGCTACTGACTCGTCTTGATCGCTGCCTGCCTTGACCATTGCCTGCTACTGACTCGTCTTGATCGCTGCCTGCCTTGACCATTGCCTGCTACTGACTCGTCTTGACCGCTGCCTGCCTTGACCTTTGCTTGCTACTGACTCGTCTGACTGCTGCCTGCCTCTACCTCTGCTGCGGCTGTCCACCACGCCGGCTGCCCAGTCCACCCGGGACCTCGGACCAGTTGGCTCCCGGGGATCCGGAGCCTGCGCTGTCTGCTTGGCCTGTCCGCCCCCTGTTCCAGAAGCCCTGTAGGCTGCCCACACCTGGAGGCTCAACTTCCAGGGAACGGCGGCCTTCCCAGGTGAAGAGTGGGGGTGGGTCGGCTGTCCTCTGGAGAAGGAGGGGTTCACTCCACCATCTCCGACCGGATCCAAGGGCTCACACCAGCGAAGCTGCTCATCCTTTGGCGGAGCAAGACAGTAAGCCGAAGCCATGAGCTCGCCCACTCCACCCGACTTGAGGGACCTGGCGAGGATCCTGCAGCAGCAGCAGGAGCAACTGAATGCCCTCTCCGGGGCTCTCCAGAACGTGTGTTCACAGCTCAACTCCAGGCAAGCCCAGGCGCAGGCCCCACCAGCGGGTCCCCGCTTGAGTGCCACATTTGCGGGTCCCCGCTTTCCTGAGCCTAGTTGGTTCGACGGGACCCCAGAGAACTGCCGGGGATTCCTGAACCAATGCAATCTCTACTTCGGGATGCAACCAGAGGCCTTCGCCTCGGACCGAACGAAGGTCTCCTATGTGATCTCCCTCCTCACAGGGTCGGCCTTAGCCTGGGTCTCACCCCTCTGTGAACAGCAGGACCCTATGCTCACGGACTTTGAGGAGTTCCAACGCCGATTCTGGCTCATCTTTGATGTTCCTGGAAGACCGTCCTCCACGTCCTCAGAGCTCCTGCGGATTCAGCAGGGGTCCGGGACTGTGGGCGAATATGCTGTGCAGTTCCGCACCTTAGCCTCAGAGCTGCGTTGGAACTCTGAGGCCCTGTCTGCGATCTGGCAGGGACTGCAGGGCCGCATCAAAGACGAACTGGCCAGCTGGGACCTTCCCCCAACCTTGGATGCCTTGATCACGCTCTGTACCCGGATCAATACGCGCTTCCGGGAGAGGGCCCGGGAATGGGCCGAACAGCACCGGACCGCGGGACCTGGGCCGCAGCCACGGAGGGTTCCTTCACCTCGAGAAACTCCTGCTGGGCAGGGCAGTATCCCGGAGGAGCCCATGATCGTGGGTCGGCAGCGATTGGCTGCCTCAGAGCGAACCCGTCGATGCCGGAATAACCTGTGTTTCTACTGTGGGGAAGCGGGACACTTGATTCAGGTGTGTCCTACTCGACCGGCAGGAAACTCCGAACCCAAGGCCCTGTGAGGGGGCTGGTCTTGGGACACTCGGGGCCCCCTCCCGACAATTTGCTCACTATACCCGTGACCCTACAGTGGCAAGACCATTCGATCCAAACCCAGGCCCTGTTGGACTCAGGGGCTGGGGGAAACTTTATTAGTTTGGAATTGTCTGAGTAATGGCGACTACCGGCGCAGAATTGCCACCCGGCTGTGCAGGTGACGTCCATTCAGGGAACAGTACTACCCAATCCCATATCTTGACTCACTCCGCCGGTAGAGTTAAGAGTGGCCCAGCAGCACCGGGAGAAGATCCAATTCCTGATAATGCCAGAATCCATTCATCCCCTGGTGTTGGGTCTGCCATGGCTACGCCGCCATTCACCCCTGATTGATTGGACGTCGGGGCACATACAGTGCTGGGGGAAGTATTGCTCGGAGCATTGTCTGAGGCCGGTAGGGAACCCCTGCTCGGTGCTGGCAACCACCCCGGGAAGACTGCAGGCCTGCAAGGCGGCCTTACCTAAGGAATACCAGGCCTACGCCGATGTCTTTAACCCGGTAGAGGCGGACAGGGTGCCCCCGCATAGGCATTTTGATTGTGCCATTAATCTACTGCCGGACCGGATGCCACCTCCCGGGAGGCTGTATACCCTCTCCCGGGTTGAATCAGCGGCCATGCGGGCCTATGTACAGGAAAACCTGGAGAAGGGATTCATCCGAGCATTGTCCTCCCCGGCGGTAGCAGGCTTCTTCTTTGTCAGCAAGAAGGACGGAACCCTCAGGCCCTGTATCGATTACCGGGCCCTGAACGCCATTACGGTTAAGGACCGTTACCCGTTGCCCTTAATTCCAGAGCTATTTGACAGACTCCAGGGGGCCCGGGTATTCACTAAGCTGGACCTGAGAGGAGCGTACAATCTCATCCGGATTCGGCAGGGCGATGAGTGGAAAACCGCATTCAGTACTCACGAGGGGCATTTCAAGTACTTGGTCATGCCCTTCGGATTATGCAATGTCCCGGCGGTTTTCCAAAAGTTTATCAACCACGTGTTTCAAGATCTCCTCTACTCATTTGTCATTGTCTACCTAGACGACATCCTAGTATTTTCCCGGTCCCCACAGGAACATGTGGACCATGTAACCGAGGTCCTCAGGCGCCTAAGGCAACACCGACTATATGCCAAGCTAAGCAAGTGTGTATTTCACCAGTTGGTGGTGCCCTTCCTGGGCTATATCATTTCCGGGCATGGGCTTCAAATGGACCCGGACAAAGTGAGAGCAATTTGGGACTGGCCGCAGCCTCGGAATTTAAAGGCTCTACAGAGATTTCTAGGCTTTGCAAACTATTACCGCCAATTCATCCAGCACTACTCCCTAGTCACGGCTCCCTTGACAGCTCTCACCCGGAAGGGAGTGGATGTGCAGCACTGGTCAAGCCCGGCGCTGGAGGTGTTTGTTGCCCTAAAGAAGGCTTTCTTGTCAGCTCCCATCCTCCGAAATCCAGACCCTAGTAAACCTTTCGTGGTGGAGGTGGACGCCTCGGCCGTGGGGGCCGGGGCCATTCTCTCTCAGGTCACCTCCTCTGGGAAACGATTGCCGTGCTTTTTTTTCTCACGGAAGTTCTCCCCCGCCGAGAGGAACTACACGGTGGGGGATCGGGAGCTCCTGGCCCTCAAGCTGGCCCTGCAAGAATGGAGGTACCTGCTGGAAGGCGCCGAACACGTTTTCACAGTAATAACCGACCACAAGAACCTGCTGTATCTCCAAGGAGCCAAGAGTCTCAATCCACGACAGGCTCGGTGGTCCTTATTTTTTGCCAGATTCCAGTTTCGTCTGGTGTTCCGGTCCGCAGAAAAAAACATTCTTGCCGACGCTCTCTCCCGGGCGTTTGAGGCCCCCGAGGAGCCTGAGGACTCGCAGCCTATGTTGAACCCGGAGTGCCTGCCAGCAATGCCTACGTCACTGGTACCTACCAGAACGCTGGTACCTCGCCAGGACCGGAGGAGAGCGATGCACTGGGCCCACTCGTTAGCATTTGCGGGGCATTTTGGGTTCCATAAGACGTTGCACCTGCTCGCGCAACAGTACCACTGGCCACGGATGGCACAGGACGTGCTTCACTTTGTGTCTTCCTGCCCCGTTTGCGCCAGGACCAAGTCCACAGTAGGGCAGCCGTGGGGGGAACTCCAGCCCATGCCGGTGCCACAAGGCCCCTGGGAGGAACTCTCCATGGACTTCATCACCGATTTACCTCGCTCCCAGGGGCATACTGTAATCTGGGTGGTAATGGACCGGTTTTCCAGGATGGCCCACTTTATTCCCCTGAAGGGACTCCCCTCAGCAGCCACTCTGGCCACCTGCTTCGTCCAGCACATCTTCCGCCTGCACGGGCTCCCCGTACGGATCATCAGTGACCGGGGAACCCAATTCACCTCACGGTTCTGGAAGGCGTTATGTGTCGCCTTAGGAGTCAAGGCCCACTTCTCGTCCGCCTACCATCCTCAGACAAACGGGATGGTGGAACGTATTAACCAGACCCTGAAGGGGTTCCTCCGAGCCTTCATGAACAACCGCCAGGACAACTGGGTGTCACTCCTTCCATGGGCAGAGTTCGCCTACAACAATAGCCTACACTCGGCCTCTCAGCAGTCCCCGTTCTCTGTGGTGTTCGGCCAGCATCCCTGGCTTCCTTCGGCTATCTCCTCGGAACCAGATATTCCTCAGGTACAGCGGGTCTTGAATAGTATGCAGGACACCTGGAAAACGGTCCGCGAACAGCTGCGGAGGGCAGCTGCCAAGTACAAACTATACGCGGACCGCCGACGACGCCCCGCGCCTGTGTTCCAACCTGAGCAAAAGGTCTGGCTAAGCACCAAACACCTACGGCTCCGGCTGCCGTCTCGACGGCTAGCGCCACGCTTCATCGGACCCTTTTCCATTCAGGAACGGATTGGGACCGTCACCTACCGGCTTCGTCTGCCCAGATCCCTGCGGGTGCACAACGCATTCCATGTATCCCTCCTGAAACCGTTTCAGAGGTCCCGCTGGCATCCACGAGGGGAGGCATCGGTGATTCCGGATTCCGAACCAGATCCAGAGTTCGAGGTTCAGGAGATTGTAGACACCAAGTGGAAAAGAGGGAGGCTGTATTACCTCATCTCTTGGAAACACTTTGGTCGAGAGATAACTCATGGGAGACGGACTCCAATGTACACGCTCCGGACCTAGTACATGAATTTCATCTACGCTATCCACAGAAACCCGGACCCCGGGAAGGAGGGGGGTCTTCCGGGGGGGATACTGTCCCGTCTTCCGCCGGGACCAACACTCACCTGCTCGCCACCAGAACCAGTGGGCCGTGGGGCCCGGGACCGCCACGGATGGCCAGCCATCGCCGCAGGTCCTCCGGTGGCCGGCTATCGCCGGCCAGTGGGGGGGACGGCTATTGCCTTCAGTCCGGCCACAGAGGATCGCCGGTTGTTACCGCCGATGGCCGGCTTTCCACTTCCGGTATGGAACCCCTGCTACATGGCGCCGGCGGAGGATAGCCGGCGTCTCTTCTGGTTGCGGGACCAAGCAGGGGAAGTGGTGACTAGCGTCACTTCGGATTGGTTACGTGACGGCTCAACCGCAGGAAGCACCAGCTGGGGTTCTGTGCTAATGAGAAGGCCTACTTAAGGAGCACCACTCCTCCTAGCCAGTGCTTCGGCTTCTCGTTCCTGAGAGCTCTGCATCGTTGGATGGAACTCTGTACCCTGCTATCTGCTATTGCCTGCCTTGACCATTGCCTGCTACTGCCTCGTCTTGACCGCTGCCTGCCTTGACCTTTGCCTGCTACTGACTCGTCTTGACCGCTGCCTGCCTTGACCTTTGCCTGCTACTGACTCGTCTGACTGCTGCCTGCCTCTACCTCTGCTGCAGCTGTCCACCACGCCGGCTGCCCAGTCCACCTGGGACCTCGGACCAGTTGGCTCCCGGGGATCCGGAGCCTGCACTGTCCACTTGGCCTGACCACCCACTGTTCCAGAAGCCCTGTAGGCGGCCTTCCCAGGCGAAGAGTGGGGGTGGGTCGGCTGTCCTCTAGAGAAGGAGGGGTTCACTCCACCGGATCCAAGGGCTCACACCAGCGAAGCTGCTCATCCTTTGGCGGAGCAAGACAAATGGCTCCTTTGCATAATGTACTGAAGAAAGTCCTTATGCGAAACTGGTCGTTCCCTCTGTCTAATCCTGTAATCCCGAAAAAAGCTGAATCCCAATATCGGATCCACGGTGAACCTGGATTGATGAGGTCTCAGCTACCTCACAATTCCATGGTGGTGGACTCCGCCCTCACAAGAGCCAAGAGCTCTACGGACTATGCCTCGGCGTCCCCAGGCAGAGAATCTAGAACCTTGGACTCTTTTGTGAGGAAGACGTATCAGGCTGCTATGCTTGCTGCCAAGATCCAGACATACCAGCTCTTCACGAGCATCCACTTGCTGAACTTGGTGAGGCAACTGTCCAGCTTGGTTGATGCACTCCCTCCGGAACAGGCCGAGCCTTTTCGCCAGGTGGTCAGGCAGCAGAAGGTGTGTCAAAAATTCCTGGCCAGGGGTACGTTCAACACTTTTGATATAGCATCCAGAATCGCTGCCCAAGGTATAGTGATGCGCAGACTCTCATGGCTGTGTGTCTCTGACCTGGATCATTCGGTCCAGCAGCGGATGCAGATGTTCCTTGCCGGGGGGATAGCCTTTTTGGTGAGAAAATAGAGGATCTAGTTGACCAGATCAAGAAGCACAATGATGCTATGGATTCTCTCTCCCACCGGGCATCTTCTGCTACTACCTCCTCATCTAGGAGTTTCTTTGCAGGGAAGAGGAGTGCTCCGTATTCCTATGCTTGGCGTAGGTACACTCCTGCTTCTCGGCAGCCTGCCCAGGCTCAGTCCCAGCGCACTCGTTCTCATCAACAGCGTGCGCCTAAGGCCACTGCGGCTCCTCAGCAAAAGCAAGGGACGGGCTTTTGACTGGCTCCAGTTCAGCATAGCCTCAATAAACGTGTCCGTACCAGACGACTTGCCGGTTGGGGGGAAGTTAATGTTTTTTCACCAAAGGTGGCCTCTTATAACCTCCAACCGGTGGGTTCTTCAAATTGTCCGGTTAGGATACACCCTCAATCTGGAATCCAAGCCTACAAATTGCCCACCGGGAGCTCAGTCCTACAGCTCCCAGCACAAGCAGGTACTTGCAGAGGAACTCTCCGCCCTTCTACAGGCCCAAGCGGCCAAACCCATTCCACTAGGGAAAGAAAGGCTGGGATTCTATTCCAGGTACTTCCTTGTGCAAAAGAAAACAGGGGGGATGCGTCCCATCCTAGACCTAAGGGCCCTGAACAAATGTCTTATCCGAGAAAAGTTCAGGATGGTTTCCCTAGGCACCCTTCTTCTCATGATTCAGGAAAACGATTGACTATGCTCTCTGGACTTAAAGGATGCTTACACACACATCTCGATACTTCCAGCTCACAGGAAGTATCTTCGATTTCGGCTGGGAACTCAGCACTTTCAGTACCGTATACTGCCTTTTGGCCTGGCGTCTGCGCCCAGCGTGTTTACAAAATGCCTCGCTGTAGTTGCAGCGTCGCAGACTGGGAGTGCATTTGTTTCCTTATCTCGACAATTGGCTGGTGAAGAGCACCTCGAAGGAAGGTGCTCTGGAGTCCATACGAATGACTATTCAGGTGCTGGAGCTACTGGGGTTCGTCATAAATTATCCTAAGTCCTATCTCACCCCAGTCCAAAAATTGGAATTAATTGGAGCTCTGCTCAACACTCAGACAGCTCAAGCTTATTTCCCTAAGGCAAGGGCGGACAACCTTCTGTCCCTGGTGTCCATGGTTCGAGTGTCTCAGCAGGTCACGGCTTGGCAGATGTTGAGACTTCTGCGGCACATGGCCTCCACAGTTCATGTAACGCCCATGGCACGTCTACATATGAGATAAGCTCAATGGACCCTAGCTTCCTAGTGGTTTCAAGCTGCGGGGGATCTAGAGGATGTAATCCAACTCTCCACCGACTTTCAGAATTCTCTTCAGTGGTGGACGATTCGATCCAATTTGACCATGGGACGACCATTCCAGGTTCCTCAGCCATGAAATGTGCTGATGACGGATGCATCTTTCCTGGGGTGGGGAGCTCATGTAGATGGGCTCCACACTCAGGGAGCCTGTTCCTTTCAGGAAAAAGGTCTGCAGATCAACCTCCTAAAGGCTTTCAGAGATCGGCTGTCCAACCGAGTAATCTTAATTCAGATGGACAATCAGGTTGCCATGTATTACACCAACAAGCAAGAGGGCACCGGATCTCGCCCTCTGTGTCAGGAAGCCATCCAGATGTGGCTTTGGGCACGCTGTCACGGCATGTTTCTTCAAGCCACTTATCTGGCAGGCATAAACAACAGTCTGGCCGACAAGTTGAGCAGGATAATGCAACCTCACGAGTGGACACTGAACATGGGCGTATTCCGCAAGATCTTCTGAACGTGGGGCACCCCCTCGGTGGATCTCTTTGCCACTCAGATCAATCACAAGGTCTCTCAGTTCTGTTCCAGGCTTCAGGTCCACGACAGACTAGCGTCAGATGCCTTTCTCCTGCATTGAGGGACAGGCCTTCTGTATGCGTATCCTCCCATACCTCTGGTGGGGAAGACTTTGCTGAAACTCAAGCAAGACTGCGGAACCATGATCCTGATTGCACCCTTCTGGCCGCGTCAGATTTGGTTCCCTCTTCTTCTGGAGTTGTCCTCCGAGGAACCGTGGAGATTGGAATGTTTTCCAAACGTCGTCATCCAGAACGAGGGGTAGCTTCTACATCCCAACCAGTGGTGTGCTGGAGCCGGTTGTTAATTTTTGAGCCGTTTTGTGAGCCAGTTGTTGTCAGCAGGGATGGGAAAGTTTTTTTTTTCCCTATGTGGGAGGCCTCCTCGTGCTGCATTGGGCTGGTTCCAGTGGGGGTGGACCGCCCCGGGTGAAAGCGCAAACCAATATGGGGGGTGTCCTAACTTCTGCTCCGTCCGTGCTGCACCGGCGCGCGCCTTAAGTTGACCTACCTCCGCTCACTTGTCTCCTCCCAGCGGCTCACTTTGTCTCCTCCCAGCGGTTCCGACTCGCACTCTCTCCGCCTCTGCTAGTGCCGCTTCCTCCCTCTGCAGCTCCTTTCACTCCCTCCCCGCCTCTCCAGTCTTCGAGTCCCGCCCATGATGATGATGACCCATAACGTCACGACGCCGGCTTCCTCCCCCTGTGGCACCCTGCGCGCCAGTGAGTGCGCCCTTCTCTTGCTTGGGTAACGGCTCCGTCCTGAGTCCTGCAGGTGTTTGGCGCCTTCTGCTTCCTGCACTGCACTGCTAGTGCACTCCGTCTCCATGTCTCCGTCTCCTCACACCCCTGCTGCTGCTGCTGGCCACCAGTCTTCTATCGTCGCAGAAGAATCTTGGATCTTCACTGTGAATCACTTCCATTCCAGCCAGGTAGGCCCCGCAGCGATCTAATATTTATTTATTTAAATTAACTTTTAAAAACATTTTCATTCTATTTTCTGCTGCTAGTGCTACTTTGACAAGAGCAGCAAGCTGCAGCTAGGGGGCCGGGGCCCAGGGGGGATCATAAAGTGTGAAAAGGAAGGGGGGCCCGGGGGGGGGCAAGATAGAGCACTACTCTAGATGGGAGAAAGAGGACAATGGCAATGGGCATGAATGGCCAAATTTCAGTGAGGATATCCTGTTTCCTGCTGGGTTCGTCTTAACTGTTGTTGTAATCTATAAAGTTGATGGAATATTGAAATTAAATGGAAGTAGAATTAAATTCTCCTTTCATTTGGGACACACATGGAATCAGATCTTCATCTGTTTTGTAGAAGTTTACCTTTTAGATACACAAATGGATTATTCTGTTTTGAACCTGTTTCAGGGGGAAGTGGTTTTATTACCAACCAGACAGAGATAAGAGTTTTCGGTTTTGGTACAGTATAAGTTATCACAAGAACAAAATATAAGAAAACCAATATGGGCTGCAGAAGGGGCTTATATAGCCCATTTATGTATAAACAAAAGAAATCAAAAGAAAACAAAAGAAACAAAATATTTTGTTTCATATCTCTGTCTGGTCGGTAATAAAATTTATTGGGAAAAGAGTTAGCAGATTGGGATGCAACTCCATTTGTTAAATCTTGGATGAATAGCAAACATAGGTTGGCTATAGATACAAGAGTGCGGCAAAAATCAACCGAAGCATTGTGTGAAAATCAATTGGCCATTTGGAATTTACACTAAAGAATATTGTATTTTTTTGATATTGTTTGTAAATTGGTTCCTACAGAGGTCCTTTGTACCAATAATGTATAATAAAATTACATGTTGTTAATACTTTACCAGCTAACTCTCTCCCTGGGAATAGCCAGCTCTGCAATTTGTGTGTGTGTGTGTGTGTGGGGGGGGGGGGGTGCAAAGGTGGATGGGGGGCGCAGAGGTGGATGGGGAAGAGAGCCTGTTGTTAAAAATTTACCAGCACACCACTGATCCCAACCTCCAGTCTCTGGCTCTCACGGCCTGAATGTTGAGAGCTTAGAATTCACCTCCTTGTGTCTTTCCGAGGGTGTCTCCCGAGTCTTGCTTGCTTCCAGAAAAGATTCCACGAAGAGGTATTACTTTTTCAGATGGAGGAGGTTTGCCGTCTGGTGTGACAGCAAGGCCCTAGATCCTCTTTCTTGTCCTACACAGACCTTCTACACTTATCAGAGTCTGGCCTCAAAACCAACTCAGTAAGGGTTCATCTTAGTGCGATTAGTGCCTATCATCACCGTGTAGAGGGTAAGCCTATCTCTAGACAGCCTTTAGTTGTTCGCTTCATGAGAGGTTTGCTTTTGTCAAAGCCCCCTGTCAGACCCCCACCAGTGTCAAGGGATCTCAATGTCGTTCTCACCCAGCTGATGAAAGCTCTTTTTGAGCCACTGAATTCCTGCCATCTGAAGTACTTGACCTGGAAGGTCACTTTCTTGGTGGCTGTTACTTCAGCTTGTAGAGTCAGTGAGCTCCAGGCCCTGGTTGTGCTTGCACCTTATATCAAGTTTCATCACAACAGAGTAGTCCTCCGCACGCACCCTAAGTTTCTGCCGAAGGTGGTGTCGGAATTCCATCTGAATCAGTCTGTTGTCTTGCCAACATTCTTTCCCCGTCCTCATACCCACCCTGGTGAAAGCAGTTTGCATACCTTGGACTGTAAGAGAGCATTGGCCTTTACCATGGAGCGTACAAAGCCCTTCAGACAGTCTGCCCAGTTGTTTGTTTCCTTTGATCCCAACAGGAGGGGAGTTGCCGTCGGAAAACGCATAATCTCCAGTTGGCTAGCAGATTGCATTTCCTTTACTTATGTCCAAGCTGGGCTGACTCTAGAGGGCCATGTCACGGCTCATAATGTTAGAGCCATGGCGGCGTCAGTGGCTCGTTGAAAGTCAGCTTCCATTGAAGAGATTTGCAAGGCTGCAAAGTGGTCATCAGTCCACACATTCACATCTCACTACTGCCTTCAGCAGGATACCCGACGCGACAGTCGGTTTGGGCAGTCAGTGCTGCAGAATCTGTTCGGGGTTTAGAATCCAACTCCACCCCCCCCTTGACCCATTTTTCTTCTGTTCCAGGCTACACTCTCAGTTAGTTGTTTATGGTTTTAGGTCAATCTATGTTATCTCCTCGCCTTTGCGAGGCCCAATTGACCAATGTTCATTGTTTTGAGTGAGCTTGGTTGCTAGGGATACCCCACATGTGAGAACAAGCAGCCTGCTTGTCCTCGGAGAAAGCGAAGATACTTACCTGTAGCAGGTATTCTCCGAGGACAGCAGGCTGATTGTTCTCACAAACCCGCCCCCTCCCCTTTGGAGTTATTATTTATTTCTTTATATGCTTTTTGATTTAACTGATGAGACGGGTGGGAAATCAGTCCGCGCATGCGCAGTGCGCGCTGCAGGCACGCCAGAAGACTCTGGCAAAACTTTTTTTTTTTCTTCAAAATGCCAATTCCTGGGCTGACGCGGACGTCAACCCACATGTGAGAACAATCAGCCTGCTGTCCTCGGAGAATACCTGCTACAGGTAAGTATCTTTGCTTTTCTCAGATTTGTTTTAAATTTACTACTTTGTAGCTTCATCATGTGCCCCCTAGTCTTAGTATTTTTGGAAAGAGTAAACAAGCGATTCACATCTACCCATTCCACTCCACTCATTATTTTATAGACCTCTATCATATCTCCCCTCATCGGTCTTTTCTCCAAGCTGAAGAGCCCTAACCGCTTCAGCCTTTCCTCATAAGGAAGTCATCCCATCCCCTTTATCATTTTTGTTGCCCTTCTCTCTACCTTTTCTAATTCCATTATATCTTTTTTGAGATGCGGTGACCAGAACTGAACACAATATTCGAGGTGCGGTCGCACCATGGAATGAGACAAAGGCATTATAACATCCTCATTTTTGTTTTCCATTCCTTTCCTAATAATACCTTACATTCTATTTGCTTTCTTAGCCACTGCCGCACACTGAGCAGAGGGTTTCATCGTATCATCAATGGTGATGCCTAGATCCTTTTCCTGGTCGGTGACTCCTAATTTGGAACCTTGCATTACATAGCTATAATTCGGGTTCCTCTTTCCCTAATGCATCACTTTTCACTTGCTCACATTTAATGTCATCTGCCTTTTAGATTCCCAGTCTTGTAAGGTCCTCTTGCGATTTAACAACTTTGAATAACTATTGGGCTCATTTTCGAAAGAGAAGGACACCCATCTTTCGACATAAATGGGAAGATAGGCATCCTTCTCACAGGGTCAGGGCCGGTCTTAGCAAGTGCGGGGCCCTATGCAGACCAATTTGATGGGGCCCCACCCTAGCCCCGCCCCACCCTAACTCCGCCCCACCCTAGCTCCACCCCCACCCTAGCTCCAGGGCCGGCCACCCCTCCCTCCGAGCACCAAGGCCCCCAGCTTCAGGGCTTGTCGATCCTGCACAGTCAATGCCAACTGAAAACCATGTCTTTTTCACAAACATAGATACACCCTAATCCACTATAGAATAAGTAGTAATATTTAAACTTTCTATTTAGACAAAAATTAAACTGAACCCCCAAGATGCCAGACTCTGCATACAATTCAACACCACAGAAACAGAAAATGTCCCGTAGTACTGTGCAAAATATAAAGACAGCAGATGTAAATTTGAAAAAAAACTAACAAATATCAATCACCACTTTAAAAATTAGCAAATACAAATAAAATAAATATAGAAAATAAAATATCATTTTATTGGACTACTACATTTAGCTTTCAGAGGCCAAAACATCCTTCCTCAGGTCAATACAGTATAGTACTGTTACAGTATCCTATGGGTTTTGTTCTCCAAAAGTTAGCCAAAATGTATTAAAATTAGTCCAATAAAAAGATTACCTTGTTTACATGTTCTGTTATAAACATTTATTGACACAGCTACAATACTACTTTATCCTAAAGCAAAAAAATAAAAATATATATTTTATTTACAGTTTGTTGTCTCAGGTTTCTGCTTTCCTCATCTTCTTTTCACTGTCTTCCTTCCATCCAGCATCTGTCTTCGTTCTCTCTCTACCATCCAGTGTCTGCCCTCTCTGCTGTCCCCTCCATCCAATGTCTGCCCTCTCTCCCTGCTCCTTCCATCCACATCTGCCCTGTATCTCTGCCCCTTCTATCCACCATCTGCCCCTGCCTGCCCTCTCCCCCTTCCATTCACTGTCTGCCCTTTCTATCCCTTCCATCCACTGTCTGTCCTTTCTCTCTGCCCCTTCAATCCACCATTTGTCCTCCCTCTCCCATCCATCCGGGTCTGCCCTCCCTCTCGCTCCCCCTTCCATCCAGGATCTGCCCCTCTGCCCCTTTTTTTCAGCCCCCAGTTCCAGCCCCACTATCCCACCAGTCCCCTGTTTCAGCCCCAGCCCTTTTCTCCCACGTCCCGAGCTTCAGCCCCCAGCCACTTCTCCCTATCGCCTTTTCAGCCCCCAGTACCCACAGTTTCAGCCCCTGCCCCTTTTCAGCCCCCAGTTCCAGCCCCCTTCATCCACATGCCTTGTATTAAGGCCCCCCTTTTCAGCCCCAGAACCATTCTCCCACCTGACCCACACATGCCTCATTTTCCCACCAGCCCCATGTATGGCCCCCATTTCCCATATGGCCCCTTCTCAAACCCCAGTTCCAGCCCCTTCTCCCATCTGAGAACCCCCATCCCACACCCTTCTCCCATCTGAGTCCCCCTTACCCCCTCTCCCATCTGAGAACCCCCATCCCACACCCTTCTCCCATCTGAGTCACCCTTACCCCCTCCCCACATCTGAGAACCCCCATCCCACACCCTTCTCCCATCTGAGTCCCCCTTAACCCCTCCCCCCAACTGAGAACCCCCATCCCACACCCTTCTCCCATCTGAGTCCCCCTTACCCCCTCCCCACATCTGAGAACCCTCATCCCACACCCTTCTCCCATCTGAGTCCCCCTTAACCCCTCCCCCCAACTGAGAACCCCCATCCCACACCCTTCTCCCATCTGAGTCCCCCTTAACCCCTCCCCCCAACTGAGAACCCCCATCCCACACCCTTCTCCCATCTGAGTCCCCCTTACCCCTCCCCCATCTGAGAACCCCACCCCGCATCCTTCTCCCATCTGAGTTCCCCTTACCCCCTCCCCCATCTGAGAACCCCCATCCCACACCCTTCTCACATCTGAGTCCCCCCCCGACCCACCTACCAACTCTGTTCTCCTGCTGCTACCCACTAACTTTAAAAAAAAATTTGAGAAGCGCCAAGTAGCAGGCAGCGCCTCGCGTCTGCCCTGCTAGTAAAAATCTCCTGCACATCGTCGGGCCTTCCCGCATTGAGTCCCGCCCTCCTCTGATATAATAGGGTATTACCTCAGAGGAGGGCGGGACTCAATGTGGGAAGGCCCGACGACGTGCAGGAGATTTTTACTAGCAGGGCAGACGCGAGGCGCTGCCTGCTAGTCGGCGCTTCTCAAATTTTTTTTAAAGGTAGGAAGAGAGCAGCGATCGATCGTGGGGGGGGGGGGGTGTGGGAGCGGCGTGCGGGGCGACCTCAGGCGCGCCGCGCAGTGCCCCCTTGAGCGCGGGGCCCTATGCGGTCGCCTCGCCCTAAGACCGGCCCTGCACAGGGTCATCCAAATCGGTATAATCGAAAGCCGATTTTGGACGTCCTCAACTGCTTTCCGTCGCAGGGACAGCCAAAGTTCAAGGGGGCGTGTCAGGGGCGTAGTGAAGGCAGGACTTGGGCGTGCCTAACACTAGGATGTCCTCGACCTATAATCGAAAGAAACAAGGACGTCCCTGATGAACACTTGGACGACTTTACCTGGTCGTGTTTTTCTTATGACCAAGGCACAAAAAGGTGTCCAAAATGACTAGATGACCACCGGAGAGAATCAGGGATGACCTCCCCTTACTCCCCTAGTGGTCACTAACCCCCTCCCACCCTCAAAAAACATCTTTAAAAATATTGATTGCCAGCCTCAGATGTCATACTCAGGTCCATCACAGCAGTATACAGGTACCTGGAGCAGTTTTACTGGGTGCAGTGCACTTCAGGCAGGCGGACCCAGGCCCATCCCCCTACCTGTTACATAGTAACATAGTAGATGACGGCAGAAAAAGACCTGCACGGTCCATCCAGTCTGCCCAACAAGATAACTCATATTTGCTGCTTTTTGTGTATACCCTACTTTGATTTGTACCTGTGCTCTTCAGGGCACAGACCGTATAAGTCTGCCCAGCACTATCCCTGCCTCCCAACCACCAGCCCCACCTCCCAACCACCGGCTCTGGCACAGACCGTATAAGTCTGCCCAGCACTATCCTCACCTCCCAACCACCAGCCCTGCCTCCCAACCACCGGCTCTGGCACAGACCGTACAAGTCTGTCCAGCACTATCCCCGCCTCCCAACCACCAGTCCCGCTTCCCACCACCGGCTCTGGCACAGACCGTATAAGTCTGCCCAGCCCTATCCCCGCCTCCCAACCACCAGCCCCGCCTCCCAATCTTGACTAAGCTCCTGAGGATCCATTCCTTCGGCACAGGATTCCTTTCTGCTTATCCCACGCATGTTTGAATTCCGTTACCGTTTTCATTTCCACCACCTCCCGCGGGAGGGCATTCCAAGCATCCACTACTCTCTCCGTGAAAAAATACTTCCTGACATTTTTCTTGAGTCTGCCCCCCTTCAATCTCATTTCATGTCCTCTCGTTCTACCACCTTCCCATCTCCAGAAAAGGTTCGTTTGCGGATTAATACCTTTCAAATATTTGAACGTCTGTATCATATCACCCCTGTTTCTCCTTTCCTCCAGAGTATAAATGTTTAGTTCAGCAAGTCTCTCCTCATACGTCTTGTAACGCAAATCCCATACCATTCTCGTAGCTTTTCTTTGCACCGCTTCAATTCTTTTTACATCCTTAACAAGATACGGCCTCCAAAACTGAACACAATACTCCAGGTGGGGCCTCACCAATGACGTATACAGGGGCATCAACACCCCCTTTCTTCTGCTGGTCACACCTCTCTTTATACAGCCTAACAACCTTCTAGCTACGGCCACCGCCTTGTCACACTGTTTCGTCGCCTTCAAATCCTCAGATACTATCACCCCACGTTTGTGGAGGAAACAGTGAGACCTCCAAAACCCACCAGAAACCCATTGTACCCACATCTAGGTGCCCCCCTTCACCCATAAGGGCTATGGTAGTGGTGCACATTTGAGGGTAGTGGGTTTGGGGGGGCTCAGCACACAAGGTGAGGGAGCTATTTACCTGGGAGCAATTTATGAAGTTCACTGCAGTGCCTCCTAGGGTGCCCGGTTGGTGTCCTGGCATGTCAGGGGGACCAGTGCACTTCAAATGCTGGCTCCTCCCATGACCAAATGGCTTGCATTTGGTCATTTCTGAGATGGGATGTCCTTGGTTTCCATTATCGCCGAAAATCAGAAACGACCAAGTTTAGGGACGACCTAAATTTCAAGGTTTGGATGACCCTGACCGTATTATTGAAATGAAAGATGGACGTCCATCTTGTTTCGATAATACGGGTTTCCCCTCCCCTCCATTGGGACGTTTTGCGAGGACATCCTCAACAAAACTTTCGATTATGCCCCTCTTTGTGTCATCAACAAATTTAATTACCTTACTAGTTACTCCCATCTCTAGATCATTTATAAATAAGTTAAAAAGCAGCGATCCCAGCACGGACCCCTGGGGAACCCCACTATCGTTGAGAATACTGACCATTTAACCCTACTCTCTGGTTTCTATCTTTTAACCAATTTTTAATCCACAATAGGACACTGCCTCCTATCCCATGACTCTCCAATTTCCTCTGGAGTCTTTCATGAGGTACTTTGTCAAATGCCTTTAGAAAATCCAGATGTTTGTTCACCCCTTCAAAGAAACGTAATAGATTTATTTATTGCATTTGTACCCCACATTATCCCACCTTTTTGCAGGCTCAATGTGGCTTACAGAGTGAGGTTATGTTAAAATCAATACATGTTTTAAATACAGTTGATCATAGGCTAATGTAAAAGGTTATGATAAAATCAGTACATGATTTAAATACAGTTGATCCTAAGCTGATGTAAAAGAGGTAGTAGATGGGCGGATGTTGGGTAGGTTGTGTGCGAGTATTTTAGGTGTGTTCGGATGATTTGGGGAATGAATTGTGTGCAAAGTGTTTTAGGTGTGTTCAGGTGATTTGGGGAATGAATTGTATCATTGAGGGTGACTTTTGTAGGCTCTTTTAAAGAGATGTGTTTTCAGAGCTTTGCGGAAGCTGGTTAGATTGTTCATGGTTTTCAGGGTTTTGGGTAGCGCATTCCAGAACTGTGTGCTTTTGTATGCAAAGGTCGTAGCATAAGCCTGTTTGTATTTCACTCCTCTGCAGCTGGCGAAATTCAGATTAAGGAATTTTCGGGCTGATCTTTTGGCGTTTCTGGGCGGTAGGTCCACTAGATTTAGCATGTAGAGTGGGGCATCTGTGTGAATGATTTTGTGCACGGTTGTGCAGATCTTGAACTCAATTCATTCCTTGAGCGGAAGCCAATGTAGTTTCTCTCTTAGGGGCTTCGCGCTTTCATATTTAGGTTTTCCAAAGATGAGTCTGGCTGCCGTGTTTTGGGTTGTTTGGAGTTTTTTAATGGTCTTTTCTTTACATCCTGCGTACAGGGCATTGCAGTAGTCCAGGTGGCTTATAACTAGTGACTGTACTAGGGTGTGAAAGACGTTTCTTGGGAAAAAAGGTTTAATTCTTTTGAGTTTCCACATCGATTGAAACATTCTTTTTGTTGTGTTCTTCACATGGGTATCGAGTGTGAGGTTTCGATCAATGGTGACTCCGAGAATTTTCAGGTTTTCTGATATAGGAAGTGTGCAGTAAGGTGTGGTTATAGTGGAGTAATTGTTTGCATTGAATTGAAAGGTGAGAACTAGGCATTGGGTTTTTTCGGCATTGAGCTTTAGCCGGAATGAGTCCGCCCATGAGTGCATGATCTGGAAGCTCTGGTTGATCTCGTTGGTTATTTTGTTTAATTCCTTCTTAAACGGGATGTGGATTGTGACATCAATGGCATATATGTAGAGGTTAAGGTTCTGATTGGCCAAGAGTTTGGCTAGTGGTATCATCATAAGGTTGAAGATTGTAGGTGAAAGGGGGGATCCTTGAGGGACTCCACATTCCGGTGTCCAAGGCGGTGATCTGGCATTGTTCGTTATAACTTGGTAGGATCTAGTGGTGAGGAATCCTTTAAACCATTTGAGAACTGGGCCTCCAATTCCGAAGTATTCTAGTATGTGTAATAGTATTTCATGATCCACCATGTCGAAGGCACATGGACTAATATAAGTATGTTCTTGCCGGTTGCAATTGTTTTTTGAAGGAGTTCATTGCGGATACTAGTACGGTTTCAGTGCTGTGATTTGATCGGAATCCTGACTGTGATTCGTGCAGAATTGAGTGTTTGGTCAAGTAATTCGTGAGCTGCTTCGTCACTATGCCTTCCATCAACTTTGTAGTGAGTGGGATAGAGGCGACTGGTCGGTAGTTGGTTAAGTCCATTGTGCTTTTCTTGGCATCCTTTGGCAGTGGCGTAAGTAGTATGTTTCCATTTTCCGTGGGGAAGAGACCGTGTAAGAGTCTATAGTTTACTTGATCCGTGAGATCTTTTTTAAATTGTTTGGGTGCAGCTCTTATTAGGCTGGTGGGGCACATATCAAGTTTGCACTGAGATTTGGCATATTTTTTGAGCCAGTGTGTGAGTTCATCTACTGAAATTAAGTCAAAGTTAGTCCATGATCGGTCAACTGGGTATTCCCCGGGTATTGGGTCTAGGCATTCAAGGATGGTTGAATATTCAATGGTATTACTTGGTATCATGCATCGGAGCTTTGTAATTTTTTCATTGAAATATTTCGCTAGGTTGGTTGCCGATGGGGTGTCTGTGCTATTCGAGGTGACCCGTGTGGTGTTTAGGAGATTGTTTACGAGTGAAAAGAGCTTGTGTGTGTCCTTGTAATCTTGTCCTATTATGGTTTTGTAATACGTTCTTTTGGTATGTCTGATGCTGTATTTGTATTTTCTTTGTAACTGTTTCCACTCTTTAAGTGTGTGTTTGTCTTTTTTTTTTTTGCTCCATGCTCTTTCTAGCCTTCTGATCTTTGTTTTTAGTTCTTTCAGTTCTTCGTTGAACCATGGGATTGAGTTAGTCCTGTGCGAAGTTCTGGTTTGGAGCGGAGCTATATTGTCTAGGACTGTTCTGCATCTATTGTCCCATTCTTGTAAGAATTGGGGTGATTCTGTGGTTGTTGTCCATTCGGCGGTGTATATTTGTTGCCAAAATGTTAAAGGGTCAATTTTGCCTCTCGTAGTATAGGTTCGTTTCTCCTGTTTTTGTTGTGTCTCTTTTTTGTTTTCCAGAGGAGGGAAGCATTTGCTTTGTAGTGATCTGACCATGGTGTGATTATCCATTTTATGTCCTTGAATGTGAGGTACGCGTCTGATGAGAATTTGTGAGTTATGATGTCCAGTGTGTGTCCTTGTTTGTGGGTGGGTTGTATGTTAGGCCAGTGGAACTCCCAAAGTTGGAGGAATTCCTTGCATTTGTGTACATTGTTTGAGTTTGTGTCTTCAAGATGGAGGTTAATGTCACCTGCTATGATGATATTTTGGGATGATAGACAAGTGTTTGATATGAAGTCCGTGAAGTGTAACTGTGCTTCTTGCCACTTAGCCGGAGGTCTGTAAAATAGGATTATATTTAGTTGATCCTGCAGGTTAGGGTGTATAACTCTGACTGAGGCTATTTCGAGTTGAGGGAGGATCGATTCGGCTGTAGTTGTAATTGTAAATTGGGATTTATAGATTATAGCTATACCTCCGCCTCTTTTTCCTTCTCTCATCCAATGAGTGATTTTGTATCCTGGTGGACAAAGCTCTAGGATTATTGGGTCTTTAGAGTCATGTATCCAAGTTTCATTGATGAGAAGGAGCTCAAGGTGATCTTCCGTTATCCAGTCGGTTATCGAAGTGGTTTTTCTGATTATAGATCTGGCGTTAGTGTATCCTATTTGTATTAACTGTTGTTTCTTTCTTGGGTTCGGGTTTGTGGTGATTTTTATCAATTGTCTGTTGTCTTGGTGTGCTGGTTTGGAGTCTTCTTTTGGTATTCTGTGTTGGTGTCCGTGGGCTATACGCTTGTCATGGCTTTTGTTGCTTGTTTGGGCGGGCATTCTGCATATGTGAGTGATGTGTGATTTGTAAGTTGTGTGGTTGTTGTTATCCGTATCGAAGGTTGTATATGCGTGTAGGGTTAGGGTGAGATAGTAGATGATTAAGAGAGGTTTGCTGGGGTTCATCTCCTTATGTAAGGCACTGTAGCAATTTCTAAAACAGGAGTGTATAGGATAAGCAAAACAGAGCATTAGAAGCGTTTACACTAACTCAATTGGAGTGATCGCTTAGTTGCTTTAAGTTTACGGAAGTTCAGGAAGCAGGACCGAACAATCACAAATGGGTCATTATTGTGAGCTATTCATGCAATTATTTTCCTTTACCTTGTAACAAGGATGGAGTAGCTCGTTTGCCTTGTATTAAAGCAAATCAAAGCAAAGCCAGCATTTACATTTAAATCGTTGCTATGAGCGACAGAGAAAGGCATTTACATATAGATCATTGCTGTGAGCATTATTTTAAGCAGTTATTCCCAATACCTTAAATTGGGGTTTAGTAGTTCATTTGTCATAGATTAAAACAGTGCAAAGCACAGCTAGTATTTACATTTAAATCATTGCTGTGAGCGGCAAAGCAAAGCATAGCAGCTGCATATGAATCATTGCTGTAAGCAGTACATATAGCTTTTTTTTTTTTTGTGAGATTGGTGAGGCAAGATTTCCCTTCACTAAATCCATATTGGCTTTGTCTCATTTATCCATGCTTTTGAATATGCTGTGTAATTTTGTTCTTTATAATAGTCTGTACCATTTTGCCTTGCACAGGAGTCAGGCTCAACGGTTTATAGTTTCCCCGATCTCCTCTGGAACCTTTTTAAAAAATCATCGTTACATTGGCCACACTCCAATCTTCCGGTACCATGCTCAATTTTAAAAATAAATTACATATTACTAACAATAGTTCCACAAGTTCATTTTTGAATTCTGTCAGTACTCTGGGATGAATACCATCCAGCCCAGGAGATTTGCTACTTTTCAATCTGTCAAATTGAGCCATTATATCCTCCAGGTTTATAGAGATTTAATTCAGTTTCTCTGACTCATCAGCTTTGAATACCATTTCTTGCACCGGAATCTCTCCCAAATCTTCCTTGGTGAAGCCCAAAGCAAAGAATTCATTTAATCTCTCTGCTATGGCTTTGTCTTCCTTGAGCGCCCCTTTTACCCCTCGGCCATCTAGCAGTCCAACCGATTCTTTTGCCAGCTTCTTGCTTTTAATATACCTTAAAATACATTTTTACTATGTGTTTTTGCCTCCAACGCATTCTTTTTTTCAAAGTCCCTCTTTGCCTTCCTTTATCAGCGCTTTGCATTTGACTTGCCATTCCTTATGCTATTTCGTATTATTTTCAGTCGGTTCCTTCTTCCATTTTCTGAAGGATTTTTGTTTAGCTCTAATAGCTTCCTTCACCTCACTTGTTTACCATGCCGGCTGTCGTTTGGTCTTCCTTCCTGCTTTTTTTAATACACAGAATATATTTGGCCTGAGCTTCCAGGATGGTATTTTTGAATAGCTGCTCCTCTAAGTTTTTTTCACCATTCTTTTCATTTTATCATAGTTTTCTTTTTGAAAGTTAATTGCTAACATATTGAATTTTCTGTGTGTACTTACTCCAAAGCCGATATCACATGTGATCATATTATCATCACTGTTATCAAGTGGCCCCAGTACCATTACCTCTTTCACCAGACCATGTGCTCCACTAAGGACTAGGTCTAGAATTTTTCCTTCTCTTGTCGGCTCCTGTGCCAGCTGCTTTATAAAGCAGTCCTTGACTTTGTCAAGGAATTTTACTTCCGTTTCATGCCCTGATGTTACATTTTCTCAGTCAATATCGGGGTAATTTAAATCACCCATTATTATCGTGTTGCCCAGTTTGTTAGCCTCCCTAATTTCTGATAATATTTCTACATCCGTCTGTTCATCCTGGCCAGGTGGACAGTAGTACACTCCTATAACTATCCTTTTCCCCTTTACACGTAGAATTTCAATCCATAGGGATTCCAAGATGTGTTTTGTTTCCTGCAGAATTTTCAATCTATTTGATTCAAGTCCCTCCTTAAAATACAAAGCTACCACTCTACCTATTCGATCCACCCTATCACTACAATATAATTTGTACCCCGGTATGACAGTGTCCCACTGGTTATCCTCCTTCTACCAGGTCTCAGAGATGCTTATTAATCTAATTTTTCATTTAGTGCAATATATTCTAACTCTCCCATCTTATTTCTTAGGCTTCTGGTATTCGCATATAAACATTTCAAACTATGTTTGTTGTTCCTATTTACATCTTGCTCAGTAGTTGACAGTCCTGCTTATTTTCGAAGGAGAAGGCCGGCCATCTTCCGACACAAATCGGGAGAGGCCGGCCATATCCTAAACCCGGCCAAATCGGTATAATCGAAAGCCAATTTTGGCCGCTTCAGCTGCTTTCCGTCGCAGGGCTGGCCAAATTTCAAGGGGGCGTGTTGGCAGGGTACCGAAGGCGGGACGGTGCGTGGTTAAGAGATGGCTGGCTTCGGACGATAATGGAAAAAAGAAGGCCGGCTCTGACGAGCACTTGGCCGGCTTTACATGATCCATTTATTTTTAGGACCAAGGCTCAAAAAAGTGCCCCAACTGACCAGATGACCACCAGAGGGAATTGGGGGTCACCAACCCCCTCCCACCCAAAAAAAAATTATAAACATTTTTGTGCCAGTCTTTATGCCAGCCTCAAATGTCATGCCCAGCTCCATCACAGCACTATGCAGTTTTTAGTGGGTACTGCAGTGCACTTCAGGCAGGCGGACTGAGGCCCATCCCCCCTACCTGTTACACTTGTGGTGGTCAATGGGAGCCCTCCGAAACCCACTGTACCCACATGTAGGTGCCCCCCTTTACCCATAAGGGCTATGGTAGTGTTGTACAGTTGTGGGTTTGGGGTTTTTGGGGGGCTCAGCACACAAGGTAAGGGAGCTATGCACCTGTGAGCAATTTGTGAAGTTCACTGCAGTGCCCCCTAGGGTGCCCGGTTGGTGTCCTGGCATGTGAGGGGGACCACTGCACTAAATAAATGCTGGCTCCTCCCACGACCAAATGGCTTGGATTTGGCCGGGTTTGAGATGGCCGCCATTAGTTTCCATTATCGGTGGAAACCAATGGCGGTGATCTCTAACGCCGGCCATCTCTAACGCCGGCCCAAGTGTTGAGATTTGGCTGGCCCCAACCGTATTATCGAAACGAAAGATGGCCGGCCATCTTGTTTCGACAATACGGTCAGGTATGCTGCTTTACGGGGCCGGCCTTAGAGATGGTCGCTCATATAGATGGCCGGTCCCGTTCGATTATGCCCCTCAGTGTTAATTTGCTCTTTTGTCTGATTTTTATTTAAGGACACCTGATCTACTATGGTCTCTTTTCCAACCTCGCTATCGGGATATCCTATCTTCCGTTTTTTGGTAATGTTATGATGTTATTCTGATGCAGTGATTGTGACCCTGTTGCACTCTAAGAAGAAGTCCCCCCCCTCTCTGGTTTACATTCATGTATGAAGGATATTTGAGATATGGTGTCAGGATTGTGGTCTTCACCCCTTTGGCACTTCCTTGCTGGACATTTTAGCCTTTTTGCAGTAATGATGCAACAAGGAAATAGTATTGAACTCTTTATGAGTTCAGGTGGCGGCTATTTCATGTTATAGAGGTTGTACTTTGGGTCATCCATTGTCTTCTCATTTTTGAGGCATGAAACATTTGTGGCCACCTTGGTATCCAGCTCTGGCTCCCTGGGATCTTAATCTCCTCCTCTCAGTCTTGTTAAGGGCACCTTTTGAATCACTTCAAGAAGCTTTTCTTAAGAACTGGATACTAAAAGTATTTTTTCTGGTGGCATTAAGTTCTGCCGGGAGAATCTTGGAGTTAAAAGCCCTTTCTTCCATGGTAATGTCAGAGGACAGGGTGGTGATTTGCCTTTTTATCTAAGGTTGGTATCTCCCTATCATGTTAATCAGTTGGTCTCACTGCAGATTTTTCAGGGAGCAAAAGGTCATGATGGTTCAGAGAGGCTGCATCAGTGGGGCATGTGTATGGTCCTGTGAAGATACTTAACGGTAACTAGACTTTCTACAAAACCAATCACTTTTTAGTTTTCTTTGAGGGATCCAGAAAGTGTAAGGTGGTCTCAAAGGCAACAGTACTCAGTGGGTTAAGGAAGCAGTTGCATCAATGTGCATTACCTAGGGTCATGTGATGCCCCTAGATCTTTGGGCTCTTTCCACTAGGACTCAGGCAGCTTCTCTGCAGGAAATTTGTAAAACTGCCATGTTTATATAGAGTGGTGATATTAAACCAGTGGTTTTCAGTCTCCATCTGCTTGTAGGAAAGCATAAACATATACATCTGACCTAGACTGGAAGGTCTCAAGGAAAGAAAAATAGTAGATAAATCCTAATTTCTCCATATGTACTGTAGTCATTTATGAGATGAAGAATTGTTCAGAATTGAAATATCAGCTCCTAATAAATTACAAAAACTTAGTTCATGCCATTGTAATAATTGATCACTTATTCACTGTTAAATTTTTGAAAGTATGGTGAGCAACCTTGTACTTTCGAAAAACATTTGGGACCTGATATTCAAAAGGGTATAACCGGATAGAAGAGGCTCCTGATTGGTTAAACAACACTGAACTGGCCATTCCCAGATATTCAGCGGCTCGTAACTAAACAGTGTTGCTGAATATCCCCTCTGACCAACAAAGCACTAAGCAATTAGTGTTGGGGCAGTCTGGGGTTGGAGCCAGCACTTAATTGGTTAGCAGTGATATTCAGTCCACTAACCAGTTAAGTGGATAACTTTTTGCTGTCCTGCTGGTCTAACTTTATCTGCCATGCTAACCATGCATCGGTCTGAGTATTGTCTGGTACGTGGTTAACTTCCAGGATGCTGCAGTAACTCAGATGTTCAATGATAGAGGCCATACATGACTCAGAATAGAATATCCAGTCTTAACCTAGCCTGCAGCTCTGAGCAGCTTACAAGCTGCTTACCACCGCAGGCTGAATATAAGATCCTTGAGTTTCAGAAACATTTACAGCCAATATTCAACCAGCGGCAGTCAGCATTTTTTTTACAAAATGCTTACTGTTACGGCTAGATTAGCCCTGATATTCAGTGCCGGGCCATGTCTGGGCACTTTCACTGTATATCAGGTGCTAAATTGGTGGGGATGGCCGCCGGAGCCTATGTTATGCAGTTATGCAGGCCCAGGCTGAAAATCAGTTAGGACCCAAATAACTATATTTTAACTTTAAAGTCCCTGATCCCCCTCCCTGCCTCCAAACCCCCCTCCTTCCTACCCTCTCCCCTCCCAGCCCACGAGAATCAAAGGCCTCTGAATGAGCCCTCCCACCTCCAACCTCCTCTGAGGTCAAGGTAGGCCCCCCCCCCCAGGCCTCCCTGTATCCTTGGTGGTCCTAGTGGGGGTATTGGGGGTAGGAGCAAAGCACCTGCATAGCTAAGTAGGCATAATTAGGACAACTGTTGAGCTGTCCTAAATTAGCCTGCTTGGCTTTGCGGGTGCCAGCACTGAATATCACTGGCACCCATATAACTGCTGGATTCTCCAAAAAGCCACCCCCTGTACTGCCCCTAACCTGCCCATTTTTTATGGGCAGTCAGGCGATATTCAGTGGCACTGCCCAGTTTAGTGTTGCTGAATATCAGGGGGTGGGCAGCCAAAGGTGATATAAGCGTGCAGGAGCCTCTCCTGCCTACTCAAATCACTTTGAATATTGGCCGGATTTGTGTATATATTTTTCTCCGAGGACAAGCAGGCTGCTTGTTCTCACTGATGGGTGACGTCCACGGCAGCCCCTCCAATCGGAATCCTTACTAGCAAAGTCCTTTGCTAGTCCTCGCGCGCCCGCGCGCACCGCGCATGCGCGGCCGTCTTCCCGCCCGAAACCGGCTCGAGCCGGCCAGTCTTCTTTCGTCCGCACTCGGTACGGCTGTGTTTTTTGCCGTGTCGAGCCCCGGAGAGTCGACCTCGCGCGTCCGTTGTTCAAATCGACGTGTTTTTTCTTCGGAAAAGAGTTAATTTCGTTCGGAAAGTGCTCCGCAAACCCCCTTGGGTTTCGTTTGCCCCTTCCCGTACTTCCAGTCTTTGCCCCGGTAAGTTTTCTTTCGTCGTCGGGGTAGGCCTCTTTTCGGCCTCGGTCGAGATTTTTCTCCCTCAAAGTTTTTGGTGCTCAAATTCGTCATTTCGGATTTTGATTTCGCCGGCGTGATTTTTCCGCCCATGACATCGAAGCCTTCCAGCGGCTTCAAGAAGTGCACCCAGTGCGCCCGGGTAATCTCGCTCACTGATAGACACTCTTCGTGTCTTCAGTGTCTGGGGGCCGAGCACCGTCCTCAGAATTGTAGCCTGTGTTCCCTGTTACAAAGGCGGACTCAGGTAGCGAGATTGGCCCAGTGGAACGTTTTGTTCTCGGGCTCTTCGTCGGCATCGGTACCGGGGTCATCGACTGCATCGACGTCGTCAGCGTCCAGACCTTCATCCTCGGCCGCCAGTGCATCGAGTGCATCGAGGCATCGGCCCTCTGCATCGGCGCCGAGACATCGGATAGCTGCATCGGCGTCGGTGGTACCGGGACCTCGTCTGCTGATGTCGTCGGACGGTGGTGCATCGTCAGGAGTGCAGGTGAGGGCTGTCCATTCCCCTGCTGGTGGCGGTGAGCCTTCGGGTGGATCTCCCCCTACCCTGAGGGCTCCTGCGGTACAGCCCCCCCCGAGATCGACCTCCTTCGACCTCGGCCCCGAGGAAGCGACGGCTGGATTCTACGTCCTCCTCGTCGGTGCCGGGGAGCTCCGGTGACATGCTTCGGAAGAAGTCGAAGAAGCATCGACACCGGTCTCCTCCCCGCGTCGGCACCGAGAGCTCTGGGCCGCCGAGGGAGCCGGCACCCAGCAGGCATCGGCACCGAGAGGACCGCTCACCCTCTGTTCAGGAGGTGTCGATGCGCTCCACTCTGGACAGCCCGGAACAGCCTCCACGCCCGGAACAGGTTCTGACGTCGACGCCTGCATCGGCCTCCATGCCTTTCTCTGCAGCCGCTCTGAACGAGAGCCTCCGGGCCGTTCTCCCAGAGATTCTGGGAGAGCTGTTGCGCCCTACCCCTCCGGTACCGGCGGTGCTTGCGCCTCCGGTACCGTCGAGCGTGGCGCTGGCTGGCCCATCGCCCGGGGTGAGGTCCCCGACGTCGGTACCGCGTGCGGTAACGACTGCGGCCACCTCCCAGGAGGGCTCCCCGACTACGTCGGCGGAGGGAGCTTCGCCGATGCGGGCGAGGGAGTCAACCTCTCGACGCCCCCATCATGGACGTGGCTCCACGGAGTCGAGCCGGGCGAGATTGCAGACACAGGTCCGTGAACTTGTGTCTGACACCGAGGGTGAGGCCTCGTGGGAAGAGGAAGAAGACCCCAGATATTTCTCTGACGAGGAGTCTGAGGGTCTTCCTTCCGACCCCACTCCCTCTCCTGAGAGACAGCTTTCTCCTCCAGAGAGTCTATCTTTTGCTTCCTTTGTCCGGGAGATGTCTACGGCCATCCCCTTCCCGGTGGTTGTGGAGGACGAGCCCAGGGCTGAAATGTTTGAGCTCCTGGACTATCCTTCTCCACCTAAGGAAGCGTCCACTGTTCCCTTGCACCATGTCCTGAAAAAGACATTGCTTGCGAACTGGACCAAGCCACTAAGTAATCCCCACATCCCCAAGAAGATCGAGTCCCAGTACCGGATCCATGGGGACCCAGAGCTGATGCGCACTCAGTTGCCTCACGACTCTGGAGTTGTGGATCTGGCCCTAAAGAAGGCTAAGAGTTCTAGGGAGCATGCTTCGGCGCCCCCGGGCAAAGACTCTAGAACCTTAGACTCCTTTGGGAGGAAGGCCTACCATTCCTCTATGCTCGTGGCCAAAATCCAGTCTTACCAGCTCTACACGAGCATACACATGCGGAACAATGTGCGGCAGTTGGCGGGCTTGGTTGATGCTCTCCCCCCTGAGCAAGCCAAGCCTTTTCAGGAGGTGGTCAGGCAGCTGAAGGCGTGCAGAAAATTCCTGGCCAGAGGGGTGTATGACACCTTTGATGTTGCGTCCAGGGCCGCTGCTCAAGGTGTGGTGATGCGCAGGCTCTCATGGCTGCGTGCCTCCGACCTGGAGAATAGACTCCAGCAGCGGATTGCGGACTCGCCTTGCCGTGCGGATAATATTTTTGGAGAGAAGGTCGAGCAGGTGGTAGAGCATCTCCACCAGCGGGATACCGCATTCGACAAGTTCTCCCACCGGCAGCCTTCAGCATCTACCTCTACAGGTAGAAGATTTTTTGGGGGAAGGAGGACTGTTCCCTACTCTTCTGGCAAGCGTAGGTACAATCCTCCTTCTCGACAGCCTGCGGCCCAGGCTAAGCCCCAGCGCGCTCGCTCTCGTCAGCAGCGTGCGACTCAGCAAGGCCCCGCGGCTCCCCAGCAAAAGCAAGGGGCGAGCTTTTGACTGGCTCCAGCAGAGCATAGCCGACATCCAAGTGTCAGTGCCGGGCGACCTGCCAGTCGGAGGGAGGTTGAAAGCTTTTCACCAAAGGTGGCCTCTCATAACCTCCGATCAGTGGGTTCTGCAAATAGTCCGGCAAGGATACACCCTCAATTTGGCCTCAAATCCTCCAAATTGTCCACCGGGAGCTCAGTCTTACAGCTTCCAACACAAGCAGGTACTTGCAGAGGAACTCTCCGCCCTTCTCAGCGCCAATGCGGTCGAGCCCGTGCCATCCGGGCAAGAAGGGCTGGGATTCTATTCCAGGTACTTCCTTGTGGAAAAGAAAACAGGGGGGATGCGTCCCATCCTAGACCTAAGGGCCCTGAACAAATATCTCATAAAAGAAAAGTTCAGGATGCTTTCCCTGGGCACCCTACTTCCCATGATTCAGGAAAACGATTGGCTATGCTCTCTGGACTTGAAGGATGCCTACACACACATCCCGATACTGCCAGCTCACAGACAGTATCTGCGATTTCAGCTGGGCACACGTCACTTCCAGTACTGTGTGCTACCCTTTGGGCTCGCCTCTGCGCCCAGGGTGTTCACAAAGTGCCTGGCTGTAGTAGCAGCGGCACTTCGCAGGCTGGGGGTGCACGTGTTCCCATATCTCGACGATTGGCTGGTGAAGAACACGTCCGAGGCAGGAGCCCTGCAGTCCATGCAGATGACTATTCGCCTCCTGGAGCTACTGGGGTTTGTAATAAATTACCCAAAGTCCCATCTTCTCCCATCACAGAGACTCGAATTCATAGGAGCTCTGCTGGATTCTCGGACGGCTCGCACCTATCTCCCAGAGGCGAGAGCCAACAACTTGTCCCTCGTCTCGCGGGTGCGAGCGTCCCAGCAGATCACAGCTCGGCAGATGTTGAGATTGCTGGGCCACATGGCCTCCACAGTTCATGTGACTCCCATGGCCCGCCTTCACATGAGATCTGCTCAATGGACCCTAGCTTCTTAGTGGTTTCAGGCTGCCGGGGATCTAGAAGACGTGATCCACCTGTCCACGAGTTTTCTCGAATCCCTGTGTTGGTGGACGATTTGGTCCAATTTGACTCTGGGACGTCCTTTCCAAATTCCTCAGCCACAAAAAGTGCTGACCACGGATGCGTCTCTCCTGGGATGGGGAGCCCATGTCGATGGGCTTCACACTCAAGGAAGCTGGTCCCTCCAGGAACGCGGTCTACAGATCAATCTCCTGGAGTTGCGAGCGATCTGGAACGCTTTGAAGGCTTTCAGAGATCGGCTGTCCCACCAAATTATCCAAATTCAGACAGACAACCAGGTTGCCATGTACTATGTCAACAAGCAGGGGGGCACCGGATCTCGCCCCCTGTGTCAGGAAGCCGTCAGCATGTGGCTCTGGGCTCGCCGTCTCGGCATGGTGCTCCAAGCCACATATCTGGCAGGCGTAAACAACAGTCTGGCCGACAGACTGAGCAGGATTATGCAACCTCACGAGTGGTCGCTCAACTCCAGAGTGGTGAGCCAGATCTTCCAAGCGTGGGGCACCCCCTTGGTGGATCTCTTCGCATCTCGAGCGAACCACAAAGTCCCTCAGTTCTGTTCCAGGCTTCAGGCCCCCGGCAGACTGGCATCGGATGCCTTCCTCCTGGATTGGGGGGAGGGCCTGCTGTATGCTTATCCTCCCATTCCTCTGGTGGGGAAGACTTTGTTGAAACTCAAGCAAGACCGAGGCACCATGATTCTGATTGCTCCTTTTTGGCCGCGTCAGATCTGGTTCCCTCTTCTTCTGGAGTTATCCTCCGAAGAACCGTGGAGATTGGAGTGTTTTCCGACCCTCATCTCGCAGGACGAAGGGGCTCTTCTGCATCCCAGCCTCCGGTCCCTGGCTCTCACGGCCTGGATGTTGAGAGCGTAGACTTTGCCTCTTTGGGTCTGTCAGAGGGTGTCTCCCGCGTCTTGCTTGCTTCCAGGAAAGATTCCACTAAGAGGAGTTACTTCTTTCTGTGGAGGAGGTTTGCCGTCTGGTGTGACAGCAAGGCCCTAGCTCCTCGCTCTTGTCCTACACAGACCCTGCTTGAATACCTTCTACACTTGTCTGAGTCTGGTCTCAAGACCAACTCTGTAAGAGTTCACCTTAGCGCAATCAGTGCATACCATTACCATGTGGAAGGTAAGCCGATCTCAGGACAGCCTTTAGTTGTTCGCTTCATGAGAGGTTTGCTTTTGTCAAGCCCCCTGTCAAGCCTCCTACAGTGTCATGGGATCTCAATGTCGTTCTCACCCAGCTGATGAAACCTCCTTTTGAGCCACTGAATTCCTGCCATCTGAAGTACTTGACCTGGAAGGTCATTTTCTTGGTGGCAGTTACTTCAGCTCGTAGAGTCAGTGAGCTTCAGGCCCTGGTAGCCCAGGCCCCTTACACCAAATTTCATCATAACAGAGTAGTCCTCCGCACTCACCCTAAGTTCTTGCCAAAGGTCGTGTCGGAGTTCCATCTGAACCAGTCAATTGTCTTGCCAACATTTTTTCCCCGTCCTCATTCCTGCCCTGCTGAACGTCAGCTGCACACATTGGACTGCAAGAGAGCATTGGCCTTCTACCTGGAGCGGACACAGCCCAACAGACAGTCCGCCCAATTGTTTGTTTCTTTTGATCCCAATAGGAGGGGAGTGGCTGTGGCGAAACGCACCATATCCAATTGGCTAGCAGATTGCATTTCCTTCACTTACGCCCAGGCTGGGCTGGCTCTTGAGGGTCATGTCACGGCTCATAATGTTAGAGCCATGGCTGCGTCGGTAGCCCACTTGAAGTCAGCCACCATTGAATAAATTTGCAAAGCTGCGACGTGGTCATCTGTCCACACATTCACATCTCATTACTGCCTGCAGCAGGATACCCGACGCGACAGTCGGTTCGGGCAGTCAGTTCTTCAGAACCTGTTTGGGCTTTAGGATCCAACTCCACCCCCCGAGGGCCCTGTTTGTTCTGTTCCAGGCTGCACTCTCAGTTAGTTGGTAAATTTTTTAGGTCAATCTCAGTTATGTCCTCGCCGTTGCGAGGGCCCAATTGACCATGGTTGTTGTTTTGAGTGAGCCTGGGGGCTAGGGATACCCCATCAGTGAGAATAAGCAGCCTGCTTGTCCTCGGAGAAAGCGAATGCTACATACCTGTAGAAGGTATTCTCCGAGGACAGCAGGCTGATTGTTCTCACAAACCCGCCCGCCTCCCCTTTGGAGTTGTGTCTTCCCTTGTATTGTCTTGCTACATACTGGACTGGCCGGCTCGAGCCGGTTTCGGGAGGGAAGACGGCCGCGCATGCGCGGTGCGCGCGGGCGCGCGAGGACTAGCAAAGGACTTTGCTAGTAAGGATTCCGATTGGAGGGGCTGCCGTGGACGTCACCCATCAGTGAGAACAATCAGCCTGCTGTCCTCGGAGAATACCTTCTACAGGTATGTAGCATTCGCTTTCTTATCCTACATTTACAATACTCGGTCCTTTGAAGCAATGTGAATTTAATTTTCCATCATAAATATTTTTGTTCTTTGTATATTTTTAAGGTGGAAAAATATGAGTTGAAGATTTTATATGTAAAAAGAATATTTCTAGGGTCAGTTTTTTTTTCCCCACAGAATTGGTAGCACACATTCCTTTTCATCAGCTACTTTTTATTGAAAATTTTCCATTTCACTGGCTCACAGAAAAACACTGAACTTTTACATAAATATTTGAGAACAGGACCTTAAGTATGTTTAATATGTATTATAGTTAGGATCTATCAAATGTAGTAAGTACAACATGATTTTCATTAATAGAAATAGCATAGAATGTAATGCAGAATTTGCTGTGTTTTAAACAGTAAGGGGTCCTTTTATCAAACTGCGGAAAAAAGGGCTTTGTGCTAGCGGCGGGGGCCATTTTTCCCACGTGCCAGGGCCCTTTTTACCGCAGTGGGTAAAAAGGCCCTAGCACACATGGCCATGTGGTAAGAGAACTCTTACCACAGGGCCATGTGAGAGGGAGCCCATACTGTCACCCATTGAGGTGGCGATAAGGGCTCCCGCGCTAACCCGGCGGTAACCGGGCAGCGCACAACGATGCCCGATTACTGCCGGATTACCACTGCACATGCCATTTCCGAGGTTTTCTTTTTTGCCCGGAAATGGCGCAGGCTTGGGGCAGGACTACCGCTGGTGGCTGCGTTGGGCCGGCGGTAGTCCGAGAAGAGCAAGCGGTAAGCCCACATTGGGCTTTCTGCCGCTCTATAAAAGGGCCCCTAAATAAGAATCTGAATCCTAAATGTGCTAGAAGAGAAAGAATATTAATCTTCTGTTTAAGGTCTGAAAATAGATGACTTTCATAGAGCTGATGTGCTATGTAAATAACTTGCTTTATTAGAATGTTTAGGTTTAGACGATAAGTTAGAGCAGCAGTGAGGGGACATAAGCTGAGTCTATAGAAAACATCAGGTTGCAAGCTAGAATATCAACAAGGTCAAGGCAGGAAAGGCATTCCAGTGTTCTTCGGGGACGAAGTCCAGGCCAGACAGAGACAGAGGCAGATCTATCTCCAGGTACAGGTGAGGAAGAGAAAAGGTGTTATATTCTAGAATATAAGAGGAATAGTAATTATTTACTGAACAGAATGGAGGTTTGCAATGCTTTTCATTGAATCAAACTTTATTTTAAATGGCTATAAACGTACTGAATATAAAAAAACAAACAAACATAATTTAAGCAAAGAAAAAAAAGTCAGTTATGTGGCAGTTTAATTATTTGCAAACTCAGAGAAGAAAGTTGCAGACAACCTGTACAAATATCATACATCAAAGGCACTATGCAGAAGCACACAAAGGTGGTAATACTTAAAAGGTCATCTAAAGTTGGGCGCTGGGATGCTGTGCACTGAGTATGGATTCTATAACAGTAGTTGGGTGTGCAATTGCTGATACAGAACACTCTGCACATCCTCATTTATGCGCCTAACTTTAAGTACAAGCACTTATGCTAGCCAAATGGCTGGTGTAAGCACATGTTCCTAACTGTAGATATCTTCCACCCATGTGCACAACTGCAGACATGTCCTTGATCTTCCTATGCCCCTCCTTTGTCCACACCTTCATTGCAGTAACACATTGTAGAATTTGCGCACACAATTTATAGAAATCCAACTAGGGGCAATTATATGTGTCACTGCTAATTAGTGACAATTAGTGCAAATAAACACCAATTATAGTAGGTTAACAGCTTGTTAGCTAAGTTACACATGCCACTGACACTATTCTATAAATTGTGCCTGCAACTTTGTGTGCTAGTTACAAAGTTGGGCGTGCAACTTTATAGTATTGGGGGGAAATGTGTAATATAATATGAACAAAAATATAGATAGGTCAGACACTTTGAGGGTTAAGCTGAGAAGGCACCTGAGTGCATATGTTCTGTCTCTTCTATAAAGGATAATCATCAAATACCACTTGGATTACCAGTGTTACAACTTTTCAAACCAGACTGTCATGTCAAAATAATCCTTATTGTTTATTCAAACTGAAGATAAGGTATAATCATAGGTCTAAGTTAAACATCTGGATATTTCAAGTGCAAAAATCTTTTTCTTAATCTTTATTGTGTTACCATCAATAGTGAATCATATCGCCAAAACTCTCTGAAAGGTTTCAGCCAAAACTGAAACCGCAATCAAAACTCATCACCTGGTTTTGGCTTAAAACCAAAAACTCAAGTTTTGTTGTGTGAATGTGAACAGTGAAGGCCACTAGGAATTGTCAGGGCTTGCAGTCTGCACCCCTCTGCTAAACCCACCGTATCCAAGTCAGATTATAATCGTCATGTCTGTGGCCGTGACCACCCTCAGACTTACCTTATTTCTGGGGGTCAGCATCTGTGCTGGCTTCTGTCTGTTTCTGTGTTAGTTTTGTCTCTGTCTCTGTGTGCTGATTACCTCACTAGACCTCACCTGTGTGGGCTATGCCTCTCTGGGGAGCCAGCATCTAAGATGGCTTCCGCCTGCTCTGTTCCAGCTTCCAAGATGGCTCCTGTCTGTCCTTCCTATGTGTGTCAAGCCTCTCTCTGGTGTCAGTGTGTTCCCTGCTTCTGTCCTGCTGTAGGTGACATCATCAGTGAGAGCCTTTATAAGGAAGTGCTGTACTGGCATTCAGGGCCTTTGCATTGTGTTATGCCAAAAGGTCATCAGGTTAGTGAGTGTACTGTTGCGCTGCCTCATAGCCTTTCTCTGGGGCTCTTGCCCATCTGCTTTTGTGTCTGTGGACTGCTAGTCCTTCTGTGTGGGCTCCTGCCCCTCTGCTTTTGTGTCTGTGGACTGCTAGTCCTTCTGGTGCTCCACTCTGTGTTTGGAGCCACTGAAGCTTCAGCCTTTGTGTGTTCCCTGTCTGTGGTGGGGAGCTGCTGAAGCTTCAGCCTGTGTTTGATCCCTGTCTGTCTTGGAGCTATTTAGCTGCCAGCCGTTGTTTGTTCCCTGTCAGTGGTTGTTAGCTCCTGAGATTCAGCCATTGCCCTGACCTCTGCTAGTGCCTGATTTATTCTCTGCCTGCTGCCTGTCTCTGACTATTGCCTGAACCCGGACATTCTCTGCTTGCTGCCTGTCTCTGACTATTGCCTGAACGCTGGTATTCTCTGACTACAGCCTGAACCCGGATATTCTCTGCCTGCTGCCTGTCTCTGACTATAGTCTGAACCCTGATACCCTCTGTGTTCTGCCTAGCTTGTACGTATATCCTGAACCCTGCTTCTGCCTAGCTAGTGCATATCCTGAATCCTGCTTCTGCCTAGCTAGTGTCTATCCTGAGTGTATATCCTGAATCCTGCTTCTGCCTAGCTAGGGTATATCCTGAACCCCGTTTCTGCCAAGCTTGTATGTATACCCTAGCCCCTGCTCCTGCCAAGTCTTTATGCACATCCTGCCTGCTCAGTCTGTCTTGTGTTTCTTGCTTAGTGGCTGCGTAGCAGCTTTCAGTTCTAGTCTAGTATCTAGCCTAGCTTCCCTCATGTTTCCCAGAACCAGGGTGGATCCTCTGGATCTTCAGTTCCTGCTTTGTCCTGCAAGTCCTGCCGGCCACCCGCACTTGGGAGCTCAACTCCTGAGGAACGGTGGTCAAGCGCAGGTGAAGCTGTTCCTGTTCTGCCTGTTCTAGTTGCCTGCCTCAGTTACTACTCCAGTCCAGAGTTCCAGTCCTTCTCTTCTGGTATCCAGTTCCAGGGTGGTCTTGCCTGCCTCTGCTGCTCCTCGGCAGTGGTCCAAGGGCTCACGAATTCCGGTTCTGCCTCGAGAACTCGACAATAATTTAAAGAAAGACCATATTTTACCCCAAAACAAAATAGCCTGCACACACATGGACTGCAGCTAATGAAAACTGAAAGTAAAGCCACAGTACTTTTACAGTCGTTGACTTTATACCTCACTCGAAGTGACAGTTGGCTTCGTAACTCCTTAAGAGAGGCTAATCCCTAAGGAGTTTATCATCCCAAATTTACTGACTTAAATTCTTGACAAAATTTTGTATCAAAAGCCTTATAAACTATTTTGCAAAATCATAACGCCATTACTTGCAATTATTGTAGTACAAAAAGAATACAAAGAGTATCCCCCCCCCCCCCCCCGCTATCTTTACAACCCCTGGAGGTCTAGTGGTCTAGTCAGGACAGGAGCTATGCCCCAGTCAAGACACCCATTTTGAGATCAAAGCCAGAACGGGCAGGAGTAACTGGGTATTGCTGTTGTCCCAGCTACACCCTTAGATCACCAGGGATTTTAAAAAAGGACCAGGGGACCTACAGGTGGGGGAGGGGTGAGGTGGCAGTCAGGGGGGTCGAGGAAGGGAGACAAATGAGACAAAGCACAAATTTTTGCTTCCACCAAAAACACATGGTCATTTTTGGATGAAACAGAAAATATGGCCGAAAATTAAAATAACCTTTCAACCAAAACCAGGCAAAAAAAAGGATTTTGGTCTAGTTTTGGTGTCCTAACCAAAATCAAAATTTTATCAGCTTCCACAGATAAATAATCCTGAAATAGTGTGTACCAATGCTCAAAACATGATCGTGTTGGTGCTACTGTGAGAATAACCAATCTTCTGTAAGGGCCTCTTTTACCAACCCACGCTAGTAATTCCTGCACAGCAATGCTGACGAAGCACATTCAAAGTGAATGGGCTTTGTTGGCATTGCCGCGCTGGGATCGCTACCGCAGCTTGGTAAAAGAGGCCCTAAGTAAATTGAAAAGCTATAATATAAATCTGTGAAGAAGGTAAGTAGATTTTTTCACTAATTTTTATATGATTCACTATTGATGATAACACAATAAAGATTAAGAAAAAGCTTTTTGCACTTGAAATATCCAGATGTTGTTTAACTTGGACCTATGATTATACCTTATCTCAGTTCGAATAAACAATGAGGATAATTTTGATATGGCGGTCCCGTTTTAAAAGTTATAACACTGATAAGCCAAGTGGTGTGCAATGATTATGTTTGATAGTACACCTGGGATTTTGACCAATTTTTATTTGGCGTCTTCTATAAAGGAAACTTATGTGCCTACTTATGTGCCTACTCACCTGGAAACTAGGTGTATACATTTACTCCTGCCCTGAGGTAGACACAAATGGCCCAGCTGTTTGCATAGATCTGTGTGTATTTTATAACTGGGACTTCTGTTCTTAGGTATTTATAAATTATAATTTAGGTGTTTATTTTCCAGCTAATTAGGGTTTTTTTGGTGTTTATCATATTTTAATTTTTGTGTATCAGGGGTATGTAATCAGTAAACCAAAAGTCAGAAGCCCTATTAAAAACATATGTACATATCTCGCAGCTCCACCCAATTTCCACTCCCAAGAATATCTATGCATATAGGTGTAATATTATAAAATATGCATTTATAGATATGCTTTTGTATATATGCATGCCAACAAGATAGCACATGCTTATGTACTGCATTCCTTGGAGTGTAGTTGGGTGGATTAGGGTACATTCACGCATTTGCACCGTCTTCAGAGCAGGTGTACATTTTTGTGAGAGCATTTGTGTACTACTGGAGGTCATTGTATAAGCTTATTTAATAAAAGCATACAGGTGCTTATGTTGACTTTATAAAATAGATCACCAACAAAGTCCAAAACAGAGATGAGCACACAAAACCAAAATCACTTCAATGTAACTCATAAATAAGCTAAAAAATTATGAAAAATTTTTTTTTAATGTAAATGGATTAAAGGCCTTATTCTTTAAAGGTTATATTGTCCAAAATTACAAGCATACTCTATGCTCCAAAATAGATTATGCTCCTAATTTAGGAGCATAAATCATGCTCTTAAATTAGCATAAATTTTAGGAGCATAAAATTAGGAGCATAACCTTTATAGAATAAGGCCCTAAACTTCCAAGTTGATATTCAAACTGATTGAACCAACCAGAAATGGCTCCTGGCCAGTTAAATCATGTGTTCAGGGCTAACCAATCATTTTCAGTGGCCCTTTAACCAGTTAATGCTGCTGAAAATGTCTGGTTAGCGCTTGTCTCAAAACCGGCTAACTGCATAAATAGGACCACATAAAAATCAGTCCAATCTTAACCCAAACGGTTAAATGCTGAACATCACATTTAACCTGCTATGCTTTAGCTGGCTCCGCAAACCCAGAAATTCAGTGCCGAAGCCTGGACTTGGTTTGGTGTTGAATTTCCAGTCATAATGCCAGTGGCGGTCACAAAACACTGAGTGCCGCCAGTTGAATATCGACCACTTTGTAATCAAATTGAAAAATAAATTTAGAAAAGTATTGCACTCTGACGCAGACTGGAGCTCGAAACACAATCTTGTTGATGTTGTCAGTCTTTAGCTTGGAATTAGCTTGGAGATATAAATTCAGCATTATCTCAGTCTTTAAGCTAAATATTTTTAAGAAATTGATTAACAAGATTTGGATATAAATTTCTTTTTGGACATTATTTTTGAATTGACAAACATAAATTTAAACTAAGTAAAAATTAGTAACGGAATATATTTACATGAGGCTGTAAGATGATTTTGCAGTTTCAATCCGTTGCCTGTTATGTTGGTCCATTTCCATTTAAAAAAATGCACAATTTTTAAACTTATTTATGAGTTTCATTAGAGGAGATTTTTAGAAGATTGCCTTTATAAGTGCAGTTTTGACATTTCAGAAGGACGCCCTGTTATGAAATCACTTCCTACACTGCATAAAATTATAGGAGGTCTTTTACAAAGCAGCAGTAAGCCCAACGTGGGCTTACCACATGTTAAATCGGAACTAATGCGGCTGATGGTGGTAGTTCTGGGTCGAGCACATGCCATTTCCGGCACTCCGGAAATTTTTTTCTAGTGCAGCAATAACCTAGCAGTTATCGGGCATTGCTGTGCACTGCCTGGTCCTCTGGGTTACTGTGTGAGCACTTACCGCCACCTCAATGGGTGGTGGTAAGTGCTCCCTGCCACTTGGCCACGCAGTAAGAGTTATCTTACCGCGTGGCCATTTTGGAAGGGGGGTACTTTTTACCTGCTGCAGTAAACGGGAAACACAGCTATGTGCTGTACTTTGGTAGTGCATATTTTTATGCAAGCATACCCCTCGTGCAGTGTTATATGGTGCGTGTTTTCTGCATTTCATGCACTAAAAAGTTGTATAAGATTACTGCTTTTTGTTCTTTGTAGTTGTGGTCTGAATTTCACATGAAGGAAGTGCTCTTTTGTAAAGTGGCATCTTGATTTGCACTTCCGCTGAACACAACTTCTTTGTGTGAAATTCAAGGCATAATGAAGATTTCTTTGCCCTCCACATGACTTTCAGAGGTGGATGAGAGAACAGCAACTAACCTACATTTGGGGATCATTTTGAAACATCCTGCATAGATATAAATTACCTGGATAGTTTTAACTTGAAATATTTTCTGTACTTTTCAAATGGAAACTATAGTTTCCCTTTAATAATCAGCATAAAAGGACTGATTTTATGAAAAGATACCTTCAATGCCTACCTAAAGTCTATTTATAAAGGCATCTATGTGCCTTTAAAATAACCACCCAAGAGCAGCCCTGGTTGCACACAAATGTGACACACACATTACACTTGTTCTGAAGTTGATGTGTATGTGCACACTATACATTACAACTCTGCCTGTGTTCCACCCAAACATTGCCCTCTCTCCCGAATGCTTACACAAGGCAGGCATATAAGCACATGCCATCTTATCACCCCACATAGTAACAGCACACATACCATTATCCAATTAATAAAAACCTTTTCCATGTGTAAAACAAGCTTTACACATTGAACAATCTTTATAAAATATCCCTGTAGTGTGCACATTGAACTCACCTATGTATTTTGCACTTGATCTTTAGTGCAGGTAGCTGAAGGGAGAATAGCACCTCTAACTGCCTGAAAGTACATGCAGATTTCACAGCATGTGTACTTTTAGGCAGATTAAATAAAGGTGTCCCTGAGGGTGTTTTTAGGTACATGGGATTTTCAAAAGTGTGTACATTCTTTCATATCCTTGGCTGCCCATACGAATAACAGGTGCAAAGAATATCAGCACTTTGAGCATGTGCACTCTACAGCCACCTACATTGCTCGTCTTTGATAATTATCTACCAAATATGCACAAAGTTTCTGTGTACTTTACAACTACATAGGCTGCTTGAACACTGTCCCCATATAACACATAAAAATATGACATTTGCTGCTGTGGTATATCTGTTTAACTGTCAGTTTATTTCATGGCCAAATCTGCACAGCTACACCTTTTAACTTAAGAGTTAAATAGTCAGCTGTTCTTGAAAAATAAAACTGCCCTATTACCTCAGTGTTCTGATGGCAGACAAACCGTGAATGCTGATACTATGAACATTTTGCTTATGAATGTTACATACTGTAGATAATTATATAATAGTATAGCAAGATGTAATATTGTTTTTTTTTAATGGGGAAGATAAAAACTAAGTAACTCACAAAGCAAATACATTTTCTTTGAAATTCATAACTATACATTGCATTTAAATTAATAGTTATGTGTCATTTAAGAACATAGGGCTAGGTTTACTAAGCGGTGTTATGGGCGCATTAGCATTTTTAACGCGTGTAAATGGTTTACACACCTTAAATTTACAGGCTTGTTAAAAACGCTAAAGCACCTTAGTAAACATACCCCATAGTTATCAATGTAGAATGCTGTTAAGAGGTGTTACTGTCAATCACAGTTATTAGTAACTAGGTCTCATTGCATAAAATGAGATCCCTAGTAAAATACCACAAGTTATCAGTAAAATAACACCTCTTAACAGTAGCCCACATTGATAACTACGCCCCTAAGGCCTTTAATTTAGAAACATATCCAGTAGTGACATTTACATATATACCCCCATGTTTACTACGCCGTGTGGCAATGCCGACACAGCCCATTCAAAGTGAATGGGCTGTGTCAGCATTAGTGCAGGGCAGCTGCTAGCTTGACTTAGTAAACAGGGTGGGTTAGATTGCTTACACATATGAACTGCAATTTTAGAAAGCCACTATTTACACATGGAGATCCACACCATGCAGAGATTTCAAGGGGGTGTGGTTTGGGCGTGAAAAATATCTATATATGTATTTCACATTTTACAAAGAGCGTACATGTTTATAGGAAAAACTTTTCCTGTTAGGTGGTACACCAGCTCACAGGTATACACAGATTTTAAAAAAGTGCTCATTTCAGCCAGGGATAATCCCCTGTTGCTTATTTCTCCCTCTAAAAGTAATAAAAATAAAAATTGAAGGCTCACTACTTAAGTAGTAGCATTTACGTGTCTAGGGGCCCGGTTTACTAGGTCGTGCTGTAGCTGTGCTAGCAGTTTTAGCACACACTAATGCCAGAGACACCCATAGGAATATATGGGTGACTCTAGCATTAGTGCATCTTAGTAAACAGGACCCTAGATTTGTAAAATATGACAGCTACATGTGGAAGTTGTGAAATTGTAGCTTCCATGTAGAAGTGCTCACATTTCCATGCGGAAGCTGCCAAGTTCATATCATTCATTTTTTTTCAACATATCTATTTGTAAAATAGCTGCTCTTGCTGCATTTGCAGCTAGATGAGCACTCCTGTAGGATTTTAGAATGGGCTCTGTATAAGCAGAGCCTTTTCTAAAATACTGCTGGAATTGAGCACATCCTGACTGGAACATCTCAATTCTGATCTCTACATTCTATGTAAAATGGAGCTTCACATTTCCTAAGTAGAATTATTCCTATATATACCTATGTGTATTTGTTGTGTGGATTTTGGGATGACTGGGGCAGGTGAATGGGTGTCAATAAGAACTTAATAAGATTGTAAACTGAAGGAATTTTGAATATTCCCAGAACCTCACTGCAATTTCAGTAGATGAATTGCTCTGCTTTTGTGTATATGACATATAGTTCTTTTTTACATAACTCATTCTCTTTAACATATGTTCACAGGTTGTGGCACACAGCCTGTCTTGGAAAAGAAAGTGAAGTGATGGTCTTTGGTGGAAGCAAAGATGACTTGCTTTCTTTGGATACAGTTAGTAATCGATTCATTTTAATATTATAACAAAAGCAGCAGTTTAGCTTAGTGGCCAGGAAGATGGCTAAGTTGAAAAGATAAGGCATTTGCATTTAATGGGTAATTCTATAACTGTGCGCCACAATTTAGGTGCCCACTTTATGCAGGCAGTGAGCCTGTTCTGTAAGAACACTTATTCACATAAATGTTCTTATAGAATACTAGCATAAGTCAGCACTAATGCACCCACATTTAGATGCACCCACTTAATGTCAGGTCCATGGCACTTAAGCACATAACTTACAGCATTTTATAAATCATGCTTAGAAATGTTAGAGCTGCCCATGCCCCTGTGAGTACCTCCCCTTGCATTTATGCACTAACAGGGCAATTATGTAAATTGACACCAAGAAGTAGGCACCACAATAGGGCATGCCTAGTGCTGATTCTCTAATGACTTCTGGATGCACCTAAGCCATTAAATAATACTAGCACAAAGCTGTGTTAGTGTACCAAAATATAGGCGTGCCCACTTAAAACAGGTCAATGGCTGGTGTAAGTTGACTTACCTAAGTGTGCCATGGCGCGACCATGCTCCACCCATATATACACCCCCTTGCAGTTATTCCCTAAGGGGTCAATATTTAAAGTGATTTAAACGGCCAGGTTGTTTAAATCGTTTGTGCAGGGCTATCCAGGGATATTCAATGGTACTTAATTGGATACTGCCATTGAATATCTCCTCTAGCCGCCTATGTTGAAACTGGCTAGTTTATGGGCGGTCTGGGGCAGAGCAGAAATTTAGTCTGGTAGCGCTATATAAATGCTAATAGTAGTAGTAGTAGCAGCCAGTTAGCAGCAATTTTCAGTCTGTTAACTAAGTAACCACGTAAAGTTAGGACAGCAATGCAGCAAGTTAACTGGGCACCAGTCTGCATATTGGCCAGTGCCTGGTTTAACTTCTGGATCGACACTCAGATATTCAATGCCAGGAGCATTGAATATCTGGGGTTAGTTCAACCTGAGGCTGGAAGCAGCCTGCTAGTTGCTTACCGCCAGGCTAACTATTAGGCCTTAAGTGAAAAGAGAAAAGCTACACTGGCTCCCACTCAAAGAGCGCATCACGTTCAAAATATGCACCCTAGTTCACAAAATCATTCACGGAGATGCCCCAGCCTATATGTCAGACCTGATAGACTTACCACCCAGGAATGCGAAAAAATCATCCCGCACATTCCTTAATCTTCACTTCCCCAACTGTAAAGGTCTAAAATATAAACTAACGCATGCGTCAACCTTTTCCTACCTAAGCACACAATTCTGGAATGCGCTGCCGCGCAACTTAAAAACGATCTATAAATTAATCAACTTTCGCAAACTACTGAAGACCCATCTCTTTAACAAGGCATACCACAAAGATCAACAAATATGAACTCCTATACATATATCCAGAATTGCCTTACAGTATTTACTCGTCAAACTTCTATCATGTTTTATCGTTATCATGTTACTCAAGATCCTTCTGTTATATTAAATGTATATTTTCTTATATATTTCCACTTTACATGATGTATTGTAAGCCACATTGAGCCTGCAAAGAGATGGGAAAATGTGGGATACAAATGCAATAAATAATAATAATAATTTTGGCGTATACTTTACAGAATAGCACCTTATACTTACACACATAAATTCCAATTATTGCCACCAGTAATGTTTGTAAGTGTTAGACTTCTGTAACCATTTGCATATTTGGCACATAACATTGGGCATATTACCTTTTAAGCACTTTGCAAGCTTAAATTATAAAATGACTCTGAGTGCTCTGGTAGCACTTATGCATGTAAGTATACATTCATGTGCCTAAGTGCTAATATTCTATAAATGTAAGCATACAAATGATGTTTAAATTTAAAACCCCAGTTATAGAATAAGGAGGATAGTGCTATCCACCACCCCTACTCACCAAACCGGCCATTGTCTTGACCTCGTCCTCTCCTCTACCTGCTCACCCTCCAATTTCTGTGTCTCTGCTCTTCCTCTCTCAGATCATCACCTGATCACCTTCACACTTCATCACCCTCCCCCTCAGTCCCGCCCAACACTAACCACTACTTTCAGGAATCTCCAGGCAGTCGACCCTCCCACTTTATCCTCTTGTATCTCTAATCTCCTCCCTTCCATCATGTCCTTCGAGTCTGTCGACAAGGCTTTCTCTGCTTACGATGCCACTCTCTCCACTGCTTTGGACACACTTGCACCATCCATCTCCCGTCCCACTTGGCATACTAATCCCCAGCCCTGGTTGACCCCTTGCATCCAATACTTTCGCTCCTGCACCCGATCTGCCGAACGCCTCTGGAGGAAATCTCGCACTCATACCGACTTTATTCATTACAAATTCATGCTATCCTCCTTCCAGTCCTCCCTATTCCTTGCCAAACAGGACTGTTACACCCAATTGACTAATTCGGCTCCAACCCTCATCGTCTCTTCGCCACCCTTAACTCCCTCCTCAAAGGGCCCTCTGCTCCTACCCCCCCCCCCCCCCCCCCCCACCACTCTCTCCTCAATCACTAGCTGACTACTTCCGTGACAAGGTGCAGAAGATCAACCTCAAATTCACTACCAAGCCACCTCCTCCTCTTCACCCTTTAACCCACTCCCTCAACCAACCAACCCAGGCCTCCTTCTCCTCTTTTCCTGATATCACCGAGGAGGAAACCGCCCACCTTCTTTCCTCCTCGAAATGCACCACCTGTTCCCCTGATCCCATCCCCACCAACTTACTTAACACTATCTCTCCTACTGTCACCCCCCCCCCCATCTGTCATGTCCTCAACCTCTCTCTCTCCACTGCAATTGTCCCTGACACCTTCAAGCATGCTGTAGTCACACTACTTCTCAAAAAAACATCACTAGACCCTACCTGTCCTTCCAACTACTGCCCCATCTCCCTCCTACCCTTCCTCTCCAAGATACTTGAACGTGCCATTCACAGCCGCTGCCTTGATTTTCTCTCCTCTCATGCCATCCTCGATCCGCTTCAATCCGGTTTTCGCCCTCTACACTCGACAGAAACGGCACTCACTAAAGTCTGTAATGACCTGTTCCTTGCTAAATCCAAAGGTCACTACTCCATCCTCATCCTCCTCGACCTATCCACCGCTTTTGACACTGTCAATCATAATTTACTTCTTGCTGCACTATCCTCATTTGGGTTCTTGGGCTCTGTCCTCTCCTGGTTCTCCTCTTATCTCTCCCACCGTACCTTCAGAGTACATTCTCATGGATCTTCCTCCACCCCCATCCCACTCTCTGTTGGAGTTCCTCAGGGATCTCTCCTTGGACCCCTTCTTTTTTCAATCTACACCTCTTCCCTGGGCTCGCTGATTTCATCTCATGGTTTCCAATACCATCTTTATGCTGACGACACCCAGCTTTACCTCTCCACACCAGACATCACTGCGGAAACCCAGGCCAAAGTATCAGCCTGCTTATCCGACATTGCTGCCTGGATGTCCAACCGCCACCTGAAACTGAACATGGCCAAGACCGAGCTCATTGTCTTTCCACCCAAACCCACTTCTCCTCTCCCTCCACTCTCTATTTCAGTCGACAACACCCTCATCCTCCCCGTCTCATCTGCCCACAACCTCGGAGTCATCTTCGACTCCTCCCTCTCCTTCTCTGCCCATATCCAGAAGACAGCCAAGACCTGTCGCTTCTTTCTCTATAACATCAGCAAAATTCGCCCCTTCCTCTCCGAGCACACCACCCGAACTCTCATCCACTCTCTCATCACCTCTCGCCTTGACTACTGCAGCCTACTCCTCACTGGCCTCCCACTTAACCATCTATCCCCCCTTCAATCCGTTCAGAACTCTGCTGCCTGTCTTATCTTCCGCCTAGACCGATATGCTCATATCACCCCTCTCCTCAAGTCACTTCACTGGCTTCCGATCAGGTACCGCATACAGTTCAAGCTTCTGCTACTAACCTACAAATGCACTCAATCTGCAGCCCCTTATTACCTCTCTACCCTCATCTCCCCTTACGTTCCTACCCGTAACCTCCGCTCACAGGACAAATCCCTCTTCTCCACCACCGCCAACTCCAGGCTCCGCCCTTTCTGCCTCGCCTCACCCTATGCTTGGAATAAACTCCCTGAGCCCATACGCCAAGCCCCCTCCCTGCCCATCTTCAAATCCTTGCTCAAAGCCCACCTCTTCAATGTCGCTTTCGGCACCTAACCATTGTACCTCTATCCAGGAAATCTAGACTGCCCCCAATTTGATTGACTGCACTTTTTTGTCCCTTAGATTGTAAGCTCCTTTGAGCAGGGACTGTCCTTCTTTGTTAGATTGTACAGCACTGCGTAACCCTGGTAGCGCTTTAGAAATGTTAAATAGTAGTAGTAGTAGTAGTATTCTGTAATGCTGTACAATATTTAGAGGTAAAACTAACATTTGAATTAAAAACTTAGCAAAAACTGACTAATGGATTGTAGTGGTCACTGTAACAGTAGGATGCAGGCAAGCTCATTAGGTGTGCTTATGGCTGGTATAGCTGGCATTGCCTGCCATCTAAGTAGCAGGAATGAATGCTCTTCACATCTCTGAAACAGATTCTAACTCTTGCTTTCATAATTGGCCTCTGACCACCACCACAGGACCATGGTATACAAAAACAGAGGCTCATTCTTTGGAAGACACACTTTTTTTTAGGTTTTTATTGTTTGCCCAGTAGATGTATGGCTGAAGCTTTCAATACAACCAGCTCTAATAATATGAGAGAACACAGATAAGCAGTAGTTAGAAATCTGAACATTTTTATCTTCACTTTTTCTCATTCATCGGTGGGAAGGTCTGAGTATATATGTAAATGTACACTTGTACTTCTTGCAGGAATCACAAAAAACTGTAAGCACTTCATAACATCTGTTCATTTTATGGATGTGTTTGTTCTTGAATAGGGTCACTGTAATGATTTGCTGATTTTCCAGATTCAACCGTACTCACTTCTCAAGTAAGTTGATCTGTAATCATTACACACTGACTTTACCATGCTGCTTCTGTTCATTTGTGCTACCACGTAATTCTTTTGTGGCTATGGAGAATTATCCTGTTTAGGACCTCATGTACTAAGGAGCAAAATGGTTTCATAGAAGTGTATTTTGTATGAAAAATAGTGCAAAGTGCCAAATTTCAGACAGTTTTGAAAACTCACTTCACAGAAATTCACTTTAGCACAGTGTCCTTCACATGAAAGTTTATTTAAATTTGTCATCAATGAACTGCTGCAATGCAGATTCATGCAAAGCAACTTATTAATGCATAAATCATGAAAACAAGCATATAACAAAAGCTTTTGGGCTTAATTAAAAAAAAATGTAACCACCTCTAGAGGTGTAATTATTTTTCTTCAGGTCACCTAAAAGGTTTTCTCCTGCTGCTTGGAAGTAGCATGAATTATAGAGTCTGAACCAAAGACCCACTGCCCTCCCAACAGGGGGCCTCTAATCCCTGATGGTGCACTCCTTCTCTAACTCTCCTAACCTCCATCTCATATAATGTAGTAGGCTCACTAATCCCTGCTAAGCCCCAACATGGGTCATAAATCTTAAAAGCAACATCCCAATTAAAACTATGCTCCCTTTAGGCCCTACTCCTTAAAACAATAATGGCAGCTTTGGAGGAGCATGTGGAAGCCATAAAAAATCTGATCAGGTCAAAGTCTCAGCCTTTGCATAACATCACAACCTGTTGACTAGACTCAAATTGCATGCATATCAGGCTCCAGGAGATGTCATGGTTTTGACCACTAGCCAAGGATCATCACTGTGATAACTGGAGTAGATAGAAAGAATGGGGATATAAAATGAATAAAAACTCTGGATAGTTTTAAATGAAGATTCATAACATTATAACTCTATAGAGACCAGTTCCAATTGAACTGTAAGCGTAAAGGAATAAAGAAACACTGCCATATCAAAAAATGGTTAAATTGATGAACTGAATCAAGATATTGGATTAATGTTAATCTTTAATACCATCTGCTCAAATAAGAACAATAGAAGGCATTAAAGGAATTTCACATCTGCTCAAATTCTGATGTGAAATTCCTTTAATGCCTTCTATTGTTCTTAATACTTCTGACACATCTACTGTAGCAATTAAATTGCTAATTAATGTTAATCCAGTCATTACCTGACTCATCATAAGGAAACTCTATAGGGTTAATTTCTGCTCTAGGATACCCGTTCTAGGTATATTGCAGATGCAAGCCAGTCATGTTTTCAAAATATCCACAATGAATATGCATGAAATGGATTTGTATGCATTGTCTGAGTTGCTTGCAAATGAGTCTCATGATATTCATTGTAGGTATTTTGACAACACAGCTGGCTTGCAGTATTTCAGGACTGGAGTTGCTTATCACTGGTATATTTTACCTACTTCTTTCCAATTTGCTGTCACACGTGAAGAGATCTATGTGGTTTTCAAAACTTTACACAATGTTATTTAAATAATTCTTATTTAAAAATTGAAATGTATTTTCTGTATCAACAAGCAGGATAAATGAGCCACACAAGTGGTGATGTCTTCTGGTGACACTGAGGCAGTCTGTTCTCTAAGAGCCCAGAAAAAATAGAACTCTTTGGAGGCAATTCTGAAAAGCTTGCTGAAATTTAGGTGCTAGGATGCTGCACGCTAAACGCAAATTCTATATCAGAATTCAGCTACCTGTTGTAGCTGAATGTAACTCACCTTCAGTTACTACTATAAGAGGTCCAGGGCAGTGCTCTCTGCCGGGGGGGGGGGGGGGGGGGCACTTCTTGCTCTGTCTCTCGGCAGCAGAGCACAGGCCTTTGTTTCTTCTTTTTCTTTCTCTGCACACCTCCATCTTTAGCCACCAGAGTACAGGGCTCTAGTGGCTGGCAGTTTTTCTCTCTTTCCCTCTCTCTCTGCACATGGCTGTGCTGGCTTAGCTGTTCTTTCTTTCTCTAAACACACACCCAAGAGACAGCATTGTACCATGTACCTGTACTAAGTGCTGTGAGCTTAATATACTTTATATATCCAAACCCGTGTGGAGTGTGTATTCTTTGGGAACCCACTGCCTCTGTGAACTGGACTCGGGAACAATCCTAGACAACCCTAGACAACTTCGCTCCTTCTGTGTCGCTGCACCCTAAGCCTGGAATAAACTTCCTGAGCCCCTACGTCTTGCCCCATCCTTGACCACCTTTAAATCTAGATTGAAAGCCCACCTCTTTAACATTGCTTTTGACTCATAACCACCTGTAACCTCTCACTTCTACCTACCCTCCTCTCCTCTTTCCTCTACACATTAATTGATTTGTTTGCTTTATTTTTGTCTATTAGATTGTAAGCTCTTTGAGCAGGGACTGTCTTTCTTCTATGTTTGTGCAGCACTGCGTACGCTTTGTAGCGCTATATAAGTGCTATATAGTAGTAGTAGTAGTAGGTATGAGCTAAATACTGTTTTGCTCTACCAGTACAGCCTGCTCAATCACTAACACAGACTGCTTCAGAAATTACTGCAGATTCTTTTGGATTCTTATTAGGTAAATGAGACTTTTATTAAATGTTCACTTCAAAGGAGAGTGTATAAGTCATTATTGTCTAAGATACACAATGATTAAGAAATATACACAATGATTAAGCTATATAGTTGAAGAGAAGCAATTATATATATATATATATATATATATATATACACACCCACACATCACACCACTGGTCATGCATCACTACATCCAAGCTTTTTCATCAGCTGAGGAAGCCCCTTTTTCAACGAAGCCAGGCGTCTCTTGACCAGGCAGGTCCCTGCGTAGTACATCTACTCACAGGTGAGCTTCAAAGCTTGCTGTAAGAGGCCTCCTCTTTTTATTAGGCTTAGAACTCATTTTCAGAGCTAAGGAAAATTACAGAATGTGCTTAAGAATGGGTTCACATGCTCTCTGTTCAGGTATACAAAACATTGGCCAGATGTCTTATGCCCCAAGTCAGAGAGACCTTGTTTTGTGGATTGCTTGAGACAGAATAAAGAAGAAGAAGCGATTTATGTAGCCTTAACCCTTTGTCCCTGAGGAAATTGTTTTGAAACCCCGCGGAGTCGGGCGGATCCAGGGGAAGGCAATTGCTAATTGTTTCAGCAAGGCAACACAGTTCTGCCAGAGAGGCAAGAACTCACGAGATAAGTGTACAGTTTTTTTCACCTAGTACATGTAATTTTTTAAACAAATGTATAAGTGATTTTATAGCACTGTGGTGATTGGGATGCAAAAAAATATGAGCAGAGGTTGCTCTTTACCCAAAAAAATATAGTAAGAGTTACCCAATGAAAGAAGTGCTATGCCACGTTGTAGCAGCATTATTGACTGCAGTCACGGTGGTTTATATCTGAGGGTACTCTACACATAAAAATTATTGATCACATACGGGTGAAATAACTGTTTATTACTACACTTACTCGCAGTAGGTGGCTTTTGAGTCCTGGTTTGTGGTTATTAGCAGTTGAATGTTACCAGAGACATTGATATTGTGAACTCGTTTTCCGTTCCAAGTCAGAGAGAGACATGCCTCACCTCCTCCCTGCACATACCAGATTAATTAGAGCCGTGTCTTATCTCCCTACACATTCCAAATTGTTTTCACATGAACAAGAAAAAGTTATCTTTGATCAAAAACATAGACTTAGAGTGAGTGCACTGTCGGTCAAGACAGAGCTGAAAACCAATCTTCAAAATCTTTCCATTTCAAATTCAAATCCAAAATTCAGTACCAAGTAATACAAAACCCCACAAAAGTCACTCAGGACCTATAAAGCAACTCTAGCATACCATAATAGCACTAAATTTCCAGGAATCACACCACAAGGGTCTATCTAGGAAAAGACAGCACTGTAAATATTGCAGTGGACACTAGAGCATCAATACACCTATTGGGAAAACTAAGCAAGCCAGATTAGTACAAATTGATCCTACATAGAAATTCAGTGCTTAACAGAATTCCTAGCCTCTTTCTCACACAGACCCTCACCAAATACAGAATAAGTAATGATAACCTACATAAGTACATAAATAATGCCATACTGGGAAAAGACCAAGGGTCCATCGAGCCCAGCATCCTGTCCACGACAGCGGCCAATCCAGGCCAAGGGCACCTGGCAAGCTTCCCAAACGTACAAACATTCTATACATAGAAATATGTAGACAAATTAATCTGAAGCTCCAAGAAGCCAGTCTGCAACACCAGAGACATAGAAACAATGGCACGTGTCCTCCTGTACTGTGCAAAACAAAGTTAGTAGCTGCAAATTTCAAAAACTGAAATATTTCAATCACTTCATTAGACATTAACAAATACAAATAAAACAAAAAACCCACAGAAAATATGATATCTTTTTATTGGACTAAATACGTTTTTTCCTCTTCTCCCCATCCACTCTGTTACTCTCACTCTTCTCCCCCATCCAGCATTACCTCCATCTGTCTCTCTCTTCACCCATCACTCTCTATCTCTGTTTTCACCCATCGCCCTGTCTCTCTTTCCCCGACATACTTGATGGACGGTGCTACATACATGACCCTCACAAACCTTTGATCTGATACAATATGTCAGTTCTTATATTTTAAATGTAAACATGTTCTGCATCCACAAAAACCCTATCTCCCCTCTCCCAACAACAGGTACAGATTGTAATTAGCACATTTTCTCCATGGAAGTTACCATACAAAAAAAAAATTCAGATTCTCACATTCTCCGAGGACAAGCAGGCTGCTTGTTCTCACTGATGGGTTGATGTCCGACAGCAGCCCCAGGTCCGGAAATCTTCCTAGCAACAAAGCTTCTTAGAGCCCTCGTGCACACGAGTGCACGCACTGCGCATGCACGACCGTCTTCCCGCCCTTCGCGCGAACGTGCCCCTCAGTCTCTTTTTTTTCCGCGGTCAGGACAGCTGTTTTACGGTCGCTCTGCGCCTCAGGAGAGATCCCTTGCGATTTACCGTTTTTTTTCTTGTTCCCTCGTTTTTTCGCGAGTCCGCTCGCTTGTTCATCTAAAAAAAAAAAAAAGTTAGATGACTTCACCTTCCTCTTCCAGTTTGTCAGAAGTTTTTTTGTTTTCGTTTCGTGTGCGGCCCTGTTGGCCGCCCGTACAGGGTTTTGTTTTTCCCCTTTTTTGGCGCCATCGCGTCTTTTGATTTCGACGCCACGATTTTTCCATCGATGTCATCGAAGATTGCCAGCGGCTTCAACAAGTGCACTCGGTGCAGCCGGGCAATCTCAGTCACTGATCCACACGCTTCGTGTATTCAGTGTCTTGGGGCAAGTCATCGCCCCGACCCTTGTACTTTGTGTCATGGCCTTAAAAAGCGGACATAAGCGTCAAGGTTAGCTCAGTGGGAGCACCTGTTCCACGCTTCGCCCAGTTCTTCGACGTCGGCAGCAGTACCGAGATCGGCGGTGTCGATGTCGGCACCGAGAGTGCATCGACATCTGGAGTGCAGGTAATGGCTGTCCAGAGACCATCTCACGCTGGCAGCAGTGGGCCATCGAGTGGGTCTCCACCTGCCTCGAGGGCTCCTGCGGTGCAGGCCCATCTATTACTACTACTACTACTTAACATTTCTAAAGCGCTACTAGGGTTACGCAGCGCTGTACAATTTAACATAGAAGGAACAGTCCCTGCTCAACGAGCTTACAATCTAAAAGACAAGTGTACAGACAAAGTGGAGCAGTCTAGATTTCCAAAAGGGTAGGTGCCGAAGGCAGCCGTGAAGAGGTGAGCTTTGAGCAAAGATTTGAAGATGGGTAGGGGAGGAGGCTTGGCGTAGGGGTTCAGGAAGTTTGTTCCAGGGCATAGGGTGAGGCGAGGGCAGAAAGAGCGGAGCCTGGAGTTGGCGGTGGTGGAGAAGGGTATTGAGAGGAGGGATTTGTCCTATGAGTGGAGGTTACGGGCGGGAACGTAGGGGGAGATGAGGGTAGAGAGGTAGTGAGGAGCAGCAGACTGAATGCATTTGTAGGTAAGGAGGAGAAGCTTGAACTGTATACGGTATCTGATTGGAAGCCAGTGAAGTGACCTGAGGAGAGGGGTGATATGAGTATATCGGTTCTGGCGGAATATAAGGACGTGCAGCAGAGTCTGAACGGATTGGAGGGGGGATAGATGGCTAAGTGGGAGGCCAGTGAGGAGTTGGTTGCAATAGTCAAGGCGAGAGGTAATGAGAGCGTGGACGAGAGTTCGGGTGGTGTGTTCAGAAAGGAAAGGGGCGAATTTTGCTGATGTTAAAGAGGAAGAAGCGACAGGTCTTGGCAGTTTTGCTGGATATGCGCTGAGAAGGAGAGGGAGGAGTCGAAGATGACCCCGAGGTTGCGGGCAGATGAGACGGGGAGGATGAAGGTGTTATCAACTGAGATAGAGAGTGAGGGAAGAGGAGAGGCGGGTTTAGGTGTAAAGAACGATGACCTCGGTTTTGGACATGTTCAGCTTCAGGTGGTGGTTGGGACATCCAGGCAGGCAATGTCGGATAAGCAGGCCGATACCTTGGTCTGGGTCTCTGCGGTGATGTCAGGTTGTGGATAGGATAAAGCTGGGTGGTCGTCAGCATAAAGATGATACTGAAAACCATGAGATGAGATCAGGGAGCCTAGGGAAGAGGTGTAGATTGAAAAGAGAAGGGGACCAAGGACAGATCCCTGGTGAACTCCGACAGATAGCGGGATGGGGGGTGAATGAAGATCCATGAGAGTGCACTCTGAAGGTGCGGTGGGAGAGATAGGAGGAGAACCAGGAGAGGACAGATCCCCCGGAACCCAAACGAGGACAGTGTGGCAAGAAGATAAATCATGATTGACAGTGTCAAAAGGCGGCAGATAGATCGAGGCGGATGAGGATGCAGTAGTGGCCTCTGGATTTGGCCAGGAGCAGGTCATTACAGACTCTAGAGAGTGCTGTTTCTGTCGAGTGTAGAGGGCGAAAGCCGGATTGAAGTGGATCGAGGATGGCATGAGAGGAGAAAATCAAGACAGCGGCTGTGAACGGCACGCTCAAGTATTTGGAGAGGAAGGGTAGGAGGGAGATGGGGCGGTAGGTTGGAGGGACAGGTAGGGTCAAGTGATGGTTTTTTGAGGAGAGGTGTGACTACGGCGTGCTTGAAGGTGTCAGGGGATGGTTGCAGTGGAGAGAGAGAGGTTAAGGATGTGACAGTTGGAGGGGGGTGACGGTATGAGAGATGGTGTTGAGTAAGTTGGTGGGGATGGGATCAGAGGAACAGGTGGTGCATTTCGAGGAGGAAAGAAGGCGGGCGGTTTCCTCCTCGGTGATGTCAGGAAAGGAGGAGAAAGAGGCCTGGGTTGGTTGGTTGACGGAGAGGGTTAAAGGGTGAAGAGGAGGAGGTGGCTTGGTAGTGAACTCAAGGTTGATTTTTTGCACCTTGTCGCGGAAGTATCAGCCAGTGATTGAGGAGAGAGTGAGGGGGGAGTGGGAGCAGGGGGCACTTTGAGGAGGGAGTTAAGGGTGGCGAAGAGACGACGAGGGTTGGAGCTGAGAGAATTGGTCCAATTGGTGTAATAGTCCTGTTTTGCAAGGAATAGGGAGGAATGGAAGGAGGATAGCATGATTGTGTAGTGAAGGAAGTCCGAGTGGGTACGAGATTTCCTCCAGAGGCGTTCAGCAGATCGGGCGCTAGGAGTGAAGGTAACGGATGCAAGGGGTCAAACCAAGGCTGGGGATTAGTACGCCTTATAGGACGGGAGGTGGATGGTGCGAGGGTGTCGGAGGAGCAGAGGAGAGTAGTGGTATTATAAGCGGGAGACAGCCTTGTCGACAGTCCTCGGAGGACATGGATTGGAAGGGAGGAGATTAGAGATACAGGGGATAACGTGGGGGGGGGGGGGGGGGGTCAATAGCCTGGAGATTCCTGGAGGTAGTGGTTAAAGTGGGTGGGGGGTGAGGGGGGTGAAGAAGTGTGAAGGTGATCAGGTGATGATCGGAGAGAGGAAGAGCCGAGGCGTGGAAATTGGAGGTGTGAGCCGGAGGAGGAGAGGACGAGGTCAAGACAATGGCCGTCACGGTGAGTAGGGGTGTTGGAGCACAGCTGGAGGTTGAAGGAGGATGTTAGGGTGAGGAACTGAGAGGTGTGAGGGTTGGATGGGTCATCAGCGTGTATGTTAAAGTCTCCGAGAATGAGGGACGGAGATGAGGGTTTCCAAGAAAACGGAGAGCCAAGCATCAAAGTCGGTGAGGAAGGAAGAGGAGGGATTTATAGGGGGTGCGGTAAATGACTGCCACTCTGAGTGGCAGTCACTCCTTCTTCGGACCCGACCCCGAGAAGAGTTTGGATTCAATGTCCTTCCTCGTCGGTACCAGGGGGGGTACCGAGACCGTGCAAGGGACGGGCTTTTGACTGGCTCCAGGCAAGCATAGCTGAATAAAAGTGTCTGTGCGGACGATCTACTGGTCAGAGGGAGGTTAAAATTTTTTCACAAGCGGTGGCCTCTTTAACCTCCGATCAGTGGGTTCTCCAAATAGTCCGACTAGGATACTCCCTCAATTTGATGTCCAAATCTCTGTTACGATTTTGCCCATGTTTCAGGCTCTCATTCATCTCGGCCCCTGCTGGCAAGACCTGGTGGCTGCTGTGGACTAACTACTTGCCATTTCCCACGTTCCAGAAGTCATGCCGGTCCGGGTTTTCCAGCCTTCCAGACTGGCTTGGGATTTTTGGAACCAAGCAGCATCCTTACCTGGTGAACTCCCTTGTTGTTTGCCTTTATTAGCCACCTGGAAACTTTCTAGTTTGTCTTGCAACAGAGGTCCTCAGTGTAGTCTTAGACTGTGAGAGTTTTTGTTGCAGTGCTACTTTGCTACTTTTCGTGTCAGCTAGACCTTGTCTGTTTACTGGCTTATTCTTCTGCTGCTGCCTGCCCAAGACCTTGTTTGATTCGTGGACTTTCCTCATGCTCTCTGCCGGTGCTTCTGTTCCAGTCCAGCCCCTGCCCTGTCCTGGTAAGCCCTGCCAGCCGCCTGCACCCAGGGGCTCAACTTCTGGGGAAAAGTGGCTAAGCGCAGGTGAAGACTGGGGTCCCTGCTCTGCCTGTTCCTGCTTGGTTGCCTCTGCTGTTACTCCTGTCCAGCTGCTCCAGTCCAGTCTGTGCCTTGCTGCCTGTTTGGGGGGTTCTCCTGCCACTGACAGCTATCGGTAGTGGGTCCAAGGGCTCACTGTTCGTTACAGGCGAGAAGCGTGACACCTCCAAATTGTCCCCGGGAGCTCAGTCCTTCAGCTTCCATCACAGGCAGGTACTTGCAGAGGAACTCTCCGCCCTTCTCAGCGCCAATGTGCTCGAGCCCGTTCCACCGGGGCAAGAAGGGCTGGGATTCTATTCCAGGTACTTCTTTGTGCAAAAGAAAACAGGGGAATACGTCCCATCCTAGACCTAAGGGCCCTGAACAAATATCTGATTCGAGAAAAGTTCCCTGGGCACCCTTCTTCCCATGATTCAGGAAAACGATTGGCTATGCTCTCTGGACTTGAAAGATGCTTATAAGCACATCCTGATATTGCCAGCTCACAGGCAGTATCTTCGATTCCGTCTGGGGACACAGCACTTTCAGTATTGTGTACTGCCCTTTGGGCTCGCCTCCACGCCCCGGGTGTTCACCAAATGCCTGGCGGTAGTGGCAGCGTCTCTACGCAAGCTGGGAGTGCATGTCTTCCCTTATCTCGATGATTGGCTGGTGAAGAGCACTTCCGAGGCAGGAGCTCAGCAGTCAATGCAGATGACCATCAACTCCTGGAGCTACTCAGGTTTGTTATCAATTATCCAAAGTCCCATATTCTTCCAGTTCAACAACTAGAATTTATAGGAGCTCTGCTGGACTCAAAGATGGCTCAGGCCTACCTCTCCGAAGCAAGGGCAGACAATCTTCTGTCACTCGTTTCTTGGGTCAGAGCATCTCAGCAGATCACAGCTCAGCAGATGTTGATTGCTGGGCCATATGGCCTCCACAGTTCATGTGACTCCCATGGCCCGCCTTCACATGAGATCAACTCAATGGACCCTAGCTTCCCAGTGGTATCAAGCTGCGGGGGACCTAGAGGATGTTATCCAGCTGTCCACAGTGTTTATCAATTCCCTCTATGGTGGACAATTCGATCAATTTGACCGTGGGACATCCCTTTCAAATTCCTAAGCCACAAAAGGTGCTGACGACGGATGCGTCTCTTCTGGGGTGGGGAGCTCATGTCGATGGGCTCCACACTCAAGGAGTTTGGTCCCTCCAGGAAACCGGTCTTCAGATCAACCTCCTGGAGTTGAGAGCGGTCTGGAACACGCTAAAGACTTTCAGAGATCGGCTGTCCAATCAAATTGTTCAAATGCAGACAGACAATCAGGTTTCCATGTACTACATCAACAAGCAGGGGGACACCGGATCTCGCTCCCTGTGTCAGGAAGCCGTTCAGATGTGGCTTTGGGCTCGCCAACACGGCATGTTTCTCCAAGCCACCTATCTGGCAGGCGTAAACAACAGTCTGGCCGACAGGTTGAGCAGGATAATTCAACCTCACGAGTGGTCGCTCATCTCGGGCATGGTACGCAAGATCTTCCGAGCATGGGGCACCCCCTCGGTGGATCTTTTTGCCACTCAGACCAATCACAAGGTCCCTCAGTTCTGTTCCAGACTTCAGGCCCACGGCAGGCTAGCGTCGGATGCCTTTCTCCTACATTGAGGCAAGGGCCTCCTGTATGCATATCCTCCCATACCTTTGGTGAGGAAGACTTTGCTGAAACTCAAGCAGGATCATGGAGCCATGATTCTGATCGCTCCCCTTCTGGCTGTGTCAGATTTGGTTCCCACTTCTTCTGGAGTTGTCCTCCAAAGAACCGTGGAGATTGGAGTGTTTTCCAACCCTCATCACTCAGAACGAGGGGGCGCTTCTGCATCCCAGCCTCCGGTCCCTGGCTGTCACGGCCTGGATGTTGAGAGCATAGACTTGGCCTCCTTGGGTCTGTCGGAGGGTGTCTCCTGAGTCTTGCTTGCTTCCAGGAAAGATTCCACTAAAAAGAGTTACTCTTTTAAATGGAGGAGGTTTGCTGTCTGGTGTGACATCAAGGCCTAGACCCTCACTCTTGTCCTACACAGACTCTGCTTGATACCTTCTGCACTTGTCTGAGTCTGGTCTTAAGACTAAACTCCGTAAGAGTTCATCTTAGTGCAATTAGTGCTTATCATTATCGTGTAGAAGGTAAGCCTATCTCTGGACAGCCTTTAGTTGTTCGCTTCATGAGAGGGTTGCTTTTGTCAAAGCCCTCTGTCAAACCTCCAACAGTGTCATGGAATGTCAATGTCGTTCTCACCCAGCTGATGAAACCTCCTTTTGAGCCACTGGTTT